>NC_141732.1:68672738-69272738 GCF_971803275.1 Cyanistes caeruleus
ACACGTCAATCAAACCTTTTCTCTCTAATGATGCTTCCATATTTGTCTCCTGGGTAAGGAACAATTTCTCACAGGTAAGACTCCTTCTTTCTCTTCACAGGTGCAATCAGCTCCCACAGGCACTGATGTGCAAACTGATTCTCATTGTTAAAATTCTCTTCTCACAGGAAATTATCAGGCTAGCTGTTGCTATACTTAGCTGAAGTAACAAGGCTAGTTGAAGTAAGAAGGCCTGAACCATGATTTTACATGGCCTTTCTTTCGTAAGGTTTAACCTATATGTGACAAATAACCATAATTGTTGTTGTTTTTATTTTTTTTTCTGAATGTCTGGGAAAAACCTCCATTTTTCCACATCTTTGGTATCTTCTGTTTCTTCTTCAGTTAACAGGACCCATTGAAGTACTTCATCAGGCACGAGCTTGCGTTGACCACAAGGGAGGGAAGAGTGAACTGACTGTCAAACAGGGGGATAAGATTGAAATCATTCGCCTCACAGACAACCCAGAAGGAAAGTGGCTGGGCAGGATAAAAGGATGCTGTGAGTTCTGTTTCTTCACTGTGCTCCTGAATGTTTTCACTGCATGACAGCAAACATGTGAGCATTATACAAAGGACTAACCCTACCATGGCTGAGTCACTGGCCACAATGTAAATAATTAGCCCAACTCACCCTTCTGTCCTCAGCTGCATGCAAGGCATCATAGCAAGGAGTTATTGCACAGCATAATGTGCCTGTCGGCACTGGAATAAGTTAGGCATAAATATATAATAATAAATAAATAAACAGTATGCTGGGACCTTCATTGACATACTGAGGGTTAATTCCCTGTCAGCAGCCTTCAAATACCATCAAAACTCAGCTCCCAGCAAGTAACAAGTATTGCATTTTTTCATGCCTTTGAAACATAATGTGGGTGCCCTTAAAATGAAAAAGAGAATATAAGGGCCTGTTTTTAGTGTTTTCTTGTTCCTATTCCTATGGAAAGTCTCTAACTGACTTCTAGATTTTATTTTCTCTGAAATCCAAGATGTTTCTCCTATTGTATAAATACCATCAGTGGACTTTGAGAATAAAGGCATTGATGATCTGGCTCCTGGGTTATGGTTGATCCATAAAATCAATCAAAATTATTAAAAGCATTTGTTTGATCTTTAGAGGGACTAAAATAACAATAGAATTAGTAACACAGTTCACATGTGTAAAATAGAGTTCTACAAAATTGTAGATTATACAAACTGAGCAGTTTGTAGTGATTGATAAATACAGATAATAAGGAACTGAGTGTGTCTCATACAAAAAGAATCTGAGAGAACTGGGTCTGTTCAGCCTGCTGAAAGGAAAATTAAGGGGTATCTTATAATTGTTCATAAATACCTTGTGGGGGAATGTAAAGAAAATGGAGCCAGGCTCTTTCCAGTTATCCAGTGACAGTACAAGCGGCAACAGCCACATACTGAAACACACGGGTTCAGTCTGAACAGCAGAAAACACTTTTTTTACTTTGAGTGTGACCAAGCAAGGGAAAAGGTTGCTCAAAGAGGTGGTGGAGTCTCCATCTGTGGAGATTCCAAAACCTGACACAGTCCTGACCAATTTGCTCTAAAGGAGGATCATGCTTGTTCAGAGGCATGTTTAGAGGCAAGTTCCAATAACAGCTTTTCGGTGATACCTTGAAGTTGTGAAAATAAGTGAATTACATGGATCATTTTGTATACAGAAAACCAAACTTTGGTGAGGGCTGGGAGAAAGGTATTTTCTAATGCATACGCAGTCAATTAATTAATTTTTCATTAATTAATTCTTGCATCAGCAAAACTTGAAGCTGTACAAGGCTTCTCATTGAAGTTTCAATATACAGACCAATTTGTTACACCAGTTCTTCAGCCTTCCATGTTCACAGGCCAGATCTGTGAAGAAGACATAACAAAAGAGGAAAATCAGTTCTTATCATTAAACTAAGAGGATAGATCAATGTCTTACATTTGAGAGGAAACACTAAGAACTGCAGTTGCTCAGAAGAAGGAGAGTGGTGAATTTTCCATTTTCAAAGAAATGCATGAGCATTTTTCCCCTTGGAGAAATCTATTTGTGCACTCTTCTCTGTAGGCAGTATGCCTGTCTAAAATTACCCTGAGGAGAGACAGAGTTTCTCATCTAGGGTTAACTGCTCTGGTCAATGCATCTACAATGTGTCTGCCAACCTGAAGAAAAACCAATGCACCTGATCCCCCAAATGACCTGTCAGGAACTTTGTCATGCCCTAAAATATGCCAGAAGTCTGCAGTGGTGTTACAAATGGATGTGGGAGTCTAGATAAGTCCTTGACGTTTGCCTAGGCCTCTGGCAGCAGGCAGTAGCTTTAGTAAGGTGGCCAGCACTCCAGTACCCTCTCTCATTTGCGAGTTCTTTAATAATGGCTGATTCGGTCTATTTTAGAATTAATTATTTATTCAATAGACATAAAACCAACAGACATAAGACTTAAAACAAACTAATACTACACAGGAATAAAAACAAAAAGAAAACTACTACTAGGCAAAAATGGAACAAGGTTAAAGGTACCTATTAAAGTTACATAGAATGAACAAATAATATAACTTATGGTTCGATGTATCTTACCATCCAATTGTTGGTGGGGCATTTGTTGGAGATCCTTTCCCTCAATCCCCAGGGAAGCAACCACAGAACCTGTGTCTGGACTCCAGGGAGAGGTCTTCAACACTTTGAGGATGTGTGTGTGAGGCTTGCTGTGTTATAACTTGTGTGTCTTTTATAGTTCATAAAACAGGGTCTCTTAGTCAAGAATATTTCTTTTATCTTTTCTCACATCATCTCTCTCGACTAAGATGTTGATTTGTAGCTGAGGCCTGAGCTCTTTTGGTGCCAGTGATGGCCCCCTTGTTGAGCCTTTTGGTCCAGGTTTTCTCTTTATGCATCAACTATTGGTGGTAGAGAAGAGCAGGGGGGTAGACTTTCTGCCACAAGTGGTCCCAAAGCCAGCTGAGAAAAGGACTCTGCCCCATGTTTCCTTCACAGAAAATTCTTCTGCTGTTGAAGAATTCTGACAAATAAAGTCATATATAAGTCATATATATATATAAAATAAGTCCTCAGCTTAAGGTTAACGTTAAGTTAACCTTAAGCTGAGGAGGGCTTAACACAGAGATCTGAGATAGATCTATTATTTGTATTTGTGTTGATAGATGAGGCTGCTTGGAATGAGACATTTCTTCGAAAGTTTTCAAAAATCATACAAAACAATTTAGTCACTGTTTCTGAACCTCTTGTTAAAAGGTTCATCCCTTTATCATGACCATTGAACTGCATGCTTTCTTTTATTTAGATGGATACATTAAAACAACCGTGGTGGAGATTGATTATGATTCTTTAAAAAGAAAACAAAAACCATCGACTAGAGCTGATGTGAAACATCCAGAGAGTGAACAAGAAACATATGATGATGTTGGAGAGCAGGACACTAGTAGCAGGTATGTATAAGGAATGCATGAAAAGAAACAAATGATTCACCTGGGTCAGCCTAGACAGGGGAAGTTTTACCACAAAGCCAACTCTCTTTACAAGGCAGATATTTATATAAGAAATCTTTAACTTTTGTATGTAGCTATTTAGACTGATGTGGTCAGAGGAGTTTAAATTAATTCTGGAATCCAGCATCTGTAAGCCCTCATACTTAGGAGGAACCCATACCATTGGAAGAGGACTTACTTCATTGAAATCCAAAAGAGAAAAACTGTAAGCATCACAGGATTACAAATCACCTGCAGGAAGTCCAGTTCTCTTCCCTCTCTCTCTGTCTTTACTTGCTCTGTCTTTTGGAGTCACATACTCCCTTTTCTAAGATGCAAGAACAAAATACTCTGAAAGCAATGGCAACATTCACGGCACGAGGGAACTCCTGATCACCCTCATTGCTCTCATGAGCCTTAGCACGAGTCTTTAGCTCTTCTGTTTTGACAAAAAGGAACTTCGGGAATCATGTCTAGGGTAACCCTTCAGAAAAGAGTATGGCTTTTTCATTCAACCCTGAAAACAAGGCCTCTCAAATTTCATGAGGTGGGTATGAGATATGCTTTTTCCATTTCATTTGAAACTTCTCTACAGCCCAGTCACCATGCATTTGCAGTGCAGTGCTGCATTGCAGATTCTCTACTTCTGTGTGTCATCTTTTTCATGTCAAATAGATCTGCCGCTAGAGAAGTGACATATCCAGCAGCAGGTCAGACTTGCTGGCAGGGAAATACCCTAGTGGTCTTGTCACAAGAGTCAAGACTATCACATAACCATGACAGTGGTCCTCATGTTACTAGACCTCAAAGGAAAGTTTGCTTCTTACATGTGATTCCACAAACCAGTCTCCATTAAATGTCCAGATGTGGAGAAAGAGAGCCTGGGATTCAGATAAGAGATCTGCATAAGGGTGTAAAGAATTTCAATATGTAGGACAATCATCTAAAGCACTCAGCCAATATACCTCCTTTTACTGCTTCCCATGAGGCTCTTTAGCTTGGAGGCCTGCCTGGAATAAAAGGACTGCAGCTAGCTGGCTGCTAGAACCTCCCCATGAGCTCCAGCAGCAGCAGGTGGAAAAGTCTGCCTTCAGGCTTGCAATTTTCATGCAACCAATATAGTTTTGTGTCTGATATTTTTCCAGGTTGTTCAGTACCAGTTTTCCTCCCTGCACATTGGTCTCATACCAATCATATTATGACCTAGCCATGAGAGTCACGTTAGTTGTTCTACGTTTAAAGTAATCTCAGCATTAGTTACTTCATTGCAGAGGTATCTTAGGCCAATTATTTTCAGTAGTACAAGCATTAAAATTAGTCACCTCAATGCAAAGAATTTAAGAAATGTATTGAATTCAAAAGCAAACAATTGCACTTACACTGTTGCATACTAAAATAACAATGTATTCCATTTAACTTTGAAGGATGAATGATTGGTTCAGATTCATTAAATCCTTTAAACTGTATTTTGGCATTTTTGTCTTCTCCAGTGATAAATAACACTCTGTTCAGTTCATGTGAATGAATTGTTGGAAGGTGTGATATATATCAAATGTTTTGAGAACACTGTAGGAATGCCATTCCAAAAAAAAACTCTTGACCAAATAGTTTCATCCCATTATCAGTAATATTGCTAATATTCCAAAATTAATAAATGACTAGGGGTGTTGTATTTCAGTATTTCTTGGCACAAGAGTTTAACAAATACCTTGTTTTGATGTATAATTTTAGGTAAGGCTTTGACCTGGGAATAATCTCAGCTACTATGAATCTCTCAGGCTTTTTTCAGCTACTGTTAGACCATTGGGCTAATATGGAATCCTTCCATATTGTTAGAAACATATATCCAGTGAAAGCTAGTCAAGCAATAAATTAACTTTTAAATTTGCCATATCATTTCAAGAAGATCACCTCATAAGGAATGAATCTAAAGGGTCTGGATCTACTCTTTTGTGCTCAGTCAGGTTATCAAGTCTCACTACATGATCACCTGAGAGCCCCTCCAACCCAAATTATCCTATGATCCAAAGGCATATTTCGTATTTTAATTTAAAGATATCAACAGGAATATAAAATACATTCTAAATATTTTTGCCAAGGCAAATTCATAATTAAGAATTGCAGAAGTGATGTGTGATCATGGTGGATTTTTTTTTTCTAAAGGATGACTGCTTTTCTCTAAAATGCCTTTTGTTTGCTTTTCCAGTCAATGTGGTGACCAAGATGGAGGCAGAAGTAAGTTCTACGTATATTTTTAGGGCGTGGTTGTTTGTATGTATTTCTTGCCCTCACATTCTGACTTCTGTAGCTTCCACATAATGCAGTAATTATCCATCAGCAAGTTAAATGTTAGCTAAAAGGCAGCAAGCAAGGAAGGGAAAGTTAAGCAAACTTAACTTCCCTACCACCTATGGGAACTTGGGTGAGACAGAATGTTTGTGTTCAGACAATGTGAATCAACAGCATGCCAGATGACCAAACTTTAATTTTTTACTTGTGTGTGAAGGCATATCATCCCACAAAACAGCACAGATGTAACTGGAGAAATATCAACATGAGCAAGAGGTTTTGTATGGGAGAAATCCAGTTCTGAAATAGCCAACCCTATTATCAATTAAATCTTTGTTTTGCTGACATAATGAAGGGGAATTTCAGTTACAGCAGCACGCTGGAGGCCCAACTGCAGCAGCTTCATGCAGTCAAGCTGACACATTCAAACCCTGTTTCCCCTTTGTTAGTGTATATATTTGTGTGGCATTCTCTGCTAATCCCAAGAGCACAGTTCATCTTCTCAGCTTCAAGTTTAGATACTGGTCATGGCAGAAGCATCCTCTGGCAGTACTGAATGGAGCTTCTGCCAGCTAAGCACAGATTTCAGTGCCTACTCTGAACAGAGTGCCTAGAATTGAATGTGCAAACCAAACTAACCCTGCACTGAAGGAGGTGGGACACAAAGGCCAAAGACCAAAATGGGAAGCTTACACTGCTCTTGTCTCTGACTTCCTTGGATGAAAACAAGATGTCACCTGCTGAGAGTGTTAGTCAGACATGTTCAGTCATCACTTAAGTCACACAAGAAAACTTAAAAGGCATCATAAGCTCTGGGCCAAAATCAGCCATTTAGAATTTCATTGACTACAGTGTAGAAGCATTTTTTTTTCAGTGTCTATGATCTTGTGATTGTCAGTGCCACATTTAAATGCTGTGGATGGCATTTAAACTGGGGTAAGTCTAACTTTGTGTTTCAATAAAGGGTCTGGGCTGGCTTACAGAAAGATTCAGTTTGCAAGAATATTGCATAAACTACACACATATCTGGTACGGTAAAGAAGTGTATAATGAATACCTTATTCAGCAGCACAAAATATACTTGCATTAATTCACTATTTGATCTCTTAAAGACACGTTCCCAGCTCCTCCTTCTGATCAAGACATTTATGATGGAATTGATGATGAAGATGCTATAGCTAGGTATGTTTTTATATTTTTGAAATACTTTGCTTCTTTGACAGAATGGTTTCAGTTTTCTGTGGTTTCGAATCAAACATAACAATTAGCAGATATAAGGATGATTAGCAAGTGGGTGTACATGACAATGGATCCATGAAGCCAGAGAAAAGGTTTCTTCAATCTTTTGAATAAGTTTTGTTCTGTAATTTTGATATGTCAGCAAAAGCAGTTTGCAATCACAAAAATCTCCTACTCTCCAGCTAGACAGAATAGGTCTGAAATGAAAATAACAAACTAAAATGCTGGGTTGCTGAGTAACAGCATGAAAACAGTTAGCCACTTGATTAATATCTGTACTACAAATACATCTCAGCAGCTACAAGTGGCCTAACATACATATTTCTAGTTTAGCATGTTAGCATTTGGGTAAGTGACTTCACTTTGGGAATTAATGATAATTATGTGCATCAATGGAGAATTTAACTGGGCCTTTTAAGAAGAATAATAAATTTTACATTGTGATAATCGCATGCATACTCCAAAGGTCTGCATCGCAGGATGAAGATAAGAATGGTATCTGGCCCTGGGGAATCTTGAAGAGGCTAAAGGTCAAAGATGACAAAAAGAAAAGTGTACGAGAAAAAACAGCCAAAGTCAATGAGGCAGAAGAAAATGACAATTTGTTGTAAGAATCTGTCAGGAAATCAAAATGCACATTTACTAATTCTAATAAAGCATTGATCACATGCTACTAACATGTCCTCACAACAGCCTAATGAACCATGCATCAAATCACAGCTCAGGATGATACTTTTCTGCAAAAACACCGAGCTTTCTTTTCACCCGCATAATTATTCTCTTAACAAGCTGTATTTGTTGCAAAAGTCTAGTAATCAAAATATACTGAATTCTTTTTTTGGTGAAAGGCACTAGAATTTTTGTGCCACTGGTCATGCAAATTTGCTGCATACTCAGTTATAATTTACTTTTCTCACCAGTATAATGTAGCTGAGATAAACTGGTAAATCTAGACCTGCTAATCAAAATTTTAGGAATAATATGCCAAACAGAAAAATGCAAAGATTGTCTTCTATTCACCATACCTAGAGAATAAATCAGCAGGTAGTGTTTTGGCCACATTCTTGGGTCATTTGGTTCTGAACCAGTTTACTTTAATTCAGTGATAAAAATATATTTAGTCCCTAAGTTTTGCTGGTGTCAGTGGCACTTCAAAATGTCTGGAGATTACTTGGAGCCCTTGTGTTGCAAGTTTTTTAAATTATTTAGGTTACAAAAAAGGCTATTAATGTGATATAAATACTTAATGAGCTTTTTTTTTCCTCCAGCATGTCTTCTTCAACAAAGCAGTCTGAAAAAGGTAATTAATAGCCTATTGTTCAGTCTCCATATTGATTCCTGATTCTTTTTCTGTATACATTGCTCTGTATCATGCTAGTCACAAAAATACATCCAAGGAAGGAAATAGGACTTCCTATTGCCTACCCAGTTCCAGTAAACAAATTTCAAATATTGTGACTGATCCAGCTGCACAGAAGGAGATACATACACATTGCATGTTCCCTGGTAAACAATTTAATGTATTTAATGTGATTTTTCTACCTGAGATTTACACTAATCCATTTTATTTGGCATTAAATATGAACAGATACACCTGGAAAGCAGCACTCATTGAAAGACATCAAAGGTAAAGAGAAATTATTTTTTCTGTTTTTACCACTTGCAGGGTGTTTGTCAAAGAACATATAAGCATCAGCTCAGATGAGGAACAAAAAGCAGGTTCTTAGAATTTTTGAGTCACTTCTGGAAGTGAGTTCTAAACCTTCTGTATCCTGCTGGCCATTGGAATTTTCTGGCCATTGGTTTGATGAATGGAACAATTGCTTCCCCTCTGCTGCTGAACATGTTTAAAAAAGTATTCTTGGGTTAAGAATGCTCTTCACTGCTTTGGCATTACAAGATGGCCTAAAAACTAACATATCCATGATTCTTATCCACTTCTAAACAATGTTGCATTGACCAGGGTGCTACAGAAGTTATTGAATGTGCATTAAAATCAAACGCAAAAAATATACATTAGTGCAATACTGTGAGAATTTGATTACTTAACATGAAAATTAAAGGCTGTCTCTTGTCCTAAAACTTGTTTCAGCTTCAGAGGATTAGAATTTCAGTGAATATCTGTCATTATTAATAAAGAATCTTAATCTGAAAAGTTTGGGTGGAGTTGCACAGGTTGTACAAAACAGAACCCAGAGTTACCATAGACAGTAAATGTCTACAGTACTTGCCATAATTTCTCATCAATTTAGCTGAAATGCCATACATTGTAACACAATGTATTCACTTCTCAACTTTCACATAATAATGTTTCACTCTTTTGAACACTATTGTTTCAGATTATGGAGACAATGTTTATGATGATGTAGACTCCTCAGACTTCCCGCCTCCACCCCCTGATATCAGGCAAGTGAAAATATTACTTCCCTGATTGGAAATCTAATACTGGGAGACATTTTTAAAGTATGTACTAAAAGCAGATTGATACTAATATCTGCTTTATTGGGTGTTGTCAGATTTTGTAATTCTCATAAACCTACTGCTGATAATGGCAGTAAAATTTTATTTCCTCCATTACAAATTGAAATAATAATTAGACTATATAATAAATAAGCCTTTTTTGCATGCCAACATATTCAGTCTCTGATGGAAAAGAGGTAAAAAATGATGCATGGCCTAAAGGAACTTATAATTATAGATTGTAGTTCTTTTTCTATCAAAATTTGGGGACTGTTAGGATGCTTTATCTCAGCTGCTACAGTATTTTAAGAGAAAAGGAGGTAGTGCCTGTATTTAAAGTATGAAACACATATTTGGAGATGTAGGTTCACCCTGAAAAACTTTTATCCTGAACAAGAAAAATATGGTCATCTCTGGAGCACAGTGTTATGGGCACAGTTGCATCTTTGAAGATAACTAAGACATGTCACATCCTGTGTCAGTGAAAGTGTCACTTTCTCCACTCAGAGGGAGTGACAGTACACTACAATAATGTAGTCTGGAAACATAAGAGAGAGATCTTTTTGGATTGTGTATCCAAAAGAAAAGAAGTGGTCCTTCTAAGCTAAATCTAAGATAGGTCACATACACACATCATCAATGGAAGTGTCATCCTCCCGAGATAAGCAAGGATCAAAAAGTAAAGTCAGACTTTACATTCCCAGGTGTGGGAACTGACAAGGGTCAAATAAGAGATTTTTAAGCTTCAGGCACTAGCTTGAGCCTGTATGAAACTAAGTCACACAACTTTCTCATTCTGGCCTGAGAAATCGTAAGGAGGAATCCAAACAGTCCTTGGAGAGGGAAAATAACCTTTGCAGGTGTTGTTTGTCGCCCTGTTGCTTTCTTGCAAGAAAGGATCAAGGGGTGTTGTTCCTAACTCTCCAATGATGGTGATGTGTTGTTTTAATGACCAATGAGAGTTTTACCTTTTCAGACCTTCTCAGAACTGTCTATAAAGGAAGATCAGGAAGAATAAAACTTTCTCTCTTTTGAACCAAGCTAGAGAGTTTGTTTTGTCACTTTTACCATTCCTAATACAGTGTGACACCCAGGTGTATCATCAGAAAGGGCAGTTAGGGCATGAAACTCTTCCATGCTCTTTGGCAAAAGTCAGTGCTACCAGGGATGTGCAAAAAAAACCCCAGAACTTGAAACAGATCATGTAACACAGATTCCCTGGTGTAGCAAAGTCTACGGGCACATAGGACTAGCACACACAAGGCTAAGATGTTCCAGCTGCCTCCACAGTGTGACACGTCATTCAGTTTATTACCCAAAGATGCACAGTCTTCACAAAAACTCCTCCTTACTGAGAGATTCTAAAGTGTCACAGCAGATAGATATTTAAAATTAATTTTTGATATTCACTTATGTGATGGATAAGATGGATAAGAGAGAAGTAGGAAAGACAGCCCCACTTTTTTATTCATTTTGAAATCAAATCTGTATTGTATTGTCAATATTGGTTTTTCAGAGCAACAAGAAAGTGTTAAAGACACGTGAAGGCAAATGCATTTTCACAGTAATTATCAGAAAGCATGCCAGTGCCTCTGATGTGTTGCTAATTTTGTTTTAACCTCTTTGTTTAGTTCATCAAAATCAGGAAGCTTTGGAAAACCTAAGTCAGATGAAAAGGATGTACAAAAGCTCAAGAAGATGGAAAAAGAAGAGAAAGAATTCAGAAAAAAGTTCAAAGTAAGTTTTGTTCAAAGTGTTTTCTTCACATAAAATATAAAAACAATTCTGCATGGTGTCTTCTAATTTGTTCCCTATAACTTGACTTTGAAAGGTAAAGTATTACCACATGTAAAAATAGTGATCTGAGCATCTCTAAGTCCAGATGGCAAGTGTGGGCACATACACATATTGTAACAAATACAAATATTTGTTAATTTCCAAAAATTTAGTAATAAATGGGAATATTAATGTAAAAACATTAATGGGTTTTAACTATGGTTTGGGGATTTTTTTTCTTCTTTTCAGTTTGACGGTGAAATAAAAGTTATTTACTCTACAACCACAGTCCAGGACTTGTCTCAGAAAAGATGGGGATATAAAGACTTACAAATTAAACCGGGGGAATCTCTTGACATTATTGAAAGTACAGATGATACTAAGGTCCTCTGCAGGAACAAAGAAGGAAAATGTAAGTTTTGTTAAAAAACTGTAGTACCTATCAAATTTTCAGAGAATGGTTGATTAGGACATGTAAAACCTCTCTTCCCTGGTTTACTGAGGTTTACCTTGCCTGGTTGTTGAAAAGAGGCAGATTGTTGTTATCTTATTACTGTGTTTTAATATTAGCTTGCCCTTAAAAAATCCAATACTTCCAATGGACAGGATATACTAATTATTAGAAAAAAATACCATTTTTGGGTAAAGTTTTTCTTTGCAGCCAGGATCAGTAGATGTTTCTGTTGCTCTGTCTCTCACACTTTGCCAAAAGGATTAGAGCTATGATAGCCCACTGAGTTTAGTAAAAGTAAAACCCTTACTGCACCTCTGGATAGCACTAGCCCATTGATTGCAGCCAGTAGAAAATCAATAACAATATTCTTACTTTGGATTGCAAGAAATACAGTTTAATCTTTTCAACAGGCTGGGGGGAACATTGCTTAGGAGTCTTTCCCCCAGCCCCCAGCTAATCCAAGGCATATGTCCTTGCTGGCATGTCTGCTTTTTCTGGGAGCGGCACGAGGCCTTTCACTGTTTCTTTGAAATCCTTGGCCAGGATTGGCAGAAATTTTTGAAATTTTGGAGAAGTCCAAAACCATTTCTAGATGGTTTCAATTTCTTAATGAGCTTCTGTTACAACACTTTCCAAACGTCCTAGTGAAAAATTACTTTGTGCTGGAACAGCCTACTTTCAAAGTAGCAGCATCCTCCTGCTCACCTTTCCTTTTTACCTCTGACCTATGTAGAAGACAGTCCAATGCTATAAACCTCTGAAGGGGATTCAGCCACCTTCCTTTTATTTTTTCCTTCCTGTACTCAACTGTTACAGTCTGGAGCACAGCCTTCTTCCTGGCAGGCCTGCAGGGCGAGGAAGAATTTCTTGCATAACAACACATATGTTTTTCAAAATATGGATTGCACTAGTAGAGGCACTTCCCAAAAAAAACAGCTTTCAAAGCCACATTTTTTGAATCAAGCTAATAACAAAGTAGAAAGTAGTTCATGTTGGCTGTTTTCCTCTCGTAGTCTTCAAAGCCTTTCAAATAATGACAGGAGCTACTGCTTTGCTATGCATAAAAGAGCAAAACAAATAAAAATATCCTCCCTGAAAGCCTCTGAATAGATCCCAGTCAATTTACAAATTAGTTAGAGAAGTTTGAATCCTACTTCAGTTAAATGCATGACAGTTTTGTTTATTTTCTCTAGTTGTTCCTATTTCCTCAGATCTTAAAGCTATGATTTTACCTTCTGATGGCCAGGTAGACAGAAAATCCACAACTAAAGATGGTTTTGTTATTTTCTTGCACATGAATTCTTTGATTTAATCATTAACTTATGAAGCACTTCCATAGTTTCAAGACTCTATCAACAGTTAAACAAAACCACAAATTATATTTCAATGTGTTCTCACCTTTTTAAGCTAGGGCTCCTGATCTTAGGAACATGTTCTGCTATGGCTTATTTTAAATGTTATGAAATTATTTGAAATGTCAAAAGTGAAACAAGGAACTGATTTTCATCTATCATCTCAAATTCCTTCTTGGTCTGAACACACACATTTTGAAATATACAAAAGCTTTCAATTCAGTTTTGTAGATTTTGCTTAATCAGTAGGATATAAATGGACTTCAGTGACCCAAAGTTTAAGTTTTGACCTCTCTGAGCTTCCTTTACTTTGTCAGTGAGCAGCTGGCACAATGTGTTCTAGCTTTCAGTGGTTGCTAAGTAATCAGCATGGAGCGTGCTGACCTGTTGGCTTCTTCCTTATTTGCAAGCACCATAAAAACTAATAAATTATTTAGAAACTGAAACCTTGGACATGTAACTTTAAATTAGTAAATCTGAAAGAGTGTGAGACCAGTAGGGGTTGTATCCCCCATGTATTTAAGGGCTAGGAATCATCAGAAGAACCTAGATAATGCTTTGTAATGGTAGAAGCACTGTCACATGCACATAACTTCCAAGAACACTGTGTTTGTATGCCATGGCTATGAGCAAAGAAACTTTGCTTTCACTTGAGAAAATTATATGAACAAGCAGAGAAGCTTAGATTAGCCAAATGATTTTAAATATTTCCTGGAGACTTCAGGAGTCATGGAAATTATTAGAGTGCCCTAAAAAGAATTTTGAAAAGACAATGTCTTTTAAAAATAAAATTAAAAAAAATCAATTTCCATGTCTTTATTCCAGAAAATTAAAACTGGGGAAAGATAACTGACCTAAGATATCCTGAATAGATACTCCTAATGATTAAAATAAGGAAATTTACACAGTAATTTCAAATACAAGATCATATTTATTCTTGAGAACCCTCCTAATTTCGTACCAGCTTGCTAGTGCTTACCTACAAACACGTACTTGCTGTTATGGCTCTCTCTTCCTTTGTATTCATTTTACCAGTTGACAAGTATTTCAGCAGATATGTTTCACCAAAGACAGGAAGTAATTTTCTGAAGGAAACTATATACATTAAAAAAGAATATGTGTAGTTTTATCTGATTTCATTAGTACACCACAGCGTATGGACTAATATAGTGATGCACCACAGTGATGGAATAATAATCAGCAGCTTTTCTAAGGTATTGCCATTATTATATCCATTATTGGTCTTATTAATGTTACAGTTAAAATTTTAAACAGTTACATGTTGTAACTTGTTTAATTGGTGTACACATCCTGAAATACATTTTTGTCCCTGTATGGAACCCTGAATATTCCTGTTACCTAGTATTACTACAAATATTATTATGTTGTTTTTATTACACTGTATTTTTGTGATATTGTTTGTGAACTGAACTATATTTTTTGTTAATAATTGTTGTTTCACACCCCTCTCATGCAACAAGGAAACTGAAATACAAGATATAACCTAATCTTGCATACCTATATTACCATTTAAGTAGGCAAATAAGAATAAGCAAAACATTGCTTATAGCAAGATCTTCATCAGCTAGATGTCCATTGTACATTGTTTTCCATCTATTATGTTTTTCATCTGAAGTGTATAAAAAACTGCATTTCATTAGTGCTAGCAACAGAGGTAATGATGAGTATTTCAATTTAACTTAAATACATCTATATTTCACTTTTACAGATGGCTATGTTCTGAGAAGCAATTTAGTTCAGAAGTAAGTATAAAGTGATCGTTTTTAAAAATTTGTTGTAACACTTCATTTTGTTCTAAATGGTCTGGTAAAAAAAAAAAAGTAATTATTTTAGTCTGTCATTCTAAACTTGCAAATTGAGTTATTTTTAAGGAGTTAGGGTTTGTCAAAAATCAATCACATACATCCATGCAGGAAATTTGCCAGAGCTTCATTCCTTGTTGCTTAACCATAAACGCTGGTTAAAGCATGAAAAATCACATAAATTAAGCATCATTGGTACTAGACTATTACTGAACAGCAAGTTGATGTTATTAGGTGTATTGAAGCCTTTTTCAAATATTTAACTAAAATGGACCAAATTTTCTTTAGGTTTGTTTATACTTCAGTGTTAGCAGGATAGAGATTTGGCTCAGTGTTGCTCCAAGTAATTGTATGGAGCTCAGCATTTTGGTTCAAATCCAAAACTCTTGTCAGACAAAGCGTCTCTATTTCCTTCAAGAGGTTTTTTATATTAGACCCTTAAATATCAAATCAGATGTCACTTTTGAAGTTGTCACATTTAGAATTTAGAGGCATTTAACACACATATGTTTGAATTATATATATAAACAGTCTTACTGTCTTCCATGGGCCTGTGCATGTATCTAAGTCACATGTTTGAAAATTTCTGTTCATGGAGCATGTATCTTTTATAGACATTACCTCAATTCATTACCTAAAAAGTAGTGCCTCCAAAACTATTATGCAATTGCTGAGAAACAAAATGAATTTCAAGGGCATACTGATTGTGTTTTTTAATTCAATTTTTCTCAGATCAATTTTTTTAAAAAAAATATTTAACTTCTTTTTGGAAATAACTCTATGAGAATGTCTATGCAGAAATGTAATAAATAAAACAGAATTTTAATAAAGCAACCCTTTCACGTTATAAAGAAATGTATCCAAGTCTACCCTTCCCTGAAAATACTTTGACTTCATCATCTTGCCTAACATTGTTTTTACCACAAAGGTGGTATTTTCCTAATTAGCAAGATAATTATTTGATAGACTGCCTGCACCATACTACTACTGTATTTTTTAATGCTTTTCTGATGTCTCAACTTTTAATATATTATTTGTCTTTTTTGACTTACAGTGATGGAGAGATTTATGATGATATTGGTGAGGGTATGTAGAACATTTGGAACAATACTTCATTTATATTTAATTACAATAAATATATCTTTGTGTTGAAGTACTACACAATATTAATAGTTTTGCATTTTATTTCCATTTCAGATTGCATCTATGATAACGACTCTGATGCTGAATTCCTTTGAAATAACAACTTCCTTGAAGATCAAACTCTGGTTTGGAAGCCCACTTACGAAAGCAAGAAGAGTCATAAATACTGATTGCAAGTTAATTGGTTGCTTTTTTAAATGTGCAATTAACCTTTTTTTGGGATTTCAGCCTTTTGTCCTCCAGTGCTTTGTACAAATTTGTATTCCCATTTATCTGAACATTTAAAATTCACGGAATATGCACTAAAGTTAGGGTTATAATTTTTCACTACCTTTCCACATTTCTGATCGTCCAGTGTAAAAACACTTTAATTATCTACTTCCAAAGAGGCCAGCTCACATCTGTGAAGGGTACTGAGAACAACAACCCCTGGTTTAGTAGCAGGTTTTACTCTGGATTTCACCTAAATACCAAAGACAGACACTCTGGGTAGGATAGTACTCCGAAAAAAAATGATGATAATATCCTGTTGTGAAAAGAAGAAATCTAAAGTGGGCATCAGAGAAGGCAATACATCATTGATCTGCCTTTCCAACTGCAATAGTGTTAGCTACACTGACATATGCAGCCATGTTCCATTCTTGCAAAAGTCTCTTTTTTTGTGTTGTACTAATGATAGAATATAATTCTGTAAAATTTATCTGAAGTCTACTTTAGAATATAGTATTCTACTTTATACAGTTGTGGTCTTCAAAATATACTTAGGACATTTAGGTTAAGATTTAATTTCTATTTAAAGATAAGTCACTAAGTCACTATAGTAATATAGGTTTTATAAGCTATAAACTGATGATAAACTGTTTGGAAATTACTTATAGAATAAATATATTGGTATATTTATCACTCTATTTTGATATTGCCCTTTTTTGCAAAATGCTATAGTTTAATACTAGATTTGAAAAGAGTACAGAAATCAAATATTTGCATGCTTATCCATTGTAGAAATAATATTTATTCCTAAAGTTCATTTTTGATGCTGTTGTCTGAATGACCAAGTAAAAGTAAAAGTCAACAGATAACTCATAATAATAAATATAACTTTACCCTTATATATCAGAAGTTACAGGAAATCAAAAGACATTTACAGTAATTTCCCAATAAAGGGGGTGAGGATGTGCAAAAAATGAAACTTCAGTTGCTTTTGCTGTAGTGCAAGTTAATCAAAAACCCGTAACAACTAATGTGGCTGTCTCAGTGTAAGCAGCTCCTTTTGATGATTGAGTCTCCTGTAATCCCAAAGGGAAGTCAGGTACATTGTGCAACACAGCAAGTATAGTTTATAAACATAAAAAATGTTGTCTCTGTTAAGTCAGTGACTTTTGGTTCCACCTTCAGTGGAGCTGAGATTCTATCTTATAAGTGTCTTTTATTGCTGCTTCAAAATACAGTAAATCTCAAAGGAGGTATAATGCAGTGGGGATATCAAACATAAAATTAAGAGATAGTAGCCTATAAGCTATTTTGTACTGTATGTAAAGTGACTCATAGTATACTGAAAAGCTATATGCAAACTCAACTTTCTATTTGCTATTTCTCTTATCTATTTGCTATTCAACCAGCATCAAATACCAATTTTATGTGTAAACATCAGCAGCAGCACCCAAATATAAAACATGACCATGCATATTAAGTGCGATGAATATGTCTGACTATTTGACTGTCACTGCTAATGAATTATTTATTTTTCAGTGGCATTCAAGAGGCTGTCTGCATTAAATTAGTCATATGCCAAAGAACTGAGTGAGGATGCAGGCAACTACACAACTACATAGTTTTCTCATTTTCTTAGTGTTAATGTGTGTAGGCACTGCAATTCTGTATCAATAATACTGACTAAATTTGCCACCTGATACATTAAATAATGAAAAATAATACATATATTAATGGCTAAAACTCTATGCATTGCTTGTTCAAATCAAATATGATGTGATTGCTGCAGGGTGTTAAAATGAATTTGTAAGTTATCACTAAGTGAAAAACTACTGGGATTATAACTTTTCACTTTTACCAATGTGGGATGCTTTTTTATATTCCTTCCAAATAAAAATATTTCTTCTGAATAAACTTTTTTTAAAAAATAAAAATAAAAATGTGGGTACATTTGTCAAAATAGAACAGCAGCTGAACAGTAACTTCTAAAAATTACCACTGAGCAGATAACAGAGTGAAAGTCAACTTTATTATTGTTGCAAAGGCTGCACAAATGTAACTTGGCATTTGTTAGTATTTGCTACCCAGAAAGTGAAATGTAAGCAGAAAATCTTCCAGACAGGAAAATCTATACTTAGGCAGTCTATATTCTAAGAGTTTCTCACCTGTAATTTATTCTAGTATCTTTTAAAAGACATAAAGAAAGAAAAGGAAAGCTTTTGATATTTTTCCACCTCTGAATTCAGTCTATAATCCTGCAGTATTTGGCTGTGCCTGCTGAAACAGTCAGCAGTGAAAACATCAAAATATTGACATAAAATTAGGTTTCAGCATGAATATCCTAGTTATGGTAAACAGAGCTGGTTTCTATCTGTGTTGTACCTCTGAGTTGTCCCAGTAAACAGGCTAAGCAAAACCAAAACTGGGAGGGCAAAAAAGACTTCTCTAATTCAGTAGCTTTATAACATTTCTCTGCTGTTACCACAGGCTCTGGACTGAAGGAATGCAGTTGATCTCCTGCACATTCCTGTGTAAGAGGTTTATATTCTCGATCCACATAATTGCAGATCCCCTGGCTACCCCTCCCAAAGTCGTAACAAAATTTCTTCTATGTGTGATCTCTTTGCATAATCCATTCTCAGTGGTAAAGCTCAGTACTTTACTAAGAGCAAGGAAACTCAGGGGTGGAATGTAGATTCTCTGTGTGAATTATAACACCCCTTACCACTACATTACTCTGCAGCAGACACTGTTGTAAGCACATGTGTGCACAGGGATGTGTGCATCTGTTGTGTGTGAGTATACTTAATGTATATATTAAGGCAAAGTCTGTGAAAACTCAAAATTGGATCCATAAAAGTGTACCTTTATGATTTCTGTACAGCAGCCCCAGACCATCCTGCATAGAGAAGCTTTTGCATGTAGTGAAAACAACTCAAATGGTAGGAGAGTTGATAGATGTGCTTGTATTTGCACAGCCTCTGTTCTGACTCCTCGTGTGGATTCATCATTTACTGTGTGCGCAGTCTATAATTACATGATGGCTCAGTATTTTTTTCCACAGGATCCCCGCCTCATTTAGTCCATGGGCTGGATGAGAACTAATAGAAAGGGCAGTTGTTCAGCCCTGCTCATTCAGTTTCTGGCCACTCCTTCATTTAGTGCAAATCTTTCCAAGCTTATGCTGCACCCAGAATTATTAGTTTCTCATGGCATTCATCACAATGATATCTCACATTTCCTTGAATAGGAATGGATTTATCTTGTGAGAGAGGAAAACATTTTATCCCCATTTTAATATATGAAAGGAAGGCACAAACAGAGAACAATTTGTGGCACATATCCATTAATCCTGGATACAAAACCAAATCACTGAAGCTAAATTAATTTTTTTTTTGTTTGTACTTTCCTATATTAGGACTCTCACTATTTTATCTTCCTCTTCTTTGCCTCTGCTTATGGTTAAATACAAAGATAAGAGAGACAACATCTTGTGTTTAAATAGTTTTAGCAGGCAAAATTTATACTGTAAATAGAATCACAGAATCTCCAAATGTCTCTTGAGTTCTGGCAGGCTTGGCTATGTGACCACTTCCCTGGGGAGCTTGTTCCAGTGCTCAAACAACCTCCGTGTGAAGAAGCTTTTCCTAACATTTAAATCTTTCTTGATTCATCTTCAGGCCACTTCATCAGGTTCTGTCACTGTCACCACAGAGAAGAGATCAGGGTCTGCCCCTTTGCTTCCCGTCACAAGGAAGCTGTAACTCCAATGAGGTTTCCCTTCAGTCTCCTCTTGTCCTGGCTGAACAGACCAAGTGCCCTCAGCCATTCCTCACAGGGCTTCCTCTCCAGACACTTGGGGCCACCCTCATGGCCCTCCTTTGGACACTCTCTAATAGTTTAAAATCTCTTTTTGATTGTGACACCCAAAACTGCCCCCAGCACTTGAGGTGAGGCTGCCCCAGCCCAGAGCAGAGCAGGACAATCCCCTCCCTTGCCTGGCTGGTGATGCTGTCCCTGATGCCCCCAGGACAGGGCTGGCCCTCCTGGCTGCCAGGGCACTGCTGGCTCATGTTCAACTTGCCATTGACCAGGACCCCTTTCTGCAGTGCTGCTTTCCAGTGCCTCATTCCCCAGCTTGTCCATACACCCAGGGTTGCCTATTCCCAAGTACAGAATCCTCTCTGATTTAGAGGGAGCTAACAGCTCCTTACAGTTTTGTAACATCTGTGAAATTGCTCAGTATCCATCCAGTCCTCTGTCCACATCATTTCTGAAGAGGCTGAGCAGCACAGGGCTGAGGATGGAGCCCTGTGGAACCCACCAGTGACAGGCCACCAGTTTGGTGTCACCCCAGTCACTGTAACCCTTTGTGTCCCACCCATGAGCCTGTTGCTCACACATCACAGAAAGTGTTTGTCCAACTGTGGGCTGGACATTTTGTCCAGAAGGATCCTGTGAGAGACAGCATCAAAAGCTTTGCTGAAATCCAAAAAGATTATATCAACTGGATTCTCTTGATCAACAAGATGGGTTACATTGTCATAAAAGGAAATCAGATTTGAACTATCTATGAACAGTAATAAAAAGTTAAGTATATGGGAATAGTGATTAAAATTTAACGTAAATAATAGGTTAGACTATATTGTGAAACTTAATAAAAAGTGAGGACTAATAGTAGAATTTAGTGGTCCACACTATTACACTTTATATAATTTTCTGTCTTGCAGCTCCCATGTTGACAGGCAGTTTGTTGGTGTGGTTTTACGGTTATATGATGTCTATGGCTCTCACCAGAATTAAACCTTTATGTGTATATGGTCTGGATATATCTAAGGCTGAGACATCTAAACCAGTTCTGAAAGACCCAACCTATCTATCAGAAGCAATTCACTCAGGATAGTAGCATAACCCTACAAGCCCTCCAACTTGATTGCTTTGCCTGGCTAAGAAATAAGGAGGTAGTGCAGATGAAGGGTCACCTTGAGCAATTTCCAGAACCCCAGCCACTTGGGAATCATTTCAGTGCCACTCTGATTAGCCATGGTACTGCAGAACACCACCATGTTCTAACCTTGTGCTAAGCAGCAGTGTGGTAGCCGCTGGTCCCCTGGGTGCAGCAAAATACAATGATCTCACAATTTTCCTTCTCCGTGTTTCATTCTAGATAGATGACTCCTGAACATACATAGAATTTAGTAAATCACTTTTATTTCCCTCTTTTGACAGCATTTTGAGAGAGAAGATTAAGATGTTAATAAATGTATAAAGTTTCCTGCTGGAGGCTTTTTATATTGCGGACCTTGCTACAAAGAATATGGGAAACAGTGTGCCTTTTCTCTTACTACACAAAAACATAAATACCACTTGAATTTAAAATATTCACCACTAGTAAGAAAGTAAGTATGCAAAATATCAACACAAACATGAATGAAATGCGAATTAGGTGGATACCAAGGGTTTTAAGAAATATTATACGATTTGCATTACTTCAGTAATATCACTAAATCCTACTGCTCAGGCATCATGAGACAGACAAAGAAAGGAAAAATTAGCATGGCTTTTTTCCCTGCTTTTTTAAAACTTTTTTTCTTTGGCCTAATTCCTGATTTTCAAGTTCTTAACAGGAAAAGCTGCCTGATCCTTCATTTATGTGTGGGTGTGCTTCAGGTGAAAAATGTACACAAAACACAGACACACAATACGGGGCTCTCATCCATTTTTGCTGCTGACAGAAGGGACACACTGCCAAGCTCCTGTCCCTTCTCCTGCGTCTCAGCTTCTTCCATGTTCTCCTGCCTTGGACAATGCTGCCACACACCTTCCAGCTAACACAGGTAAGCCCAGTTTCTTCTTCTGTATTGACCCAAAGAAATTCTATATTTTGTTGTCATTACCTCCTTTCACTGCCTGAGATGTTCTCTGTACTTTTGTGACTCAATTACTTCCTGTTCCCCATAATTATTCCTCTTTTCCTTGACCGTCTGACCACGGCATTCTGCTCTTTGCTTTTCTGCTTCCTTGTTCCTTTCTCTTTTCATCCTTTTAAACTGTTCCCCTACTTCTGCATTCCTGCCCCTAGCACTTTCATTTTTACACCATTTTTAAAAGCTGCTCTGTTAAAATGGCCTTTTTTTTTTTTTGGCTCAAGATTCCTAACTCTGTGGGGGACACCTGCAGAGGTTTAATGACTCAACAGGCACTGAGAAGACTTATAATTCTTGTATTTTGAGTTCTAGGCTGTTTATCCCACAGCATTTAAAATCAGGTCAAACATCTTTTCCTCTGCACATAGTATTTGGGGGAGTTTTTCTTTAGTACTCAAGTTGGGATGTTATATATAACTCAATCTTACAACTGCCAGTCTAAACTTAAAATAAAAACATCTTTTATATCCCATCCCTTTTTTCTGCTTCTATATTCATAGTAAGCTACATGCTACTGGCCATGTAAGAGACTGAAGCATGTTCTAATCGCCATCACTGGCTGCTGAGTCTCCAATATCCGAATATTTCGGTATGGATACCATGATGCATAATAGCATTGCTATAAAATGTTAGCCAGTGTTTGTCAGCCAGTGCCCAAAGAAGATATTAATGGGCTTCTTCAGTTTTTAAGAAAAGACTATGAGTTACAAAAAATAGTTTCTGCTTCCATATAGATTTTGTATCAGTAGATGATAAATCATCCTTACATAGAGCTTCAGCACTATTACTGGAGTTTATTTGGACAGAAACAGCAGCTGTGTTTTGTTAAAGTTTTTTTACTCAGGTGTAATTATTATGCCAACCATACACAAACTAAACACCTGCTGCTTTTCACAGCTTCAATAGGATTATACAGTGTGGAATGCTGGGAAAAATCTTACATGAACAGGTGCCTAAGTATAAGGCTGTACTAATTAACAACCTAGTTAGCAACCTGCCCAGTTAATCAGGAAGACTTGTTGCAGCACTTGACATTCTGTTATTTTGCCACTGATTGTTATTGCTTTAGTACAATACTTAGTGCTGCTCTTGCTTAATTTTCTGCTATGCACTGTATGTTCATTTTTAAAAAAATTCTTCCATTATGGAGTACTGAAGAAATACTAACACTACAAAGAACTGCAATCAATTCTGATTTTTATTAATTCCTTTTATTTCTTTATTTAAGGGTACTATTTTTGTGAATTAACTTAGATTATGATGGTTTCCAAAATCAGAGCAATTGCAGGAAAAAAAGATAAATTTACTGAACAAAAATTTTTTCTAGGTATTGGGGAGCTGTTTTTAGCAAATCACACTACTTTTGCCAACCATCTTACTGATACTTAAAATAGTGCCTGTAGATCTCATTTTCCATAACAATATATGTAGAAATACACCTAGTTAATTGTATTTGAAAAGGTTAGCACAGGAATATACTATTCTAAGGAATATAGCATGTAAGTCAGAAGAGCATTCACAGCCCAAAAAGCAAGCCCAGTAGCAGCAACTGCAAAATACCTATTCTTTTTTTCCCAAGCTCTTTGGCAATCATATGACCAAAATAACCAAATCAAATAATCTAACATATGGATCAAAAGTTCAGCAAAAAAATATTCAGCATCCACTTAAACCCAGTAAGTTATCTGGTTCCTTATTGGGAAGACCCAATAAGGTCTTCCTTGCTTGACTAACTTTCTGCACTGTGCCAGTCTGGGCAGTTTGGCAATTTATACCTTCCTATAACCAGATGCAGCCCCTAGCAGCATCCATACTAGTCATTTAAAACTCTGCCAGGGAATATCCCTGGCTACTGGACCTTGATGGCCTTTGCTGTCACATTGCCTAAATCAGACAGTTTTGGCTCAAGACCAGTGCAAGGCTGTCCAAAGAACTCCCAGCTCATATTTTCAGGATATCCATGTCACCACTTCCCTCCGCAGGTGACCCCATGAGCCAGATAGATTCCCCAAGGGAGCAGATGCATGTAAAATCCAGTATCTCCCCTTTCATCTTGCAATTATGTTTCAAGACCTCTGTTCTTCCCAGTATCTCAGATTCTGCTAGGTTTCCCACCCAGGTCCAGCCACACTGATTTTTTTCTCAGATCCTCTGGTAGCACCCACAGCAAAAAGACTCTGTTCCCGGAAGTCAGATGAATTTGCATGCAGGAGGAAGGACCCTTCCTATTTCTGCTTGTTGCTGTAATTATAGGGACACAGAACCAAATCTCAAAAAAGGCACATTAAAGGACTTTGATTTATGTAGATTAAGTTGCAGGTAATGGGGGTCACCTTTTTCCCACTCTTCCATTCCTCACATCCTCTGAAGAGGATGCCTTTTCAATCTTGAAGCACAACCCTCTCCCTAGCAGGTCCTTCTGCCGCACAACAGGCACATAGGCCCAGAGATGCAGCTTCATCCTCCCACACACTGCTCTGTATCTGGATGGAAATGTGACATTCAGGCTTGTACCACTTTATGCCAACTGTGAAGCACAGTGAGGTCTGAGAATTTCAGTGCATGGCTGTCCATGGGTCAGGCATTGTGCAGGTCTGCTCTAGGACCTGTGTGTTGCTTCAGGAAGATTACTGGTTGTTCAGAGCTACCAATAATTTGATTTGATACTATACATTTGCCCAGGCTAAAAATGTGTGGATGAGCTGGATTTGATTTGACTGAAATAGTGGAACCTCTAAACCAAGAATCTACCAGGACCCATTTCTTTGACAGAATTGTTTAGTTTGGAAAAGACATCTAAGATCATGGAGTCCAGCACTGCCAAGTCCACCGCTACGTGTTCCTAAACACCACGTCTATACAGCACTTAAACACCTCCAGGAATATTGATCCCACCACTTCTCTTGGGCAGCTTGTTCCAATGCTTGACCAACTTTTCAGTGAATAAATCTTTCCTGTTACCCAGTCTAAACCTCCCCTGCCGAAACTTGAGGCCATTTGCTGTTGTTGTATTTCTTGGGAGAAGAGATTGACCCCCATCTTGCTAGATACAACCCCTGTCAGGCAGCTGTAGAAAATGATAAGGTCTCTCCCAAGCCTCCTTTTCATCAAGTTAACATCCCCAGCTCCCTCAGCCATTCCTCATAGCACTCCAGACCCTTCCCTAGCTCCACTGCCCTTCTCTAGACTCACTTAAGTGCCTCAGTGTCTTTCTTGACCTGATTCTGAGATGCTGCTCTGACAGACATTTTTAAATCCTGAGATTATGGCTTTTTTTTTTTTTTTTGCATAGGAAAAATCAGGTCAAAAGATTTTTGCAATATTATATGGACAAACCAATATCTGATAAACTTCTGAGATACTTCATTCAGTGATTTTTTTTTATACCTTTCATTTTTTATACCTCCATTGACAGTATCTCTTAGCTGCAGAGAACAGAGCGCCCTTTTTATCATGTTCTACGCAGTTTGATCGACTTCATGTCAAGAATAAGACTAAACAAATAGTGATTACAAAAACTCTTTCTGAGAGTATAGAAATAGCAAAGAGATGATTATTTTAACCTTTCAATCCCATTCACTAGATTTTCTTCTATTCCTGTTTGTCCAATTGTCATTCAGTATTTATCATGTATTTATAGCCAATTTTATGATATTGCAAATTAAGGAAGAGTATTACAAGTACATTTACATAAGATAAAATGCTTTTCAGCTACAAATCACAGTAGCTGATTCAGTAAGTTAACTTCTTGTCTGCATAGCTTGATTCAAGTTTAAGTTTTTTCTTCTTCTACATTTATATGATGGACAAGCTGCAGTTGGTGTACATTGCACATCTATATTAATTTCCATGGAGTTTAAATGATTCAAGACAGTTAAGGCTCTGCCACTGGCTTGCTTTATTTGACCTCAAACAAGTAAATAGCTTTCCTTTTTGGTCTTTATTTTGGATTTTAATTCTTGAAGATTTATAATTCACAAAGTAGTATCTTCTACACCATATGGCATATCTCTGCTCAGTAGAGTAGAAAAGGCTGTCCCAAATATGAAGGGGCCAAACCAACAATTCTGTGATTGGAAAAGGAAGGGACAAAGCAGTTCCTTTAGAAGTCTTTTGCACGCATGCACAGAAATCTTACTCAACTTTTAGAATCCCCTTTCCAGTCCTTGAACGTGTAGAAATGGTTTTACACTGGTTTCAAGACCAACCTGCTTCTGCAAACCTCCAGGTGACACTAGAGGGTTGCTATGGTCTCATAAGTCATTCTTTGCAGTGGGGAAAGGAAATACACCAGCAGCTCACAGGAAATTCTGCTTTCACAGTGTGTCCTTGTGTCTCCTTTTGGAGATTTAGAAAACTACATAGCGAATAAAACTACATACTTTCACATAGAATTATAAAGGAAAAATTAAACTAAAGCATTCTGATGCCCCATTTGGCCAGTAACAAATCTTTTTTTGATTTGATTTAAAGTGATTTGATGTGTTGTGTTTTAGACACTGAAAAACAAAAAAAAATAAATAGAAGAGGCTGCCATTAACTGGCATAACACCCAAGCCAAGAAGTTAATTTTCTCTTTGGTATTAATTTTCCCCCTCCAAATAGGAGAAAGAGATTTTTTTTCTCCTCCATATTTCTCCCCTTCTGCATATTCAGGATCAATTGTGGTTGATGAAAGTGTGTAGAAAATTTGACAGGTAAGGAATCTTTGTATTTTTTAAATAAACTTTTGTGATTCTTTCCCCACATTTTAGTGAAGACTAGAACATAGGAAAAGTTCCAAAAACAGATGCAAAAATGTCCTCTACTCTCCTAGGGTGAGAATTCCTCATGCCAGTGATGACCACAACATTTTAAGGCCCTGACTCTCTTTGCAGCTGTTGGTTATTTTGTTTGGTTGGGGTTTTTAGTTAGTTTGTTTGTTTGTTTTTAGTTTGTTTATTTGTTTTGTGGGGATCTAAGTGGCAGTTAAGGTTAATGCATTCTCACTTTTCCATTTCACCATAATGAAAAATTAAAAATCTAATATTCCGTTTCTTTTTTTTTTTTTTCCCCGTTGTGGCAAATATTAATTATACCTCAAAATTCTTTTAACACAGCCCTGTGGATTAGCACATGCAACTGACATTACAACATTCTTTTATGTGTCATTATCAGAGACAACCTCAATTTTGTCTGCAGAATCCAAATATAATTAGGGTGAAAAAGACACAGGAAACTGAAGCCTCACAAAGATAAATGTAATATTATAATTCTTAAAGGACATCAGCAGGAAAGAAGCTGGTAAAGAGTACTCTGGAATTTAAACATTATTCTTTTCTTATTCTCCTTGTTGAAATACATGTTTGGGTTCTCTTGAAATACTTCATGTATCCCAGACTTCATGTCTCTTAGGGAAGAAGCAAGTGCTGAATGGCAGTAGCATTCACCGCGAGCGTCCAAAAGCATTTTACATAGAGATTACAAGTTCAAATCCAATCTTGCTGGGCCAATGTTTAGTGGTGAGTCAAGATATGTGAAAATAATTAGACAACAACAGAATTTGTAGTAAATAGGATGCAGCATTACTACCAGCACCAGCAGTTAATTTGGCATTTTCAGGGGTAAAGGGCTCCGTGGACATGAAAACCTGAAGGACAGCCCTGAGGCACACTGATGAAACTGCTCAAGGAAGTTTGACCTGTTCCTGTGTTAGGGACAGATGAAATTTTATTGTTTAGAGCCTTTAATTTTCAGAACCTTTGGTTCCTCCAAAACATCAGATTCATATTTAACAAGCAAAAATCATAATCCAGAAGTTTTTGAAAATTGTATCTTATTAAGTATATTTGATATAATTATAACAAGACTCTTCTACGTCTGGCATTAACTGATATGACAAAAAGTTTTTCGACTGTCTTAACAAATTAAGTATTAATGTTTTAGAACTGCACCAGTAAGTGCAAAAATTTTGAGATGAAACATAATGTTCATCAACACTTAAACCCCCCGGAATTTTACAAGTAATTCTGGATCTGATTTGAAAGACTTAAAGAGGGAAAATTCAGGGTGGAAAATGACTGACTAGAAGACAGGTAAACAGTTATCTAAGCTTGTGAAGATGTTTTTATAGGGCTGGCTACTTCCACACATCAACTTTATTATTTTCTGGATTTGGTTTAGGGAATTTGGGATGTCAGAGAGCAAGGATTTGCCTTGTCTATGTCTGTCCATAGCATCAGGGTGGGGTGTGGGGTGATGTGGGGTGCTATCAGCAAATTTAAACTTCTCCCTAAAGAGGAGCCAGTATGTCAGTGCATGGTTTCTTGCAGTGGAACCTCATTACCACACTGGGTTTGTTTTTTTTCGGTGGGGTTTATTCAGGTTTTTTTGGTTGGTTGCTTGGGGTTTTGGGTTTGTTCGTTTTTTAACACGCATTTTAAATATGCATTTAAATATGCATATATTTTATTAACTAAGTTTCACAAATGTAAAAGCAGTGTGAAAATCATTAAGTAGATCAACATTTGAGCCTACAGAGAGACCCGCTGAGCACAAACCAAACAAGAGAAGAAAGGCTATTCCTTTTTTCCTGTTTTTAATTACTTCACGCTTTAAGAAGCAGAAAACATCCGGCGTACAAAGCCCACGGTCACGCCGCACCCACGTGAATTACCGCCTCATCACAAGGGCGAGAAATCGGGCGGGCAAAGCCAGAAAGAACGAAACAAACAAACAAACAAAAACAAACAAAAGGAATAAAAGAGTAATTTCTGTTGTCAGGCCGCTCCCGCGCCCGCCCCGCGCCCGCGCTGAGGGGGAGGTGCCGGGGGTGGCGCCCTCCGCGTCGGCGGTTCCACGCGCCTCCCCTCGCGAGAGCGGGCGAGGTTTCCGGTGTTGTGGCTGCGGGGCCGCAAACATGGCGGCGACGCTCCGCGCCCGCTCGCTGAGGCACCTCCGCATCCGAGGTGAGGAGCGTCCCGCGGGCAGCCCCGCCGGCGCCTGCACCGCCACGCTGCCCGCCGGCGCCCCCCGCTCCTCTCCTCCCTTTCTCCTCCCTGTCCCTGGCTTCTTCCTCCCCGCCCGTCTAACGTGCTTCTCTCCCCCCGTCCCCGCAGGTCGGAACGACAGCGGCGAGGAGAACGTGTCCCTCGATCTTAGCCGAGGTACGGGCGGGGTGTGTGTGGTGGGGGCGTCCGAGCCTCGCTGCGCCCGAGGCAGGCGGGGGGCGCGGCGGAGCGGAGCGGCCTGGTGCTGCCGTGGGGCGGGCGCGGGGGCCGAGGCCGCCGCCGGGGGCTGAGCGGAGCCGCCCGCGGGTGGGAGCCGCTCCTCGGATACCATGGGGCCGCGCCGGGGCTGCGGCCGGGCCGTGGGGCGCCTTCCTCCCTGGCGTGCGTGCTGAGGCTGCTCGGCCGCGGCTGGGGCTGCCCTTGAAACCCGTGTTGCTCGCAGGCAGGGTTGTTCACAGTGCCTGACCGTCCGGCCGATCGTACCGTGCGCCTCCGAGCAGCACCTCGGCAGCGGCCACTGCTCCTGTTTCCATCTCTTTTTCGTGTATCCCTGCCTGCCCTAGGCCGGCTGGCCACCCCGTTTGCCCTGAGCTTCTTGCTCCAAGACCAGCAGCCACTCATCTCCCTTTTGCTTATTAAATTGCTCCAAACATCCTCCCCTGCTCTCAAACGTGTGTGTGCCGGGGGGGGTGGGGGGTAGATTAAGAGGAAGGAAGCAACGCTGCTACACGCTAAGAAGTTTTGTCTCAGAATAACAGGTACTCTGTCCCTACCCACATGTATAGGGATGTGATCTTGCCTCGCTGGGTACGGAGACAAGGGTTAGGCCCTCCCAAAGAGACGGGTAAAATTCAAAAAGCAAACTGGAATGTTACTGCTCCAGAAGTAGTGATATTTCGTGGGACAGAGGATACTGGTCTGGGGATAGAATGAAGTTGATGTTGGTGTGTAACTGTTCTGCTTCAGGAGATCCAGGATGGCTATTAAGCTGAATAGATGTATTTTATGGGGAAGTAGGCAGGGAAATGACAGAATCAATGAGATAAAAGTGGCTGTGAAACAGAAGGAAGTAAAAATGTAGTGTTTTCAGCTTGGAGTTGTTGATACTGCATCATACTTTCTCTAATTCTCTTTTCCCACAAAGTTAGCTGTGTTTAGAATTACTTTGTTGTGCAGTTTTATCATGGGCTACAAGTTATCTCTGTGTATACGTATCATATTTACAAGTATGTTTCAATAACTGGGAAAGTTGCTGGGTTTTCCTCAGTTTAAAGAAACAGACTCTTCTCATTCTATCTCCCAATGGACATGATTGCTTTGTAGAAATGCTGTCTTCAAAAATGAAAACAAATGAAACTTTCATCAGCAAAATGTGGAAAGAAGGTCTTCACAGTTTAAGCACATGAAAAAGTTATTACTGTAAGCAATGTTACCTCTTTATGAAATCTGCAGAATTAGAATTTTAGTGAATGGGTTAAATACTTTTTTTTATGTTCTATAGCATACTGAAGTGTTTTGAGGTGAAAGAACAATTCACAAAATTTAAATGCTGCAGTGGTAATTCTGAGATGTGGTCTGTTTGAAATCTTCTAATCAGAATTTGATAGGTGACTATCGTTGTGATATTGATTTTTTTCCATGAGGTGTTTTCAGCAGCCTGCTGATTCCAAGAGACCCATAGTAGTAGCAGAGCAACTATTACACATGTATCATGTTGTAAAAGAGGCTCTTGAGTAAGATGCAAACCACATTTTTAATACATGTTTTCATTTTTTATGCATGAGAAAAGGTACTTTGCACTGTGGCAATATATCTTCTGGTAACAGAAGAACAATCACTGGGAAAATTGAATAAGCTGCTTTAAATACAGATGTCGAAAACCCAACGGTTTCGGATTTTTTGTTAGAAAAACTACAGCTGACTGATCAGTAACATATAGCACCATATATGCGTGGTAGATATTAGCTGCATTTTAAAGAGGAAACAAAAGTAAGAAGCTTAAAAGTCTCAGCAAGACATTAACTAAGCTAGATGATAACTTGATTTCCATGGTGAACACAATGAGTATTTGTTTTTCCAGCTGTTACAATAGTTATGTAAGCAATTATTTTAAATATTTTGTCACCCTAATTTGGTGTGTTTTGATTCACTGTGTTGTGCAGATCACATAGCTTTCCACAGGACTCACGTTTGCATTAGCTTAAAAGAATGTTCTAATGGTTTTTGTTTCCCGGTACAACTGAACTTTGTGTTGATTAATGTGAAATATCTGATTTGTGCAAAGTAGAGAATCACCATAAACAGAGCCTCAGCCATATGCTTCTATTTACAGGGGCCTCTTTGTTACAAACACAATAAATTATATTGGTACTGCCTTATTTTGAACAGGTTCCTGTTAGTAATGCCATGACTTAGCATACAGGTTAGGCCTTTACTCGTCCATACCTGTAGACTGTATAGTGACTATACTTCCCATGCAAGAGGCCAGTGCTGTTACTAAGAATTTCAAAACAAATAATAGATGTGGGGAGAGCAGTCCAGTTTGTGCTGCTCTCGGTTCTGCTTCTTCCTGGCTCTTCATACAGTAAGGCTTGAGGACTGTCTTGCTACTTGCAGAGTGCTCTACATTGCTCTGTATGTGTTTGGTTTGCTCTTTTCTCTGGTCCTGTAGTTATAGGGTGGCTCATTTTCCCAGAAGACACCAAGATTTTTACAAATTTTTACCATTGCTGCTATACTAGGTTTATTTTTTAGAGCTTCTTGGTGCTTTGCCTTTTTTAAAAAGATACATTATGTTTATGAAAGCGATCTTGTATGATGGTGGATGCTGCATGTTGAGTGTTTGTGTAGGTATATATGGGCTTTCTGTTTATGCTTATTTGCCTGGTTAAAGATGATGTAAAGTAAGTACGTGGTTTGCTTTTTCTGTTGCTTGTTTTTACTTCTTTTGGGGCAGTGGTTCTTTGGGGTTTTTTTGTGGTTTTTTTTTTTTTTTTGTTGGGGTTTTTGTTGTTTTTAGTTTGGTTTTTTTTAGGTGTGTTTATTTGTTTGTTTGGTTTTGAGTGTTTTTTCTATTTATTTTGTTTCTGAGCCACTCAGCCCTGTCCATCTTCTAAGGGAATTCTAATCAATCTTTTTAAAGAAAACCGCTTTCCTGAAAGGTTGATCAGCTCTGGAAAAATTGTCCCCAGGATAAACGTTTTTGTATATAATGTTGGTATAGCAAGAAAAAATGGTGCAGATACAGGGTAGACTGACTGCTTTTGTCTACTGAAGATCATATGTACTGTATTCTGTTGCTTACAAAATTGCAATTAATAATTTTGATTTAGAGCACTCATGTTATGGCCTTGTGTTATATTACCTGTTCAGAATAGAACAGAAAAGGAAAAAGACAGACTCACCACCGGTACAACTCCCACTGCAGTCATCTGGAAGGAATTAGCAGTAGGATGAGAGAGATTGGTTTAATTAGACTACTGAAATCAAGCTCATAACTTCCTAAGGCCAGAAACAACAATTGGAGGTATTGACCAGATTACTGCATTTGGTAGGAATTTTTCCACTGACTTTGGCCATCATTGTATATATAACCATAACACAAATACTGTGCACCTTATCTTTGTTTCTGACTGTTTCACAGGCATTCGAACCTGAATCACAGAAGTGTATACCTCCCAGAGCTCTGGGCGCTGTTAAAGGCATATGTAACCCACACTTACTTGCTCCTAAGTTTTTGCAGGGAGATTGGACTATGTGACCTTGAAAGGTCCTTGTCAACCCAAGCCATTCTGTGATTCTTTGCTCACCTCTGTAACTGAATCACCTTATACTGCTGGGTGACCAACTCGTCTTCCTTTGCTGGAATTTTGGCTGTTGTCATTAGGTCTTGAAAGCTTAAGTAGTTTGGAACTTGGCTAGTTGAGAGTAGTCTGATGGTTCATTAGCTGTAGTCAGGCTCATCTTTCTTCAAGGGATCCCTATTTTCTTGGAATCCTATAGCTCAGAGGTTGCACTGGCTGTTAGGAAGTTTTCAGATAGAGTTTTCTTACCAGTGCAGGGGTGGCAGCTGCATACTGAAGTTGACTAGAGTCCTGTATGTGCCTGTGTGTATGCATTTCCTCCTTGAGGGTAACAGTCTTCACTTGCTGATAGTGTACTCTTTAAGTAACTGAAATATACCTATCTCAAGCGTTAGTACTTTCATTTATTATTTAAAAACATGCATTACAAGATTCTACTTTGGTTTATCAACTTTCCTTGTACAGCCAACTATATTTTGTAGGTGTTGAGTCTTTTGACTAACACAGGACATACATGAACAAAGCAGCAGCTGAGAAAACTGGTTGGTTTTTTTAATCCCTGAGACTTATATCGCAAAATTGACATAGTGTTATCTGAGAAAATACTCTTTTTCCTTTTTTGCCTTCATTTCCTCCTGTCAATAATAAAACATAAAGCAGTTCCATTTAACTTCATGAGGTCTAAATGGTGTTACCTTTCTTACTGTGCTTGAATAATTTTAAAGTGTGTAGTATTTGATTCCATGTTCCCACATGGTAAATTGTAATGCATTGCATGCAGGGCAAACATCTTGGGATGCTATTTGCAGTTTACAGCCCACAGAAATGTCGGGCATTTTTAAGGGTTATTTGTGGGATAGTTAAAGAAGGCTGGATGAATTTTGTTTCCAAAATCAGCTTGAGATTTGATGACCATACTGTTTCCAGCTTCCTTCATCAGTATGAAAGAAACCAGGAGGAACAGAGCACACATCTGATACCAAAAGCTCGGATAGTGGGGGAAGGAGAAAAAAACCCCTTTGGATTGCTTGCAGTGTGGCAATAAATAAGGAAACCACTGTAGAAATGGCAGCTAGTTCATACTTTTGATGGCTCAGAGGCAGTTCTTCCACTCTAATGGCAACTGTTACAGAAAGCCTTTAGGTGTTGTGTTTTTTTTTTTTTTTGTGTAATACTCCTGGGAAATGTGGCCTGGCTTGAAAATGTGGAGAAGTGGGGCTCCACCACATGATAGAAAGAGTGTTTTAAAAATAGCCAAATAATCAAAATGTGTGGGCACCTTTCACCCTCCCTTTGCAGTATGCCATCATTTTCATGGGTAGCTATAGCAGTATGTTCTGCTTGAGAAGGTCACATAGAGCAATAGGTGTTTTTTGCTCCCTTGTTTGAGAATCTGTAACAGAAACTGTAATAGTTGTGAGAAGGTCATTAGTAACATTTTTTATTCTTTCTCTTGAAGCATGAAGTATGCAAGGAGGCAGAAACAGTTGGAGAGACCTCTTACTTTGCTGACCAAGAAATGTTATACTGCATTATTTTTGTATGTTGAAGTTTTTTATTATATAGGGGGAGCAAAGAGAAAGTGGTCAATGATGGTGGCCTGCTAACATTTTTGGCAATGTGTAAGCTTTTGATAGGTTTTAAAAGTAAGAGAGTTAAAGTACTGAATACATGCACTTCAGAATTAAGTCATACACTTAACTTTCCTCTCTGCACTTGTGCTTGCACTTGTGCTTTAGTTGACTGTTGTTTTTGAATTGTATAGTGCATTGTCCCAGTTAGATTAATAACACTTCTGTACCTTTGGCTTTGCTTCCTAAGCACTGCTTTTATAATCTTAAGACTTCTTAGAACTACTAAGATGGTGTGTGCTTAAAATATTTACATTTTCCATTTCTTCAAAACAGGAACAACATTTTTAATGAAGGAAAAATTTCAGCAAAAGACCACTTCAAAATCATATGGCTTGCTTATCTGTTGTTAAGATTTCTCTAGGAATTGGGTACTACCATGTCTTTGAAGATCTGCCCTTATATCTGTCTTTAAAGTGTTTGTGTATAGCACCTCTAAATTTGTTTTTGTGTGTGGGTTCTTTGTTCTTGCTGCTGTGGTCAGAGAGTATAACAACTGTTCTAAGATCTTGTACTTTCTGTTACAAGAGATTGTTCTATGATTTGGATCGGTGTCAATATACTGATCCAAAAACCTTCTTAGATGTTTAAGCAATGCTTTGTTTTCACAACTTTCTTCAACATTCTTCCTTCCTCCCCAAGTGCTGAAGTATCAAAATCTCCTGCTGCCTTCTTGATATATGAGTCTTTGTCATAAATATTATTCAAGTTTTTTTGTTGCTTCGCAGCATCCCACTTAGAGATTAGAGTGATGCTTAGTTTCTGCATTTTTTACTGTTAAAGTCTATCCAGTGTAGATGCTGTGTAAAGGAACACACCCCACATCATAAATACAGTAAACAAGGAAGCTGTGTCAACCATCTCCTGTCCATAAAGAAATGCATTGCTTGCCCAGGCTGTTGACCTTCATCTGTACTTCACCAGTTACCTAACAATCTCAGGAGTTTTACCCTAATAACATAGAAGAGAAGCTTAACATCAGGTACAGTTATTTTTCTTTAAAGTGGTAGGAAGTGAAATAGTCATAGTTAAAATTGCAGGTTTTTTTACTCTTAATATCCACATAAACTCAGACACTGCAGAAAAGAGCAATGCTCAAGAGCTTTACAGGACAGCGTAAGAACTGATATTGAAATGATCACTGACTTGGGGAAATGTATTGAAAAATCAGATAAGTTTTTCTTGACTTCTATACTGGTAGAAACACATTCTGAGAGTTTTTTTTTAAAACAGTAAATTACACAAGTCATCTACTTTTAATACTACCTTCTTGATCTAAGACAAGAACATGTGTCTTGAGGCTTAGATAACTACACAAAAGATCAGATAAAGTAAGAAGTTTCTTTTCTTTGGAGGTGTTTTACCTGCATTCAGGCAGGCAGACGCTTATACAGTAGCAAAGGGGAATTTTCACACTGATCAGTGCTCCTGTGAATACTTCTGATACAGAAGGTAGGTAATATAACACTGCTACACAAGTGCTGGATGATACTTGTCAAATTTTTAACTGGAGCGCTTTTAACTGTCACAAAAAAATGCATATATTCTAGTTTAAGAGTCTGTAATGTTGGTATATGTTTGTATATGTTGCAGAATTATTTTTCTTTTATTTGCCTATCATCTGGTGTGATAATGGAAAATTTTGGAAGCAAAACTTCAGAGTATGATTAGTGAAAAGTGTATTCCTCAAATCTTTGTGTCTGAGGTAAAGGAGGAACACTGGTAAAAATGCATAAATGAAAAAAAGTAGTAAAAAAACCCCAAAACAAAACACAGAACCCAATCCCAAAGAACAACAGCAAAAATTACTTACGGTTACATTTTTAGTTATGTGACTGAATTTTACTAGCACATACTTGAAAGCTTTCTAGGTGTCAGCAGTGGCCTGCATAAGTTTTGGTAAGTAAATATGCTAAGGAAATCTCTTCACCTGAATTCTACCTGAACAGTAATAGTCTTTGAATCAGTGTTGCTCATTAAAAAATTAACCTGAGTGATAGTCTTTATGAACATTTTCCTAAAAGGGGTGATTTTTTTTTTTTCTAAATTTACTGGTTTTGTTCATCACTAGACTTCTCTGATCTCATTTTAGTTAAACTGCTATTTACTGTGATGGGTTTGGGTACATATGAAAATTCACTCAGGTGGTTGCTCCTGCAACATTTCGGAAATACAGTTTTAAGTTTATTTATTTATTTGCTTGTTAACTAGAAATGTGCTTAATTGTCTTAAATGCACAACGAAAATTTTTAATTCTGTTTCAGTTGGAAAACATAATTTCATACTGCTTATACATGATACTTGCAGTAACCATTTAAGTCCAATAGAAAAAGGGTAGCAGAATGGTAAAGATGATGTTACTTGCCATCTTTGAAATGGCTTCTCTGAGTTAGCAGTTGTTTGGCTGAAATGAACTACTTCTCTATGCCAAATTTCTATAAGTGTTCATTGTGAAATGAACTACCTCTGTTGATTTGAGACTACAGAATGATTGGTAGGAGATATTTATGCATAGAGTTAAGGTATTTAAAGCAAAAAATATGGCCTTGATTTATGGAAAAATACACAATAATTGTAAGAGTGAAAAAGAATAATTTCATTAATCTCTTCACATAAAGGTGTACAGTGAACAACATGGGGATTTTGTTTGGGTTTTTTTAGCTGCATAGAAGATTGCTTTCCTGCTTGAAGTGTACATAGACTATAAATAAATACGTGTATTTAAAAATAATTACTTCATCAGAATGGAGGACTATCAAGAACAGCTGTTGCCTAGAAATTACTTACTTAAAAACAAATTATTAAATCTGTAAGTAATCTTATTCCTTCGTTACCTCCTGAACATCAGTGAAGTCAGAATTCGGTTTGAGCAACCTCATATCTAGAGAATTTAGAATGTGTTCATCTCCTTCTTTATGCAAACCATATGTGTGTGTGGTGGGTAGACTTCTGGGTTTTTTTATGAAGTACAAAAAATGAAATAGAAAAAAAATCTTGCTGTTTCTATAAATGTGGCATTTGCAGCTCAGTTTTTAGCTTAGCCTGTTATTTCAGCAGGTTTTTCTAAACTGAGATTGACCAACAGATTAGGTGTCTGCTGTCTTCAGAGAATTGTATTTAGATCTTATTAAATCTATAAATATGACTGACACTTCCTGTCCTTTTTCAGGAGGAGTAGAAGTCTTGAATGGTCACAGCAATGTGACTGTATCACCTTTGTGACACATGGACATTGCCTCCTCTTCCCTAGTATGAGGGAAGCCCACAGATATCATCAATCAGCGCTGTTTTGAAATCTTCTGGTTATAGCATTTTAGGATGGGGAAATTAGCACATGACACTGGCTGCAGTTTAAATTTTTCCTGTCAGTGAAAGTACAGTCAGTGATGTTTGTGAATTACTTGTAGTTCCTAGTTGTGTCCTATTGGCAGACTGGGTGATCCTACATCTGCTAATTTTGATGGACTTCTTTACATGATACCCTATGTAACAGGATATTTCTGGGGACAGTGCCTACTTCCTGACAGCTTTCAGTTTATTACTAAGAGCCATGTAAGCCATGTATGCTTTCTTGAACATATTAAAATGATGTGGAGAAGAATCAGAATGTTAATTGAGAAAACAGTCGTAGAATAGGATCATATTTCAGTTTAATAATATTCAGATAAATATGTCATCAAATTCTCTTGAGTGGTTTTGAAATCAGGTTTGCCTCGTCCTCTCTCCAAGTATTAGTTGCAGGATGTCAGGAAGCCAAAGCATTTTATTAAAATAGCTGAAAATTACGACCATCCTGATATTTCTACTTCTAGAAGTGGTAGCAGAAAAGAAGAAAATGGGTTGGAAGAACTGAAGATAATTTTCTCAGCCATTACAATAAGCTTACATTCACCATTCAAATTCATCGTTGATGTTCTGGGAAGTATTAATTTGATTTGTGTACCGACATAAGCAATTTTGTAAATCTGGGAAAGGCTTTTACTGGCTCTTGACCATAAGAACAGTTGTACTGGGTCACTCCAACCTTGGCAGTAGTTGGTAATTGTTGCAGAGAAGAGAGCAGAACAACAGGAAAAACAAATGCATAGTCACACAGTTATGGAATGTTCCCCAGCCTCCAGCATTTTGACCCGCTCTGGTATTTTTCTATTTTTTTCTTTTTTTTTTTTTCTTTCTCTTTTTTCTTTTAAACATCTGAGCTTTTGAAAGTTTAGAGGAAGTTCTTCCTGAATTTATCCTGTATTCCAGGATAATTTATATTTGTGTATTATTAAGTGGTCATGATAGAAATTTTAAGAGATTATAATTCCAGTTTAGTTTTAATCATGAAAATATACACTAGTTATAGTTGTGTATCTTGTAGTGCAGGGAGATGACATTGTGGTAGGATTTTTTTGAGGGGTGAGAGGCAGGGAGCTGGGAATCAGTTTGTAATTCACAAAGACTCGATACATATCAAGACTTATTGCTATGATTCTTGTCATCAACATCATGTCTTCCTGGGAGTTGAGGATATAACTGTAAATTTAAATGGAGGACTAAATGAAACATTTTGTTGTTATGAATAGACAAGATTTTTTAAAAGAACTATTTTTTTAATATGCCTTGGTACCTTACATAGTCTTAACTAATAGTATTTAATCGTATTTTCATAATTGGTCTTTGAGGAAGCTTCTGCAGAACACTGGATTTTGTATTGCTATAAAGCATTTAAAGAATAGTTTGTTTATCAAAAACTGTATATAATTAATTTTCAAGTCAGCCTTGTAGCTATCCTTTGGAATGGTCCTTCAGTTTTCTCTCTCTGTCTTGGGAAAGCTTTTAACATTTCAGCTATGAAACCCATTTCTCAGGAGTTTTAGCAGTAAAGCAGTGCTGCTTACAAAGCTGCCACACAAGATCACACATGGGGAATAATTAACATAATTCCAAGGTGAGGATGTAAGAATGACTTTTCTGTAGATACAATCTCAGGGTCTTGGTTAGAAATAATATATAGACAACATTTTGGAAAGCAGTCCATTTTGGAAATACTCTTCAAGCTGACTGCAACACCACACTATTTATTGTCTATCACCTTTATATATATATGTAGGATATTAAAATTTAAACAAAAAAATCCTTAAATTTGCGACATCTATGCACATCTGCAAAAGAGAAATACGTACAATCACAGTAAGCATTTAAATTTTACTTACTTGTTTTCAGAAGCACGTGTGTGCCAAAGTAACCCTGATATGTGATTTCCTATTTTTCTGAAGTTCTAGTGATTCCTGGATCCTACTTTGGGTATTCTGTCTTTTCCACTGATTTCTCGTTCATAGGCATTTTTGTGTATGGAATGGTTAATTTCTACCTGAGTGATGTAGGGAGAAGAACAGTTTCGTGACTTTCTTTGCTGACTGCCGTGAAAGAGGGTATGTGTACTTTCTTCCATATTAGTGAGCCAGTTTCATATATTCACATCTTTCTTAAGCAACAAGGGTGAAAATAGTCTGGGTTCTTAGTTTTTGTTTGCTTTCTGTTTTAATGAACATGAGTTACTGGAACTTGCTTATATTCAAAATAAAGTGCTCTTTGTATGCTTTCCCCAATGAAAGCTATGGATCTAAATTAAATAAATCTCTAAGGCATTCTGCTGAAATCACTCTTTTAGTCATAGGTACTTTTTAACTCTCAGTTAACTGATAAAACTTGATACATGTGTGGATTTTTTTAGTCTAAAATTTTCAAGTCTTATTTGGCAAAATTTTTACAGTACAACGTATTTCCCACCTTATGGCTTCAAGTGTGATAGCAGAATTTTTAACTATGATTGTAGAGGATGTCCATCTGGTTTAGTATTAAGTACATTTTTCAACATAGCTACGTTAACTTGATACTAGAAGCAGGCAGGTTTTTCTGTTCTTACACTATAAATTAATACATACCTTCAGTCTGAACATGTATTACTGTGTTTTTGGAAGATCACACATTGAATGTAAATTGTTCATGCACAATTTTATTTTTTTAATCTCACAAAGTAGAGTTGATGTGTTAATACAAATAATACAGGAGTGATCTGTCTCACAGAGTTTGCTTTTTTCATGTAGCTTTCTCATCTTTCATATTCTCAGGTTTTCTGTGCAGTTTCCACATTTTGAATTAAATGTAAATTAAGAATACTTTAATATCAAGAAGATTACATAATTGTCCTGATTTTTTAATGGTATTTTATTATTTTATAGTATTAAATTGATAATGGTAGGATATGACTTATCATTGATGTCTCATTTCATTATTAAAGGTCTTGATTAAAATGTTTTTTAGAAGGCTGGTTACTTATTGTATAGTCTTACATAGGCACATCTAAGTAACTGATTTCTAATGTTTCCCAGTTTTTAATAACTTGAAACTTGTTTCAGTGGAAGTGGAGAACAGTGCATTAATGTTTCTAGTTTATTTATTTCGCTCAACTTCCTTTATTTTGGCAGCATGTACTTTAACACACTACTAAGAACAGCTTAACAATATGCAATTGCATGGCATTAACACTTAAAAAATATCCAGTAAATGTAGAGGTATGTAGGAGGTTCACCAGAAATTTCCAGTCGTTACTGTGATTCTTTCAGTAAGAGAAAGATACCTCTCGTGTTGTCAATGGTGAGATGCTTAACTGTAGTGAAGTACAACTTCCTTCTTTAAAGGAAGTATTTAGAAATATTTAATATTTATTTAACTTTTTGGCCATGTGATTCTAGTAGGTGTGTCATTAGCTGTTAGTGCAGTCTCTCACTTGAGAGTTACTGTGTATATATGTATATACATTGGCTACTGCATACAGTACTGTGTACTGTTTTAGAACCTACCAAGTGATGCATATAGTACACACTTCTCAGTTTAACTCATGCCTGGCTTCAGAGTTACTGAATTATTTGTGTGCTGAAGCCTACCATTTTTTTTTTTTTTCCATTTTCATTTGCATGTGCATAACAGAACAGCGAATTGGCATGCTTCTAGCATACTGAATGTGATCAAACAATGCTGCTAAATCTCTCAGGCGAGAAGAGTCGTCACTTGTGCTAATACAGCTATTGCTGGTCCTATTTCATCCCTGGTTAGATGGAGCGCTAGCTGTTTTGTGTAGCGGGACTTCTGTCGTGTTCTTTCTCTCTGGAGAATGGGATCTGTCAGAGTGCATCATGGTTCTCACTGGGGAAAAACAGTGTCACAATCATGAAGGGGTGAAAAAATGAGTCAAGCCTTAAAAGGTCATGAGAGTTTAAAAACAAACAACAAAACATTGGAGATTTTTAATATCCAGCATCTATGAATTACTTTTCGGCACAGAGAATCATGGGGTCTTGAGGCTGGAGTTCTAAAAAAAACACCAGCTTTACTCTGTGCTGAAGATTACAATTTTAAATTCAGGGTGTTAGTGCCAAGTATTGTGGGTGAGAAACTGTGTTCAGGGTAATAGAAGTAAAGAGAGCAACTACTGCTACTTCAGATTTTGCTGTCCAACAAAAAGCAGACAAAGAGAAAATGAGAATAATGATGAGCAAACTAAGCTGTTGCTGCAGGACGCAAGTGGGCTGACTTGCAATTTTTATATGTATCAACAAGTTTTTAGATGGCATTTGAGTGAAGTAGCTTTGTGTATAATAATTGGGGCAGCTTGCCAGTTTTAAAGTCCAGGTAAAAAAAAAAGCTGTCTTTTTTCTACTGAGTATCATGTGGAACAGGTATGTCTTGCTTCTACCACTCTACCTGTGAATGGCTCAGTTCTCCAGCTACTTTGGAATGGGTTTTGTAAGAGTTGAGTATTCAGTTTGAGCCAGTAATTCAGTAGAGAGCTAACATAGTCAGAAGAACAAGAAAGGGATTCTGCTGAGATACTTGGCAGGATAATTTTATTATGAATTTGAAGATGGGTGCTGAAGGTAGTGTAAAGCATAAGGGTACATTATACAGTGGGACCGGAGAGGGAAGGAAAGTATGGGAAGGGGTTCTGCATCTTTTGTCAGAAGAAAGCTGTAAGATCTGTTTAGTCATTTTACACAGCTCCACCCTCAGAAGCACTGTGGGAAAGAACGTGAAGATATGTGGTTGCTGCTGTGGGCCAGCTGGAGATCATAGAATAATTTTGTTTGCAATAGACCCTTGATCGAGTCCAACCGTAAACCTGACATTGCCAAGTTCATCACTAAACTGTGTCCCTTAAGTGCAACGTCTGTGCATCTTTTAATTACCTCCAGGGGTGATGACTCAACTACTTCCCTGGGAAGCTTGTTACAGTGCTTGACAACATTTTTGGTGAAGAAATTTCTCCCAATAAGAGTCAGTGTATCAGTAATAACTGAAGTGAGTCAGGAAAGAATAGACTTTAGAGGGGGTCTTAAAATAATAAGTAGCTTCTCTTGGTTTTTGCTTTTAGATACAAAACAGGAACTTCTGAGGAGCTAGAGAGTAAGAGCTAAGAAATCTCTGCAGCAGTGATATGAATTGGGGTCCTTAACCCATACAACACCAGTTAGCTGAGTGGACTAGAGCACTGTGTTAATAACACCAGGGCTTTGAATTCAATCCCTGAAGCCGTTTCCTGAAGAGTAAAGTCAGTAGAGTCAGTGGTTCTTCTGGTCCCTTCCCGCCCCCCTCCCCCCCAACAAAGCAAACAAAAATCAACCAAAAAACCGAACAAGCAAAAAACCAAACAACAACAAAAAAGTCTTTGTCAATACCAAGGTGAACTGTTAACCTTGATAATAAAATGTTAAGGCTGTGAAGAAGATCAGTCTGTGATTTTGCGCTATGTTTTTTGCTATTTCTGTATTACTTGGTATTTTTATAGTGCCTTTGTAAGATTTTGTAACAAGAAGATATACAGTGCTGGATCTGATCTGTGATTACAGGAAGGCCACATGGCTTGGATTTTAGAATCCAGAATGTATTTTTGTTTCCAGGCCCATTTCAATGTGAGGGACAGACAATCACCGCTTGATTGGTCAAATCACCTATGAAGTCACAGTTTGTTTAAGTTCTTTTACATCTGTGACGTGAAATTTTCTTAGGCCTACCTACCTTCCTTACTGGCTTTACTTTTACTAAAAATGAGTCACACGTATGTCATAAAAATTTTCTACTTCTTTGTAATGTATGATGCATTTTCAGAAGAAGGAAAAACAAGATAGCCAGTCTTTCCTTTAAGTTAGTATGACAGTTATTTTGTTGAATTTTTTATACAATACTTTTTGTGGGAAGGTTCTTCTGAAGTTTAAAACAAGACTTCACCTGGCAATATTTGACCAGAAAGGCTTCTGTTATTTCAATTCCTTCTGAGGTAATATACTATGAGAGGGTCTTCATTTCTTTACTGTCTTGTTTTTCTGCAGCAGAATTGGTTTTGATAGGATTGAAAAGTGAGACAGCTAACTTGCTGTATTTATATCATCAATTCAGTAGTGGAAATTTCATTCATGTTCTCAGTTTTCCTACAATGTTGTAGCTTTTGCTCTTGAGCACCCAGTTTGCTTCTAATTACTTACCTGCTAATAAAGCTTCTGGAAAATACCTGACTGCCCTGATAAACACCACAAACATGTCTTTCCTCAAACTTTTCAGTCTCTAAAAATGAGTTTTTTCTCAACTGAAAGAGGACATGATGAGGAAAAAGTTGCTGTAACTGCAGTTTTTCGTGCAAAAATTAGAGGAAAATGGTTTTAGTACACATTTTATTTAGGCGTCCTTATTATATAGATTTGTCATTGCTACAGAATTGTTAATATGGGAAATTGTAATATCATTGTGTCCTTATTTCTTCACATCCAAACTAACTGCCTTTTTACACAGGACAACTTGGGCACTTCTGAGTGCCCAGCTTTATCAGATAGCCAAATAAGAATGTCCATTGCACCAGAGGTTTTCTGGGCTAGTTCCATGGTCTTTCCTGTCCACACGGCAAGCTTAGTTTTTGTAGGGATTTATTGTGCATGTGTAGCCATCTGCACTTTCACAATTAAAACGTACCTTCAGTCATTTTGGAAAATTATGTTGCTCTAAAACTGCTCACCTGGGATTTTTCTTGTCGCATAACAGGGAATTCTACAGGTCCAAAAGTGTTGTGTGCCAGGGAAATTCCCACACATTGCCCAAGGCAGGCCGAAGCATAGATATGAGCCAAACTGTGCTTTCAAAGAAACCAGGTTATGAGGAAATAATTCTTCTCTCTTGTTATGTTCTCTTGAAATTAAGGGACGATATGATGTAAACTATTTGTAGTGCCGTAACTAATCCAAACTACTTGTTTTCAATGTGCCCCATCCCTGAAAGAGTTCAAGGGCAGGTTAGATGGGGCTCTAAGCAACCTGATCTAATGAAAGATTCCCTGCCCATGGTGAGGGGATTGGAACAAAGCGATACTTTAAAGTCCTTTCCAATCCAAACCATTCCATGATTTTATGGCTTGTGCTATTGCAAACCCCTTAAACTGAGTTAAGCCATGGAAAAGCAAATTGTGCAGAGGAATGCTATACCTGATACAGATCCAGTCTCTAATTTCTGTATCATATCATATATTTTTTTTTTCTTTTTTCCTAGGGATGCAAAGAGGTCCATGCACATATTCCAATTTAAATTCAAAGTTATTAGATACCTGGTTTTACTGTGCATACTGCACAGCAGTGCAAGATAGCTGTGTCCATACCTGTGTATCTGATGGCTGACTTGGCATATGTTGTGAGTAGATATGCGGAAAAGGACCTTTCGCATCAAGCTGATGCTAATAGATATTGATTCCCATGTTTAAGAACTTACCTTGTCTTCCCAAAATCTTGCTGTTCCTTTGTTTTGTTTGAACATTACCAGAATTATATGGTGTGACAGTAGCATGTCTCTACATGTACTAAAGTTTCATTATAAACACCACAATCAATTGATTACCTTACACTTGAGTAGGCATCTCGCAGCTAATCAAGCTGATGGCATTTGGTTTCATTGGCTCATAGACAGAATCTTCATTGACTACAGTGGGTTAACAGGTTTGTACACTTCAATTTGGGTGCCTACCTGTAAGTGTCATAATTTTAAATAATGTCTTGATTCCTGATGATGGTGCAAATACAGATCTTGTCTGTCCAAACACATTCTGGATATAGCCTAGTAAGGTTGCTACTTATGTTTCCTTTTCTAAATCTGTTTACATTTTTCAAGTACAGGAAGTGTAAAAGCATGGTTTGTAGAGAGGTAGTGAAAATATGGCTTTCTTTACATCTCCAATGCTTGATTTCCTTTGCATAATGAAAAACACACAAACACACTTTTACAAAGAACAGGAAGGTAAAAGACTTTGTCTATGACACAAACTCAGCTGTAGCTGTTCCATTCTGCAGTAGGAGGCAAGTGTTTCTTACTGCATTTAGTGTGGGACACCACACACAAAAGCTCTCTCTTTGCTGCCTTTTAGATGTCTGGTGTTCAGGCTTGTTCTAAAGACTTCATTTTGTGTAGTGCAGTTATTTGTTTTTGGTAATGTATTACTTTAATAGTTTGCATCTTCATGATAGCCTTAGTTTTTCATTTATCTCAAGCTGCTGATACCTATCCTCAGCATCTAATCTAAAACTCCATGAGAATTCTGCATCAAATGAAGTCCCTTTATAAATACTATAAATATATAAATTATAGAACCTTTTAAAAACTGCCCTGCCACAGTACCACCACATACAGAACTTACTTCAGTGACTATTACAGTAGCTCTCTGTGCAGCTCCCTGGGACCAGCCGCACTCTGCTGCTTGTTCCACTCTGCCTCAATTCCAGCCTTAATTCCAAAAGTGGGATAAGAGTGTGTCTCTTCTCATCATGGTACTTGTTTTCTGTTTTCTAGCAGAATGCAGGGTCATCAGTTGGTGTGTGAATAGTGGTTTGTGGGTGGCATTTTTTTGTTCATCTGTTCTTGTTGATGGTAGACCCTTAAGAAGAAAGAATACATTCTTAAGCCTTTTGTTTACCTTGTAGTTCACTTCCTATGTCACTGGAAAGGCCTAGCCTCTATTTAAAGCATTGAAAGCATGGAAAGCAATTAATGTGGAGACCAGAGAGGAGATCTCATCTTTCCAAAATCCCACCAACCCTTTGTGTGGAGGAAAGAAAAGGAATAATGTGGTGTGCCAGTAACATGTTATGTTTTAGCTTCTGTTTTTCAGCTTACTTTGTCTTCAAATTGCAAGGGGATTAAAGGTTAAGTTGTTAATTTACCTATATCACAAGATGTAGGGATTGGCATTTCAGACACTAAATGGATCTCTTTGTCAACTGCAAATCCAAGATACTGATTAAAATCTGGTTTAAAGTAAGAGTCTGTCTTCTATGGCTTTTAGCATTTATTCTACAGATCTCGGGTATGGCAGGTTTTAGTCCCTAGCATAAATCAGATTGATGCTTTTTGGAGCAAAAGTGCTTTGCATCCCTGAAATCAGGAGAGCTTACCTATTGTGTTTATGAAACTGCATGTTGAATGCACCTTTATATTTTTCTTCATTTTTTCTTTTCTTCTGCTGTATCTGCTAATAACCTCTTTTCTTTTGCAGACCCTTGTGATAATATGAGAGAGATTCTTCAAAATGTGGCCAAATTACAAGGCGTGTCAAATATGAGAAAATTAGGTCACTTGAATAATTTTACTAAGGTAAGAGCTCAAATAGTGTCATGGAACAAATGACTATACAGGTAAAATGTTTTGTATTTACTCAGTCAGACATTGGCTGGGACATTAATGAAATTGCTTAACATCACAGAACAGTACTCAAAGCCTATGTACTATGGGAAGATATCAAATAAGATCAAGCAAATACGTGAATGCAGAGTTATGCTGAAGGTTGTGTGCCTGTCTGTCTGGCTGAATTTTTGTAGTACTTCAATGCTTAAAAGATGGAAATATCTCACAATTAATGGGGTTAAGTTGCATAACTAGAGCTAAAGATTTGGTTACTACAATTTGTGCAGAGTTGAAATCAAAAATGTAAAATGCCAGACTTTCTGAATGTAAACTGGTTGAGTATGGTGAGAGGCAGGACTGTATTGATGCACATTATATGCAATATTCTGGACACTAACAGAACAGGAACTGCAACTTTCACTGCAGTTTTCATAGTGAAAAATATTTAAAGAATCCATTTCTGATATATGTCTATGTTGATAATTTTTGATGTGCTTCTTCCAAATCATAGACATGCAACAGGTACGCACTGAAAATACAGCAGATATATTGGAAGCAACCATTGTAAGCTGATGAGGCAAGAATTTAAAACTTACTGCAGGATGAGGGTGTGAGCTGAAGAAAGAAACTGAGAAAAATGTTCAGAAGAGGAGCAAGTAGCATTTTTTTGGGTAAAAGAGAAACCTGTGGAGAGAAGCTGAGATGACTCCTGGGAGGTGATCAGGGAATCAGGGAAAAGGTATTCACTGTAGAATGGTGGATGGTTGTGGTTGGACCAGTGTTCCATTTTTCAGGGCAAGGGAAACATGTTGCAGTCAGGTGACAGGCAAGTGACAAGGCAGGTGACATTGAAACTTCAGTGTGAGCCTTACCCTAATTGATGGACTGATGGAGGGACCTGGTGTGTTGTATAACTTTCTCATAGAGATGGGGCAACACACCTGAAAATGAAAACTGGGTTCCTGTGTCTGAGAATGGATCCTGCAACCAGCAGCAGCCAAGAAATAACATAGTAGAGGAGAATGTAGAGGATAAAGTAAGGTTTAAATTATGGTTGCAGTTAAGTTTGTTAAAAGAATTGAGTAAGATTGCCAGAAGTCCAGTTGAAATTTTTTAGTCAATCTTAAGTGGAAGAGCGAATACTCAAGGGAAGATGTGAGGAACCATTTGATACAAGAAGGACAAACATGCATGATAACCTTTGAAGTCAGTGAGTGTCTTGGCTGTTAAAGGAACTCCTTTTGAGATTGACCACTTCAGTGGTAATGTCTAAAATTCACTTAACAGGAGGGTGAGTACTGAGAGCAAAATCACAGTAACAAATGAATTTATCTTCTAATGCATTAATAGCAAATCTGTAAGTGCTAGATTTTCTAGATTTGTTCAGAACATGTGTAGGTGCACAGCATTCACTAAGGAACTGAACTTCTCTCAGAAATCTCTTCATTGGGTTGTTGCCTTGTGTCTGTTAGACATCAGCCATTAACAGAATGTTTCTGTTTTCACTGGGATTCCACAATGTTTTACAAGAAAGGCCTTTATTCTGCTAGAAAAGTCTGATGCATAGCTAGGTTTCTTTCTGTGATAATCTGAAAACTTTGAAATGTGAATTCTTCCAAATTCTCTATTTGTCTTAAAATTAAAGAGCTGGATTAGGTTTGTAGATGCACAATGTGTAGTGAAAAGTCAGTATTTGAAACTACAGATCTTAAAATAGGGTCAATTTGACTGTTGAAAATCAGATGTTAAGCATCCATAACTGTGTTAAATTAATAAATATGCATATTGTAATTAGAAGATGAACCAAATAGTCTTTTTAAAATATAGTTTTGAGAGATTGCATAATACCATAATTGAATATTTTAAAAATATTTGTGGGTTTTGTTAAAAATGCTCCAAAAAATACTGAAAATGGAAAATACTTACAGAATGGAAGGATGGTATTTATAAATTGCACTTAAAACTGGCAGGAAATTATGAGTTTGTGAAAAGCAACTTAAAAAATTAAATCTGATGTTTGAAGATGGAGACTGTAGTTCATAACCTGATTTTGATTCTAAATCAGAATCTGCTCTGCATGCTCTGCATGAGCAAATCATACTACTCAATTGAAAATTGAACACTTGTTCTTATATTCATCTCCCTGGAATATGTACTTTATAAGTGTATAACTTAGTGCATTTGGTTTTAAAAACTCTTCCTATTTTTGTTTGAACTGTAAATGCAGCTATGAGAATAGAATAAAAGTTGCAAGTTGTACTGTATTGTCTGCCTTGTGGTTGGAACAATTCTGTGTTTTTCATTCCAGTGGTTAAAAGTGAAAGCCTGGAGCTTGGCAAGATGGTTTTATTTCCTTTTTGCACTCTGTTCTTCTACCAGGAGCTGGTATAGTCTCAGTTCCTCCTTTGTGAGGCAAGAGTGTAAGATTGATATGCTAAGGACTGAGAATGTTTGTATCCTGTCTTGAAATTACAGTGAATACGAACTTGATTTGTTTATAAATTGGTGCATTATGTGGTCCATTTTTGAAGAGCTACTTGTTATCTGAGATATTTGTACTGTAGACAGGGAAGGGTCCTTTGAAAAATTTTAATAGCATATTTCAGATAAAACAATATGGAAAATCTATTATTCTCCTGCTATATATATATTATTATACTTAAAACATCTGAACTAGTTTAAGCAGTTGCTGTCAACTACCCCACATTTTTCCTTCAAAGACTTCAAATCTTACCATTTTAGTTCTTCAGTCTGGGAAAGCATAAATGTTTTTATGGCCTTGAAACAAGTTAATATAATTTACTCTATTATAATTTACTCCATTTACTCTGCAAAATGTGGAGTTTCCTTGCAAGGATCACGATAGACACCAAGTCTTGTATTATTTTCATGATATCTGAGGTGTGTTATGTTCAGATTTCTTTACTTGAAACTGGGTTGGATTTTTAAGGTGAGATCTGTTCTTCTCACTTCCCTTTTTTTAAGGAGCAGGAACATAATCATCCTTTAAAAATTACTGAACTAGTACTGAACTAGACTCTAGGGTTTTATGTAGAAGTAAATACTTCAAATATTTTTTTAATTTTTTTTTAATAATGGTGATCAAAAGTCAACAGGAGTTATTAGTCCATCTGCAAGAATGAAACAGTAAAGCAGATACTTTAGATGAAGATTGTGTGCTTAGGCACTGTAACTCCTTTTTCATTGCTACTTCCCTTTAAGAGAAATATAAACTAGTTGAATTCAGGTCTCCACAGCACCCATTATTACTGTGCAAAGTATGCTTTTTACATGATATTTTACAAAAAACTTGCATTTCACTTACCAAGTTTTTGCTAGTACTACTTACTGGCTAAGTCATTAGTGTTCAAGTTCTTTGCTCTTTATCTGCAGAATCGGGGTTGTTCTTGCCCAACAGGTGGTCTAAGTTTTCTGTTCCAGGAAATTAGCATTCACAGTCTGGAGATGCACAGGCTATGGAGAGGTGTGTTTAGTTCTTAATTGCAGCAGCAGCAGCAGCCATAGAAATTTTCTGCTTTGAATGAGAGCACACTCCTCCTCTGCTTCTTGTCACCTAGTAAGTGAAGCTGCAGTTTTGTGGGCAAAAACTTCTATGAACTACTGCCTCAATCTATATTACTTTTAAGCCACCCTATTTAAGCTAAGTTATATTCCAACCTCATAATCCTGTTTGAGGATTTGACCTCCCTTAAATGGTCAGTGACACTTTCAAATGTCACAGCAGTTCACGCGTGGAATATGCATTTAGCTCCTGAAAGTTGAGTAGGATTACCGATCTTTAGTTTATGTGGCCACCTACATAAGACAAGCACCTTGAAGTTTCCCAGCTTCTGCTGATTAGTACCAAAACATCATGGTTACATCTTTTGGGGTTTCCCCACCCCCATGTGAAGTAGTAAGTGATAAATGACTGAAAACTAGAATAAACTGTACAATTGCATTTCCCTAGTGGAAAATACCTTTGTGATTTGAAGTATTTATTTAGAATCCTCTATTACAGAAGATTTATCCCACTGGGAGCTTCTGAGAGATCCTTCATACCCTTGTAAAACTAAAAGGATATTTTAATAACAAGCTGAAAAAATATACACTGATATTGTAGGAATTTCTGGTTTACTTTCAAACAGAAAGGTACTTCCTAAAGGATAAAATAAAGCAGTTAATTTTAGATACAAACTTAGCAGTGGAACAGCATCAGTAATACAGTGATATGGAAAATAATGTTTACAATCTGTTTGAAAGTAATTGTCATTATTTAATGAAGCTCTGCTGTTCTGCTCTGTATATCTGTTAGCTTCTGACAATGCTGCTGATTTTCACTAGCGTGATATACATTGAGTGGCTTGGATATGGATATGGCCATAGAGGCTTTCAAAGACTGTGTCTCTAATTCATAGTCTGTCATTTTAGAGTGTCTTTTGCAAAACCCAGGTATCTTAGACTGAATGTATTGCCTGATTGTTACATTCATCCAAGTAGATCAACTGCTGGTGAAATCTGAAATCTCATGATAATGTAGCAGGTAGGAACAGAACATAACATTCTTAGAGACATTAAGCTATGTAAAAAATGTGTCTGAATCCAGAGTCCACAGTTTCAGTAGGAGCTTCTCTTAAGGCTAGAATCTACAAAGTGGTCTCCACTTAAATATTACCAGTGGTCCTCAAACTGTATTTCCAAAGTTATAATGCAGTAATTACGTTCTGAATGCACAGAATAATATAATATTTTTACCTAGTAATTGCTGTGGCTATTCTGCTAAGTATAAATTTGAATGGTCTCAAATGTGCGCTGCACTTGTGCATGCTGTTGACCTCCTATGGTTTTGTTGTTCTGAGCTACCGTTTCCAAGACATGTTGATATGTTACTCATATTGCTGTGACTCATCTGAGTAGTATGGAAAACTCATAGCTGACAGTTAACATGAAAAAAACCTTCACTGTAAGTTAGTCACTGTCTCGCCTAATGTGCATACCATTTAGTCCTAATATTTAATCTTGCCCTCAGAGAGCCTTTGCTATGCCCAGTCTCACTGTGTATTTGATCACAAAATTTTAATTTTGAGGTGGACTCATTTGGAGTTTTGACTCAAAACGTATGGTTTGGTTTTGCCTGTACCTATGTAGAAATATATAAAATTTATTGTATATATTTTAAAATGTGTACTTTTTATAGGTAGGATCTATATATGGAAAAGATAAGTAGTATACACATAAATAATTTCATAATATTAGGCATTATATGATAAGCCATTGCCATTTTAATGAATGATGTCAAATGTGTAGCCAAAAATAGATTTCAGTATTCTGGTACTGCTTGAGTTCAGAGTTAGACTATCATGATATGTATGTTAATTGTTAAATCTTACAGTCAAACATATGACAGTTACTTGACTTTGTCAGGAGTTCAGCCATCTACAAATACCACTGCATTTGGGCCAGAATCATTGATCCGCTTAACATTGTTTGAAGGTGAAATGAGAAGAAAGCAATAACATTTTTCAGCATAATATATTTAAGGACAGACATTTATAACATAGAGAATAGCCAAGGAATTGGAACCAGCTGGACGGACTATTATTTACAGCAGCTTCCATGACTATTTTTCCTCCTTTCAAACTTTCAGAAATCCAGCCTTAATAACCAGTTTTGGCTTTTTTCTCCTAGATTAAATAAACCAAATGGCTTGACCTCCAGGGCTGGATTTTCTACATGCCTTGTACATTTTTCTGCTACACTGTTTCCACTTTGCTCTTAAAATGTGGCACACAAAATTTTGTTCTTGCAATTTTGAGAGCAGCCTGTGAAATGAAAAACTCTTTTAATCTCAAACTTAATGCAGTCCTATTAGTAGTTCCAGAGATAAAATTTGTTTTCTCTTTAGGTTTAAATTAACATTCTGAATGTTAATTTCTGGACATTTTCTGTTTCTCTGCTGGCCTACTTTAATTTCTTACGTGTCTGTTAATGCGTGGTACCCTGAAGGATATGATAAGCTGTTCTGTTATTTAGTTAAATCTTCTTACCTTTGGGTAAGAAGGGTTTGGGCACTCCTTTCAAGTCACTGAAACATTTTTTTGAATTCTGATCTTGCTCTATTTTTTTGGCTCTTTTTTATATGGAATATTTATAAATTACAAGGAAAGCTAATGCGTAAGTGCTGGTGTCCCATTAGAGGGAGAATAAATTAGTAGGTATTTTCTTTTCAATGGAAAAAGTATTTCAGATGTATACACAGACACCATCAAATGCTTCTTGTCATTGCTGTCAAATTCAGAAATTTAGATCCAAACAGCAGTTAAACTTCATGAAAGTTTTAACTTGTCAGGTTACATGACTGTGTTTGAATTTCAAGATAAAGTCAAATTCTTTTCAGCATTGGTGAAGGTGTGTGCAGTAGGAGCACATATATAGGCGAAAACAGATGGTATGGAGGAGCTAATAGTCACTGTATATATTTGGGAGAGTGACAACCAGACTAGAACTGGTCAAATGAACTGAATGTTTTGTAGCAGTGTGGCAAGTTAGGTGGGTTCCTGGAGGATGTCAAATACTTCAGTTTAATCTCAGGACTGCTCAAGATGCAAACCAATGGTGTGTGATAAGAGACTAGTTTCACTAATGCACTGGAGTGCACACTGCAGCAGCTTTCTAAAAAATGGGTTTTTCCTACATCAGAATTCCAGGGTTTTTTTAAAGTAGGAAAAACAGACTGTTGAGGACAATCTTTTGTGTTAAGTTAGGATTTCTCATTTGTGTCTGGAGTGGAATGCTGGGAGAGAGGTTTAGATGTATAAATGATTAGCCTAAATAACTATTGATGTAACTGTCTGCAACTGAACAATGAACTGTTTTTACTCACTATCTTCTCACACTGTTTTGCTTACACTCTGCCAGCCAATTTTTACAGTTCATAAGATGTCAATAGAAATGCTAAAGCAGCAGTGGTGGCCTTAGGCAGTCCAACAACATGGCATAAAAATAGATTGATGTTAGGAAGTGACATACTGTCATAACCAGTTAGTGCATCAATTGTCTAGTTTTATTATCACTTAAATTTGAAAGGCAGTAAAAAAAGGTTATATAAAAACTTTCATTATGTTTTATAATTGTCTTTGGTTAAGAAAATCACAAAATCCAAAATACTTCAATTAAATTATCTGAGCCCAAATGTGAAGCCGATCCAGTCTAGTTTCATAATATCTCATTGACAGCCTTAAATTTCAATATTATCTAGGTATTTTTCTTGAAAGACAATTTTATAAAATGTAATGTGATCACAGAATAAATTTCTACTTGTTGAACATAAACCTAAATACTGTTTGAATTTTAATGATGTTGCTAATAAAAAGGGTTTACTTAAAAGCTGAATTTCTGTGTAATATGGCATTTTTTCAGATGGAGGTGAACAGCAGAACTGAAGTGTGGAGCACACTAAATATTTTAACTCACAGTAGCCTTGATTTGGCTGTGCTATTATAAATTTCTTATTGTTAGCAATACACATAAAGAATGTGTCACAGGGTTTGATATATTACAATATTTTCAGAGCAGAGGTGATGACTAGTTAGCACAAAATACTTCTTGAATTCCTTACTGAGGAGAAACTTAATACTGCACCGACTTAGAACACATGCCTATTTTGAAAACAGGGAACAAAGTGCAAAGCTATTGCAATCAGTATTAGTCACTTGAGTTTTTGGAAGTGCTTAGAAAAGTGCTTTGGGAGTTGGACATGAAAATATTTTATAATTTTAGCCAGGGGTAGTAAGTGAGATTACTAGGAATTTCTTTGCTGCTCTTGAAAAGAAGAGCAGCATCAGCTCTTCTTACAGAAGAGATTGTTTCCCCTTCCTCAAGAGGCTAAAATATTGGCAACCTAGGTTACCCCTTTTAAGCATGTGTTTGGACTTAAAAACTGTGCTTGTAAATCTTTTCTGTTCACAACAATTAGATATGGTTGAAGTGTCCAATTTGTGACAGTTGATAGTTATCTTTTTGTGTGCATAAATTCACTTTTGCTCTGATTTTTCAGAGGTACAAGTTCTACACAATAGATGGCAGGCAAAGACCAAATGTCAGTTACAGGACACTTGCTTGCCTTCTGGGTTTTTTTTGTGCTACTGTGACAAAACATGACAGTGGACCATCAGTGTTAGTCTTCGTTTCAAAAGTCCTACCTGAGCCCCTGCAGATTTGCTTTGACTTCAGTCATTTTTGCTCTCTACTCAAATTACCAGCTGCCAACTAGCAATCTGGCTAGATTGAAAATAGACTGAAAAATGGACCAACTGGTACAAAGCTTACAATTGTGCAACCTTTTTTTGGCATGAGAATCCACAAGTGAGTCTCCATATCAGATGTGTATAGGAACACAATATGAACAGCAGAAATTCTCTGGGGAGTCTGAAGCTTGTACTCTATCCCTTGCTACAAATTAAATTCCTCAGTTTTTTTTTTTTAAAGCATTTCCCAAAATCTACGGGTTTTCATCGTCATTTTTGGTGAACTATAAATAACAGATATTTTCTTTTATTTTCAGCTTCTGTGTAATACTGGCCATGCTGAAGAAAAGTTAGGTTTTACCTATGACAGCATCATAATATGGTAAGTAGTAGAGGGTACTAGAGCAGTCCTAGGGAGCTTCAGTTGTTTTGGTGCAATTAAATAAATTTCATTTGTACTTTTGAACTAATATTTTGTATTTATAATATGTTTCATAATGCAACTATATAGCCTACAAATATTTTAATGAGTAAAATCAGAAATATATTATTCACTTTTGAGCAGAGATGAACCCTTCAAGTTAGAAGAGTAGATTTCTTCATTGTTTTCCTCACAGATATAAGAATGCTTCTAAATATTTCAGTACTTGTAGAAAGCACTTCTAATAAAAATGCCCATCTACAAAATACAGAGCATACACTTGATACAGAAATCAGGATTTAAAAATTAGTATTTTATGTTGTATTGATGTCTATATGTCCATATAGCACTGCTTTCCCTGCTACTGATTTGCCCTCTGTATATACTTTTAAGTGGCATTTATCTATTTTGTGGCCATTTCTGGCTAGTCAAATGTAACTGTGCTTATTTCCACACAGAAATTTGTAAATTTGTCTTGAATATCACCACTGGTGACAAAAGCAAATAAGATCTAATATTTAATGCATTTCTGTGTTTTTCAATTTACATCTCACTTAAGGAAGGAAGTTTAGGAAAACTAATTGCTCTTTGAGCAAAATGCTGGGAAACCTTGTGTGATTGTTTTCTTCATCAGCTAAAACTGATGTCTTTTATCTTTTTGACTAGCTGTCCATTTTCATTGCATACTTAAAGATAGTGGCATATCTCTTTTTGGTAGCTTCTGCTTTTGAGTGCTGAATCTCATTATAGTCTTGTCCTTTGTAGTGGTTTCACTGTGCCAGTTCTTTAACTGGTCTACAGCTTCCTCATGAGGGGAAGAGGAGGGGCAGACACTGATATCTTCTTTACATTGACCAGTGAGGGAATGGCCTGAGGTTGTGTCAGGGAAGGTTAGTTGGATATCAGGGAAAGATTCCTTACCCAGAGGGTAGTTGGGCAGTGGAATAGGTTCCCCAGGACAGTGGTCACATCCCTAAGCCTGGAAGAGTTTAAGAAGTGTTTGGACAACATTCTGAGGCATATGGTGTGACCCTTGGGGTTGTCCTGTACATGGGCAGGAGTTGGACTTGAAGATCTTTGGTATCAAGAATACACCCAGAGTCAATGCAGGCTGGGGCTTGAACTGATTGAGAGCAGCCCTGCTGAGAAGGAATTGGGGATACTGCTGGATGAGAGGCTGGACATGAGTCAGCAGCCTCATCTCCAGTCTTGGAAGTCAAAAAATCCAGCTGTATCCTGGGCTGCATCCAAAGCAGCGTGGGTAGCATATTTATAATACAGGAAAAATGGTCTTGAAACAATTCCCTACTTGGTGGTGAAAGTAATAATCAGTTCATCCTTATTGCAAATGATATGGCAGCCTTTCTGCTTTGTCTAGGTATCCCCTGGGAGTAGGCTTCTGTTACAATGAGTTACCCAGGCCAGGTATTTACCAAAAGATTCTAAAGATTTTTTTTGTGTTGGAGTAGCTGATTACCACGTATGACAACCCTAGGATAAGGAAAGAAAAAAATAAGCCCTTTGCGAAAGTAGAAATTCAGTCTCACTGGCCAAAGTATTTACATTCTTAGATGTTCAGTGAAAAATCCTTCTAGAAAATGTCATGGGGAGGTTGAAGATTTCCCCCCCCATCCTGCATGTCCTTGAGGAAGAGGGACAAATCTCTTGATGGCCTTCAAAAGGACAGTGTGCTGCTTCATGCTTTCTAACTCAATTTCTAGAGTTCTTCCATAAGTCATTTGTTCTTACCTACCTTATTCTACCTCTTAATTTTCTTGTGCTCATCTGTTTATTCAAATAAAATTCTTAATGTTGTGCTCAGCTATTTTGTCTAATAATATGTTATGTACAGGTTTTGGTTCTATGTCATTTCTTAGATGTGCAAGCTGTTATTTGGGAGAAAAGTTAGTAAGATTATTATACTGTCTACATCTGCTGACCATGAGGGCTTGCCTTCTAGGTTGCACATGAGAAGACTTGAAATTCAGAAAATCAGTTCAAAACATTTATTTTTAAAAATAATATATTTTGTCTTAAATGAGTGAGTAGTAACTGCATGTCAGATGGTAAAGTGTGCCTGCTGCCTAATAGTTATTTATCCCTCTTGTTTTCTTCATTGTAGTTTGAGGTTAGCTTTACTAAATGAAGCAAAAGAGGTGCGAGCAGCAGGATTGCGAGCCCTCCGCTATCTTATTCGAGACTCCAGTATTCTCCAGAAGGTGCTAAAGTTGAAAGTGGATTATTTGATAGCCAGGTAATTTTTGTCCTTCTTCGTGTTGTAAACCGTAAAGTTCTAAATCACTTGCTTTTTCATGGTTGAGACAGAAGTGTTTCCATATTCTAATATGTTCTTAGTGAGTAGTTTTATAAAAGACATTTTTCTTCAATAGCATATTTCATCACACAAGCTAATCCAGATAAAATGCTAATCCTAATATATGATAAATTACAAATAATCCAAATAATTTCTTTTTTTAATCATAAATGCCATTAACTACAAATTAATAACGTTGAAATAATAATTTTCATTTCTTAAGTTTCTTGTATGGGAGTTGTTTGAGTCTTTGTATTATCTCAGTGCTGTGGAGTCTCGAGTAGAAAGTCAGAACTAAAATGTATGTGATGTCCAAGAATTTGTAGTCTAAATATAATCAATGACACAACAGAAAAATGCTAAAGGGCAAACCAACAGTGAGATAATACAATCACTATGATGAATAGATGTAAATAATAGCATTTCTAGTGCTTCCTGTAATGAAATTTTTTATTTAATATATTAATATAGATGAGTGTGGATTTCTGTTTATAAATATACACCTGTAGTTTTAGTGTGCTGTTTAACTTGTTGGATCAAAAGAACTTCTCTGATTTGAAGGCACTCCAAAGTGTGTTGATGTGAAACGTTACAAATACTTGGTGTGGTCTCATTTGCAAATAAAAAATGCAACTAGCTTGGAACATAAGTGTTGAAGCATTATGCTTTGCCGTTTTATATTTGAGAACATTCTGCTGACTTAATTGTAATGAAAATAGCTGAGAAAATATAAACCAAAACAAACTGATATGTCATAATAAGTATATTTACTGAAAAGTGTAGTTTTTAAACCATAAGTCAATTATTTTTCTTTTGTACTCATATACATAAATATTAACCTGAGTTGTTAACAGTTAAGGTGGAAGTTACTGTTGTTATAAACAAAATGTGTTTTTTAACTTACTTTAGGTGCATTGACATACAGCAGAGTAATGAAGTAGAAAGAACACAAGCACTTCGATTAGTCAGAAAGGTAAAATCTCCTATGTATGGTTGTATCCACTGTGCAACTCATTTGTGCTGACTCCTGATTGTCTCCATCAACAGTGCTTTTTCACAGTCTCTAATACTTTGCTTTACCTTTATCATGTAATATAGCTGATAATTTAAAAGACAGAAAAATGTACTAAAGAGAGTTGCTTTGATTTTACAGTTTTACCATTTAGAATCTCAAGTGGACTAGAAAAATCTTGTTTACTGGACAAGATTTGAGAAACACTTACCAAAGAGTGAATGCAAGGGCATAAAAACAACCTTAAGTTTCAATATTGAAATTGTGATGACTTCATAGTTTGTTTAAGCATCTGTGAGTCAGGTACTGGGAGATTTTCAGCCATGTGAGAAGTGAGACAAATTGTCACTGAAGTAATCATTCAAGGAATGCTTACAGACTTACTGCTTTGTTTGTGGCAGTTGATGCTATCTATCCATAGGATTTTCTGTCAGATACTTAACAAAATGTGGTTATTCTGTGGTGGTTAATGTACAGTGTACCCCTGGATGGGAGTTTGAAAGTAATATAGCTGTATTTTCATCCTAGAGAAATTGGCATATAGTGGTACCAAATGTGTTCAGGAGACATAATACCCTGCCTTTGTGCTGGACTTCACAGTTCTTTATTGTTCTCATATAAGAATATGACTATATTCTTACATTCTATGTAATAAAACTGCCAAGGACTGGAGTAAAGTTTGAAGTAGTTTAAGAATGGTTCCCCAGGAGCACTGTCTGTGTTAAATCTCTTTTTGTATTTTAAATCTAACTAAATATGTTTTCTGTCTTACAGAAGATACCATGTACTTGATTAACGATTGTGCCAAAAAAAAGTATTTTAAATATTCAATATGGCTACCTCCAAACACAATCAAAAAACAAAAAAGCCCCACTATAAAGGAGCAGTTCCTTGAGGAAGTTGCACTCTATACAAGTTCTTTGCTAATCTACTTTGAAATAAGAGCTTTGTAAATCAGTAGATGGAAACACATCCATAATTGCTTTTATTTGGGTCAGAAATTTGTCCTCTGTATTTCTGGGCTTTTTTAACCATTTCCTACTTGAGCAAAAACTTCCATCTTGCATGAAAGAAGAGACAGCAAGAGAAACCAGTTCATTAGTTTGATCTGAAAAAATTATGGTCAAAGAGAAACATCAAAGAAATCATATAGCTCACCCTTGGTGGGTTTTTTTTCTCCACTGTGGTGCAAGGGTATTTGCATGCACCAGGTGTGTGCATTAAATGCATAGGCTGTGCAGCCGTGCTTGTGGTTCCTTGATGCTGGGAACTGTGTTGATGGAAAGCCTTTTCTAGCATCTTTTGGTACTTACATGTAACATTCAGTTTTCTTAAAAGATAGTGTTAGACCACCAAAAAGCCACCCAGCCTGCTACCACTAAAGTTAGCAGCTTTCTCATGTGCTGTCTAGGCCACAGCAGTTAAGGATGTGTTGGCATAGAGCAGTCAGTACTCAAGAAATTCTCTCACAAGGAATACTGTGCTTCCTGAATAGCACATACTGTATTTTTCACACTGTCTTTTTGTTATCCTGCTCTTGACCTTTTTCTGCCTCTGTCTTCATGTCCCTCAATGTTTCAGACTTAGTAATTTGATGCCAGGATTCCTGAAAGATTATATAAAGGTCTTGAACGGAAGAATGGATGGCAAATAAAATGAAAAAGAGCTAACAAACTTTTTCAGAAGATAATTTACTGTGAAACTGAACTGGGTTTTTCCAGTATCACAGAGCTGTTGGTTTCTGTTTTAGGATTTGGCTCTTAAACCTCATCTTTGGTAGTAAAAATGTCTGTGAGAATTGCCTAGATTAAAATTTAAACCTTCTCTTTTCTTTCTTTTCATTGAGAAGAACAAAAAAAAAATTACTAATATTTCTTTATGAATTTAGAAAAGGCAGTCATGTAGTTTGTTTTGAAAATACTAGGTTTAAATGGTGTAGGAAGATTTAAAAAAACCTGATTTTTTAAACTTGATGTCCAAGAGGTTTTGAAGGCTGAGTGCTCACTGCCTGTTTTGACTGTAATCACTTCTACATTTACTGGTAAAAGCTTCACAATTTAATAATATCTTCAGCATGAAAAGGATGGTGTGAAGTTGCTTCAGGAAGCATTTTTCTATCTGATAGAAGTCAGTAAGACTTTTCTTTTTTTTTAAAATTTAATAGTCCAAGTGTTTTCTTAAAGCAGAAATCAGGGTTAGATGCAATATGAACCATTTTTTTTCCTCTTTTCCGATGGAGTCTTAAGAGACCAAATGCCTAGTTTTTATTATTTATTTCATCTTAGCTACTTGTAAGTAGCTTTCCATTTCCTGTCTTTAGAACTGAGTTTTAATACCTAGAGCAGCTACAAAGTAAATACAAAAATTTGTTTATTCTACTGAAGTGTTTAGAAAAGAGTAAGAAACCTTTCTCATGTCTTAAAAACAAAGAAGACAATGAAGCAGAACAGCTTGCATCCTCACAGGCTTCTTGTGTCCTCACAGGAGGTACCATGTCAATCAATATCAGTAGCAAACTGGTTGCAGTTCCTGGAGTGGATTGGTGCAGCTATTCTATTGCTTATTCTTGTTTTGTCTAGCCAGTGTAAAAGTGAGAGACTGTGTGGGTGGAAGAGAAATTGTTGTTTTTTTTAAAGTCCTGTCTTAAAGCTTCCTGTTTTGTTGGCATTATGTATAACAAGAAGCTTCTCAAAAACATGTATTTAAGGATAGATTTGTTGAAACTCTTCAAGTATTTTGGTCATAATGATCATAATCCCCTCTCATCTTAACATCTCTGAAAAAAAAAAAAAAATTAATCGTCTTTGCACAAAACCTATAACACATCAAAGGGATATGTAAACTGGATATAGGACAAAACATTTTTGGAAGAGTTATGAAGATAAGCCTGGTTTTGTGGAAAACAAAGAAGATAATAAGCAAAAGCATGGGAAACTAGCCTTAAATTTTTAAATGTTTGGTGGATATTGAGTATCTTTTTATGTCTCATTTTTATTTATTAGTGAGAAAGAAAGGTAAGACACCTGTGTGGGCTATAAAACATTGCTCTGTTCCCTTTTTAGGCAGTCAGACAAAAACTTGCTTCCTCCTTGGTAATATATCTGCTTAGTGATATTACTGTTCTGGAAGGATATGTGTACTTAATTTTGACAAATTAAAAAAAATGTGAACAGGCAGTTGCTCAGCCTTTGTAATCAAAGCCTCACTTGGGGGACGGTGAAGAGTTGGTGGTATTAGCTGTTTGTCCAGGAGTGGCTTTCTTTACCTTTAATGTATATTGCTCCTTAATCTGGTGTGAATTCTGGCTGTTACAAATTGACAGCTGAGGCTTTCCATGGTGCAGGACATCCTTAATAGTAGATGAGTTAGTAGTCTACTCTGTGTCATTGAGTAATGAATGTTCTTTGTCAATAAAGATACTATTGAGGAAAAAAAACTTTGATGATGGTAGTCTTAATTCACATGGCAAAAAACATCTTTTAAATTCTTTCTTACTAAGATAAAATAAAAAATAATCAGAAGCAAGAAGAGAATGCTAAAGTAAATTGATAAACAAACTGAAATGGAAATAATTTCAAGAGCAAAAAAAGTAGTTGTGTAGATTCACCACATACAACCAAGTAATTTGTGAACTGGTCTGTCTGACTGTATGTAGGAAACAGAATGCTGTTAATGTATATTTAGAGAAATATGAAGAAACCAGAGGGCTTTTTCTTTGCTTTTTGGCAGATGATCACTGTGAATGCTTCATTGTTCCCCAGTTCTATTACTAATTCTTTGATAGCAGTTGGAAACGATGGTCTTCAAGAAAGAGACAGAATGGTTCGAGCATGTATAGCTATTATCTGTGAACTAGGTAAGGTAATTTTTCTTAATTAGGGTTTAGTTTTGACGTGGTTGTCATTCACAGTATTTGTTTAATGAGAAATTGTATGCTAAGTGTTCTTATTGTCATTTTCCTGGATTTTAGTTATTAGCATTATATAAACCAAAATTACTTAAAATCTATTTATGTATCGTAGGCAAATGTTTCAGGTTTTCATCTTTCTTTCAAGACTTGACAGATTTTGGTTTTCTTAAAAACATTTCTGTCCTGTAGTTGGTTTTTCTTTCATTAGTTTTCCAAACTAATGGGAAAAACTTTTAAAACTAATTTGGAATAAGAAGATTTCCATACACAAGATGCTGACAAATTTGGAAGAGTTCAGACAACTACAAAATACCTTTCTTTTTTAAAGTTTTGGGGTGGGTACTGTAGTTATCAGGGCAGTGATATGACAGTTCATGCTAACTGCCTAAACTTTCATTTGGGTGCTGATTTTTGAAATTTTTTCCAAAATGAATTAGTGGGAAATAACTTCAGCAATTTGTTTTCAAGATGAAAGCTTCTGTTTTAAAGAATAAACAAAACATTACTCTCAATTCAATATAAATATTTTATCTGTGTTGGTTCAGTGAAGCATGAAAACTTTTTATGGGGAAATCCAGAAATTACTATATGGTAACTTGGTTGGGAGTTAAGTTGGGGAATGGCCATATGCTGGAGACTGACTAGTATTTTTGTGTATGATAAATGAATCCAAAAATCACAGTTCATTTACAGTGTCAACGAGTTCCATTAAAAGCTTTACATATGCTTCAGTGTACAGTGTTCAGGACAAATAAGATATTCATACTTGAGATGACAAGTTTGTCATATGCCATGAAATGTTTTATCTTTGATCACTGACCAAAATGACTTGTTTTCCTTTATCTAGCACTTCAGAATCCTGAGGTGGTGGCTCTTCGGGGTGGTTTAAGTACCATCTTGAAAAATGTGATTGACTGTCAACTAAGCCGAATAAATGAGGCTCTGATAACTACAGTTTTGCACCTCATTAATCATCCAAAGACACGACAGTATGTGCGAGCAGATGTAGAATTAGAGGTGAGTGCAGTTTTACTTGTTTAGTGACAGAAATTAAGCACTGTATTACTCATTAAAATGTTTTAGTTTTGTCTCATATTTCTCTGTGTTAGTGCACAGTTGAAAAGTTGAAAAGATAATGTTTTAGGCTAAGAGCCTAGGATTTATAAAGCAGGAATAATATGACAGTTTGGAGGGGGACTGAGGAAGGGGCAGTAGCAATATAACTGTATTTTCATGTGAAAATAATGCATGTCTTTCTTTTGTTTAGCGAATTTTAGCCCCTTACACAGATTTTCACTACAGGCACAATCCTGACACAGCAGAAGGACAACTCAAGTAAGTGTTGGTGCTGCTACTTGTGCTATCAGTTATGTTCATAGCATTAGAATTAAGCTGTACTTCCTTCCAAATACTAAATTTCTAGAAGTCTAATATAGTAGGCCAGAGTGCAGCTTTCTAAAATACAGTTAAGCATTTCAGATTGAAAAGGGCTTGTTTAGCTTAGAAAGGAGAGGGTTGGGGGATACCCTCTGCTGAGCAGCAGACATTTTACTGCCAGTGAAAATGTTTTCAAGATGATGTAGCCAGGGCCCAGGTGTTGTAAAGTGGAAGGACGAGAAGCAACAGAAGCAAATCGAAACAAGTAAGATTTCAACTTGATATAAGGGGCGGGGGGCACTTGTCAAGAGTTGGAATAGGTTATCCAGAGAGGTCTTGCTTCCTTCATTCTTGAGAGTTTCTGTCAGTCAGCTGGATAAAGCCTTGGTTTTTTTTGCAGTTATTCCAAGCTGGCTCTGGACACTGTAAAAGGAGTGTGTACTACATACTGCATTTGCTGAATTCTTGCAGAGGGGTTGAACTAACCTTTAAAGGTTGAACACCTTTAAAGGTGTCTTCTAACCCAAACCATTCTATGTTTCTATTATCTGGCCTAGTCTGATAACTGGTGACTTTTTGTGCAGTAATTTGGACTAGAGTGAGATCTTCTGAGATGGCTTCCAACTTAAATTATTCAAGATTTTTTAATTATCAAATGGGATTAGGTGCTTAGGGTAACTGATTAAGGTCCAAATCTTCACATTTCTGCCGTGGACTTAGTGTCAGTGGAGGTGCAGAGTGATTCATCAGACTCCTATAGGTGTTTTTGATGTTATCCTCCTGTGGAAACTCCCCTGGAAGAGGAAAAGTAACAATAATTTAAAATTCTGTACCTTTTCTGTGTGTATATACATTGCGTAAATACATATGCACACATATATGCATACATATATGTCTACAGAAAATACTTCTTTTACTCTGGATTTTGTCCCCCATCTCTCAGTTAACTACCTTTAATAATAATACTGTAATACTGTTTGTTTCGTAATTATTATGACAATAATAATTAATTATGGCATTTGTTATTTTAATGTCAGGGAGGACAGAGAAGCACGATTCCTAGCTAGTAAAATGGGAATAGTAGCAGCATTTCGATCATGGGCAGGTAAGATGTGTTCATTTGTTTGAAACTGGACTATTTGAAGTGCAGTTTTACTTTCTAGTATAGATGACACAGGATCTGTCTCATTTGATATGAGATTTTCGGCAAATACTTTACCTGCTTTTACCAGATGCCATAGCTTAAGAGAAATTGGAAATGGATTTAGTTTGCAATTTTTCATGTAGAAGACATTTCTAAATCAAAAAAGTTTTGTTTTTTTTCACTTTCCTAAATCCTTTCTCTGAAATATTACAATGTGTAAGATGAAGGTACTGCTTGGGGATTGTTTTTCTTTTTTTTTCAGTCAAGGCACTGTCTTGGAAATCTAAATCAGTTAATATAAACATTTACAAAAATTTTGGGTGGGATTTTTCCAGGCTATATTTAGGCTGTTTTATGACATTATTTGTATTATTAAGTTCTGAAAATTATCACTAAGCTTAATTTTAATATCCAGGTATCCTTCAAGTTTCTTGTATGTTCTCACATGCTTGAGGAGGAAGCATGTGGTGCCTTTCAAAACTTCCAGAAAGCAGTTTCTGATAAGTGTATTACTGCATCTTCTTACACTTAGGGACTTAGATCTAACAGCTGTTAGAGTTCACCTGGAAAAGGAAATTAATTTATTTGTTAGGTAAAGATGCAGCTTTTGATTGAAATGCCTTATAGTTCTACTCAGATGATGAAAACCTTTCAGGCTTAAGAGTTACTCATTACAGACAGTTTTGTCTTTTTGGCATTTCTTCCATGCTTATGTTGTTTTCATAGATAACTTTTGAGTATTGTTCACAGTAGGAAGGACAAAAGTAGCACCATTTTTAATGAGGTTATAAAGTTTCGTGATTAGGAAGTTCTGTTAAATATTATTAATTGGGAAGGAAATTATATTATAAAAATGAAAATGTTTACGATTAGTAATTTTTTTTATGTATGCTTGTTCTCAAACTGGAAATCTCATTTTACAATGTGTCTGTTGTCCTTTCTTTTGTTGATGAAGCAATATTATTGTACATTAAATGTTTTCTAGGCATTATCAGCCTGTGCAAACCTGGAAATTCTGGGATTCAGTCTCTTATTGGGGTACTCTGTATACCAAATATGGAAATCCGGGTAGGTGGTGAATATTTAGTACTGATGTAGAAATAATAGTTAATATTTTATTAAGTTAACTTTTTAACAATTTAATGGTTTAAATAAATGCAGACTCCAGTTATCAGACGGTTGTCCTTGAGTTTAACTCCCAAAGTTCAATTCTATAATTCTGCTATAAAAATCCTATGAAACTGCGAAGTCCACCACGTATGTGTGACAAAATGGAAGAAAATATATTTAATTTTTACTCTGTTCACAAATCAGAGCAAGTTTACAGTAGCTGCAGTTGCAAGTTTAAAGCATAATAATAATCAGAGTTGAAATACAAGTAAATAAAAAAATTCAAAAATTAAACTTTCTAGACAAAAGTTGATGATTCCAGATGTAACTAGTCTAAAAATCTGCAATCCAAGTAGTATTCATAGTGACAATAAGGGACAATTCAGAAATAAAAAATCCTCATCCTCTCTTCAGTTTATTTCAGTTTGTGAAAAAAACACTGCAACAAATGCACCAGTGTTAGTGCTAGAATATCAAGGTCAGTATTAACAGTCAAAAAAGAGACAATTTTGTAAATCTGAAAAATTCCTGTTGTGTTGTTTTCTTTGATAGCGAGGTCTGCTTGAAGTTCTCTACGATATATTTCGTCTTCCTCTCCCTGTTATTGCAGAAGAATTTATAGAGGCACTTCTCAGTGTAGGTAAGTATTTAAAACAATTCATGTAAGAATTCTATTAAGCTCCTGTACAAATTTGAAGCCTTTGCTGTCTCTTATGTATTATAAGTTGCCTTACTATTAACTGATTTATCACTGAATTTATTGGTTGCTCTGAAGTCTTGTTTAAAATTCTTTATCACCTGCTAAGTGTCGCAAGTTTTATGAAAGATCAGCATAGTTAGGTATTAACACAAAAGACTGTAAGGTCAGCACTACAGGTGAGACTTCTTTGGACAATTAGCAGTATTCAGAATTGTGGGTGTGGTAACGAATACTACAGAAAAGTTATTAAGCAGTGTTTTCTGTATATTGTCTATCTGTTATCTGTCCCCATTATGCTTAGACTTCTGCTTTTTTGAGGGCAAGTTCATGCTTCTTCATGTCCTTAAATTTAACCAAGTTAGTATTTTACCTTTAGAATTACTCAGTTGTAAACTGAAGAGAATTCTCTGGGGTTTTTTTAATTTATGAGTAAATAAATAATTTTTTGTTGCAAACTTGCTACTTCTATATATTGGATGCACCTTGTAATGTTTTAGGTGCTAATGGTATTTTCCGTTAAACAAATCTAATGTGTATATGAATTGGAAATATCACTGGTTTTGTTGACACTTAGATAAAATCTTTGTCCTAGCTTTCAAGGTACCCTTGCTTTGTTCAGGCCTGTGGATTAGATTTATTAGAGAACCTCTCTGACTAAATTTTCTTTAATTTGAAACCACCTGAAATAATATTTGCAGGCAAGAATTATTATTTATGTACTGACTGCCATTAAAATAATGCTGTAAAAGCCAATAATTATAATTGCCATTATCCATATTTTCTTGTTTTAGATCCAGGCAGGTTTCAAGACTGCTGGAGACTTTCTGATGGCTTTGTAGCTGCCGAGGCTAAAACTGTTTTACCCCATCGAGCCAGGTCAAGGTGAGGATTTAATGAACTTAACATTGTCTAAACCATTCTTCTTATATTGTTTTGTAGCAGTGTGGACAAAATATTTCATGGTTTCTTGCAGGAACAATAGGAAATGTACTTTCTAAACGGTTTCCTTACTTTTTTTTCTCCTTAGGCCTGATCTCATGGATAATTACTTGGCTTTAGTGCTTTCTGCTTTTATTACCAACGGACTTCTAGAGGTAACTAATGACTTTCAGTTTTAATAGATACTTGCTACTTTCTTTCTGCAAGAGTTCAAGTAAGATGTTCTGCATTAAATGTTGTAATTCTTTTTTTTTTTTTTTTTTCTGCTTTCTGAAGGGTCTGGTTGAAGTGATCACAAGTAGTGATGACCATGTATCTGTCAGAGCAACTATCCTTTTGGGAGAGCTTTTGCACATGGTAAATACCACTCTTTGTAGCTACTTGTAAATACTTGTACTTGTAAATAGGTATTTGCTATTATAGCATTAATTTGTATTCCAAACTTGAAACAGTTTTCATCTGAATAGTAGATTAATTTCACATTACTTTTTCTGGCACTTCATATGTTATAACCAGTATTATTCAATAGGAAGACTTTTCGGAAAGTATTCACAGTGCTAGTGTTTCTGCTCCAAGGCTATCTGTAGCTCTGACTCTCACCAGGACACTTTCTTACCATAGCAGCAGTCATGTTTTTAAGCTGGAACCCGGCAAACACACCCATCATTAACTGTGCTTGGGAAAAATGACCATTGCTAATATTTTTGCTTTTCTTAGAATGATGGTCAGTAGGCCTCTGACAGTGTGTTTAGCTTCCTGCCTCAGGGGAGACAGATGAAAATTTTTTCATATTAAGCTTGATGTGCTTTTGGTACTTGATGTTACTCATTCAGGCAACTCCATCTTCGTGGACTGCTCCTGCAGCAGGGAAACTTAAACTTCATTCCACTTCTGTGGACCTAAGATAGCTTTTACAGTATCTTCTCTTTTAAACTAACCTTGTACTGAGATGATGATACTGTTTTCATAAAGGCTCCAGTGCTATATTTCAGCATTCACTTTTTATAATATTATATGCTATTTTTTTGGTTTCCTGAATGCTTTTGAATGGGAGTGATTGTTAACTCACATTAGACTGCTGTGAAGCACATATATTTTTTGATTTTCTGAAGAGATGATCTGTTAATTGGATATGAGTATTGTTTCTCAAAAACTGAAAAAAAAAGACTTACATAAACCACTTATTATTTAGTGTTTGGAAATGTAACTAATTTCTTTATCTTCTTGTTCTCTAGTTTCCAGAAATATTTTCAGAACCACATATGTTTATTAAAAGCAGTTAAATGTCTAGTAACTTAGAATGTTATCTGAATTAATCAAGGGGTTTTGTGCAGTAATGCTTTAGTAGAAATCGTCAGCTTTAATTGGATTTCTGATTTTAGGTGGTTTTTTTTGTACTTTTATGCATGTGACATAAGCGTATCTGATGCTTTGCAAGTTTTTGCATGTTACAACTTAAACTCCAATGGAAACAATATGTCCTACGAAACTCCGAAATTGTTTGAAATTACTTTCTAGTGTAATTTAGGTTGATTAGTTAGATCACCAATTCAAAATGGTGTGTGTAATTATGCTCTGACATAATTAAAAGGTAATTTGGTTGTCATCAATTTCTGAAAAACTCGCGAAAAGTGCTAGATTCTTTAAATGTTGATCCTAAAAAAATGGATGAAATTGTTGTAAGAAGTTATTCTAACTGGACTTTTATTGGGTTTTTTTTGTAGGCAAACACAATTCTTCCTCATTCTCACAGCCATCACTTGCACTGCTTACCAACACTGATGAATATGGCAGCATCCTTTGATATCATGAAAGAGAAAAGACTGTAAGAATTCTACGTTACATTTGAAAACATAAAGTTCTGTCACAAAATGCCATCTTCTGGTACTAAAGTACCCAGTATCTTCTGGGTGCTTTACATAATTTAAACTTCCTAATGGATGAAGTAAAATAATTTGATAAATTCACATGTCTTTTAATATGTATTTCTTGAACTTTGTGTTCTTAGTTGCTTTTCTTTTTAGAAGACAAATTGAGTGTGTTGAGGCTTCTTTCACTTATAAAAATATATTTGTTAATTAATTTTGCCATTTCTGATGTCTTGTCAGATCCATATTCTGATCAATGCATCAAAATGTTCTGTCTTTCATTGTGTTGTCACTGATAAATTACAGCATTTTTCCAAACTGCTACTGTGAAATGATAAGTTCTGCTTGTAGAGAACTTCCTAAAAGTGTAGTAGTGCTCTTCTGTTTTTTAGTTTTGAAGGTTTCATATATGTCAGTGGAAAACTTTGATGTGCATTAACACCATTAGTTTTCAAGAAAGGCATATCTGAAATTTCAGGACAGGATATTTCACATGGCCAAAGTGTGGGGTGAAGGAACAGATAAAGATAAAGAGCACAAGACAGATGTTTCTGTATTACTTGGAATTGTGCTTTTTACCATTTCTGGACATACCTGATACTGTAACAAGAATTCCCATTTCTGTTGAAAGGAAGTGATTATTTAAAAGTAGTATTTTTTATTCCAGGATCTGGGCATTGGTCAGCACTCTGCACTGTTTTATAGACTGAAAAACTGTAATCTGTGTTACAAATTAAATTTAAATAATTTAGATAAGTGACGAAATTCAAAGGTATTTGTTTGAAAAGAAAATAAAAGCACTCTCCTACACTATGACAATTTTTGTTTATGGGGAAGAAAGATAGACATAACTCCTCGTTTTTAGACTTATCTTTATTTGCTCAGTAGGTGGGGGTTTTTTTCTGCTGCCACTGTTTGTAATTAACTGTTTTTACCCTTGTCAGCTGTCATTTATGTTACTCCCTGTCTTTTCCCAGAAAACAGAAGCATGCTCTTTCTGAACTGTTTAGATGAGAGCAGGAAGTGTACTGTTGATACTCTTGCCACCCTTGCAGGGAGGTGGGGCAGGGATTGAGACTGTATGAGAGACACTTTCTTACTCTAAATTGAATCTAGCACTCTCCACTATCAACTTTACTGCAGGATATTGATCTACTGTGACATCTCACAATGGAAATCAACTTCAAACTTTCCAGTATCCTATGTGAACTGTGACAAACACCACTAATTGCAGAGCACAAGAAAAGTTATCAGTAAGGATAATACTTCAGTGCTAGAAACTCTAAAAGATAATTTTCTGTATAATTTCAGTATAGGACTGAGTCTTGGATGTATAAAAATGTGTCTCAAGAAAATAATTTTTTTTTGGTTCAGAATTGTTGGTCAGATCTTTCTTGAATTGGTTACTCAGGAGGTAGTGGTCCTCTTTAGTGTGATAACAATTGCCAAATACTAATTATAACCTTTTTTTTCCTATTAGGCGAGCAAGTGCAGCACTCAACTGCTTAAAACGTTTTCACGAGATGAAGAAAAGAGGCCCTAAACCTTACAGCCTCCATTTAGATCATATTATTCAGAAAGCAATCTCAACGCACCAAAAAAGGGATCAGTACCGTGTGCAGAAAGACATCTTTATTTTAAAGGTATCATGATAATTCATTTTTCAAACCTGAATTTGACACTGTGTTCTGGAAACTTGGATCATACTCCTCAAGCTTCACTCAGTGTAATTCAGAATAATTTGTGTGATTCTTTGTAGTAACTTTTTTATCTCATTTGTCTTGCGGGTACTTGTGGATACTAAATTTCATTTCCAGAAATTGAGGTATGAAATTCCAATAACTTTTAATTCTTTTTGTGACCAGTTGTGATCTCTTAGGTTCTTAATGCAGTACTGTAACCATACAATTTACCTTCAAATGCACGTTACTGTGAAACACAGCCCTTTTAATGATTTTTACATGAGCAGTAAGTACTTCATGTGGCAAGACTGAAAAAGTTGATGCGGGAAAACCTGTTGTAATTTTTCATGTCTCTATTCCAGGATACAGAAGAAGCACTCATCATGAATCTTCGAGACAGCCAAGTTCTCAATCACAAAGAGAATCTTGACTGGAATTGGAATCTAATAGGGACCATACTGAAGGTGAGCTTACAAAGGCCATGATAATATGTTGAACAAATTATTTGGGGAAATAGTCTGTATCATATATGAGATTTGACTTTCTAATATTAGTTCCAGAGTACATCTAATAATTTGTTTTATTTCAGGAAATTAGAATCTCCTGGGCTTAGTCAGTGCTCTTAGTCTCTTTAATTAAAACCCTTAAACTATATTCAAAGACGTACAATAGTTAAATTCACAGTTTTCCTAAGAAACACTTATTAAATGTTATATGTCTTTATTTTTATAGAAATCAACTTCATAGAAATAGGTATCTTGTCTTTAAAGCTGCTAATACTTCAGACTTCAAGGGGATACTACTATGTTCAGATTCATAGCAGGTTTTTTTAAAATTATGTGAGCTGAAGGTTATAATAATAGAGGCTTCTAGAACAAAATTCAGATGCTTAGACTGAACCATGTATGAAAACTTCGCTGAATGTTTTGAACTAATGCAAATAGTTCTTTAGTATCGATTTTATTACAGAATTAATTTCTCTTTACATCATAAAGGAAATACCTAGTGGGGTGAGGGGCATTGTTTTAAATATATTTAAATACATTAAATATATTTAATGCACAGATTTTAATACACTGCCTCTTTGTAAGCAGAAAATATACTTTGCTTGACTAAAAAAACATTGAGTACTTAATATAGTCTTCAAACCAAAATTGCTCCAAGATGTTATTCTGTGCATCAAAGTCATCCTTTAGCTGTGTAGCATTCTTTTACTGTCTTCTTTACTGTGGTGTTACAAAGATGGTGAAAGTACAAAAAAGGATTAATGGTGACAGTCATAATCAAAACTATGTTGTTTTTTTTGAGAAAAAGAAAAGAAACTAAATATTTCTGTGCCTTTTTTTCAGGGACCGATAAAGTTGAAAGAGCAAGAATCTGTCTGGTATAAAGACCTGAATATGTATATGACAGTAGCTTTGCTCCACCAGATTTCACTGTTTACAGACTTTTTTACTGCCATCATAAGATCTACTGGGTTACTAGATAACTATTAGTCGTAGATACTTTTATCTTTGATTCAATATTAAAGATATTATCAGAAAACTGTTTTTCAGAATCTCATAGTTAATTAGTCTGTATAGTATTCTGACAGTGGAAGCCGTATGTAATTAACCTCTTTGGGTTTTCTTAAACTGAAATTTTTGTCAAAGAGCCAGTTTCTCTGCCCTCTCAGACCTCCCCAGCAATGTACTTTGTAGTGTCCTGTCAAAGAGTTCCTAAAGTCTGAAAACTGGGGACTTCTTTCTAAATGAGAAGTGTGTGTGTTTCTCTGGCTTACTTCTAACCATTTCTGTTCCTGTGTAACACCAGCATAAACTGAGATAATCTTACCACAGTGGTTGTCTCTAGTCCTCTAAATGACCAGGATCTGGATTCCAGTGTCTGAAATTTGTTATCTCATGTGGCTGCTCACCTCCCCCTTGTCTGTTGCAGCCTTTTATGTGTGGAGCATCAGCTCTTGAACCACCTCATTGTGTGCATCTCAGGTGGTGCCTTACTGCCTTTTTTCACTTACTCAGCTTGCTATCTAAGCTGCTAAAAGAGCAGCAGAAGTGTCAGCCTCATCTGTATCTGGCACTGTTAATTGGTGTAGTCAGTTTTACTAATCATTAACTAGTGCAGTGTGTATCTAAATACTGGAATACCAACTGGAAATGTACAACTGTGTCACGTAGATAGGAAAGAAGAAAGTTTGATGCACTTTTCCATTCCTGACAGGAAGATACTCACTGGTAGCAACATAAAGAAATCTGAAGCCACAGAGACAACAGTTGCCTTTAAAAACAGGAAAATGTAATGGGAAGGAAGAATAGATCCTGAAGAGAGTATTACTTTTCATGTGGTCCTTCTTAATATATCTTACAAACTATCAACGAAGTTTCATTTTTTTGAGTTTCAATACCATTTTAATAAGCAGCATTTCAATGATCTGTAACAGAATAATGATTACTTTCAAACCAAATCTGATGAATATTAAAAACAGCAGCCAAAAATTATTTCCCTGTAATGCATATCAAATTTTTTGTTATTTGCAGGAAAGAAACTAAGCAAAATTGCTTATTTTTCATCAGCTTCTCATAGTTTTTTGTTTTCATTTCTTGTATATGTAGCATGTGACCAACATTCCCTGTCCTTCTCTAGAAAAAACCTGAGCAATTATTGAAGCAGTCAGTGTGGGCTTTTCAATAAAATAATGTCTTTTTTAAGATGTAAAATCAGGTGCAAGAAAACTTTTTAATTATTAGGTGAATACAACTGATAGAAATAAGTGAATTTTACTGACTAATTAAGGACTGATGTACAAGTTTCATATGCTATATTCACTGTTTTTTCTAGTGGCCAAATATAAACCTAAGGAACTACAAAGATGAACAGTTGCACAGGTATGTAAAAATTATGTAGACTTTCTTTGAAGAAAGACATTTGGAAGACTGGTTTTTACTAATGCAATAAAATATTCCCTAGATGTATCACATTTTTAAAACTTAATCTATAGATAAGAAGTTAAGGTGTAAATTTGGATAATTAAGTTGCAATATTTGAGTTCAATAAACTAGTGTTTAAGCTTCTTTTCTATGCACAGGTACTTTACATATTTAGTCCCTTAGGAATCATACCACCTTTGCAAATGCTAAATTTACTTTTAAACCTTGGAAATCTTACTGCTTAGTATTTCAAAGAGTAAGGTTTAATGTTAGAATTTGGAAAACTTTTACAGAGTTAGGTCTATAGTTCCACAAGTTTTTGACTACAACTTTCAAAAAAAAAACCAAGAGGAAATTATTTCTAGTTGCTGTTACTGGCAAGAGAAGCATGTGTCATTTGGGGGAAAAAAAAAATCAACCAACCAAACAAAACACCTCCAGTACAGCTCATGTGGTCATATGTGTGGTCATAGTGTTGCTAATTAGTTCTTGGATGTGCCTTTTAGCATGTGTTTCAGAAATAGATTACATTATTTTGAAGAATAGGTCTGTATCTGTGGGCATGAAAAGCTGCTTCCTGAACTGGGGGAAAACCCAAAAGATAGAATATATGCTGAAAGGCTCATGTGGCTTTGTTTTAAATTTCTACCAGGAAGTATTCAGGGTACTTTTAAGAAGTATTTACAGTATAGGCAGTAGTCCCATTGTTATCATAACCATAACTGAATTTTACATTAGAATTTTTTCTTGGTTTTCCTGAAACTTTAATTGCCAGTCTGTACTTTGAGATAAAGGATTATTTTCCAGATCTGGTAGTTTATAATATTGCTTCTCTAAAGCAGTGTCTGCAGTTCTGACTGTGACACCAACACACAACCTACCTGTGTGGGACAGTGTTCCTATTCCATGGTTTTGTGCTGTACTCAAGTGTTGGTCAGTGCCTAAATAATTTAATTCTCAATAAACTGGGAAAATCTAGAATTGAATTGGTGTGAAGCTTCTATAGTTCACTGATCCTTTCTGCAGAATTGGGATCTTAATGGGTTTAAAATGCAGTTGTTCCTGTTTATTACAAGGAACTAAGCCCCAGATCCCCCAAATCTCTCTAGTTTCACTGCTAATGATACAAAATTGTCCACCAATTTGTTTTTCAAGTGTAAATTACATTTATTTCTCTTTCCATAAATTGATCTATTTTAATGTTAGTGTTGTTGTGATGATCTTACAGCTGTTAAAGTGAAATTCCAGATATTTTTTTAAAAGATTTCTTGATTTCATAGAGATACAGTTAATGCAGTGTATATAAACACACAGGATCACAGAATCATGAAGATCTCAAAGATCATTGAGTCCAACTGTTCACTGCTAAAGCATGTTTCCAAGTCCCATGTCTGTATGTCCTTTAAGTATCTCTGGAAGAGGTGACTCCAGCAATTCCCTGGGCAGCTCAAATGACTGACCACTCTTTTAGTCCAGAAATTTCTCCTAGTGTCCTATGAAAACTTCCTTTGGGGCAACTTGAGGCCTTTTTCTTTCATTCTGTCACTTATCACCTGGGAGAAAGACCACCCCCACCTGGGTACAACATCTTGTAAGGAAGGTTATAAAGAGCACCAAGGTCTCCTTGAGCCTCTTTTTCTCCAGGCTAAATACCCTCAGTTCCCTTAGCTGCTCCTCATTGGACTTGTGCTCCAGAGCCGTCCTCAGTTCTGTTGCCATTCTCTGGAATCACTCCAGCAGCTCAGTGTCTTTCCCATAGTGAGGAGCCCCAAATCTGAACGTATGAATGTTGATATACACACATACATGCTTAAATATACACATAGATACATACACGTATAAATTTGTATGTCAATATGTATTTATTGCTAGTAACCCAGAATAAAATACATTTTACTTGACAAAACTCTGGTTTCCTTTGTCATGCATCCTATGTCTGGAGTTAGTGGTAGTGGATTACTCTGACTTTTTCAAATACAAGTGCAGTTCTGTAATTGTTTTCTTAATGCCTGACATATCTATCTTCTGATGGAATATTTTGTGTTATTTTAAATTACAAATGTGCGTTTATTTTTTGAAAAATTTTTGAGAGGAGGTTCTTTGCTGAAGACTTATTCTTGTGATGCATAACTCAAGCTACATTCTTACTGTGTTTTTAAAAAGTCTGCAAGTGTGTTAGCAGTCACTGTGTTATGCGTCACTGGTCACTGACTAGTTAAGTGAGGTGTTTGGAAACAGTGTTGCTGAATAAATGAGTCTTTTTCCTGTCAGAATACAAAAACGTGATTTTCCCAGTAGCAGTAACTATAATAGCTGAAGACAGCTCAGGTCACAAGTTTCTTTTTTAAGCTGTTTGTTACTCTAAATAATACCGTCCTTGAAACTTGCCGCAGGATAAAATACAGCAGAATAAATTATGAGAATGAGAAGGAAGCTATAGCTTCTGAGAACATAGAGATTTTAAGTTTCTTTGCTTGTATTTAGTCATGCTATAGAAAACCCTTTATAAGACACAGTACAGCAGCATCTCTTGAAATTGTGTCTGGATGGAGTCACTGCTGTTACCTGATACTATTTTGATAAATTTTTAAGACTAACTGCCAAGAAACCAAGTTAAGTGTAACCCATTTTTTCTACTATCATCGATTTGTATTGTGAGACTATCCTTGACATACTGAAAAATAGCCAATTCTATTTTACTTTGTCTAGGTTTGTAAGAAGATTGCTGTATTTTTACAAGCCTAGCAGTAAACTTTATGCTAACCTGGATCTGGACTATGCCAAGGCGAAGCAGCTCACTGTTGTGGGTTGTCAGTTTACTGAATTTCTTCTTGAATCAGAGGAGGTAAGAAATTTTCAGATACGAGACTGGAAGTAGAACAAGTAGTCTTGCTAATGCCACCTGGAAAAACCTTAATTTTTAGTAAAGACTTCTGATGTTTTGGGTGTTATATCTAAAATCACCAGTGTAATTAAGAAATACAGTGTGAAATATTGAGGAAGATGACTATATTTATGCAGAAGTTTTATTAAATACAGCTTTGTTAAATGCAGCTAAGAGTTTGAAGGAATTGCTTTTATTACTTTTGCTGTGTATAACCTTCCTTTTCTAACTCATTCTTTTATGCTAAAGACTCCTATGCCCCAGGTCAGAGGAAAATGTCATTGAATAATACTTCGTCTTTTTCATGGAAAGAGAATGGGACTTAAGATGTCTTCATGCTTTGCTCCTTTTATTAGCCTTGAAACTTGTTCTTTAGTCTGAATTGTTTCCCAGCCTGTGTTTCTGTTTTGTGTCTGTGTTGTGCTTGTACATCTTAAGAAATTTAAAGTAATGAGTTTCAGTAAAGTAGAGGCACATTTCTGTTACTAACAGATGCTATTCCTCTTTATTTTGCTAGGATGGACAAGGTTACCTGGAGGAATTGGTTAAAGATATTGTACTCTGGCTCAACTCTTCATCAGGCATGAAACCTGAACGTAGTCTTCAGAATAATGGGTTACTAAATACCCTTAGCCAGCACTACTTCCTGTTTTTTGGTACTTTATCTTGTCACCCTCATGGAGTGAAAATGCTTGAGAAATGTAATGTGTTTCAGTGGTGAGTGCTTTTATTTGGTATGAATTGTGCTTTCAGTGTACAATTAGTTATGCAAATTTTAAACTGTGTGAGGGCCACCATTTGAAAACTGAAAACTCTATGGTTATTTTGGTGTAGCTACAGGTTTAGGTCCCCATGTTTTTTTCTAAGTTCTTGTAATCATTACTAAGCAGACAGGAGTAGTTATGGTATAGACAGCTTACTTTTTCGTATCTACACCTGTGTGATAGAGATGAGTATCAGTAAGTATCAAGGATTATAGTGTACTGAAAAGTGTGGGGAAATAGAGAAACAAACAAAACTCAAAACACACAAACCATGAAAAAATGGTAGGTGCCGTACTATTTGTGAAATGTTGATATATGTTGCACTTAAAACTTCAGTATATTTGAGTGAAGTTCTGAAGCTCTAAATTTTGTTCAGGTACAAATCAACATAGCTTGCTTTGGGAAGAAACTTACTAGTGACTAGTACTAGTTTATCAACATAAAACAAACCTCAAGTAAAAATACAAATGTTTTAATCCTTTTTATCTTTTATTTTTGATTTTGTTGATTTTTAGAAAACAAGCTTTTTACTGGCTTCAGAACACTTGATATACAATAAAATCTAGACAGTTAATAGGACTAACTTAATGGCAAGCTTTATACACAATGTTGTACAATGAACAATTGTTCACAGGGCTTAATGAGCATTAATTTTTATGCTTATAAATCACTATGCTGACAGAATTTTTACAGAGCATTTATAAAAGGTGTTGGTTTGGGGTTTTCCTCTTGTAGTATTTAATCCCTATTTGATTTTACAGTTATAGCAATTTAAAGTTACTCCATTTTATACAAGAACGTACTGTGTGTTCCACGCTTACAGTAATTGAAGTATAATTCAAAGTACTTCAGTTTATATTATTGATGGTTCATGTGGGTTCAGATCCTAATTTTGTTTTCTTCTTCTTCCCCTTCCATGCCTCCAGTCTTCTTAATCTTTGTTCTTTGAAGAACCAAGATCACTTGCTAAAATTGACTGTTTCTAGTCTGGATTATAGCAGAGATGGATTGGCAAGAGTCATCCTCTCTAAAATCCTGACAGCAGCTACTGATGTAAGTTCAATTCAATTTATGTTCTTCGTTATTGCCCTCTACACATTTCTTTTATTATTCAAGGTATATGACTTTATTTTTAAGCTGTTATATATAAAAAGGATTCTCATTTTTGTATTCAGAGAAATGAAACTCCTACAAGTGTAGCTTTTGAATATGTTGTGAACTTCATACCCTGTATTGTATTTGTGCTCAAGAAATTAAATCCTTCAAATAGAGCTTTCTCTCATGTATCATTTGATATGTATGTTATTGTTTAGGCCAGTGGCATCTTAAATCAATACTGAAGGCATTGTCACAAACAGAAATCTGTGTTTGTAGCAGCACTAACCTTACGTTAGCCTTCTAGAAGTAGAGATTGTTTTGTTTTTAGGTTAATCACTGTGTTGGAACTCAGTAGGTGCTGTAGCTGCTGGAATGAGGGGTTAGCTCAGGCACTGGGATTTGTTCTTCTGAATCAAAAAAGGTGAATAGGAATAAAAAAATATAGTTACATGGATTTGGGAGAGGAAACTCTTGATTTTTAAGGTAACATTGTTAGACAAGCAAGCACTGATGTCAGGGAGATAGGTGACAAGAAGTTGAAATATAACTAGGAGAGAATGTTCCAGACTTCAAATGACGTAGTTTCTGTCATCAACAGAATATGTTCTAGAGTAGATACAAGAGAGAGAAATGTAGGTACTAGCTTTAAATGTCTGTTTTGGTAGAGGAGGACCTTAACTGAGGATGTTTCTTAGGATAAAGAATGGAGTATGAAAGTATGAAGATGGTTGAAGGAATGACTCATTGAAAGACAAAACTGCCTACTGACTATAATTTTTTTTAATTGGCTTCTAAATTCACTTCAAAAGATATAACAGTAATAATAAATTAATATATTAGGATATAAATATAAAATATAATTATTGTATCTTATAAAATAAGATATAATAATAATACAGTTTAAAAATATATAGGATTGGATACTTCCAATGGCAAATTTACTTGCGATCTTAAATTCAATGTTCCCATGTGCTAAGATAGAAACAGCTCTCTAATAAATGGTAATTTTAATAGATAAGGTATGTTTCACAGTTGCTCGCTGCAAAATAGTAAGTTTTGATAAATAAAAGTGATTGAAAGGTATTTTTAGGAGTTGTAAATCATCATTTGTGTTAGTAATTTTTATTTTATTCAAGAAAACATTTTCCTTACTTTGCAGAGCTGCAGGTTGTATGCAACAAAACACTTAAGAGTGTTGCTGAGAGCTAATGTAGAGTTCTTCAGCAACTGGGGGATTGAGTTACTGGTGACCCAGTTACATGATAAAAATAAAACTATTTCTTCTGAGGCACTTGATATTCTAGATGAGGCGTGTGAAGACAAGGTGAGCACCCCTTCTCTTTTTAACCTCTTTTTGGTATGCTGCTCTTAAGCTCTTGCCCACCCCCTTCCCTAGTAGCAAAGTACGAATATGCAAGAAGCTACTGAGGGGTTTCCTGTTTCAATTGTCATTGATGGACTTAAAATAGTTTGTAAGACTCCTTTGATGAAACTATTGCAATATTACTTAAAAGAAAACATAGACTTCTGGATTATGCCTGTATTTAGATATGGATTGCAACTTCTTTTGTTCATTATACTTCTTGTGAAGTAATTTATATTTAGTGACAAGATACATAAAATTGATAATATTAGGATTAAGTTGGAATTTGTTACTTCTTTTGAAACGCTGCTTCATTGCAGGCAGAGTTTTGTAGTTATTGCAGTTTTCAGATATATTTTATATAGTGCTCAAATACTCTTTGTGTTCTTAATTATTTTAGGCCAATCTTCATGCCCTTATCCAAATGAAACCAGCTCTTTCTCATCTTGGAGACAAGGGCTTGCTTCTGCTCCTAAGGTAAATATTGAATACGCTATTTGATTTCACACTGTGGAAACAAATAAGTGTTCTTTTTATTCAAATTCTGGGATTTGTTGTAATTGTTGTTTTAATTCTTGAAATTAGAATGTGAACTGTCTGTTTTCTTACAGATTTCTGTCCATCCCAAAGGGGTTTTCGTATCTAAATGAAAGAGGCTATGTAACAAAACAGATGGAAAAGTGGCAAAAGGTAATGCTAAGAAGATGTTAGCTAGATATTAGGAGGAATGGTGTAAATATGCAGATTTAGAACACAGATTCTTTTAAATAATTGCATTTTTATGTACTTGTAAAACTTATGCAAATACATTTACTACATCAGTGACATAATGTTTTTGCTGGAAAAGGTTGACAGAGATTTACAGTTCCATAGCTTCTCTGTACATGTATGCTTTTGATTTACCAAGATGCTTATATAATTTTGGTATTTCAGCAAATATTTCAGGAGTGTAGTAACTTTCTAAAATAGGTTGTTGTGGAAGGTCATTATCTAGCGAAGTGTGGAAAGGAATTCTACTTTTCAAGATACCTCTGGTTGCTGGTAATTTAAGTTAAACCTGGAGCTCGTGAAGACAGAATTGGCTGATGCTGTTAGGAACAGGAACACAAGATTACTAAGAAAAATTCATTATTGTCATAACTTGAATAAAACTCTTCATATCTTACTTTGGTTTTGTAATTGATTATAAGAGTTTCGTCTCATTCCTGTTGGCAACTTTTTTAGTAGTTTAAGTGTCACTTGTCAAGGAGTACTGAAATCCATGATGATCTATTGAAATGATTTGAGTTTGTCAGATGTGAAGTATTTCTTTCTTCCTTTTTTAACAAATCCCCTGAAATAATTATGAAATCAATTGTTGACTCTGCAAACTCATTATATGTGTGAAGTGCATTAATTTTCCTGAGTCCCACCTTCAGATCATAAAAAATTCAGCCTTTCATAAGGATTTTTAGTTTTTCAATTAATTTTCAATTATTTCTTCCTTGTAAAGGCTCATGCTATAACACCATAAACCACTAAATGTACTGTGTCACCCCTCATCTGTCTTCTCACAGGAATATAACTTAAAATACGTTGAATTGATTGAAGAACAACTTAATGAAGCACTTACAACATATCGCAAACCTGTTGATGGGGATAACTATGTTCGTCGGAGCAACCAAAGGTAAATTTGGGAAAATGTGTTTTGAGGCACAAGCTGGCAGGGCTGTTCAGGAGTAATCTGAAATGTATGAGGGAAAGGAGTACTGACAGGATTTCAGTTTATTCTGCTCCTGGAGCAGTACATCAGCGTGATAGGAGAAACACACACAGGGTGAACTGGATGTGTTGCTTGGCCCCCAGAGTTTTGAGATAATTCATTTCAGAGCTTTTATATAATTAGTTTTACAGCTTTAATAGAATTCATTTTATTAAGACTTGGTGGATTGAGTTCCATGATTGGAGTGCTGGAATGGAGGGCTACAGGATTTTCAGGAGGGATGGACAAATGAATGTGTCACTGTATATGAGGAACAGGTTTGATTATACAGCCCTTGCAGTTAGTGGTGATGTGGTTGAGAACCTCTGGGTGAGGATTAAGAGGATGGGAAAAAAGGAAATGATGTAGTGGGTGTCTGCTACTGATTGCTCAGCCAGAATGCTGGTACTGATGAGTCATTCTAGAGACAATTAGGAGAAACTTCTGGATAGTAGCTCTTGTTCTTATGGGCTTCCTGTGGGAGATTTCAGTTTCCAGGCATTGACTGCAAATACTGCAGTGCAATGACAAGCAGCATTGGAAATTCTTTGTAGGTGAAAGTTTGTAGGAGATAACTTCTTTTCACAGGTACTCAGTGAGCCAACTAGGAAAGATGCCCTCCTCAGCTTGCTGTTTGTGAATACAGGGCTTGTAGGAGATGTGATGGAGTGGGCTTCTCTATGCCACAGTGACCGTGGCATGGTTGAGTTTAAAATTTCCAATGTAATGAGAAAAAGCACCGCAGAGTTGCTACCCAGGGCTTCGGGAGAGCTAACTTGGGGAGCTACTTTAGCAGAGTACATTTTTGAGGTCCAAGGAGTCCAGAAGTGCTGGTCTGTCTCCAGGAACTATCTTTTAGAAGCACAGGAGTAGGCAATCTCATGGTGTTGTAAGTCAAGCAAGCAGGGCAAAAGACCACCTTGGCTGAGCAGGGAGCTCCTCATGGAGCTCAAGAGGTAAATACATTATCTCTAGAAGGTCACCCTTCACAGGGAGACTATAAAACTGTTATTCACATAAGCAGGGAGAAGGCACAAAAGGCCAAAGGTCATTCATGACTGAAACTGAGCAGTGTTTTGTCATACAAGAAAGAGAAGGTATGAAGAAAACACTGGATCAGTACTTTCTGAAGATGGTCACCTGACTTACAGGGATGAAGAAAAAGCAGAGATGAATTAAAATTCTGTGGTTTTTTTTAACCTCAGTCTTTAGCAAAATTGATAGACCATGGGCTGCCTGGTTCCCTGAGCCAAAGGTCCACAAACGCGGAAACTGTGGCTTTCCATTTGTGGATACTAGCATTGTAAGGGACTATTTGTATCAGCTGAATGTTTACCAGGTCATGGGGGCTGATCCCCACCAGGCTGAGGGACTAACCTCATCAGTACTAGCCCACCAGCACTGAGGGAGCTAGCAGACGTTGTATCAGGACCCATCTCTTATCTACCAAAAGTCTTGTGAGTTTAGGGAAGTCTCTGCTGATTGGAATCTAGTCAGTGTGTTCCAGTTTGCAGGAAGCACATAAGGGAAGAGCCAGAGAAGTACAGACCTATTAGTCTAACTTCAGTTCCTGGAATAATTATGTGGAATATTATGCTGGGTATTGTTAAAAGGTATTTGAAGAACAATCATCAGGCACAGTTAGCATGGCTTTACAAAGGGAAAGTTTTCTTTAACTAAGTTGTTAGCCTTCTATGATAAGGTCATCCATCTGTTGGGTGAGGGAAGGTGGTGGATGTTGTTTTGCTGAATCTTGGCAAGATTTTTGATGCTGTCCTTCACAGCATCCTTCTGGACAAATTGTCGAGTTGTGGGATGAGCAGGTTCAGGTATCGTGGGTGAAACACTGGCTGAGGGACTGAACCCAAAGGGTTGTAGTGAATGGGGCAGCATCTGGCTGGTGACTGGTCACACCAGTGGTGTTCCTCAGGGCTCCATTCCAGGGCCAGTTCTGTTCTGGGTATTTTTCCACCATCTGGATGCAGCAGGTGAATGCACCAGTAGCAAATTTGCTGATGATCCAGACTGGGAGGTGCTGTGGATTCTTTTGAAAGACAAGAGGCCTTTGCAGAGGGATTTAGATAGGTTGGAGCACTGGGCAGTCTTAAATGGGGTGAAATTTGACAAGTCCAGGTGCTGTGTTCTGCACCTGGGATGGAGTAACACCAGGCACAGGGGTAAAGTGGGAGAGGAGTGGTAGGACAGCTGCAGAGGGAGGTGGGGCTGGCTGGTGCCAGGCTCCGTGTGGCTCAGCAGTGCCTGGGCAGCCCTGAGGAAACCTCATCCCAGAGCCCCGAGCACAAACCCCATCCCAGAGCACCGAGCACAAACCCCATCCCAGAGCCCTGAGCACAAACCCCATCCCAGAGCCCCGAGCACAAACCCCATCCCAGAGCCCTGAGCACAAACCCCATCCCAGAGCCCCGAGCACCAACCCCATCCCAGAGCACCGAGCACAAACCCCATCCCAGAGCCCCGAGCACAAACCCCATCCCAGAGCCCTGAGCACAAACCCCATCCCAGAGCACTGAGCACAAACCCCATCCCAGATCACCGAGCACGGCACAGCCGGCCGTGAGGGGATGGTCCCGCTGGGCTCAGCCTTGGAGCCTTGGAGCGGCCTCAACCTGGGTCCTGCTGGGCCCTGCAGATGGAAGAGGATGGGAAGATGTTGTAATATGTTTATTTAATTCTGTTAAAATTGTTGGTATTTTGACTGATTGGTATGTTCTGGGTTTTCCCCCATTGATTGCTTTGGCTGGTTCCAGTGTCTGTCATGTAAACCCTCCTAGTTTTCTTGAATGTTCCTCATCAATCACCTTAACAGTGTCCCATCTCCCCATCCATAAACCCCACCTCTCCTTCCAGACCCTTCCTTGTATGTCATCCATTCCTCGATACTTTATTGGTTGATGTGTTACATTCCCGCCTTCTTTGTATCCCCATTGATCCCTGACATTGTGACCTCCTCCCCTTACCCCTCCCTCCATGAGCTCCCATTGGACCCTGGACTGTGCCCACCCCTGAGATAAAATCCAGTGCACAGAGGTGCCCAGGGCTCTCTTCGGTCCTGCATTCTCCCAGCCCAGTCCCTTGTGCTCATCCCCTCTCCCGAATAAACCTGTTCCTGGGAAGTACAGCCGAGTGAGTCTCCTCCATAATCCCTTTGCCACCCCCCATGACACCTGATCTGGCAGAGCCCGGCAGGATTCGGTGCTCTGAAGGTTCTGCAGTGGGATCGCCTTTCCCCTGCAGTTCCCCACTCCTGGCGACTGCCCGTGCCGGAGTGGCACCACAGAGCTAGCCCAGAGCTCCAGTGTGGCCAAGAGCAGCATCAGGAAGGTCCTTCAGTGCGTCCTGAAGAAGGAAACAAAGCTGGAACCTCCTGTGAGGAGCAGCTGAAGTCTTTGGGCTTGTCCACTTTGGAGAAAAGGAGGCTGAGGGGTGACCTCACTGCTCTCTGCAGCTTCATGAGGAGGGGAAGGGCACCGGGAGGTGCTGAGCTCTTCTCCCTGGCCTCCAGGGGCAGGATGCATGGGAATGGTTCAGAGCTGAAGCAGGGGAGGTTCAGACTGGATACCGGGGGCATTTCCTTACCAAAAGGGTTGTGGGTGGTCAGATAGAACAGGCGTCCTGGAGACGTGGTTGATGCCCCAAATCTGTCAGTGTTCAAGAAGCATTTGGACAGTGTATAATAGCTGCCTTTAACTTCTGGTCAGGCCTGAAGTGGTCTGGTAGTTGGATTAGATGATGGTTGTACATCATCTAATTGAACAGTTTTCATCAGCTATTGAAACAGTTCCTTTCTAAATTTCTCAAAATAACTCTGCTTGAAAAAAATCAAGGGTAAGTCATTGTATTACATTGCAGTGTGATTTATCTTAGAATAAATAAATTGGTATAAATAAATTAATAATGTTGGGAAATCTACTATGTATATTTCTCTTTCTGCCAGATTACAGCGACCACATGTCTACCTGCCAGTTCACCTTTATGGCCAACTGGTGCACCATAAAACAGGCTGCCATTTATTGGAGTCTCAGGTGAGGATAATAATCACTTATAACTTGAAATACTTCAAAGATCACACAACATTTTGAAAAAAGGTTTTAAAAGAGATGGCATTTAAATAGGCATTGCAGAAGTTGATTATGCGTCTTAAGTTGTGAAGGCAGTCTTTGCCATCTAATTTCATGTAAAATTCCTTCTTGACATGGAAATATCACCAAAATTCCTTGCAACATTTTTCTTAAAATGTCTAGCAAAATCTTAGCATGGAAAGCCAATTCATAAACAGAAAAAATTGTTAGTCTCTGTGGATAGTATATTGACAGTTATACATGCGGTAAAACTATGCCTATGCTTTTAAGCATACAAAAATAGGGAGATGGGGGAATAAAATCTTCCTAATACTTTGAAAATCGAAGAACAAACCCTTAGCCATAATTGCTTAAATTCACTTTTAATGTGAGTCAGTAAAATGATTTAATGAATTGACAGTTCCCTTTGAAAAGTTTGAGAGAAAATGTATATATTACAGTGTGTTAATTTGACTAATCATCTTTATAATATCTGAAATAACTTCATGCAATTCGTGTTTTTATTATCATTTTCTTTTGCATCATCGCTGCTGTTAATTTATGGTTATTATTCCCTAATTACCACTGTTCTTCCTGTAGCGTATGATTTATGTTACTGCTTTAACTTTTACTATAAATGCAAGAGGACCTGTTTGACTGAAGTCTCCTATTCATTTTCAACTTTCAACTTTTTTCTCTGTTTTTCTCCTTCAGAGTATTGTTACAGATCTAAGTTACACTGTTCGTTCCCCAATGCTGGATAAGTGGGAAGGAATTAAGCAGCTGAAAGCAGCCCTTTGGGCCTTGGTTAGTAATATATTTACAAAGTTTTGCAGTTGTTTAGTTCTACCTGTTGGTTCTTAAATAACTAACCAAAATTCTACAAAAATAAGAAATTAGGATTTTTTTCAAAAAATGTGTGTTTTTTTCAAGTTGAGATTTTTATTCTTTAATTATACTTTCAGTTGAAAATGGGTCAGTGCAACTGTTTCATTCTGAGGTTTTTAACAGTAGCTTTGTCTTTTTTTTTCTTTTTAACAAGAATAACACATTGCCATATAAATACCAGTATGGAACTGATAGTTACAAATTAAAAGTTGCCATTGTCTGAGTTTAGTATGTTTACTGTGGTAGTCCCTAATGTTTCTGCAAGGATGTTGGCTGCCAGTGTTGATCCATGTGGTCATGACATCCTGGTACTTAGGCAAAAGCCTAGCGTTGGTGTGTATCCAAGCTACAGTCTGAAATGTGCTTCTTGTCTTCCCCAAAGTTAATTTTCTTACATTTGTCCAAGGTGACAATTACTGGAAGATACTGTAGGTATGTAACAAGATGCCTGTCTAAGAGAAATGTAAAATGAATAGATCATACTGCAGGCTGTAGTAGAACTAGTAAACATGAGGAATACATAGTAGTTCTAACTCTGAGTAGCTTTAATTACTATACACAGTGTGTTGTGTGTTTTTTTGCATTAGCACAGCTAGGAAGTGCCAGAAAGGGTACTCAGATCTTTTAACTGCTTTGAGAAGATGTGGCTTCAAACTCTACTACCAGCAAACAAAATTGTCAAAGCTTTACATGGATAGTGATGGAGATCACATTAAGATTTAAACTTTCTTGACAAATTTCATTCCAGGGCAATATCGGATCATCGAATTGGGGTCTTAACTTGCTTCAAGAGGAGAATGTAATTCCTGATATAATGGCACTTGCTCAACATTGTGAGGTTCTGTCTGTTAGAGGGTATGTGTATTTGATTTATACATAAAACTTTCAGATGGTAGTTGCAATCAGTTTTCAAATAGCTGTACCTGAATTACATGAATACAGATTTTTACTTTCTTGGAAAACAGTTTATTAAAGTCACTGATGATTGAGTATCAATCTTGGTTCTATGCAGCTGCAGAATTGTGTTAGGAAGTCTGAGAGGGCATGCAGTAAACAAGTGAAATCTGTGAAAATAGGTAGATACTACTTTTGTCCTGTTCCATGAAACAAAATATGTGCTGATAATACCTCTGTGAGAATTTATTATTCCATCTTTTTTATAAAACATCTTTTTAAGATATTTAAAAGCATAAGTAGATGGTATTTTGTCTAATATTGCTACTACATTAATGTTTGACCTTTTTTTCGAGAGATACTTTTCTACTTTATGTGATCAGGCTCTTGTGCTGATTTTTATTTTTTAGTAGTATCTTGTTCTCAGATATATTAGTGAATTTCTTAAGCTTACATTGGTTTTCAAATAAAAATTTACAGTATACTATTTGCCAGTTTTGTGAAGTTTCTCCTGAATTTCTTTGAAACTGTTTCCTTTCAAATGTGAAATAAGTTGGGTTAAAGTAGGTGCTATTATTGTTGCTCTTTTTTTTCGTTAAATACAGAACCTGTGTCTACGTGCTTGGTCTAATAGCCAAAACTAAACAAGGATGTGACATTTTGAAGCATCACAACTGGGATGCAGTAAGACACAGTCGTAGACAGCCTTGGCCAGTGGTCCCTGATGACATGGAGCAGCTCTGCAATGAACTTTCTTCTATACCCAGCACTCTTAGCTTGAATTCTGAGTCTACCAGTTCTAGGCACAACAGTGAAAGCGAATCTGCTCCATCAAGTAAGTAGCCAGAGCACCAAAACAAGCAAACAGGAGGAAAATGAACAAGCAAACAAAAAATAAACCTGCCGAGTGCCCAACCCACCACAAAAAGTGTTTTGGTGCTCTTACCAACATTTGGCAGACCAGTGGTGTCAAGATGGTCTTGGAATAAAACAGTACAAGCAATAGGACAGTTATGTCCATTTAGAGACATGGAGACAAGTCAGAGGGAGCAAAACAGTGTCTTAGCTTTGCATTTGATGTAGAAGAATAATTTTCATATTTTCATATGAGGGTATGGTACTAATTTTTATATTGTGTTACGGCAGTTTGCTGTAACATGCAAACCACCATGCTTTTATATTAAGTTACACTTGGTTGTCCATAAAGAAATATTCTAGCAAATAATTATGTTCCCTGGGTGTACACACGCAGGCAAAATTTTGCTCTATTTAAATAGTGTATTTACCTAATGCACCATATTTTTTCTATGGATATTTGCAATTTAAATTAAGAAATATACTACATTTAGGTATCATTAAAGGTGATCTTAGGTTATAATCATAGTAGCTAGATGTTTGCACTGAAACGTTATAGTGTAGCTTTTCTTTTGAAGCAATGAGATCTTCAGCTCAGTTTCTCCTCAAGGTAGCTAATTTGCACCAAGTTCTGCAGAAAAAAAAAGAATTCAAGTTGCAGTAAATTTCATAGGCACACACTTGGACTTCTATAGAATGGCTTCCTATTTTGCGACATAGTTTGTAGACTTGAAGAAATGCCTATTTGGTGTGACAAAGTCTCATATAATTTCAGGTATGTTCATCATGGAAGATGACCGTTTTGGTAGTACTTCGACCAGTACTTTCTTCCTAGATATTACTGAAGATGCAGAACAAATATTTTATGACAGACCTGGACCTTCAAAGGACAAAGACCGTAGTCCTTTCCCTTTTTTTTCATCTAGTAGACTTGTAAAAAATCGCATTCTAAATTCTCTTACTCTGCCTAATAAAAAACACAGAAGTAGCAGTGATCCAAAAGGAGGAAAGATGGCATCATCTGACAGTAAATCAGGCCTGAGGCGAAATCGTACAGTAACAGAACCTAGTGGTAGCATTGACTTTCCTGCTGGGGAAGAATTGAACCCTGTTTTCAGAGTTCCAAAAATCCAGACTTTACGATTAGAAACTTCTTTTGTTGGAAGTAAGCATGTGGAAGATACTGATTGTACTCAGAGTATTGGAGAAAATGATCTGAAGCTGCCAAAAGGTCTTGGAAATGAAATTCATCGGGAAAACACAAGCAAAGAAAGGCTAATAGGAGGAGATGGTACTACACAAACGCATTTCAAGAGTCGTAGCTTAAGTTTTAACACAGATACCACAACAAGTGGCATAAGTTCAATGAGCTCTAGTCCTTCAAGGGAGACTGTAGGTGTGGACACTACAAATGTAGATACTGACTGTGGAAGTTTGAGTACTGTCGTAAGCACAAAAACAGTTAAACCAAGTCACTGTTCAACACCACAGTCTAACCACCTGCCTCTCTCAAAATCCAACTCGGTATCCCTGGTTCCACCAGGCTCTTCTCATACCCTACCTAGAAGAGCCCAATCTCTTAAAGCTCCTTCTCTTGCTACAATAAAAAGTCTTGCTGACTATAACTTCAGCTACACGAGTTCTCGAGATGCGTTTGGCTATGCTACACTAAAGCGCCTGCAGCAGCAGAGGATGCATCCCTCACTGTCTCACTCAGAAGCTCTGGCATCTCCAGCAAAGGACGTGCTGTTTACTGACACTATCACCATGAAGTCTGGCAGCCTGGATTCTCGACTAACCCCAAGCCGGTAAGAAATTACTGTGTGCTTATTTCTTACTTCAGTGCTGTAAGAAAACTTAAACATGCTCCTGATATTTTTTTTTGATCCACACCTAAAAGGGATAGTTGTTGGAAGATGATTCATAACTTCACTGAAAGCAGTACTGGTATGAAGTGAGTAACAGAAAGATAATTCTCAACTTTGTAAGTGCTGTCAGAGAAGCTCAGCTTTCATAGTTGTGCTCAACCCTTTATAATGCTGTTGGTAACAAAAGAAACAGCTTACTTTTATCACATTTGTTTCCTGTTTTAACTTTTATAATATAAAAAATGCAGTTGCACTGCTAGCATTATTAAAGTTCCAAACACTGAATTGCCCATGAAGTCAGAGCTATATTTCAGAGGAGAATTTTCTCTATGTCACTTGGGGAGGTTTTAGGACAGGGCCTTCTGCCAATATGCTATATTTGTGTTCACTGTGCCACTGAGGCCAGCGATGAGATACTGGTACCACTGATAGGAATGTCAGTTTGGCTTCTGAGCTACAGCAGATGAAAGATTTTACTCATAGCATTTATTTTTAGATGGCAGTGTCACCTCTTTATTTTTGAGCAATATTAGATGTTCTGAAGACTAATTAGATAGTTATGTAAGACGTCTAGCTCTTGACATTGACATTGTTCCCAGCTGCAACAGTCACTGTTTAATAACCTTCCCTTAAAAGCTCTTGTATTAGATTTTGCCTTCACATCATCTTTTAGCTAGTGCATTGGATTTTCACATTACTGTTGAAATGGAAAAGGCACTTTTTATCTCTGTTCTTACCTTATCATCTCTTGAATGAGAAGGGGCAGATGCTACCAGTACCTGAGTCATCTGCCTACTGCAGAAAAAGCAAGTGCTTAGTCCTTGAGCTGCCCTCCTCATACCCAGTTGAGTGTGTTTGTCCTGATTGAAAGAAACATCCATTTGTTGGTATTTTCACATCATTCTGGACAGGTGCCTTGAAAGATGCCTTTGTTCTGGAGCTAGACTGAATATGTCAGTTACGTTAAGGATGATTTAGTAGTTTGCCCATGCTATCCTGGAAGCTGGAAGTGCCATTCATGTCTGCACTGCTCCGTGCTAGTACAGGAACAAACATCATTTCAGTGGTAGTACAGGTTCTGTAATGGCTGTAAGTAATCTTTTACCATTCCTTGCAGTCATGTCCTTAATGTGCAGAGCAGCCTTGCTGCAGTGGACTTTGATCCTGCACGCAATGTCATACTGACTATTCCTGGTGCTTAGCTGTTCAAGTTCTCTTGTGTCAGTGGATAGAGTCAAGGATTTGAGCTGACCTGCTTAACACTGAACTGAAATGTCTGGAGTGCTTGTATCTTCGAGAAGGTTAAATAATTGCAGACATACATACTCAAAGAGAGATTCAGATTGTGTTAGTTGCTAATTTAATTGATTGGATTGACTGTAATGTAACTAGTACATGTGTTCTTGCTGGTTATGCTGTGTCCCCACTAAAAAAATTATGGTATTTATAATTTCAGATTGTATTTACTAATAAATTCATAGTACATTTACTGGTCCAGCTAAAACTGTGCTTAGCTGCTTTTTAAAAATAAACTAGAAATACAACTTCTGCCCTTTTTTGACCCAAATAAATTCTTCTGACAGTCTTCAGAAATCTTACTGACGGTTTATTGACAGATTCATGTGTTAGTAGCAACTAACTAAGTCATAGAGTTACATTTGCAATGTTTTTGTTGTTCTTTTTATTCAGAAGGTTAAAAAACCTTTTTCTTCGCATAGATTTTGTGAAATAAATTTGTCATCTTTGTCTCTAAAGACCAACCAGAAATACTGATGTGCATATCTTGGATCCTGATGGATCCATGGTGGCTCTCACCCTGTCGCCTGCAGACATTCTTAATGATAAACACTTGGTGGTGTTTATCATTACTAATGCTGTATCTGTTAGCTTTTCTAGGAAAAGCAGGGACAAACGTTTGGGATTAATAGTTCTACCTTTAATTTATGTTGAGGGTAATTGTAGAATGTTTTATTACTAAATATTTAATGCACTTGGTAACTTCTTGAGTTTAATGATTATACAATTTCTTAGGCTGGAAAAGACCCTTAAGATTGAGTCCAGCTATTAGCACAACATGCCCAAGTCCTCCACTATACCATGTCCTTAAGTGTGATATTTGTATGTCTTACAAATGTTTTCAGTGATGGTGACTCAGCTACTTCCCTGGGCAGACTGTCCCAATGCTTGACAACCCTTTCAGTGAAGAAGTTTTTCTTAATATCCAATCTAAACCTTCTCTGATACAACTTCAGGTCTTTCACCTCTTTTTGAAGTATGGCTTGACTTCTGTTGTGAGTCCACTGCTACTGTTGCTAGCATTGGTCAGAATTACCAACAAGAAAACTTTTTATCTTCTCAGTTGTATTTTGTGCATTTCCATTGCATAATATTTTCTTGAACCTTCCATGGTCAAACTTTCATAATTTAATTTTATTTCAATATAAATCCCATCTGTAGGGATAAGAGGACAGTTTATTGCCCATCTAAAATAAGAAATTCATAGAAAACTTCTTCCAAGGCAAAAAGTCAAAAAATAAAATGTTCACTTCACCCTCCAATGTGTCATAATTTACAATAAAAAATTCACTGTTCCTGAGGTGTGTCTTTTTATTAGGAAGCTTTAATCCAGTGCATATAGGCCTACATCTACAGTCTACATAGATTGATTCTCAGAAAACATTTTTAGGATTTTTTTGTTTGATAAGAAGTAAAATAATAGATGGCCCAATGTGAAATTTCCATCATCAGGTATCTGGTCAGCACTGAGGACTTGTTTTCCAGCTTCTTCACTCCTGTCTTATTTTTCCATCCTATTTCTTTCTTTGTTCTTCAAGCAGTTTGTCACAGTCAGTTCTGCTTACTGTGCAGCAGGTTTAAGTTTGTTCTTCATGCAGTCATGTTGAGCAACTACTTCCTCCATGCTTGGATGACCTCCTGGGTAGCTCCTTTGGAGTATGAGACAAAGAATGTTCTTGTGTGTATCACTGGTAGGCTCAAGGTGTGCCTTTGCAGGGATGTGCCTGCTCAGCCCAGAGCTTGTGAATATCCAGGAAATATACATTCAGCATATTTCAAAATTAGGTGTAAGGAGTTTAGAAGCCCAAATCTTTACTGGCTGTGTCTGGGCTGTAAATATTCAAAGCTAGAATGCCGAAGAAAACGCATGGTTTTACGGGATGGGCAGGATTTCCTGTACCAAGAATTATAAAGAAGAAATTTTTACTCCATGAACTCCTAAACCATGCAAAACAATATGAGGCAGTAAAAACACTAAGCCTATCGCTGTAATTTGTCCTAACAAGCTTGGAGATCTGTAGTGGGAAGATGAAGATTGTGTTTGTGTCAGCAGTCTTTCTTACTTTGAATGTGCCAGAATGAGAGAGTAACTGCAGTTGTGATTTATTTGTTTCACTGTTACAGGTTCATGAAAGCTTTAAGTTACGCTTCGTTAGATAAAGAAGATTTATTAAGTCCTATTAACCAAAACACACTTCAGCGTTCCTCCTCTGTTCGCTCCATGGTTTCTAACGCTACTTATGGTAGCTCTGATGATTACATTGGCCTTGCTCTCCCGGTGGATATCAATGAAATATTTCAGGTGTGTATGTGTTAACTGATTTGGTTCATTTTCATGCTGAAAGGCAGTCAGCTGTAGTATTTTCATGAGAATAAATTAGATCTAGAGAAATGAGGAAAAATTATGTACTTTAAATAAATGCATTTTGGAGAACTAGAGTTTCCTTTCTAACTGTTCTTCTAACCTTGTTAACACAAGATCACTAGGTTGGTTTGTGTTAAAGGCAAATAATGGCAAAGACGGTGTCAGAGGAGTGTTAAGCAGTGGTGACAAATTTGCTGCCATAAGATTTTTAGTTGACATCTGGGTTTTATGTTAAAATTGGCATAGTCTGTGCACATTTGTTAATTCTGCTTTAGCCAACCAATAACTGACATGTTATCAGTCACCTTTAAATTGCGTGCATAATCACACAGTTAACTCTGTGCTACCATGATCTGTATTAAATAATAGATTATTTTTATATATATCCTTATACAATTAAATTATATTGTCTTAGTGTTGAAGATACATGTATTTAAGTTAGAACAGATTACTTTCAGTGCCTCAGCAAATCCCTTCATCTTTCTACTTGGTAGAAACACACTTCTGTTTAATAAACTGCTGCATCATAGGGTTTCATATTCTGTTACTTACTTATCAAAACCAGGGTGTAGTCTATGTCAAAGTAGGCTTCTTTATGTTCCTTAGTCTTTGCATTTCAAATCTAAATAAATTATTTCTTACTTATTTCTTACTAATGCTAAACACAATTCAAAATCATGTTGAATTTGCTTCTGTTTTTCCTTTGTGAAATGACTACTTTTTCTTTCTCCTTCAGTCTTTTTGGCATAGTTGTTACCTCATTTAGTCTCTCTCAGATATTTTTGCAGTTGAGACATGCCTCGGCTTTACATCCTTACAGGCAGCATTTTAGATGTCCTGGTTGCTTTTGTACTATATTCCCAAGATCTCCAGTGCTGTAGCATGATCATGGACAGATTATGAATGGCCACTGTGGGTCACTGGTTTCCTTACAGCCTGTCACCACCATTTTAACGTTTGCTAACTTTTCATGAACCTTTGCTAATAAATGTTCGTTCACAAATGTATATTTTTCTCATTTGTCTTTTCTTTAGTACGCAGGAGTTCCTGCTTAATTTCTTCCTCTCATGATATATTTTTCCTGAAGTAAAAGATAGGCAACACTTTATTTCCTCATATCGAAAAATCTATTTTTTTTTCTCGTGTTTGATTATCACCTCTGTTAATTTTAATTTTTGCTTGGGTATTCCAGGTAAAAGAAACTCCATATTTCCAGAAGAAAACTACACCTCCATTTGATGAACATGGATCTAGGGTCTTTACATCTGATACAGGAGGTACTGGTTTTATTTCTCTCTTGTAGCTTTCTGTATATTTGTATATTGGGTGGGTTGTTGATTTATTTGTTAATTTTTCTTTACAGAAAACATCATTTTAGCTGTTAAGCTTTGAGGACTGTATTCTGGCATCAGGATAGCAGGGCATTAATTCCTTGTTTTATTTAGTTTGAGCTAATGTGTTGCTTCAAAGTTTGGTTCTGCGCTAAAGTGTGAAGGAGGAAAGCCTGCATATCTCTGATAAAGAGCTAATACTTCTCCAAGTCTGGTAGTGATGCTGTATTACAGGAATTAACAAAATTTAAGTTTAGAAAAATATGAATCCCACGTGTTGAACTATTTCCCTTTGATTACATGTTCATTTATAGGAACTTACTATGGTGTTAGATACGTAGATACGTAATTCAGAAAGTAAATTGTCTTTCTGTGATGCATCCATGACAATTGATCAGTGAAGGTGATGGGACAAGAGAATTTCAAGTCCTGTAATGCCTGGTTTGCTCTGGAATGTATCTCCTATTTACTCCAGAGAAGTAAGAGGTCTGTAGGGTCTTAGTATGTGTCTTTTCAACTGAAAAAAAGAAGGCTTGACACTGTTTTTTTTAATCGCTTATTAGGATAACTGTTTTGGGTTTTTTTCCCCTTTCATATTAATATTGTACACAAAGATGATTTTGCTGGAAGTGTGTTTCTGTAGTTTGCAAAGTTTCAGTGTAAAGAAGCTCTTGTTCAAAATTGTATTTGTTTGTTTTTTCCACCCAGGGAAGAGCATGTCACTAAAGTGTGTTCTGCTTGTTTCTGCATTGCTGAGTCTAGTTTCTTCCTGTCACGGCCACTAAGTTACAGTTCTTTAAATTGTGTTTATTTTTGCATTTGTGCATGTCTAATTTCAACATCTGGTATATTGTATTAATCTCGTTTGACACTATGAAAATTGGTAATGTGTTGGTGTTACGTGGGTATTAGTAATTTTGACACCATGTCAGGATTTACCACTTACCTTCTTACAGTGTGTATCTTAAGAGACTGAATTCTGTCCTTTGCAATGTTTTGTTATGTATAATAAGTTGGGACCAAAACTTTGTCTCTTTCTCAAATGCTAACAATCTTGAGAGTTTAACCACTCAGAAAAAAAACTCTATAGTTCTTCACATGCACTCCATCCCCAGCTTTAAAAGGCTTGAAAGTGGAAATTAATTGAAAGAGTTAGTGTTGGTTACTTGGTTTTGTTGGGAGTTTTTTAATAACTGAATCTTACCTACAGGTCTTCCATCAGGTGCGAGTGATGTTGTCAAAAGCCCTTTTCAGATGCTCCGCCAGCAGATCAGTCTCACAGAAATCATGAATACCAGCCGTTCAGATGCCTGTCAGTTCTTGGAAGGTACAGAGGACACAGGGCTCCAGGAGCACACAGATGAGAACTGTCTTTACTGTGTTTGCATTCAGATTCTGGGTTATCAGCCTAACACCAAAGTGAGCTCTTCCTATAATCGTTCAGGTTAGTGTTCCTTGTGGAGAAGTGTGATAAAAAAACTGAGTGAACATACGGGCTTTTGTTCATCTTTAAATAATCTGGAAGGGTTTTTGTTTAACTGGCTATTGACTTTAAAATTATTTCTCTAATAAACTAATTGTGCAACCAGTGGTATTGGTATGGTCATTTCCAGCTTTCCACTTTTTAGTGTTAGTAGGAGTAGGTGCCTGCATGTTTCTTTTAATGTTCTTAAGAGCGTGTGAAAATTAGAGATTTGAAACCTTATTTAATACTTAAAATGCATGTCCTGAAAATCGACACTTGCTGTTCAACTAATGAATAGTCTGACATCAAATCAAGGCTGTGCCATAAAACACAACAAAGGAGATCTGTGGAGTCTGTTGAAGCTGAGCTGTAATTTCTGGGATTTAGTCATCTTCCCTAATACTTTGAGATTCAGATGAGATTCAGAGTTATTTTTTCTGACCTTCTCTACAGAGCTTACAGCATGTCTTTTGTCTATTCCTGTGATAATCCAGTATTGAATGCTTAGTAGGAATCCTCACTGTTTGACAACACTGTTAGACATTTGTTAGTAGCAATGTTGGCAAAGGGGGTGATACACAAATATGAGGAATGGCTCAGAGAGCTGAGCTGGAGCTTGAGTTCAATTGCAAGAAGGGGTGACAAATGAAATCCCAGCTATAGTTACAGATGCAGCAGAACCTGGCTTTTGCCAGAGCCCTTCCCTTCAGTTGTGTGAACAAAAAGATGTCTGCACATGCAAGAGCATCTCTATTGTGTTACATAAAACAGAGCATGGATACATCAGTAACATTAGTATTTGTGATGGCTTCTTAGGCTTCCATCAGTGTCTGGAAAAGACTCCACTCATGTGTTTTAAGATTTTTTTTTTAAAAAAATCAATTTTGGAAGAGTTTGAGTATGATTTGTCCAGAATTCACCATCTAGTTGTGAGCTGATTTTATGGCTAGTACTTAGTGCATCAGTGTTATTATGAATGCTGGCCATTGTTGAAAAATAATGAAAGCATGTGAATTGAGGAAAAGTGTGAATAATAAAGGTACAACATCTTGTTTATGTCAGATTTTTCAGACATTCCGTATACTGACTGGTGTGGGCAGACCATTCACAATCACTTAGATGTGCATTCCTCCAAATTTTCTGGAATTTCAGGCTGTAGTGATGCAGTATCCCATGGTTCAGCCAGCAGCACCAAGAGTACAGAGCTTGTATTAGGTAAGTTTGAAAGCATTACAATTATTAGAGACTGTCACTAATAAAGTATATTTTAGGCAGTCTGAAAAAATTATATTTCACTTATGTACACTGAAAAGAATTAACGTTCTTCATTAGACAAAAAACAAACACAAATGTAAGTAAAAACATCATCTATCTCCAGGTGGGGGAGAATACTGTTCTGAACTCTTTTCCCTCTGTTATACAGCATTTTTGCAGATTATTCAGTACTTGACATTACAAGCAAATCAATTGCCTTTTTTTTCTACAGATGTTAATTTATAAAGAAGTCTAAGAATTACTAAATTACTGTAAAGAGAGACTTCTTTTATATACTTACGTATTGTATTTTGAATTTCAGTGGTTTTCATGAAGTAGCTGCCTTTTAAATTCTCCATTATCTGATAGAAGCTCATTCAGTTTGCAACACGGTTTAGTGGTAACAATACTACTGTAACTTTATATTGCAGGTTTTTCTTTTAAATGGCAGAAATGGTAGAAATATTTTTGAATATTCTTGAAAAGGAAAACTCTTTAAATTCCTGAAAATAGTAGTGTTCTAATTTCAGTAGAAATACTTTCAAAAGCTCGGAATACATATATAAATATGTATGTTTGTGTGTGTATGGCATGCATAAACAGACTTACGGTATAAGATTAGCTCATACAAAGATAATTCTGTTTAAATTTACACTGTTTTATTTGTTTTTCCAGGAGTAAAGTCAATCCCAGATGACACACCAGTGTGCAGGATACTTCTGCGGAAGGAGGTCTTACGTTTAGTTATCAATTTGAGCAGTTCAGTAGGAACTAAGGGCCATGAAACTGGTCTTCTGACGTAAGTCCAGTACATTACAGATACTTTAGCAACACTTAATCATAAGTATTCTCTTAAGGTCTCAGGACAGTGAATAATCTCACTTCTCAAAAGTTGTCAGGCAGATATCAATGAATGTAATGTAGAAGCCAAACAAATAACCTTAACATTTTTGCTCTGTGTTTAGTATTTTACTCTTAACCAAACCTTTTTAAATCACTAATTCACCTGTAATTTGTAGTGTGTATGTAGTGTAGCATGTATCTTTAAAAAGACACTTTTTTTTTATTATTTTTGCTGAATAATACATAAGTACAATAACAAACTGAAAGTGACTTCTTGAGAAACCCAGCTCTACTTTAAGCAAGGGTACAACTCCTGAAAGTAATTTATTTAAAAAATATATTTAAATACAGGAATAGAAATCCAGGGACTAAATATTATAACCTGTACGTTTCTGGGCTTGTGACTTTGGAAACCAACAATTGCTGAAAGAAAGCACAGAACAGTGTGGTTTAGTTTCAAAAATGCTTACAGGTTTAAAAGATGAGTTTAGTATTTTTTCCTTAATTTTTATGACTGCTGTACATGTGGATGCCAATTAGTCTATACACTGTTCTCTTTCTGTTATTTTAAGCCTAGGCAATCACAGTAGTTCGGTACAACTTACAAGTTGTATATTCTGTTTCATCTCATTGGCATAGATTTCTTCCAGGTTTGTACAAAGTAATGTTGTTTGCTCTGATTTTCCTACTCTGTCAGTTGTAGGATTTATAATGCCTATTACTAAAGAATTAATGATGACAATTTTATTGAAAAGTTTGGGCTTTTTTAATACAATGGAAATCTTTACAGGACTTTAAAAATTCTGTTTCTTCCCTTGTTCAGAATTAAGGAGAAGTATCCCCAAGCATTTGATGACATATGCCTTTACTCTGAGGTGTCCTACTTGCTAGCACATTGTACATTTCGACTTCCATCCCGAAGGTTCATTCAGGAGCTATTTCAAGATGTTCAGTTCTTGCAGGTAAGTGGGGGGTGCACATGCACAGAAAATACCAAAATGGCTGGCTGGCTGTAGGTTCCATGTCCTGAGTAAAAGATGCTTTCAGATAGATACACCTAAAGGAAACCATTTTGTGAGGTCTCCCAAGGAAAATCTCTAGAAATATTAATTCTCTGTCCTTTCCTTTTAGATGCATGAGGAAGCAGAGGCTATTTTGGCAACCCCTACGAAACAGCCTGTAATCGATGCATCAGCTGAGTCCTGACCTCTGCTCAGGCAGTGCTCTGCATATGGACTTTGAAATGCTCAGACAACCTCCCACTGACTGGATAAAAAGTTTGGAACATCATCTTCAAAACCTTCCAGAAGCTACTGGTACCTGAAGACTGAACTGAAAATATTTTCTTCCTCAACCAATTACTGGCACAGTCATTTGAGCCCTTTGGGGATTTATTAGACATTACCATAGTTTTAATAATAGTAATTACTAGTATATGCAAGAGCCAAGCACTGAACACCTCCACAAGTTTTCATTTCATTTTCTACCATAAATTACGAAGAAATAGGACAACTTGCAGAGACATTTTTAATTGACTTCCGATTCTGTTCCAGAGAAGCAGAATGATGCCTTGCTTTTTAAACCCTGGATACCAGGAATCAGAGAGATGGGGGTGCATTCCACTGCCAGCAATGGGGAGCCATGCTGTAGTTGTGGGCACCAGGGGATTAATGTTAGCCCTTCTCTGTTGATTTTTGTACTGTTTATAACACTACTTTGGGGATTTGTAACTTCAGACAGAAAGAAATGCCTCTGAATCTGAGGTTTCATTAAGTTATTTTAATATTGCTATAGTTGTAAGACATTTTATTAGCAGTTTCTTCGATTTCATTGCATTTACATACATGTATCTTATCTGAACCAGTTAAGGATTTTCACTACAATTTTATTTTCAAAACAAGTCATTTAAAATTTAAAGTGCTGAAATCAGATTGTTTTCCCTGAATACTATGCATGTGTTTGCAGTTTCTACACTCATACTCATATAGTACAAATGTGGGTCTTACTCAACTACAATCCTTTAAAAAGCATGATTTGTATCAGATAAGCAAATACTGTATAAACTGAATTTGAAGACATTTAATCATTGCAGGTTTTGTGAGGAGACTTAAGTATGAGTGTTTTCCAAGTTCCACAGAAACAGCTTTTTATAAAAACAAAGGTTTATTTGAATTTTCAATGGATTAGTGATCAAGCATCAGATAGTACTAATAATTGTAGTGAAAAGCCTTAAGTAACAAATTTTGGAGCAGCCTACTTATAATTTTGTACTGGTATTTAGGACTTGTTGCAAAAGTTAAATGATACAGTGACTGGTAATGATTGAAGTAGTTGCCTCTATCATGTTACTAGTGCCGTTTCTAAACTAGTAAGTGCAAGCTAAAAAAAAAAAAAAAAAATAGTAGGAATCCCTGTCACTTTGATTATGGATCTAAAGATTCAGAAGCCTTTATATAAAGGTAGTATAAATATATGCAAATGTGTATATACAGTAGCATGGCCACCTTTGTTAGAATGCCTGTAATAGAAGGGGTTACCCTTTGATTTTGATATAGGTGAATAATTCAGCTGGACTGTACTAAGTAGAACGTATTTTTATCCATTCACTCCTACCATTTTTTATAATTGTCAGATTAATTCTTAAGTGAAATTTATCCTGATGCTCATATCTCTGTTCTTACTAGCTATGCTACTGGAGATTTCAATAAGTAGTCCTGTGAACAGTAACACACAATTCCTAGTGAAACGTAGAATTTATTTGTTCTTACTGGAAATTTCATCATGCCACATAAGCACTGCTTTGCAGCTATCACTTCACTGAACTCCTATGTGCACTGCATACTTTCAGGTTCTGGTAAAGCAGACTGTAAGTTGCTCCTCAGTCAAATTTAGTTCCTAAGATTATCTTTTCATAAGTTCCCACTGAAAGGAGCAAAACAAAACTGATTGAACTCTTCTATGGTCATTGACACAAATAATACATCTGTGTGGCAAGACATGTTTGAAATGCTTAGAAAACACACCACACCAGTAACTATTGGACTTCTGGTAATAAGAAATAAATGCTTCTGTAAAACCAAAATGTCAATCACAGTAGACCAAATAGTGGTATAAACTCCAAAGGAAAATAATGTAGTTTTCCCACAAATGGGGATAGCGTATGTTATACAGTAGTTTCAAACACTACCTCAGTTAGGCTAGAGTAGAAGAGATTTGTTTTAATAACTAAATGGGGTTACATCAAACAACTCCATGTTATTTTTCTGCAGTTAAGGCAAGATAAACAAGTTTTATCACTTGTATTTAAAAAAACCCACCTCTGTTCATTTGTTAAGTTTAACCCATAGCACTTAATGTAGAAAGTCATAGGAAGGCCTCTGATTATAGAAAGGTAAGCAAATATACTTTTGAAAGAATCTCCATCCTGAATTGCTCATGTATTCTGAATAACGCGCTTGTGTGGGGATCCGTGACAACAGAAACTTGACATAAAAAATTATGGCTGCAAATTCAGTTATGAAGCGTGGTTTTTCTTCTGAAAGTGTATGAGTGTCAGTAGATTTCAACAAGTATGCATCAAGTCTGTATTGTATATAACATACATTTCTAGAAAATTAATTTACACACTGACATTAAGCTCACATTGATGTTTCACTTTAATTGGCAGACGAAGGGGATACTGTTATTGAAGGAAATTTATATTGGCTTAGTTATAAACTGTGAATTTCTAATTTTATAGTTCTCTTTGTTTTTTTCAATGTCCCTTTCAAAGTCCTTATTTTGGAGTTTTATTTGTGTCATGATAAAGCTTTGAAAGAAAGCTGTAGTAAATAATGATTGTTCTTACATTAGCCCTAATAAAAAAAATCTCTTCCACTTCTCCTAGGGAAGCTGACAGACCACCCACTTTTTAGATTTCCAGTCTGAGTGATTGGTGATACTGCTCAATAAATGGCAACATGTGTAGCATTCACTTACACTCTGTACAAATGCAGTTTGGTTGCTGTGGCACAGAAAACACCTCAAGGACTCAGCTTGCTCACACACAGCTCAGAGGTGGGAGCCGCTCCGGGAAGGAGAGGCTGTTTGTGGAACCAGTCACAATTACCATCAGCTACCTGATTCTCTTGGTCTACTCTTACAGGCAGGGGAAAGGGGAGCCCTTTCCAAAGAGGAGAGAGCTGTCTGACTGACAAGCACCCAGGCACCTCCGTAAGGACCTGGTCCTCACCACAAAGGGAGGGAGGATGAGGCTTGGGGGATGAGTGTCTCCTTTTGGAGAAGGAGAACTTTTCACCTCTCTGAAATTCAGAAATGCAGAACACTTCCAGCCGTTGTGGACATCACTTGGAGCTAGATATGGTCAAGCTTTGAAGTTTCCAACTCACGTGGAATCCCTGGCATGTCGTGCTTGAAACAGTTGCTTTTCCTCATCTGACAGCTCTTACTTGACTGATGTCTGACAGAGGTACCCTAAATGCGCTCTCTTGTGGGAGGTGGTGGTTATTTCCCTAAATGGAGTTTTGAACAGTTCACTAGTTGTGGGTGCAGTGGCTTAGGACACTGAGGTAAGCTGCCCTTATAAACATTCAGAAGGTATCTGTGAGAATCCTGCATGTCTTTCCGATTTCACTTTGAAACATAGTGGTCTGGAAAGGAGAGTTGTGGTTTGCAGTGAGACCGAAAACAAAACCGAAGCGCCTCTCCTAGGTGCCTGAAGAGTAAGGTAGCTGTTCAAGAAATAGACTGTAACCAAAACCTAGTGAGGGATGGAAGAGTTGCTGCTTTGTAGTCTGTGCCTTGGGCTTGGTGTTTGGCAGTTTGGGCAGCAGGAACCTGGCACAGCTTGTAAGCGAACATGAGCTCAGGTGTGTGGCAATCGCAGCGGAAGAATTCTCACCAGGCTCTGAGGTCCTGCTCACCTCCCCACTGTCCTGCTTCTCTGAGCTGCACTGGAGCCACTTGAAAGCAGGTCCAGTAACTTACTTGTTTTTTTTAAGTTACACTTCTATTACTGTGTGCATATGAAAGGTATACAATGTGAGAGCAAACAACTTTTACAACTGTAAAAGACTTTTGACGACATGCTAAAAACCATGTTTTTGTTTTTCTGGAGGTCTCCAGTCTCCTTGGTTTTCATTTAACTCCCAGTGCTGGTTCCCTAGATAATTTTGTTTTCAACAGATTTATAGTCATTAAAAAAATGTGGATTTTCTTTGGGTTATTTTTGTAGTGTAGATAGACATCAATGCCACAGCATGCAGAAATTGCACATTTTGCTTGAGTTGCTTTTTAAAATACACTATTTTATTTGCAAAATGTAAGTTATGCCAAAAAATGTAACATCATTTTGCCACTGAATAGGGTGTTTCAGCACAAGATACTATGTCTGAAGGGGAAAAAAGACTCTACATTTTGTAAATCTAATTGAAAAACTGTTTCAATACTGGGCTGTCAGCATCCCTAAAACTGCATTACAAGACATTATCTAAATTAGTAATTCTGAGGGAAGGGATCAAGAAAAATCTCAATACTTATTCTCCCTGTCCTGTGTGGTCTTTTTTTTTTGTTTAGTAATACGCTGCTACATATTTGGAGGTTCTAGTGTTTGTAGGTCACTGAACAGACATTGAAATCTGATTTATATTGTATACCTGTAACATAGAAAGAAAAAGTATTTATATATTTTACGTAAGAATATTGCATTGAGCTGTGTATAATTTAAACAGAGGCTTGTCCCAAAATGGTATTGCCCACTTTGATTTTTTTGTGTGTTTTTCTTTTTTCTTTTTCTTTTTTTGTATACTGTGTACAGTTCATGTCAACGAGCATTAAAGGCCTCCTGAAGCGTAGTCTTATCAAAGGGATGAGTTGTTAATAAAATGTACTTAAACTTATAGTTGTTCTGGTCTCCTATGTACCTTTCAGCATTAGAAAGGATTTGGAATTTAATTTATATTTGTAAGTTACTAGTTAACTAGAACAATCAGAAGCTTCCCAAATATTTTTTTTTATCAAAAACATATTTTACATTAATGCTTTATAAGATACAGAGACTCTTTAATAGTTTACACACCATTTTTATTATTTTAAGAATTTAACATACTGAGAATAATTTTCTCTTATGTGATGGTTTAAGTATTAGCATTTCAACAACAGCTGTGAAAGTTGCATTATGAACAAAAAAAAGGGACTACAGTTTTGAATCATTCAACCATTAATGCAAGACAGATGTTTCAATATATAAAAATTATACACACTTCTCAATATATGCCAAAATACTTTTCTAATCTTCAGTTCTGGTGCCCAGACTGTGCCCTTTGACTGTCACAGAGGCATTATCCTTCCTGGAATCCTCTATTTGTGTGCTTTTTATGCACAGGAGGTTTCACAAAGCACCACCCATCTGAGCCAGGAAGCAGAAGGGTTTAGGGAAAGAGGAGCCTTTCTTTCTTCTCCTTCCCTCATCCAGCAGTCTGGATCTGCATCCAGATAATGGAATTTCATCGGAGCAGGATCTCCCCAGGAACAACCAGGGGATTGAGAGGTGGGAACTCAGCCAGGCCCATGTGTCTCACCCCACCATCAGGAAGGCACAACCAGCTGAACCCACAAACCCCTTCATTCACTTCCTGAGTGGAATGGCTGCAGACAGGTCTCAGTGATAGCAGCTTTTTCAAAGCAGGGAGTTGTGCCTGGTTGGAGCTGTACCCCTGGCAGGAGGAACTGCAGCAATGTCAAAATTTAAAATGCTTTGTGTGATAACTCTGGTTTCTTTGACAACTATGTATGAATTCCTTAGTACATGACTCTTATTTAGAATACCTTTTCAACATTATAGAATAAATACACCTTTTTCTGAAATGTACAGCTCAGAAGTTTTGTATCAGCTGTGACAATGCAGCTCCCATATGTTTATTGGCCTTTTTTCCAGCAGTAAAGCTTTTAAGCTACACAAGTACCTACAATGTGATGAAGCACTCTGGAGAAGCAAGCTTTCATATGCATTATTACTCAAAGAAGAGGTTAAGATAAAGGGAGGATGTTTCCCTGGGATGTATCCATCAAATAGCATCAGCCTTCTCCCTTACCCTCCTCATTCCCTTGCCCTCCAGGAGAACGTGCCCAGCTGTTCCCTTACTCAGCTGTCTGGAGGCTGGAAGGAAGGACCATGCTGCAAACTCTTCTCTGCTTCTCAAGTCTGTGAGCCACCTGCACCAACGCACAGCACACAGATGGGCATTGCATGGCGTGGACTGAACACCTCCAGACACATCTGCCCACCTCTGTGTCTGTACCTCCCTTTTTCCTGGCTGAAAACTCCTCCCTCTATTTGCAGTCAGTGCTTGCCTCAGCACACAGGCTGTACAAGGTCTTAGTGGTTTTCCTGTTGCAACACAGCTTGTGACATTACAACAATATCTGTAAGCAATAGTAGAAAAACTAGATGTGGTTCAGTATAATTCTCTCATTTTTTCTGCAGCTGTTTGGTTTCTAGGAGTCTGTTTAGCTAGTTGAACACAGGGAAGTCAAGTAACTGCATTTTAGCAAACTAGCTGAACATTAAGTTGTCAGACACCATCTTTTCCGCCATTGAGAATCGCTTATGCTGTGCTCTTAAGTTGAAACCATCTCTGTGACAAATTCCAAACACCATAAAGAGCCAAACCAAAGGGCTCCTTGTCCACTGAAGTAAATCTGATAAGATTTTCAGCTACAGTTCCAACTGTACTGCTTCATTACAAATGTATGCTTTCCTAAAATCAAAATGAAAGGCCAAATTCACTGCTGCCTACTGTAGGGATTGAGTGTTACAATAAATTTTTTTGGTTTTGTTTTTTTAACACACTTTAAAACAGTGCTGAGAGATGTAGATGTATGCAGCCTAAATAGGATGTTCTTAACAAATGGGATTCATACACCTGTGCTTCTGACCAGCCTCTCTGGTTCGCTGGTTGGATGGTTGGTTGGTTGGTTGGTTGGTTGGATGGTTGGTTGGTTGGATGGTTGGTTGGTTGGATGGTTGGTTGGATGGTTGGTTGGTTGGATGGTTGGTTGGTTGGTTGGTTGGATGGTTGGTTGGTTGGATGGTTGGTTGGTTGGTTGGTTGGATGGTTGGTTGGTTGGATGGTTGGTTGGTTGGTTGGATGGTTGGTTGGTTGGTTGGTTGGTTGGTTGGTTGGTTGGATGGTTGGATGGTTGGTTGGTTGGATGGTTGGTTGGTTGGTTGGTTGGTTGGTTGGTTGGATGGTTGGTTGGTTGGTTGGGGCTTCCTACGGAAGTACAGGGGTCAATGCCTAAGGTTCAGTTCATGCGTGCAAGCAGAAGATGGATGCCACGTGGTACCACTTCTGTCCTTCTGGAAAATTAACTCCTTCCCACCTAACTCCTTACATCTCTTCAATGAGTAGTTAAGACTACTTTGAAGGGTCTTTAGGCAGAGAAGGCAGAAGTGTGAGGAGCCCCAGCTAAAAGAAATGGAAGTGGGGTCTTCCCTATAAGAATTGATTTCTGTGCTCTTTCACACATCAAGTGTAGTTAGGACACGGGTGAAGTAAAAGCAGGATGATCACTGGATTTGGGTGCTCTGGGCAGCACTCAAATCTTCTAGGAATGAGCCGCAGTGTGTGCAGGGAATGCTGCTACAATGATTCTTGACATCATTTGAGAGAGAGAAAATACAACCCAGCCCCTAAAATGACTGGGCTGGGCAATGCTCCACCCTCCGCAGCACAGTACCCATTGGCTGGGGTGGCCACAGCACACAGAACACTGCAAGAGAAATACACTCCTTGAACAGCACAACCTTCCCCCTTGTTTCATTTGCTCCTCTACAAATAGTTTTAATCTCTGCAAACTAAAGCAGTTCTCTGTATGAGCCCATGACAGATTGCTGTGATGTAACTTCCTGCATAATACAGGCCACAAATCAGCCTATAAATCTCATCTAATGCCCGTAAGTTGTAATGGAACCATAGCACACATAATTCCTGTGTAAAACAGTACTCAAAACTAGTCCAGAAACAACAGCTTTGCCATATTAATGGAAGTCAGGCAGCTGGGTTTGTGAGAGACCTAATCCAAAGAAGTTGTGGTTTTAGGAATTCTCATTTATAGTATATAGCCAAACACTGGATGGACTCACTGGAGGACAGAAGTTCAAAGCCTCCCACCCAGACAGCGTGCATCTGTTTGTGAGATGTATTTCAGACTGTTCTTTCTTTCAGCTGTTTCTCTGGTGGTTGAGGCTGCATCCTCATGAAAAATATCTAAATAGCATTGAGGCTGGTACAGCACCACTGCCTGATTTGTCTTGCCTGCTTCCAGTGTCTTCGGTATTTGGTAGGGATCAGATTCAGTCTTAAGTGGAGAAGAATAAGCAAAGTTCTCAAAACAAGTATGAGTTTGAGGTGTAGGTGTGGGTGCGAAGTTTCTCGCTACGTTTTCACTAGGGTAAATCCAGGAAGAAATGTGACCATCAATCATATCTTCAGTTGGTGTTGAAGATAATGGGCTCCAGGTAACAGGATGCAATTTCTGAGCTTCAGCATTACTGTCAATGGCTAGCATGTCAGGAAGGCAGTCATTTATCTTCAGCACTTTCTCAGAATCAATCTGCAAGAGAATCATTAAACAAAGAAATTACTCAATGAAAGAAGCCCAGAGTAGAGATAGTGATTACTTTAAGGAATTCTAATATTCCTACACAGTTTTTTTTTCATTTACACTTTCCAAGTAAATGAATTTGAAGGAAAACCTACATAGAGGATGCTCAATAGAACTGCATTTTATGTGAAATTTATCAGACTATTTATTTAGAGATTTCTTTTTTAAGTAAACTCACAGTGACTACATTTGAAGAAGGAACCATGTCTCTCTAGTCTAAAGACTTTGCCAGGTTTTTGATGTGTTTTGGTTTTATTTTGAGGCAGAAGCAACAGGAAGACAGCAGCAGTGGCTGTTGTGTGTACCTCACTCCTCACTCTCGTGCTGCTGTTCACTGAACACCAGCAGCCCCACCTGTGCCAAGGCAAGGGCTTTGGAGCCCCCAAATAGCAGCTCCCAGGTCGAAGGGGTACAGAAGAAGCTGAAGGCCCTTTGCCAATCCTCCCAGCCAGGCCTGGCAGTGCCTGGCAGAACCCCCTGCATCCTCCCAGGGCCAGCAAATGCAGGGCCCTGCAGTGTCCTCCCAAGGGAACTGGGAGGGAACACAGCTCACAGGCTGCAGGGAAGTCCAGTGTCCTCTGGGCTGCTGAGTTCAGACAGTGCAGGGGTTTGAACAGTAACAGTGGAGGAATCACCTGCTGATCAAAAGATTGCATTTATTCTCCAGTTGCGCATTTTCATTTTGCAGTAATATGATGCAAAGTAAGCTGGTCATTGCAGAGTCACATGAATGTCAAAAGGAGAGTTTTCCACTGAATGGTAATACTAAACTGTTAATTTGTGTATAATTATTAAATGTTGTCAACACAAAAACTGACAAGAAGTTAATTTTTAAATGTAGTCAACAGAAGAATAGTATATTGTTTGTTTTTTTTTTTCAAATCTACTAAGCAAAGAATGGACAAAGTAAAAACTCTGGATTTTCAATGATCTTACCTTAAAGTCTTTGAATGACAGCACTTTGCTCTTACTAGGACTAGGTATTACAGGACAGCAGCACTCCTTCACCCTGGAAATAAGAGACCAAAACAAATGTAGTTTTTGTTCTTTTATCAAAGCACACTCTACCAGCAGAAGCTACCCATAGATGTGTACAGGCACAGCAGCAGATGACCAGTGTCTCAGAAATGCCACAGGCCAAGTACTTAAAACATCCACACAGTCAGAGAGCCAAAGGAAGAAATTAATGAGGCCTTGCAATGGGCTGGAAGCAACAAACTGCAGCAGTGGTTTGTTAGATTAGTTAGATTAATTATATTCTCTGTCTACAACAGAAACATGCAGTACAACTTACCACATCATCTTCCAGTGGCATATAGCTGCTACTAGGGCTGGAACTATCACTAGCACAGCAACAAAGTACAGCATGTTTGCTGTGGAATAAAAATAACTTTAAAATTTTGTTTTTAACTTCTCACATATTAAATTCAATCCAGATTGAGTTTCTGGGGCAAAAAAACCATCAAGTTTGCATGGGATGCCTGCCACTAACTCAGCAGCAAAACTCTGTGGTCCATGGTTGCAAGGTAGTTTGGCTGGAAGTTCTAGGACATCTCTGTAAGCCTTGAGACCTTCATCCCCTTTACCAGAATGGAATTATAACTAGATTTCTTTTTTTTTTTTATTTTTTTTATTTTTTTTATTTTTTTTATATTGGCATATGAGGAAAATAAACCTTAGCTGTAAGAGTAATTTACAAAAATTAAGGCAATGATAACCTCACAAGTATTGTTTTTGGTTTTCTCTCAGACCCATAGAGAAGACAGATTTTTACTGTGAGGTATGAACAACATCTGCACCTCCATTTTGGACTCCAGCAAGAAAAACATTACACAAGTGTTCAGGTCTCCTAGGATTTATGCCAATTCGGGGATCTCTTAATTTCCTGCTCTCCAGAAGACAGCCTTAGGCTGTGCTGTTCACAAACAGCTGAGGCTCTAGGTGGGCTGAGGGGAGTGCTAGTTAGTGCCTGCTCTCCCTCTGCTCTCCCTCTGCCTTGTCCAGTGCCCTCCTGCCCTGTGCCAGAGAGTTTGTGTATCCCCACACCACAGGAGGGAATGGATGGACACGTTACATTCTCCTTGTTTCTTTTGAGGGTTAATTAAGCCCTTGTCTTTATTCCCTGCTTGGCTGTACAAAGGCATGGCTGGCTAATGGAAGCTAGAGCTTGTGTGCTAGAAGCAGAACTGTGCCTGTGAGGGTGCCATGATGGCCAGACACTGCAGTAGCTAGCCTAAAACATGGAGTCACTTTGTGTTAGCCAATCCTTCCCCTTTTCCCATCCCTTCCCCTTCATCTCCAACCCCAATAAGATTTTCAAAACCAGGCATCTCTAGTTTGGATCCTAAGCTTCACAGGCATGCCGACTGGTATTTTCAAGGGACAAAGTTACGGACAAGTGATTTCCTCTTCTGCTTTGGTGATCAAATCTGCCCAGTTAGCAAAATACTGTGCCCATGCCAACAACTCTTCTGTATTGGCTTATGAAGGAGTGAATTTGGCAATGGTTTTTAGGACTGATGAGAGTAAGAAATTAGAAAGTTCAAAAACTTCAAATTAAAAAAGTTCAAATTAGAAGTTCAAAAGTCCATACAGGAATTACCTGTTTGCACGCAAGTCTGAAGGTATTCCAGTATTAGAAAACCAGTTAAATCCAAACACAATTATTCAATGAGTTCTAACAAACAGGACTCACTAGGCATGCAAATGTGTATCTATTGAGCTATTTCCCAGAAGGATATAAGACTTAAATAAGGTGTAAAATAAATAAGATGTAAATTAGTAAATAAGACTTTAATTAGGATCATTCTAAAAATTTAGAAAAAAATCCTTTCTAATTAGAAGTATCAAAATGTCACTGTATCCAAATGTCATGCTTGTATCATTTCTCAGTCGGATTCTTAAGTGAATGTTGCATTGAATTAAATGTTTTCCCTTAAGAAAGGAAGTTCATTATAACATTTTAAATCCTTCTGCTACAGGACATTATTCACAGTATATGTACTCACAATTATATGGCGTATCTATGTATCTAAAGTTAACAATGGGAGTCTCTCCTCCACCTGTAAATGCTTTAACCACTATTTTGTACTTTGTGTTTGGCATCAGGTGTTTCACAGTGTATCTCTTTTCTTCTGGGTTGTCAATCGTGTATTTACATAGCTCTGATTCATCTAAAACAAAACAAATAAGGTAGAATCACAGGATCAAAGAATGCTTTTGGATAGAAGGGACCCTAAGGATTACCTAGTTCCATCTCCTCTGCCATGGACAGGGACACCTTCCCCTCAAACAGGTTATTCAGCCCCATCCAGCCTGGCCTTCAACATTTCCAGACATGGGGCATCCACAGCTTCTCTGGGTAACCTGTTCCAGAGCCTCATTACCCTCACAGTAAATCTTCTCCCAATAGCTATTCTAAGCCTATGCTTTCTGTTTAAAACCACTACCACTTGTCCTATTAGTACAGGCCTTGGTAAAAAGTCTCTTTCCATATTTCTTATAAGCCCCCTGTTAGGTACTGAAAGGTTGCACTAAGTTGTCCCCAGAATATTACAAAACCAGTTAACTGAAATAACAAGACATTTGCAATCTGCCTTCTTTGTAATTTGCACACTTTCTTCTGGGAAAGATGATACATTCTGACTCACTGCCACTGGCTGAACTCACATCCCTTCTAACTGGACTGGCCACAGCATTGCCCTTCTCTGGCAGACACCTAACAACTTGTTGTCAAAGCCTACACCTTGTTTATTTTAATTTCTTTTTCCTCAAGCATTGTACCAGAATTTGAATTTTGCCATTTCTTTTTCTCTTTTTTTACCAGAATCCTGTAGCCCTTAAGCTTATGTCAATTTCTTTGAAGATAATCAAAAGCAAAAAATCTCTGCCTGAAAAAAGAGCTCTTTTGCCTCTCTATTGTGCAACTCCCAAACCCCAGGGAGAAATGGGTTAGCTTATTTCTGCTGTTTTCAGTCACACCCCTTGTCTGCTAACAGAAGCAGTGAAGCAGAAAATCTTTGATTTAAACTTTTTAAAGTCTAACTGAATTACTTACAGAATTATGGTACTTATATAGTTAGTTCAGTTCTGACAAGAACTTCTACATAAGCCTCCCTCAGTTCAAACTTTGCTTTTCATACTGGCACTAGTCTAATCAGCAGAAAAACACAGGACCTGACCCAAGCAGAAGACGAGGCAAAGAAAAAAAATAAAATGTATTCCTTTAATGTATTGGAAACATCTGAGAATTATAATGGACCAAAGTCATCTGGAGCAGTTTTGCATGTGAAACAGAAAAGTCTGATAGAAATTTGTGGCTTTGTGCCACTTCACAGCTCAATTCTGCTGAAAGAACTCCACTGTAGAGCATACACACAAATACTTTCACTAAAAAAGAATTTACATGGGAATTTACATTATAAAGTGCTCCAATTTTGAAGGAAATGAAGTGTATCCCATCTGTTTCTAAAATACCCCAAATCCTAGTAAGACTAACATACTTCTTATAACTTTTATCCAAGTAGACCACAAACAGATGTTTTTCAACATTAATCGAGAACTCACATCACAAGAGGCAGAGCCCCTCCTATAGTATCTTTCATAGTACCTTTTATAGTACCAAAGGAGTCTATTCTGGAGCTAAAAAAAGAATCATGGATAACAGGATGCAGGCTGTAAATCATTAAAAATCCAGAAATCATTTCTGCCTACCAGCACCTCATGCACCGAGAGGAACCAAAGACAACAGGTGTTGAAATCTAGAGATGGCTTAATGAGCTAGTCAGACTGCCTAATGTGAACCTTCCAAGATGCTGCAATACCAACAAGTCTTTCACCTCTATCAATGACACAATTTTCTGTGGCAGAGAGCTCAGTTACCTGAAAGAATGTGCTTTTTAGATCCTTTCAGATTGCAGTTCCCTTCTATAGGTGACACATAAACATGGTAGCCTCTTATAAAACCAGGCTCTGACTCATTTGTGAGATAAGAATCCCAAGACAGTGTTACTGAATTGTAACTTAGGTCAACTTTTCTCACAATAGGGTCAAGACGAGGAGCTGGAAGAAAGGAAATGGGAATTAAACTTGCAATTATTCTTCAAGAGTATTTTCTCTTATCATTTGAAAAATTCACACTCCCATGTGGTGTTTACGTTCATATCTTTCTTGTATTAAAAAGCTGAACAAAGCCAAAGTTCTCTACAAAAACTGACAGCTTCACAGAGCCTTCATGCATCTATACAATACATGAATCAATAACTGATAATAACAGCTTTGTTTAGCTCTCCTAATAAACATGGGCTCTGCCTGGTCACTGCACTACACAAATACCATCCATGTAGATGTTTATACAGAACTTTTAAATGCCTCACTGAAGATACAGAAAGGACACAAAAAACCAATTTCATCCAGCTGTAGGAGGAGGCAATTATTCTATTTGTGACAGATCAATTTAGCAAATGCACAAGCCCCAAACATGTTGCTAACTTACGCAGCTCCCTGAGATAACCAATCTTCTTTTCCAGCAAGGAGGCTCTATTAGCAACAGAGCCATAGATGCGGAATTTGTATCTCACCCCCGGAACAAAAGCAGCTAAAAAACATTTGAACAAAAATAGGTTACAGACTGTTTTCCAGTGTTACCTTTATTTAATTGTTTCCTACAGAGGTCAACAACCTATTGGACACATTCTCTGAGTGCTATTGTGCTATTAAAGCATCTGAAAGAAACAGAACAGAGGGCGAGCCAATTCTTGGTGTGCATTAAGTGAATTAAACACATTTATTCTGTCTGAAAGAGCAAACTGGGAGAGGGGTTTATATTTTTTTTTGCTATGTGGTATTCAAGGTGACTGAACAATAGACTCCAAATGCACCAAAAATAAAGACAATTTCATTCACATTTCTGGCACAGGCAAAGGCTGTGCTTTGGAATATTTGATATATATCCAGGTACCAGGATTCCTGGTTGTCCTCACTGACATCTGCTCCCATTCACATTAAGCAAGTGCAAACTACTGAAGAATTTGACAATGCTCTTCCCATGTGCTACCCACAGTCCCCTTCATCACGTGCAGGTTTCTGCATGTTTGTGTGAACTGGAGTTCCATTATTGCAAATGTATGTGTGTTCAATCAAATTTTGTTCAAATGAGTTTCATTCTCAAGTGAGCTCTCAGCTTGAGAGACTCTAGCAAAGCTAAATTCTTGCAGCTGTGGAAGTGTATCAGAGCAACTTTCACACAGACAAAAAGGATTTAGGTCAAATGGCCATAGCCAGGGAAAAAAAAACCTGCAACTGATCCTAAGCAAGGTACTGAGACACCTCATTTGTGGCACACTGACAGCACCAAACCTCTCACTACACTGTGGGTTTAAATTGCCTGAGTCTAAACTTCTGATCCACGTTACAGATAGGATAGAGGTCCTTTCTACATCTCTCTTGCTAAATTATTTTAACTACTTCATTAACCTCACCATCCTCTTTCAAGATGCTGCTATAAGCCACTCAGAAGAGGTTTTGTCTAAAATACTGTGTTGACTTTTCTAATATATTTTTACTATTATTATACAAATATATGTAACATATTTTTGACTATTCTAATATGTTTTCTAATATAGTATCCTGCCTTCCAGGGCATAATGGTGCTGGTACATTTGTGTTGTCTATTTAATTTGGTAGGAAAAACATGATGTCACATGCCTTTGAAGAACTGCACCTGCACAGCACAGAATTCAATACTCATAAAATCTTCATAAAATGATTTGTTTTCTAAATTCAATTAATGCCCACAGCTCGAAGGACTGCTGCACAGTCAGAAAGAATAGTTGTTTGGCTTTCACCTGAGCTGATCACAGCACTGGAAGTGTTTGGTCCAAATCTCTTCCACAGCAAATCACAAGGCTGCAACCTGGGAAAGTTACACCAATCAATAATGTAACTGTCATATATACTTCTGGGCTCCCACGTGATAAAAATGCCATCATCTGTACCATTAACCTGTCCTTCCTTAAGCTTTTTGATACCTAGGAATGAACAAAACAGAATCTCTTATTATTGTCCTGCATGATACTTTGGACTCATACATGAAGATCAGTACAGTTCCTACACTAACCAGTTGAAAACAACAATAAAAGTGTTGCATTCCTCTACTAAATAAATGCCATATGGGGTCTTTCACATACTGAAAGCTAACAGGTCAGAAACCATCCAGTAATTGTTACTCTGTATTCACAAAAAAAATCATCTGCAGAAACCTAGAGTCAGAGGGTCACATGAGGCTAACCACACTGGCACTGGCTGCACCATCAAGGCACCTACTGCAGGTCTGACACCCTAGTTTTAGGCTAAATGCATTTTGCTCTGTGAAGACATCATTATTATTATCATTATTATTAACATTATTATTATTATGAAGGCATTTCACCTCAATAAACATACAGCTGCCACCCTGTAGGAGAAAATACAGTCATAATTTTCAGACAGCAGTGACATGAGTTAAGAGGTAAGGTCAATATGTTGCCCAGGATGATAAATTATGACTTCACTCAAAACAGGTAGAAACAAAGCTCTAATAATGTAATTATAACTGAAAATACTCCTACTGTTATCTGTAGCTCTAGAGATGATCAATACTGAAGGAAGTGAAAAATTAACATTGTTCTTTGCCATGATACTGATTCTATAGGAATGGTTATCAATGAAAATCCTTGTGCTGTTGTAGACTGAAGAAAAGGAGATGCTTTCAGGCTTGGAGCCATCTTCTATTTTTTCCCAGGTTACTTCATAGGAAATAATTTTTCCATTTGCTTGAAAACTTGGTGTTTGCTGAGAAAAAAAGTTATGGAGGAAGAGAATAACTTAGTAAATTTTCCTGAAAAAATATGAGAGGATCATTTAGAATTTTAAATAACTAACAGGATGTGTTATTTCTATAAGAATATAAACTTTTGTTTCCATACATTCATACATACACTGGTTGAAATGGAAATGCAGCAGTCTTGGTAATGGTACCTGACTTGTTCTAATACTTAGAAAAACAGAATTGCATGTTTGAAATTCCAGGACAGCGCACCATCATAGCTCCATGTGCTCTGAGATATTTTATATACAATTTGTTTTAGATTTGTAAAAGTCATTTTCATACTGAATTGCTATCAGCTGCACACAAATCATGGGAGAAATTTCCAGCCCCTTTATGAAGGTCATTGCTTCTTTTTCTGTGGGGATATCTCACCTTCCAGAACAAGGTCACATTTCGTCCCCCCAGAACTGGTGTAATTTCTCTCCATATGTCCAGTTTCCCTGATGGAGCTGCAATAAATACAGCAAAGCAAGAAAATGAGACTGCTCTGGGTGCTGAAAGGATAAGCAGTTTAACTGCTTCCTCCCGTTTGAAGAAACCCCACTCACAACACCTCCTTTTCCCCATCACTCCCAGGTCTTGCCCAAACATTATCCTTTAACATAATTTTCCCTTTTTCTGAATTAAAGTCTGCTTAATTTCCCTAGAAAATCTTTGCTTGCAGTCACCAGACTTGTTCCCGCCTCTGCACTATTCCTCCAGGCCTCACTGGGCGCTGTAACTCAGTCTGTCCACCTTCCCAGCCAGCTGGATTTCCTACTGCCTGCACTGGAGGGAATGTCCAAGACATTGCCTATAGGAGGTAGGCTGACGATTATTATCTTCTTGAAGTTTGCTTAGCATGTTTCTTTTATGCATGCAACAGACCTCTGCTTTAGCTACACAATGGAAGAGTAAAAACAAACAGCAAAAAGAGGTGGCGAGCACGGAGCATCCCTCAAACTCTGCTTCTCAACGGGTTGGACATACTTCCTTCCTTTGTTCTGGTGGTCAGGGGTTGGCTCCACTCACTCCACCTCCAGAAGTGCTTGGCCACCCCGCAGCGCACCCTGGCCGTGTACTCAGTGTACGGCTGCAGCCCACGCACCGTGACACGCTTTGAGTCCACCTCAGAGCTGTTGTGCTGCAAAACACAAAGATACACCAGGCACAGCTCAGAACAGTGTCCTCAGCAAGGTGTTCTCTGAGAAAATAGCTCTTCCTCTAGAAACTCCAGAAGAGCTAGTTAGGCTTCACTTGGGAAAGACAGTCATGGAATAACAATCAAAAAAAGCAAATAATGCACAAGATCAAAACAGTGGGAGATCCAAAAAGCGGGCTGGAAGCCACCTCTGTGTAACTGAGTCACTCAGAACCCTCCACATGAGTACTTCTTACATCCAGAAGGCAATTTACTGAGCTCTTGCCCTCATAAAGTCTTGGGCTATTACCTCATATAAAAGTAGGATGTTCCATATCTATGTAGAGCAATCTGCAGCTAGCTTTTTCTTCCATTTTTTTCCCCAGCCTTTACCCCACTCTCTCCTACGAGACAGAATGAGTTCTAGTAAGAGTCAAAAAGCCAGCATGCTTTTAAGCCTCTCCTCAGAACTGTCTCCAGCAATGGCCAGCTGCAGTGGTCACTTGATCTGACAGCTCTTAAGCCACAATCAGGACAGAACACAGCTTGACTGTGATTTCACTGTGCCTTTTTAATGTGCTAAAGGCAAGCTACCTTCTAAGAAAAGAGCTACAGGGAAGTAGCATGGGAAAAGTAGATGGGCAAAGAGTCCATCGGCCTCACTGTTTATGGAAGAGGTGAACAAATTAAGGAATCTACTCAAATTATCTTCACAGAGATTGAAGAGGAAGGGAAGAAAAAGTGTTCTGGGATTCCATCACTAGAAACCAGACTCACTACCATCAACTACAGTCAATAGCACACAGAAAGAGCTTGGACTGATACAAAAGAAATCTTCAACACTGCTCTGTTGTGGGTGAAATAGCATGAGCAATTAAAACAAATCAAGATTACCAGTAGCTAATATATATATACATGTATTTATAATACAGCTTTACAATTATTAAGCCCTTCAGTATTTTCACTAATTTCAACAAATCTCAGAATCCATCCAACAGAACACTGAGCCACAGTCAGACCAGTTAACACCATGTACTTCTGGCATGGTACAGACAGTGTTTGAAGTGTGAACTAGAGCCAACAGTGGCTGTCCATATGGACCACATAATCAGTGTAGAGCTTGGGAAGCAAACAAATCCAGAAAACAAGCACATCAACATGCTCACAAGATTTACAGCGCATTTGTATTGCTAGGGAATTATTTTTTAATAACATCAGAAAGATCCTCACTATATTTTTGTTTAGGAAATTCAGGTTTCATACCAGTTCTACTTTGCCGTCAGGTTGGAGCACTTCAGTCTGACAAAAGAGGTCAATTTCATAGTTTTCATAATTCCAGTGTAATGTAATTTCTGTATCTGTGCAATCTTCCCAAACCTGGAAAGGTGCAGTGGGATAAACTGGCAATAGAAAAACTGAGTTAGCTCTTGTAAAACATAAAATATACGCAATAGTATGTTAATATTAATATTTTAGCTGAGTAGTAAAATTTTTTTCTCCTAATCTAGAAGAAACATGAATTATAGAAGTTCATTTCAGAATGTGAATGTAAATGTAAGTAAATATTTAAAGGTTCAAAAAAATTCCTTGTGCTGACTTAGAAATGTTTTAAAACATCATGGACAAAAGAAAGAAACACATTTATTGCAAATCATTAAAATTCTCTAATTCAGTGCTTGGCAGAAATTCCTGATGTAACATGGTAAAATTTGACACATTTCTACAGCCCAGAATTGGGCCTCTTTGACAGAAATTTTATTCACAACTCTAACACTGACTCCTGTCAGTAGGTATCCTCCAGTAAACAGTGCCAGTTCTACTTCTTCCAGAAAATTTCTGAGATCCTTTACTGCTGTATAAGAGTATTCAGCAAGTGAAGTAAATCTCAAGCTCTCCCACATTATCTGTATAATAATGAGGAATGCAACGCAATGTGAGGGCATGGCAATGCAAGTGAGTGCTATGCTTATACCCTTGGCCATTTATCCTAAAGCTTCATGAATTACATTACTGAATTACACTACTCCATGAAATAAAATTTGAGGACTTTCACACTCAAAAGAGTTTGTATTTTATATAGAAGGTCCAAATTACCACATGCAGAATTGGAAACAATGGATTTACATTTTCTTTTACTTACTGTCATCCTTTAAGTAAGGAAAGTTCTAATGTAAATATTTGCAGGATCAGAAAAAACATGGAGGATTTCACAGGAATCACTATTTAAAAACTTACCTCATCACACATATTACACATAATTTCTTTAACTTGCAACTATCACTAGGACTGGAAAATAATATTGTAGTAAAATTTAAATGTACTTATCACACTGAATGTAAACTATTCTAGCCTGACTTCCCATGAAAACTGAGTTTATGACATTGTGTTGTCTCCCTACAACCTGACAGTTTACTCCCCCACTTTCCTGACCTGTTCCTTCCACTTCCAAACAATCAGATAATCAAATTTTAGAATTCTTATGCCTCAGACATTTAGCATAAATTCCTTCAAATAAAAAAGCGTGGCTAGCAAAACTGTCAGCAATGTCTCTGAGGAAGGAAGCATTGCCAGGATGCAGTAGTTACACCATCAGCCTCATAGGCCATTGTCTTGCCAACTTCCAAGCTGCACAAAGCACATGTTGTCTCCTGGTTCTTCAGACAGGTCAGGCAGTCACAGAACCTGGGGAACACTGAAGAAGACTCAAGGAGAACTGGAAATACTGCTGGAGAATGAAGAAATATCCACCTGATTTGAGGCAGGAGTAGGAAGGAATTTATGGGACCTGGTGCCCACTGGGTCATTCCTTCATAAAGGACACAACTACTAGGGAATAAGGAACAACAGCCATTAGATATTCCTCAGAGAATAACCTGGCTTTTGCCACTGATGAACTACTCTTTCTCCCTTACAAAAGCACAGTGGAAGTTATTGCCCCATATTAGGACCAAGAACAGGTTAGCACCATCACTTCTTTCCCAGCAATAGCTCTTACACATGAACCACACCTCGTATCATACCCATTTCCAAGTAACCTACACAGACATTTTGCTTAAACTCCCCATTTTATATCCTTGCATCATTTTGCTTTCTCTTCCACTAACCAGCTTCAACAAAGCGGCAGATTTTGAACCATTAAGGGCTCATTCCAATAACCAGATCTGACCCTTGGAGTATAAAGCTGTTTTCTACTGTTAATACAACTTTCCAAAGCTGAAACTGAAGAGAGAGCAGATAACTATAGCACAGGGACAGATAAGTAATTAAACCATGAAGATAAAAATCAAGGACTTCTATACTTCAAACCAAGACACAGTAATATCAAGCTCAGAAGGAGCAACAAAAAGCCCTAAACAAAGACACAGAAAAAAGCCTTACTTCTGTGATTTACATCAAAAACATCTGCAGCAGTTTTCTTTCCCAGTGGGTTTTCCACAGTCACTGTGACATTCCAGATCCACTGCTGGCCTATATCCCAAGAGCAGGAGCACTGCTTAGAACAACTTGCTTTGCACAGAGGTGTTTTCTGGGATGACCTATCAAAGAAAGGGAGAGGTAGGAAGCAGGGCAAAGAGAGAGAAAGATGCTTTCCATAATATACAGTCAACATAGGTCTTGGAAGTTTCTGATGTCCAATTAGAATACAGCATCATAAAAAATAAGGCTGAAGGGCCTTATGTAAGAAGTCACCCACTTCTTTCCCTTAGCTTGAAATATGATGAATAGAACTACTTTTAAAATAGAGTTTCCTTAGAAATATCCAGGTTTGTCTTTTTAAGATACAGCTACATTGCTTTTAGAAATTTCCTTACTGATTGTCTAAATCAAGGACTTATTTGCCAAGACTTAAATAATTTACATGTTTACCATTACACTTTTAAATGAAGTTGTAATTTCAACTGCATCTTGAAGTGCATCTTCTAACCTTCCATTTTTAAATCATCATTACAGTATCTTTAAGTGAGTGATGTAGAGACCAGGAAGGTATGTGCAATGCTGGCCTGTTTTCTGCTGAGATCTTTTGATGAAGGTTTGCTGTGATTATGAGGTTTCTGTCCTGGTTTATGAGTTTCCTTTTCTCTGCAGGCCTTGCTGTAAAGTCCCTCTCCTCATGTAAGGGCCATGTCTGATACACCACAGCTGTGTAGCCTTGACTTTAGCCTTGACTGCTAAAGAAAGAGCTATGAGAAAGTCTGCAGATTAATTTTTTTTTTTTTTTTTTTTAAATAAAGAAGCCAGATGAAACTACAGAAATTATAGACACAAGAAGGATATTTGAGATAGGACTGTCAGTAGCTCAAGGACTCAAGAAGGAAAACATCAGCATGTAAAGCTCTAAAATCCTAAAGTAAGACAACTAGGGAGGTTAATCAGGCGGAGTGCTAACTTTGAGTCAGCATTAGTGTCAGTGGATCATGAGCACACTAATACCCAGCCTACCAGCTAATCAGATCCTACTTATCTATTGTGTGTGCTACCCAATAAGTATGTTGTACTTTTTAAGTTATCTACATCCTGATGTCAGGGTGTCTTCATACCTACTGAATGCTATCCAAATATATTAACTCAAAAGAGTGGTTAGAATAAGCTTTATCAGGCAGAACTTGATCTAAACTTTGTTAAAGTGAACAGAGCAGTTCTGCACTGCTCAAGCTCTGTTAAATAAGTGATCAGTGAAGTGGAAAAACGCAAGCAGATAATTAATTACATGAAGACAAAGCATTTCCACAGATTCTAAAGGAAAGAAGGAAAGAAGGTGAGCGTTTGGTACAGCACAGATCAGAGTTAAAATAACAATAAGACTTACGTTTTAGACAAGGTGTATCGTGGTAAATTCTGTCCATAGAGATAGGTCTCTCCTTCTGTCCAAGTACATGTTACTCTTTTCATGTCTTGAGTTTGGCAGTAAAAATCTTTAGGTGTATCAGGTGGTTCTTGTCAGATGAAATAACCAAAAACCAAGAAAATCATGGCAGTCAAGGCAAAGCATATCAACCTCTTTAATACATTAACAAGCTAGATATAATAGATAAGTATGAAGTCTGATTTACTATAGATGTTGTTACTGAAATTATGCTTATTCAATGACCACTGCAGGGATAGCCAGGATAATACCATGAGTCAATAGCAATCAAACACTTTTATATTCTAATATAGTTTTTTTATACTCATCCACTCATTTAGTCAATCTGTATTATTTTCTATCTTTAAAAATTGCTGTTAGCCTTTGAAAAGGAGACTGTGCTGAGCTTTTACCACATGCACATAGACAATGAAGTTGAATTCCTAAATGGGTGGGTATATTTGTGAATCAACCACCTGTCATAGGGCCAATTAATTTAATGCTATTTTTTCCTGCTTTCTCTATATAAGTTTACAGATCTCAAGTCAGACAGAGTTCAGCCAGACATGATGAGACCATGACAACTTACAGCAAGCTTTTTTCCCTGGTCCATTTTTTCTACAGTCATTCTTGAGTTTATAACAAGAGGAAAATAAAACTGAAAAAATGTGTTTACTTACTACCCACAAAAAAAGCTGCCTGATACAACCGTTCATCTTCATCGTAACAGTAGACATGTATGTTAGACCCTTTGTCATGTGATAGATTTTCCACAGTGAGAAGTCTGACTTGACTGTTTGTGTACTTGAAAACATCAACAGCTGGGTATACAGAAAATTCCTTAATGGTTTGACCTTTCCCTCCTATGCAGCAAAGAGTGATATCAGAGCCTTCTGCTAAAAATTTTTCTTTTGGAAAGATTTGTGGCCCACTTCTATTTGAAGTGTCCAGGCCTGCAAATTAAAAAAAAAAAACCAAAATATTTCAAAATCTGCTCAAGGCAACAGTCTTCAGTCAGACCACAAAATTAAGCATTTACACATGAAATGGCTAACATTACATTATCCATTCATAGACTTTCATTCAGTATTCTTTCCAATATAGAGATTAATTTCACATGTAATAATACGTTTCTCTTAAAGTCTTAAACATGTAATGTAGTCCAACAAACTACGTAAGACACTAAATCTGTTTTACTGCCTTTCACTCAGAGAAAACAAGTTTTCTGTCAAGAATCACCTTTAAAAAGAACATCATCTCCTGCTCGTATGTACAGGCTATTTGTTGCTTATATCCAAAATGCCTGCTCTTGAAGACAAGGATGGCAAATTCTGTCCGTAGAGATAGGTCTCTCCTTCTGTCCAAGTACATGTTACTCTTTTCATGTCTTGAATTTGGCAGTAAAAATCTTTAGGTGTATCAGGTGGGTCTTGTCAGATGAAATGACCAAAACCCAACAAAATCATGGTAGTCAAGGCAAAACTTACTTGGAGCAATGGTCTACAACAACATCACAGTCTGATGCTTGTGCAGAGCTCAACTAAGAGGAGTCAACATTGACTCAATCAGATCAGTAAGGGGATAATCGACTTGGAATGAGAATCCCATAGCTTTCTATGTTGGACTGCTTGCTGGATGGAAAAGTTAGTAAAATTGAAGTGACTCACAGTTTTTTACACATATTGCACAGGTAAAATCTAGTCTCAAGAATCTGGTCCAAAAAGCTGGTGACATTTGGAGTTACTGTCTTTCAGAGAGCTCTAAATCAAGTCTGTAAAGTGGGATCAGTTTGTCACCAAGAAACAGTATTTTTGAGCCCTACCCATTCACAACTGAAAAAAATAAAATCTTCAAGACTGAGGATATTATGGGACAAAAAAGAGTCTTCCATCCTACTGTCCATAATATAACAAGAGGGAGATGAGTGCCATAATCCAAATATGAACACCAGTGACCCCTCTTCTACATACATTATGTCTCCAGTATCTAAAAGCCCTTGCTGCTCCAAATGAGTATTTCATTATAAAATCACTACAGTATATTTTCTAAAGTAGTTAGATATTTTGTTTAAACAAGATTCCCTGGGAGCCAAACTGTTCTAGTAAGACATGGTAATAAAAAAAAAAGACAAATTTTATGTCATTAATTACATTATTGGTTCACTCTCTGTCTATTCTTATATAATTCACAGGACATTCATTCCAAGTGAAATAAGGAGATGACTTGTTCCTTTTTCTCTGCTTCTGTAATACCAATTCAAACTATGAATTCCAGACAAAAGCAACAAATTCACCAGATTATGTAGCCCCTAGCTATGTACTTCCTCTCCTTTCCCTGAGTCTGGGCCAGGGATGTGCCTATTCAAGATCCCATGTCACTTCACCTACTACATTGTTTTAAAGTGTGAATAAAAACAAAGTTCCAGAACTTTTGGTCTACTGGCTTAGGAAGATAGTCTGCAAATTAAAGCAATGGCTGAAGACCTGCTATTACTGCTGGTAAAATATAAGGAACTGGTTAGTGCTTAGAGCAAATGGATTCTTCATATGACGCCATCTCTCCAGAACTATCCTCCACGGTTACATTCACTGGCAAATTACAAACTAGCTTTATACTTGGAAAAAAATCCAATATTGCAAAGTCTTGTTTCACTTACCCGGGACAGTCTCCCACAAACTCCACTGACTCCAGATTTTTGATGATTTTGCCTTGCTCCTAATTCTCACAGCATGTGACATACACTCCAAAGGTATGTCTGAATCCCATGACCAATGAAGAGGTTTACCCAATTTATCAAGTGTGACATTAAGAAACTCCTAGAAAAAAAAAGACCAGTAAGGCAAAGTATCGAAAACATATCAATATGAAGATTTGGAAATACAGTCAAAAGCAGAGAGAAAGATCAAAGGAGAAAATGCTTTTGAAAATTGATGTCTGAAACTCCACTAGCTACATGTGATCTTACAGTATCTAACTACTCAGCTAATCAACTGCTTACAGATCTGTGCTAGCTCTGGTGGAGTGACTGATGTGTTAACATATTTGTGAGTGAGATCCTGCTTCTCATGATATGGATTTGCTCTCAGAGACTTTCAGGATGTTATTTGTGTCTGCTATTACATAAGCTTCTGCCTACAAATGCATCCTAGTGCTCTGGGTTACACATCCCTGTAACTCACTGTCCCTGGATTGACTTAAAATATGTGCAGATTCAGCATTTAGAGATGTGGTTTAGTGTGGACTTTGTATTGCTGGGTTAATGGCTGGACTCAATGATCTTAAAGAATTTTTGCAACCTATGAGATTCTATCATTCTACATATTTTAGTACTTTTATAGCAACCATTCCAGATTCTCAGCATACAGATCAGTGCTGTTCATATGATCTTGTATCAAAGCCCTGACTCACACTGACCAGTAGAGAACTTCTCTCCAGTACTTTTTTCCATCAGCAACACCTGCACTTTCATATTACCACTGCTCTGAGAAAAAATTTGCCATTAGCTCAAAATTTAATTTCTCATTTATAGCCCCGAGTGTGAGAAATGGCATTGCAGAGGATTCTCAGGGCCTAACTGAAAGCTCACATAGTCTTGTACATCTGTATACAATCTCTGGGATAAGGTGTGCTGATTTAGCTAGACCATGGAATAGAGAAGACACTGTTGAGAAAAAGACTGAACTGGAAACAAGTTTCAAATTATGGCCTTGCAAACAGACCAAATATTTTAGAGTACAAGAACTGTGAAAGATGCATTGTAGCAAGACCACATAGGGTAAAATACCAGGATACTGGTGTTAGAAGTGTTAGCACATTTGTGCAGCAAATGCTAATAGGCTGAAAAACTGGTTGGCTTCTGATGAGATGGCATTGAATGTAATATCTTAAATGTCTCACCCTTCTATGAAACTGATAATGGAACAAAATCTTTTAAAGTGCCTCTCAGCTTCCCCATCTCTATAGAGCTGGGTTCTTTCAACAAATGGTGCTTCCTATTTGAGGAACACAATTTCTGTTGAGTGGTTGGAAAGTACTTTTTGGAGAGTGCCACTGCAAGGAAGCGGGAATCACCCCAAGGATTTAAAGTTCTCCTGTGAGGAAGGAGCAGTCAGGAGTGCTGTCTGTGCCACGGGTTTGACTTGGATGGAGACAGATGCTACCTGCTGTATGACAACAGGTAAGCTTTGGGGAACGTGATCAGGCACAAGATGTCCAAACAGCCCAGAGATGTTTACCAGACCCTTAAGACTCTGATAAGATCTAATTCTTGTACCGTACCCAAGCAGGAACTTAAAGACCTCTTAAGATGGGTACAGAAAAGTTTTGGTGACACAGATCTTGAGTCTGCTTTTACTACGTCTCTTTGGGATGCTGTTGGACTTAAGCTCATGACATGACTACCCATTGAGATTTTACAGCTGCTAAGTTGCTCCCTGCATGTCCTGTGCTTATTGACATATTTAGTCAGCAGTCTAGTTCAGCCACATCCTTGGTAGTTTTTATGCTTATGCTTGAGCTGCTTAAGAAATATAGCAAGTCCTTGTCCTCTCATGGCTTAAAACTTGTACTGAAGTAGGCAGCAGCTGGGATGCTCCCCTCTTGAAGGGTGATTTACAAGACTATAGAAAAACAAAAACAGTCTCTAGTTGTGAGTAATGATCCGGTACAACTGGCAGACCCACCAGAGGCAAAAGAAAGATACCAGGCACCATGATTTGTGGCAGCTTTTGCTGCCAGCCACTATCCTGGGAATGGAGATGGGGAGGATGAAGAATTCCCCTTTGACCCTGGACCCGCTGACCCTGAAATAGAACCAGACCTTTATCCCCAGGCATGGTGCCTGCCAGGAGCTGTGCTGTGATTGCTGCTGCTGCTGTGGGGGGTGTGGCCCCTGCCTGGTGCTGGCCAGCACGGCTGTAGCCTGCACAGCATGCTATGGTACATCAAAATACCAACTGACACTATGTACTGACCGAAACTGTTAAAACTTTCCTTCTAATTTCAATAACCTGTGATTTGTGATCTTTAACAGGATTGTTATTGGAAAGATTCAAAGGTGTTTGTGTGGATGAGGTGCTTTCCTACATATCGATAGCACAGCAAGACTGCATGATTCACTGGGAGTAACTGGCTAGGTTGTGAATTCATTATTCTTTTGCTCACACTCAAAGCAAACTTTGAACTTTATCTTCAGTAGTTATTTCAGACTTAGCTATTATTAGTACACAAAACTCCACCGCCAACTTTACCATTTGTTTGTGTTTTACTTCACAGTTTTAACAACGTAACTTTATTGTGAATTTTTCAGGACAGCTATTTAGTGATTAAAGGGTCATTATTTTTCCTTGCCATGTTTAAATTGAAATTCGACTTGATATCAAAACAGTTTAAGCATACTGATAAACCACAAATACAGTAAACAGTAGCTTCCTTTTTAGAATAATTTGAACCCCTGACTTTGTAACTGTTTGTATGCCAGTATCAGTCTTAAACATCCACTAAGCTAACCAAGTTGTTAGTGTAAATCTTATAGCACTATTATATAACTAAATTCTTATTGTTTCAGCCTTTACTATTTATAGACCATTACTTATACTAGGCCAAACTCAAATTTATTGTACAGGCAATCTTAAAAAAAGCTGCAGCAGGAATTAACTCCTCTTATTTACCTGCATGTTGTTTACCTTAAAGTTTAACTGTTGTATGACAAATTTTCAGTAACTTTTTTGAAATGATAGAGTTTAAATAAGTTAATTTCTGTTAAGATCAATTTCTGTTTAGTTTCAGTAATTTTAATTTTAAGGGTTTTTTAGGTATATTTTTGTTATATTTAAGTGAAATGAAGTTTCAACAAAGTTAATTTTAGGTTCTGTTGATATATTCTTGTTTAAATTATAAGATACAAGATACAGCTACTTTATTATAGAAATAAGAACAATCTGTTGTTTTATCTTTCGTAGGCAGCACTGAAGAATGAGTAACAATTTCATATTATGGCTGTTTTTAGTTGTAAGCTGTTTAATGCTTTTTTTGCTTTATTGCTACTTAGCTAAGGATAAATGACAAAGCCCGCTGTATTACAAACCTTCATATACTGCTGTATAGATATCTACAAGATATGTATTATTTTAAGAAACTTGTCTAACTACTATTATTGAGAAGTGTTTAGAATATATTAGGGAAACTATTCCAGATAAGGCCTGGACCCTGGCCAAGTTCTAGCCTTAACTGGTTGGGAAGTATGCCAAAAACTCAGGTGTTTTCTGCAACAAAACTGTACTCAAGTAATTTTGACTTGACGATTTTGGACCTATAATAGCTGGAACTTCTTTTAAAGTGAACTTGGAAATCTTACCTGGGAGTAGTTTTCCAAGCCCTGGCTCTAAAATAAGGCTTGTCAGTTACTGCAGACTCTGGGTGATAGTACCGTATTTAGGGATTTTATAATGCATTGCTTTAAATCACCATTTTATTTCTTATACACTACTAATTGCACATATTATCTGATTTATTTTTGCTTGGTGTGAGTTTATTGTTTTGCTACATGTTGTTTTAATTGCCATCTTAGAAATTGCATTGCTAGATTATTCAGGTGTTTGTTCTATTCACTTTCCAAGTCATAAGCTGTTGCAAGCAAACTTGAATTTCAGAGAAAAAGCCATGTTGGGTGAAATGCCTTTAGATGTTGTAACAATATTTACTGACAGTTCAGAGAAAATACACAGATCAGTAGTAGTATGGCAAAACCAAACAAAACATGGAAATAAAACATTCAAACAGTAGAAAGTTCTCAAATCATTGAATTGGCAACTATAGTTAGAGCATTTTGGATTTTTCAGGAACCTTTCAATTTAATTACAGACTGCCTATGTTGCTAATAGGGTTAGAAGAACAGAAGGATCAGCTTTAAAAGATGTTAGTAATTATAGCCTCACATGTCTATAAAATTTTACAACAGAGAACTAACAAATATTTTGTTTCCCATATTAGGGCACATTCTTCATTTCTAAGATTTATGGCAGAAGGAAATGCAAGAGCAGTGAAACTGAAGATGGTTGTTTCAAACACTTTGACAAACATTTTTGAACAAGTAAAACTGAGTCATGCCTTTTTCCATCAAAATGCACAAGCACTTGTGTGAATGTTTCGCATCTCCAAAGGTCAAGAAAAAGACATTAGCACTTGCTCTGATTGTCAACTTGTAGAACCTCCTGTTTCTACAAAACCTGTCAACCCATGAGGGCTGCAGAGCCTGCAACTATGGCAGAGAGATATCACCAGATACCCATCTTTTGGGAAGTTTAAAAATATTCATGTGTCAGTAGACACTTTTTCAAGTGCAGTTTTTGCCTCTGTCCACACAGGAGAAACAGCCAATCATGCTTGTCAACATTTTCTGCAAGCTTTTGCTCATTAGGTATACCCCAAGGAAAAAAAAACCCAAAAGACAATGACCCTGCATACACATCAGAAAAATTTGCCACACTTTTAACAAATTGGGGTGTTCGTCACACTTTCAGAATTTCCTATTCTCCCACAAGTCAAGCAATTATTGAAAGGACACATCACACTCTAAAACACATTATAGACCAATGAAAGGGGTAAATGCCTCAATCCACACCTCAGATGAGGTTGTGTAAAGCTTTATACATTTTTAATTTTTTAAATAGCTCATTTGCAAAACCTAATCCACCAATTTTTAGGCATTTTCCAAATAACATACAGGCAAAACTGAAAGAAAATCCTCCAGTTTTAATTAGAAACCCTGAGACAGGACAAATTGAAGGTCCATTTCATTTAATAACCTGGGACAAAAGGTTTTCTTGTGTTTCCACAGGTACAGGACCTAAGTGGATTCCAGCTAAGAATATATTACAGTGCACTGACAATTCCATGAGCAGGGAAACGAGCACGCAGATGTGAGCCGCACAGAGAGACTACAGTTCATGCCTGACATCCTCTGCCCAACCTGCAAAAACTGTGAACCTTGGGTTTTATATCAAAACTGTAAAAATCGTTGGTATCATAGAGCTCTTTTGGCAAAAACTTGGTGTCCATTGTGTTAAGAAGAATTCCAAGATATCCAGATTTGCAAAACTGAGTGTAAACAGGACAATTTAGTGCCTTATAGTTGGCCAGTCCCTGAACAAATCTGGGGAAAAAAACCCTGAAAGTACCAAAAGATTTGCTTGGAAATTGAAATACGTGGAAAAGCCTTTTTCCAAGAGTAGCTGAACAAAAACATGGAGTTAGATCAAATGATGTATTGGTGCTTGTTAGTTTTGCTTGCTTGTTTTTGCAGTGCAGATATGCCTGTAGATCAACCAAAAACAAATGTTTGGGTTGCTTTAGCCAAGTCAGCAGGCTCAGACACCATATGTTTTACCAATTCGGGCCCAGACAAACCCTTTGCAACTTGTTTGGTCGGTGTGCCAGTGCCAGCCAGAGAGTGGCCAATACCTAACCCTGACAATTATTGGCGTGCAGTTGCCAATGAGACAAATCCTGTAACCAACTGGTATCATTGGGCCTCTGATCTCCTTAAAGCACCCTTTGAACCTCAAGAATTGGAAATTCTTGGTTCTTTGACACTGGAATTGTGTGCTGAGTTTCAGTATCAAGGAGATCCACAGTTAAATATTACTCTCCATCATTCTGTGTACAGCAACTCTAGTTTTTGGTGCGATTGTATCACCCCTGTGTCCCCTAGGGGTAAGACTGTTGATCTTCATGAATTCCCACGGCAATTGCCAAAAGGATATTGGCTCATTTGTGCAGATAGAGCCAGGCAGGGCATTCCCTCAAAAATTAAAGGTGGCCCATGTAGCATCAGACAGCTCACCGTGATAGCACCTAGTGTTAAAAAGGCCATCAAGAAAAAACACAGAGGAAAGAGGTTTGCCCATCATTATGAAGAAAACTATAACAGCAATAAACCCTGGAGCCCTGAGTTACATCAGGTTTGTTTTTACCTCAACTTGCCTCAGCTGTAGCATTAAAACAATTAGACCAGTTGGGGTGCTGGTTGAGCAAAGAAACCAATGCCACTTCCTGTAATTAGTGATATGATGATAGCTGTTCATACTGTTAGACATGCAACCTCACAGAACAGAGCCACCATTGAGTTTCTCTTACTGGCACATGGGCATGGTTTGTGAAGAATTTAAAGGGTTGTGTTGTATGAATTTGTCTGACCATTCAGAATCCATCCACAAACAGCTTAAAAAACTGAAAGATTTGGCAAATCAAATTAAATGGATGATGGATCATGGTTAGATGATTTGTTTGAAGGATGGAACTTTAAACCTTGGCTAAAGGAACTTTGCAAAATAGGTTTATATGTATTGATTGTTGTAGTAGCGATATTAGTGATAGTGTCTTGTGTACTTCACTGCGCACAACAGATGATGAATAAGACCATCAAAGAAGTTTTTACCATTCAAGAAAGAGGGAGAAATGTGAGAAACAGAATTGTAGAGGGTTCTCAGGGCCTAACTGAAAGCTCACATAGTCTTGTACGTCTGTATACAATCTCTGAGATAAGGTGTGCTGACTTAGCTAGACCATGGAATAGAGAAGACATTGTTGAGAAAAAGATTGAACTGGAAACAGGTTTCAAATTATGGCCTTGCAAACAGACCAGATATTTTAGAGTACAAGAACTGTGAAAGATGCATTGTAGCAAGACCACATGGGGTAAAATACCAGGTGATTGGTGTTAGAAGTGCTAGCAGCACTGTGCAGCAAATGCTAATAGGCTGAAAAACATTTATAAGGTATTGTAACCAGGAAACAGGTTGTCTTCTGATGAGATGTCATTGAATGCAACATCTTAAAGGTCTCTATGAGACTGATAATGGAATAAAACCTTTTAAAGCTCCTCTCAGCTGCCCCATCTCTATAGAGTTGGGTTCTTCCAACACTGAAGAACGTGGCCACTGCCCAAAAAGTAATGCAGGCTGTTCATTCTTTGGTATGAGCAGACTCATAGAGTTTCCTTATTGGTACACTTACTTCAGAAAAACACAGAAGCAAATATATTCCTGTATGGTAATGACATCCAAAGTAACTTGTCATGTTTATTATGAATAACAGAACAGACTACATCCCTGGATTTGAAACACTTTTACTTTCCTCCAACAAGTTAATAAGAATTCATTGAAGGACACTCCAAAAAACCCAAAACTTAATTGTATGTAGTTATATGTCCCTAGTTACTGACTTTAGGTGTTGGAATCTGAAATAAAAGCCTCTCTGAGTCCCTCAGACAGAGAAAAGAAATAAAATATATTAAACTTCATAGACATTAAATAATAGTGTAAGTTTAAGTAAGTAAAAATACAGTTTAAATTAATTAAGAGTCTGTGTTAGCTAGTGAAAAGCCTTAAGGCCTAGTTTAAAGTTTAGTAGGGATACCCTTGACAGATTCAACTTAGTTCCAGACATAATGAAAATATAGCATGCATTCTTAGAACAGATAGGATTATTCACGTAAACAGATAATACTCTGCATGTAGGATTTAGGTAAGGACTGACACAGCTTTTGCATGTTAGAATTAAGCTTAGATTGGTGTAGAAAGAATGTTTTAGAATTGTGTTTTTAGCTGATTGGATGATTTACAAATTTAATCCCCTGTATTAAGAAGAGGAGCACACACACATACAGGAAGAGGAAGAACAGCAGCACCAATAACATTACTAGAAGAGCTACTACAACTGCTTCTGCTGCTGCTGCCCAGATCATCTGGACTTGCCAAGAAGCTGCTGCTGCCCAGACCTGTGGGACCTTATGCTGAAAGATTTTAGCATGGACTTTAATACTCTGAACTCTTTACCTTTGAGATGCACCCATACAATAAACACCTTTATAGCAAACAACAGTTGCTCTTTTCTCCCCGAGACCCAGAGACCCCCATGAACAACTCAACATTCAGGGTTAGATCTCCTCATTGGGCTAAAAATCCTATCCAGAGTATCAAAGAGGTAAAAATCTTCAGAACTGTGCAGAGCTCATTTGCAGTGAAGAGGTGGCTGCTCAAAATCAGAGACAAAACACCACCAGCTAGGGTGGTCAAAGTAAGCTGTGATTTTTAACAGTGTCTATCTTATTTTATTGATCACTGACTTCAGAAAAATAAGACTTAGACTGTTTTATGTACTTTCTGACAAATAGCAATCCCAAATGATTTAGTGCAGTTTTTCAGTTTTACTAAGTTTTTAATTTTCTTTGGAGACTGTTCCCATACAGAAGCTGCAAACAGAAAAGCACCCAGAACAGACCTAATTTGGGTGATCTGCTCGTCAGAAAATGCTGCTGGTTTAGATGCTAAGGGAAACTATCAGGACAAAGTCCCTGCAAAAAAGACATCACTACATCTTCCATCATTGTAAATGACTAGTACACTTCTTTTCTAAGTACACTTACTGTCCACACCGTTGTAGCTTCATCGAGTCGACGGACTTGTATTTCAAAAGATATTGCCAGCTCAGCATCATGTGCTGACTTGACAACATCCCATTCCACCAGCAGCCGCTGAAGATCTAAATCCTTGGAAACGTTAAGGTATGTTACTGGAAACACATTGGATTCTAGGAGCAAAAAAAAGGGCACAAAAATATTACTGTCTTGCTAAGTTACAAAGCAGTTCTGAAAAAACAGTGGTCAGAAGTAAGATAGATCCCACAACAGATGACTCTGAAGGAAAAAGCAGAAGTGATGAGGTTCCTGAATCTATTCAATACCTCCCCAACATGATATTTGGTATGCTGTTTAATTTCTTTATGCTTTCAATTTACTAGCTGTTTTATCAAAATACAAATCCATTCCTTCGTAATCTTCTGGAGGGGAACAACATAATGTATTAAGAGGGACCAAATCCCAAAAAATCTCAAACCCCAGCAAGCCTTCATATCATTAGGGCAGAAACTCTGGGCTCAGTTTTGATCTCTGACTTAATCCAAACTAAATGAGATTAATTAGTTAAACTAAACGAATGCAAAACCAATATTTGAACAGAATAGGCTAAGGGTTTACCTGCAATAGCTAGCTTAGATGATAGTCTATTATTAAGCACATTCCTAGTTGCTCTACACAGAGCTTAGGTCATGGCTGTAGATTCTTCTACTGGAATTAGACATCTAGTTCTTATGGCACTTGCATCATTCTCCTGGTCTGGATTCAATTCCAGACCATAACATGATAAATTAAAGTTTAAAAGTCAGACTGAAGTCTCTTTTGGTGTTGAGATATAAAAGGCCCTGAAAGATTGTTCTGCTGAAAACTAGAAACAACCATGTAAGTGGTTCCTCTTTTAGATGATTCCTTTATGATCCCTCCCTAAAAACCCAAACTGCTGGAAGACATGAAATATAGCAATCACAGATTTGTCATTTCTCTACTTCCTGAAAATTAAACAAGCAAACCTTAATCCCCTAAATTTGACCTAGTTGTTAATGAAGCCAGGGAGCTGAAACATCCAAGTAACTAGGCTTTTTCTTTTGCCACGGGTGCTTTCCAATGTGTTACTGCTTGTTACAAGATCAGAATATTTATCCTAACCAAGACACAGGAAAAAAAGTCACCAAAATAGCTGCACCTTTTAATAAAAGAGAAGTCATTCTGTGCATTCCTGCCACATTACAGCCAGAGTCATCAGGGACTCGATGGTCTGAGTGACCTCAGGAGCCCCCTCTCACAAAATTGTCACTTCCACTTCAGTCTCCCAGATACACTTCACCCACTGAACTACCTGAGATTTTCACCATGTATCACTAGCAGAAACACAAGCATTCAGGAGATTTAGACTGAGAATCTACATTTTGATAGATGCTTCTGGTAACCATCACATATCCAAATAATTCTGCAATTTATCCTGCAGTATCTGCATTACCCTAACCTCTGTGCAGCAGTTTTCAGACACAGGGTTTTTTACATTAGGAGAAGGGAATGAAAGGCTTAGGAGAAGCAGCAGTTATAACAATCTTTGGTCAATAAAAGGAAGTAAATAAAACTTTATAAGCATATTTGTTAATTATGAGAATATAGACACTGACACAACTTTGTTGTTTATATTAGTCCAGTGTATAATTAAAGAATAAATGGAGAAAAGGACATATTTTACTGTTAGTACAAAGTTATTAAAAACTGCTGGAAGAAAGGATTCTCTTTTAGAAAATCATCCAAAAAAAATCTGTTGGGATATTTTTAATCTATTCCATTCTCAAGACTACTAGAAGTCAGATCAAAATGAAAACCATATGCTTTCCATCTAGAGGAAGCTACTGGTACAGGCATCTTCAGATAAGCTTGAAGAAATCAAGTTTCACTGTTCAAACACATGGTCCTCAGAACAAGGACTATGGTAACTTCAAGTGTTTTCAAGAAAGAAATATATGCAACACACCTTCTATAAAATTTCAAAGTTTACCAGGAAATGATTAACATGTAAATTACATGAAAGCAGAATTGACAACCTTAGTGTCTCTGCAAGGTAAGTGCAAAATGTTTCACATGCAAAAATTAATTTTCCTTATTGGCTATGGTAACGACATGATACTTAAAAAGTGTATCTGCTGCTTCACAGCTGCTTTTGAAAAACAATGGGCATCAGTTTTATACTGCCATAACAAAACCCAGTACTATGACAATTACTTTCTGAAACTGAATAAACAAAGTGGAAGGCCTGGGGGTAAATTTCACTGAATGATGATGGAGCATCAATTTTAGGTTTTACCGGAAAATAGAAATATTATTAGCTTCACTGCCAACAACTGACTAGGCAAGGAGCCAGAACAACCAAAACAACATAGTGATTCATAAAATTAACTGTGGAAGTGGAGTATTATTTTATTTTGGGAAGCACACTTCATTTTCCCACATTTTACAGACTTTCACCATCAAAACAAGCTACACACTGTTAAAATCCTTTATGCTAACAGATTAACTGTAATGTTGTTCATCTCCAGTATGCAATCTTAGCTGCTCATTTTCTGGCCAGCCTTACTTGTACATTCATCATCCATTTACCTAAAGCACCATGTAGCAAATCCCTTGGGGAATCTCATTTCACATACACAAGCTGATCTAGAACTCTGGGCCTTGCCATTTTTGTTTTTTCTATCTGCACTGCTGAAGCAAGAGAGGAAGAGAGGAACTGGGAGAAGGAAAGGGCCCTGCTAGTCTCTCAATGAAATTCAATGGCACAAAGTGTAAGTCCAGGGAAAGGAAACAAATACACCTGAAAAAAAAGGCCAGCCAGTTGGCAGAAGCCCATTTCTTCTGCAGGGTGCACCATTAAAAGACATTTCTGCACATCTTCTGTATTCTCTACCCTCTTTCTGCTCTTTTTGTAGCAGATTCTAATTGCAGATGTCACTATTATGCCTATTGTGTTGATGATGAGCTTACATCTCCTCCATGCATCTGTTTTCATTTTTGTCCAAATGAATATATCATCCCTTTCCTCACCATAAATAATATTTTCACCTGCCACACTTAGTTTGAATAAAAGAACAGCAAACATGTAATTAGTTTCTGTTTTTTCTCCACCTGTACTAGTGTCCATCCACTATCTCTCTTCAGCTACATATCACTTCACACCTCACACTATTTTGTTTTCCACAGACTCTGGTGTAAGACAGTCTAGATAGATCATCCGTTGGTGCTTATATGCAGTACTAAAAAAATAGAAGAAACAATATAGTTAAGGATATATCCAAAATTTTGATGACCAACAAGTTACAATGTAGGTATTAAATAATTTTATGGCACAATTTTAACATGTGAAAATATTTGCAGCATTCACAGTTACAATATTCTCTCCTAGCAAAATTAAGTGATCAAGGCATCTTAAGACTTGTTTTAGCTTGCAAGCTAGCACAAGACCATGTGAATTGTTATGATTAACAACACAGACTAATTTTATTCCTGAAAAATTGCATGTGAAAACAAGTGACCAAGTTACTGTAATGAAGTAACTGTTTGGACTTGCCTGCATTACAAAGTTTTGCCATTCTATGAGCCCTAGTAATAAGTCTCAAAACTGAGACTTGGGTGAGTGGTGTGCAAACACTGAATTTCAATGCTGAAGGGAGACAAAATGTCTGAAATAGATATATTACCCCTGCAGTATGATAATAAATGTATTTTAAAAAACCCAAACAAGTATCTTCTTTCTTCACCAAATTAAAAAAAAAAAGGCAAGAAAATCTCCATAATGCAGACTAGAGCCTGGTAAGGTCTACCTTCTTAGTGGTAGTCATAGAAAGGTCATGTAAAAATTTTCTTTTTCCTTTTAATGGAGACATACCCAAATGCTATTGCTAGCAGCAAGTACACAAGAAGTATTTTTACCTTAAAATACACACCCTTCTGCAAAGTTATCATTATATTCAACATTTCCCCCTTCAAATATGCATATTTTTGTATTTATATTGGATAAATATGTGAAATGCAAAAAATAAAAATCTGGTCTTGGAATCTTGTGGCAGAATGAGAAAAGAGCCAACAGAAATGCTAAAGTTTTCAGAGATGAGACAAAAAAAAAAAAAAAGAAAGAAAAAAAACCATAAAAGTTGTTAAAAAGGAAACATTATTTGAAGATGACAGTACAGATCATAGGAGAAAGAGGAGGAGAAAATAAATAAATAATTACACTTTGGCTTCACATCATTGGAAGTTGTTGATTCAACAGGCAATTTTGTTGGGGGTCACAAAAGGTAATAATGAAATTTGCTCCATCATCTTACCAAAGTGAATAGTTTGATTAAATGTGTGACATGTTGCTTAATCAGAGATTTACAAATCAGAAAGATGAAAGCTTCAGTTGCTGTAGACAGCTTCTAAATAAAAAAAAAATCAAACATTCTGACATTTACCTTGCTGTGAGTATGTAGTGTAGCACGTCCTCAGGGGAAGCAGTAGTGCCAGAATCATGAAGTGATTCATCATTAGTCCACCTTTTCCTGCAAAAGGCTTAATAGCAAAGAAAACATTTTTATTTATTTGTTTCTTTCAGGAGAAATGCAGCATGCCAAACAATAGTCCAGATAATATTACTATATTTAAGAATGAATAAATAAAAATCCAATCATACAGACTCCAGGAAGCCTTAGAGGAGTTCAGGAAGAATGCACAAAGAAAGATAAGGAATGAAAAAAGCAAACCTCTTGTTTTTAGCACCTAGTTACAGCAAAGTAGCACTGTAGTCAAAAAGTTCAATTGAGTCTAAACAAATCACACAGTATCTTTAATGTTTTTTATCCACTTATTTCAAATAAATATTGAAGTACAAGTTTGTCCTAATATCATTTGGCTTTCTCTCTGCACAAGTAAGATATCCATCCTAACAAGGGGAAAAGAGCATTAAAAGTGCAGAACACCTTGTGATTTCTGCTCCACCTACAGCCAGACTGATGAATTCAGCAGACTCCTTTGTCAGCATCCAGGACACTATATATGGAGGGCTTTAGTTAGACTGGAACACACATATCAAATCTTAGCAAGTTCCATTCCCAGATGGACTGTCAGCTCAAGAACCACAGAGCTCTATCTCGCATTCCATTTACAGCTTTGACACTCACACTCTGCCAGGGTGAAACTCTAACCTGCACAGCCCAATTCTGAAGGATTGATTGTATGTTAGATCTTGGAAGACATGGATCACCTGCAAATTCCCCCATGCAGGAGGCAGAGCTTGAACATCAGGCTGCAGTATGCTTAAAGCTCTCAGGCACAGAGGGTACAAGGAGTACAAACAACAGGAACAGGATAATGGATACAGCTATCTTTAACGTAAAACTTGTACCTTTTACATTTCTGAAGCTTTGCAGAATACTGATAGTCTCCTATCACTACTTCCATTAACAGACGTTGCTTAGCAGAAGATAACCAAAATGACCTGTCCCCAGTAAAGCTAAGAACAGAAAATCTACAGAGTTCGGAAGGGCCAGCAATTCACTATGGAATTTATTTCTAGCAGAAAACTCCTGATTTAATACCTCAGAGTTCCAGAATCTTAAGTTTAATTAGATTTAATGGTTTTGAGAATCTCTGAATTCCTCAGAAGGATAAAAGGAAAGACTTCAAACTTTTTTTTTTAAATATGCTTCTAAAGCTCTCATGAACACTGTAGTGTAGCCTCGCTTGCAGCATTGCAACCCAGGGCTCAATGCACACAAGTAACCTTGCTGCAGTGTGCCCAAACTTCTCCTTGTGAGCTCAGATGCTACACACGGAGGCCCCCATATTTACCAGGTGACTGTTGCCATGCCTAATGCATAAGCTTCTGCAATCTTTCCTGCCACTAACAAATAGCCTCAGAAGTATTTATATAACACTAAGATCACCATGTATGAAGAATCTAAATATTTCTGTGAAGCGAGGCATAATTTGCATGCAACTATTAGACTATTCCAAAAACTGATTTAGGGAAATCTCTTTTTCCTAGATTTTCCAAGGGTTTTTAAGCACCTAAAAGGGAAAATAATTTTCTATGTATTGTCTGGAATAAACAAGACAATATAGAGAAGAGAGTGGTAAGTAAATGACACAAAAAGAAACTTTTTCAAGGCAGATCATGTTAAAACTTACGGTAACTCCTTCAGCAGATTATTGTTTCTTGAATTGTATGAAAATATATTAAGATTCAAAGCCAAATCTTACAAACTCTTTTTTCTCCCCTCCCAGGAAAAACATGAAACTAAATCTGCTTGCAAAGTCAAAGGACTCAACTCTCTGCTCCAAGACTGTTTAACACAAGGGTGCTCAGTTAGGTTCAGCAGCCTGTCTCCTGACTTAATTATGTCAGCATGATGAAAATCTGGCCCTGAAATACTCCTAATTTTGTAAATATCTTTGGGGTTGGAATCACAGACTTTCCCCATTGGTTATGAATCATTTAAATCCAACATTAAAAACAGTGGGAAGGTACTACAGAATACTGACATATTAGACTATTTGTTTAAGTTACTTCCTATTTGGAAAAAAAATCCCAACTTTTTTTTATTCTCTTAAGAACCATTCTCAACTATTGTTATGAAACCAATGTCTAATTTAACTATCTAGCTCCAGTCATTTACACTACCAGTTCACTAATGTCATAGCCTAGATCACTTTTATTGATAAAAAATTCTTATGCTGCTAAAGAATAGTGTAATATAATAAATGATTACCAAAATAAAATCATATTTTGGATAGTGACAATAGTTTTCACTATCTGGTACGTTAGTAATCTAGTTTAATATATGCGCAATTATAGGCAACAAACCGTTTTCATGAGAAAAGTCCTAGAATTCTGTAACAAAAGAGAATATGAAGTAATTTTAAATAGTTCAGGAAAAACTAGTTGAGAAAAAATAAATAGGGTCCTTAATATATGAGTAATATTTTTAACTAAATCCTCTTTATTCAGAAACATTTGCCAATGACTAACAAATTAATCACACATAATAATTGCCACCAATGAATGTCAAGCACTTATACTGTATTATTAATAATTAAATACTTTTATAAAATCATAATTTATAAGTCTGTGTCTTAGCTACAGTTTTACAAAATACATTACCAAGTTAATTAAAAAAAGAAAAAAGGGAAAACCAGCAAAATTACAATATATTAACATCCTTGCCAAAAGTGAAAAATAGAACAACAAAGGGAATGAAGACATGTAGCCAGAAAAGGGGAGATACTGAGTAGCAAGTTGAAGTTAGTCTGGCACAAAATGATCCGTCAGAACTACAGATGTTAGCTGAGTAATAAATCTTTCATTTTTAGTGTACATTCTTATACCCCAAATTCTCTGGGGGAAATAAAGCAGACTTGTTTGGTTTTATCAGCCTCCAGGCTAAAACACTAGTTGTTGGGTTTTTTTTAAAACATAAACTCATAGTCTACTTAAAATTGTCCTGTTGGAAAAATGTAACCTGGGATGTGACAAAACAGATACAAAGGGTTTCAGGACTCCTCTGCCTAATTTGAAATTAATCAGCAATTAAATAGAATACAACTATATTGGAGAAATGACACCAACTGAAATAATATTCAGCAGCAACAGGAATTGTTCAGATTAAACACAATTAAAGAGGAGTCATTCGAGAAGTGGAGACAGCATAGGAGCAAATTACCTTTGAGAAAATGAAATTTCCTTAACTGTGTGAATATTTTAAATAAATATCACCAGACAGAGTATTTCTCCTTCAGAGCTAAAAGCTAGTTTATATGATCCCTGAAGTCCTGTCCAAGCCAAAGTTTTGTGATGCCATGGATGAAATGAAAAAGAAATTCTCATTATTTACCTAGTAAATGCACCAAAGATTAACATTTCATCAAACCCTCCTTCAAAGTCACCGAAATACCAAAATTCAATTGGGAGTTGGAGCTAAACAGTGCACATACTGTTGCAGCACCTGAAACACCTGTGTGTGTAAGGAAAAGAAGCTCCTGCTATGAACATCTAGTCAAAGCTTACTGCAGAGTTAATCTGTTTTGTAGCAATCTTCCTAAAGGCACATATTTCAAATCTTACTTGATACAACTTTGTTTTCTCAGTACCCTTTGCTTTGCTTATTTAGAACAGCTGGCAAGCACAAGCCAAATCCTTAAATGAACCTGAGCATGTACACAGGCTGAGAAAAGAAATCTTTCCAGTTCCAGAATACTTAATCTATTTAATGGAGAGTATTAGTTATGTATAACAACTCATAAACACTATGGACTGAACAAACTTTTCTAAACCAGATATGGAAGAAGACTGTCAATGAGGCAAATCAAGTAGCAATACATAACACTGTTCATCCTATGTTGTTATTCTCTCTACTTCTGAGGGAAGCAAACTGAGGATCAGAATCACAATCCAAGTCTCTACCACACAACACAAGATTGATAACATAAGTGATATCTTAGTGCCAAAAATCTAATAAACTATCTACAGGCTACAAAGAGGCATCCCTAAAGAGTTAGCAGAGCACAGATACACTACTAATCCTCCTAATGTGTATTTTTTGTCTCTTAAATAAAGAGATAATTAGGTAACTGTCAAAAGGAGCTGGAAGGCCCTAGAAGTCAGAGCTGCATGTCAAAGACTTTTGTACAAAGTCAATGATTTGTACAAAGACTACAATATACAGTGTCTCTGCTCTCCTGATTTCTGCAATTCCCAATAGACCCTTTCCCAAACCAACAGTGCAGAGCCAACATACAACTAAGGCAGTTTTCTTTAAACGAGAAGGAGTGTCAAGACATCAGGAACCTATGGAGTGTTGGTAAAGTAGTATCTATTAAACACATCCCAGCTAAATAGATGCCTTCTAAAAACAAACATCACACTTTATATAGAAAATTGAGAATTTTATTGTCAACAATCCTGAATACTAAAAAGAAAACTAATATCTGAGATACCACATTCTTAAGAGGATGAATCTTTCCTCTAGTCCTTGTACTTTCTTTTTTTCCCCAAGCAATTTTAAAGGTGGTTGCAATTACACTTAGTACACAAAATACTTCTGTGTATAAGACACTGAAAACTCCTAATGAGCCTTTTTAACTTAATGGCTGAGCAACAAGTTTAAAAGGCTGCATAAGAAAGAAACACAAAGTAATTTCTATAATTAGGGCCTGATACACACATAATAATTTGACCACTGAGGGGTAGCTTTATCTACTGAGTAAAAACCAGAAAACTCTTTGATGCATGCTTTACTAAAAAGCTCTGCCAAAATACAAAAGCATGTACTTCATGGTCCCACAATGACAAGAATTCAAAGAAAAAAAGCAGTTGAAATAGGAGGAAAATGAGATCTAAAATTTTATGAACTTGGTAAAACTACTCCTGTCCCACCAGAAAAGAAACATCAGCAATTGTAGAGAAGTAATTTTTCCAGCATTATCTACCTGCAACTCTGTTAGGATCTATCTGGTTTGCCCTGCTGGAGTTTTGTCCAGGCATGGAAAACTTAGATTAAAGGAGAGTCAAAAAGGTTATGCCAAAATAATAGTCAAATTCCAAAAATTTCAGGAACCACACTGGAACTTATGTTTTCTTGTTTATGAAAATGGCCTTGAGATCCAGCAACGGATTTCAACTGCTTAAAAGAAAGTGGGAGCAACAGGTTTTCTCTGCGAAATGATGTCAGGTTTAAGGGTCTGGGGTCGTATTTCTGAGCAAGTCAACACCTTCCTGAAGCAGCGGGCACACGAAATGTTGAAACCAAACCCTAATCACCTCTGGCAGGTGCAGCATCCTCATCCCACGAGGTACCTCATCTAGGTAATTTTTGCTCAAGTCAAATCAGCAACTTTTAGGCTGTAGTTAAGCCATAGCACCCTGAAAGCAGAGGAGACTAGACGGTCATGAAGCGACTCAAATTATCGGTATGCGATGATGCTGGCTGGTTTCCGGAGGAGGGAGATGCGGTCCGAGGCGCCGCTCCAGCCTTCCCGCACCGCCGTACCGAGGGGTGCCTGCAAAACACGGGAGAACGGGCGAGCAAAGGGTGGAGAGGGTATTAGAAGTGCTAAAATTCAAAGTAAAAACTCCACAGCGCGCTTCAAACCATGCGCCGGAGTGGAGAGGTGGGTGTTTCTCAGCGGGACAGGCAGAGATCCCCTCAGCGGGGCTGAACGGGACGCTCGCGGAGGATGGACAGGAGAAAGGGGGGGTGTCACTGAGGGAACGGGGGCTGCCGTGGCAGGGAGACACCGACATCACTCACCTGCAGCCGCCGGGAGCTCCCTCACGGCCGGGGTTAGCCGGTTCCCCGCACGCCGGGACGTGCAGGCCCCCCCGGTCAGTGCCGGGAAGCGGCTCGGCCGCCCCGCCCCGGGCAGGGCGGTGCCTCCTCCCGCCTCGAGGAGGAGGGTGAGCCTCTTCTCGGGACTTTCTCCCCGGCTCCGGGAAGCGCGGCCCGTTCCCTTGGCTGCGGTGGCAAGGGCAGAACGCGGGCCGCCCCCTCCTCGAGCCGCCTCAGGGCTGCAGGGTCCGGAGTGGGCCGAGCAGGGACAGGCGGACGGGCAGCGGCAGCCCGAGAGGACCGTGAGGGACAGAGAATGGACACGTTCCTGCGTACTCAGTCCCCAGCGGGCAGGAGTGATGTCCTCGAGCCGCCTTCCTCTGTGGCGCCGCGGTCCCAGGGAGCCTGTGTCTCCGGGAGCAGGGCCGGTCGCTCTGGCCGCCAAGGCGGACGGGGTGAGGACGTGCCCGCGGCGGGGCTCGGGGCCCGGCCCTAACCAGCGCAGTGCGACATTACCGCAGGCAGCTGTCTGAGGAAATCCCTCACAGAAACACCGTCAAGTAAGGCTACGGCTCACAAAGCAAACTCAACACTCCCGAAAAAATTACATAAAACACAAAGGGGGACCAGGAGTTGACCATGTTTCTGTTGTGGGTCCCCATATGACAGGCCTCAGTCAGAGAGGTACAGATTGCCAAAATGCAATTCTGTATGACTTTTCTTTCTGATGTAGCCATGAGAAAGTTTTGTTTAAATTTGTTGCTCATCCCTTCCAGGACATTCATGATAAAGGTTTTTCCAGTTTGTAGCACTTCTACATAAAAAAGGTCTTCTGTCTCTTTTTTTTTTTTTTTTTTCTTTTCTCCTCTTTTTTATTTTTAGGTTAAACATAATATACCTATTAAGAAGCTTTTCCTTGCTTTCTTCTGGACTGTCTTAAATTCTTGAAGCTTAGTTGTTTTTCATCAGAGGGATGTGATCTGTAGTTTTCAGCCTTATAGGCTATCTTATTTTTAAACCTTATGATATATAGTTTGCCATTTTTTTGTACTAGTATAGCGTTGCCAACATTCTTGTGCTTTACTTCAGCACCTTGATCCTTCTCTTCTGAACTGCTATCTAGCCAGTTGTTCCTTGCCTCATTTTATTTCAGAGATGTCTCATACTTCCCTCTGCCAAGTTACATCCTGTTCCTTAGTCAGGCGTTCCATTTTCTTACGATGCTTTTGCTGTTTTGTCAAGCAAATGATTTCTAGTCAAAGGATAGTTTTATTCTTCAGAACTGTGTTCTGAATAATTGCATCTATTTCTTCCACAGAGTTCCTGTGCATGTTTTGTGAGTCATGTAAATGGAACTTTTCACAGACGGTCACTCATTTTTCATTGCCTGCATGTGGTCTGGAGGCACCACAGCTGGACATTTACTGTTGTTTCAGAATTCAGAGCAGTCCACACATGAAAGGTCATCTAACTGTTAAGTTTTACTGAAAATGCAAATCACAGATGTCTACAGTCAGATGTCAAAATTTTAGCTTTTCTTTTTTTTCTTATGTTTGTTAACAAGTCTCTGTAATATGCTAGTAAATTATTTCTTCTAATGTTTCCAGACAATATAATTAGTAAAGCTTTCTGGAAATTTATCAATTGCATATTTGAAAGTAGATTTTGAATTTTATGCGATACATAATAATTGGGGTAGAAGACCTTAGCACATACTATATTAAAGATAATAGCTCATTTTTGTGCTTTGAGCATTCTTTGAGCATATCTGTGTTTGAAAATATTTATTATTTTAATAGTGGAGATACCTTTTAAAATCTATCAATATATTTAAAATTTTCTGGATCATTTCAATCCTGCTGTGGCTCTCTATTGCCTCTTTGTTTGGGTAGCAGCAACAGTCTCTGATGTTACTTTTACTAATTCACATGGTCCATAAGTTCCAGAATGAACATGTATTAACTTATCCTTTGAATGTTTGCTTATGAACATATGAATTCACGGCTATTTAGAAATTATGTTCAAGGTACTAATTAGAACCAAAAAGACCCCTAAAGAGTTATTGAATAATTTCTATAAGGAATTTCATGCCTGGTCAGAAAGTATTTCAAAAAGCAAGTTGTCACATTCATGATACTTGAGCTGGAAAAACTGAAATACAAAAAGAAGAGCAAAGGTAAATCCACAAAACAGCCTGGAAGCTCGATGTGTCAAGTTTAGAATTAGAGAATTTAAAATCCCAAATCAGGTACCAAATTTCTCTATATACACCAGGTTATAGCAGTGTAGTTGGGAAAGACCTGAAGGGCATCCAATCCAACCTGGCACCCTCTGTGTCATAAGAAGAGCTCTGAGTTTCACCCCACTTTTCTGGGTATTTTGTTGCCTGTGTATTTATGTACACAAAACCCATCTCTGACCCAACACCTGCAGGACCTTGATCCAGACTGCTGTGAAAATCTGCCATCTGTAGAGAGTTTTGAAAGTAGAGCTGTGGACATGACATTGTTGATGTTCAAGGATTTCAGAGGGAAAGTGCCAGCATGAAAAGGTGTCATAAAGGTAAAGATAACCTGGGGGAGCCTGGTCAAGCTTGACAGTCTAGCTGGGGATGAGCTGAGCCCTTGTGTTGTGTTTTAAGTGTTGATGTAAGACTGCAAGTTAGAAACGTTGGGATTCCTCTCCAGAGAACTGTGGGAAGTGACCCTTACCCTTTTGACTCATGCCTGCCTCCTCAGCAAAGACTTCTCGAGTAGCTTAACATGAGTGGCAAGCATAATAATGCTTGGTCTAGCAGCTCATTAAACTCTAGCTAGCTCCTCTCTGTTAGCCAATAACTAACTACTTTATTTTCAATTATGTGTATTCTTTTTGCTGAGTCTCTGTGCCTGGCTAAAATACCTGAACAAACTGACCAAGTGACAAATGCATTCAAATCCTTAACCAAACTAGGGGTAGCTTTTACAGGCTCGGAACAACCTAGGGCATAACCAGCAGAAAAACTTCTGTAGTTCCAGTCTGTTCTATAAAAATACACAGGGGAACAGAGTGACAGAGGTAAGCATTGATGCATATGAACTTGGGTCACTGATCATGTAAATAGCACATGAATAGTAGGTAGCTTTTCTAGGACTCATTTATCAAAGAACAAAGAAATTTGTGGGTGCAAGGAATCTCATGCATACCCTTCCCATTGTATGTGGTTTGACTGCAAGCCAACCACTTTATTTCAGAAATGTCAGCCTAAAGAAGCATTTTTCAAGATGTCTCTGCTAAGCAGCTGGTTGCTGCTTAGAGGGATCTCCCTTTGAGCAAGGGTATCTCTTGAGGTTGCTCTTCAAAGCAGAGAGACCTCCCACCAAAAGCAGATCCTCATTAGCTGAAAGATGCCATGCATAATCTGGTATTATAGTGCACATAAAGTTTTGTATTGGTAGCTTTGATTTTTGTATTGGCAGCTTTGAATCATTGCTATATCCTTTGTGCAGTAGTACAGTGAACCTTGCCACTGAATTTTGTTGTTAAAAATGCAACTTTTACAATATATTTCAATAAACTCCCTTTTGCTGATACTTTTGGTGGTAGTTCTTTATTTTCCATATTTTAGTGTCAGCTGTTCCTAAAATAAAATATTTCCTCTTTTATATGTCAAGTGTTTGTAGCTTTTTGGCATCAAAAACTAATTTTTCTCTGTTGAGGTCTGTGTTACACAATGTTCTTGTAATGCTACATAACTCACTTGCATAATTTACAAAACCTACCATCGATGTTGGTATATTAATTATTTCTGCCCATTACACAATGCAGTAAATCTGCCCCTTATGAGTAATAAAAAGGTAATTTTCTTATTTTTCCACCCTTCAGGAAGAAAGTAAGCCATTGGAACAATGCTATCTATGTAAACAGGATCATTTCAAAGGAAAACAAAAAAAATCTGCAAACATATGGTACCAAACACAATTCCCTTTGTCAGGCACTGAATCAAAGACTTGAAACAAGAAAAATGGGGTAGTTTAATGTTCCTCATTAACCAATGTAATGAAAGACTTTACTGGGTTGTTTCAAGTAAAGCAGAGATGTTTGTATTTCAAGAGTTTCTGATTCCAGTCAGTTAGTGATCATATACATGAGCTTCTGCAGTTTACCAGAGGTGTTGATTCTCTTATTAACATCTAGTAATTTGTATGAAAAATCTGAAGTTCTTTTGGTTACAAATTAATATTCAAAATAGTGAATATTAAGTCATCTTTAGCCCCGAAGCAGGATGGATCCCACCCACTTCCTGATTCTCAAGTCTTTTTCTTAAAATCTCCCGTTCCCAGAAGTTCCACAACCTCTAGCTAGGATCTCACTATCCTTAGTGGTCAAAAGTTCTTTTTTTTAAAAAGGCTTAGTAGGCCTTTATACCCACTGCTCTCTGCCTTCAAACTGATAGAGACCAAGCTATTATTTCCTGTGTTGCAGCAGCCTTTGAAGCATTGAAGATTAATAATATAATTTTATACAATTATATAATTTATATAACTATGCAATTATAATTTATATAATTATAACATTTATATGATAAATAATATAATTAATAGTATAATAATGAGGACCCCCTCAGCCCTTTCTAGGTTAAACAAACTCAGTTCTTTCCATTATTTACAGAATGTTGGTTGTGTTCATTGCTATCCATACATCTCTTGAGTCCAGTTTCAAAGAAGAATTGAATACAATAGTCCTTTTAAGGAGCCTTATTAACACTATATTTACTCAAAGATGACACTTCTGTTCCTACCTGTCTCTATGTTTGCCATTTCCTCAGAAGCAGAACGTTGTTTATTTAAGATCTACCTGTGATGTTCTCTAAGTCACAGATCATTTTCATCTTGCCAGCTCTTTTCTTTCCTTGTTTAATTATTTCGGCTTAACACTACAACATTGCTCTTTCCCTTTTGACACACCATTACTTTAACTTGTCAAGACGCTTTTGAATCTTAATCCTGCTTGCTGTTATGATTGTGATCCCTCATATCTTCATGTCATTTGAAAATCCTGGGCATCTTCTGTTGTATCAGACAGATTTTTAGCTGTGTACAGCCCAGACAGATGTTTTTAACTCCATTAGTGTTTCTTTTTAGCTGCAAGCCACTGCTTATTGCTTTCTGCCTGCACAGTGGCAACTTCCAAAACAAAAGTAAAGCAAACCACTGCTTTCCATAAACAGTATTCCTCATACATGATTTAAATCCTACCCAGGAACAATCTCCGTTTAGTCAGAAGTTACAGAAATACTCTACACAGTGAAAGAGTTCAGAGAAAAGTTCTTGAGTGAACTGCACTGAACTGAGCAACTTCAGATGTACATTTTAGTGCATCCAGAATGCTAAGAGGTTTTCATAAATATTCGTAGAGTTTGTCTGGGAGTAAGTTTGGTCATCCCACAGCTGCAGAGGAGATGTTGGAACTGTACAACCATGTTGCATTGGGATAGTACTCTTTATTTCTCAATAGGGGGTCTCAGCTTGGAGTCATTCTAGGGTTCCTCAGTGCCAATCTGAATTGTCTCACAAAATGTATCAAGTAGGAATGGTTTAACTGTCTGCACTTGATTTGCAGGTGTATCCTGAGGGCCCTACACAAATAAGGTTCGAGGTTTCTGAAGGCATTTCCATTGTGGTTATGGTGGTCACTGTAAAGGGCAAAGCCTGATCTTGTATCAAATTGCAGTTTGTTGTACACAAACTTGTGTGGTTGCAGGAACCTCCTCCAGGGTCTCTCCTCCAGGTGAGAGGAGAGAGCTCCTAGTTCCTCCTCTTTGATCAAGTAATAATTGTAGTTCCTGACAAGAGATAGTGCAGGTGTTATATATGTATTATCTGATACAATCTTAACTAATAAGTAACAGGTGTAGATTTTTTCTAAAAAATTAAAATCACAGTAGCATAAATAAGTTATATGGGGTTAATGAAGAAGAAACAATCATTTGCCTTTAACTAATAATTGCCCAACAATCCCTATTGTAAACAGTTGCTATTTAAATAAAAAAGCAGTGAAAAGTAACAAAATTATAATTAAAAAGTAACTTCAAGTGTCTATATATATATATATATGGTTATGTGTGCTAAATTATGTCAGGTCTGCTTTTTTCACAAAGTCTGGTTTCAAGGTGAACATATGAAGTTCACTTATTCTGTAATCCTCTGTATTTTATTTTCTCCAAATAGCAAGTGAAAGGTCTGCAGCTTCATTATGCTGAAATATTTAAATGCAGCTCAAAAACTAAAAAAAGAATTCACTATAATATTTTTTTGTCTGTGGTCCTTCATCCACAATGTCATATAAGCCAAATTTATGTGCATCAATTTAATAGCAATCTCTAATATTTTCCCCTCCTAACTAACTTGGAAACTAAAGCTACCAAAATTTTCTAGTGTTAGAAATGCAGTTTGGTCCAGCAGTGCAAGATAATAGATTCATTACTAACTAATAACAACTTACATTTAGCACCTCCCAAGAATCTTTAAACGTTCCAGGTTCTTCTCAGAGTAAATTAATTGCAGACTAATGATGTCCCAGAACTCTTCTATCCCGTTGGATTGGATGAGGCACAAGTAGTCTGCCTCTCCAGGTCACATGTTTCTGTGTCTTTCTGAAGAGTGACAGCTTTTAAGGAAGGGCAGTGGCTATATCCATTTACACTGCTGTTAAATCTGTGCCTTTAGGCATTCCATGGGGTTGTTCCAAGCATGTATTTGAACTTCTTCCAGCTGAAGAAGGAATTGAATTCTTCTCTTTACTTTCAGGTTGAGCACTCTATCAGTAGGCTGTTATAAAAGGGCTGTGTGCCTTAGCATTTTAAGAGTGGGCCTCAACATCTTCCCGTGAAGGACAAGAGCATGCATCATGCAACAGTCATACTCTGAGAATGAGCTTCCTGAGAATCCCCACACCTAGTTTTTGATCCCAAAAGCATTTTTGCAGGCTGCATGCTCCTCACACTGCAACAATTCTGTACATATGAAGTCTAGTCCATCAAGGAATTTGAGTGTAGAGATGCAAAGTGCATTCAGACTTTCAGATTAATAGTTAGCTAGATGGGAATCCAGAAAGGAAATTACCTTCTGTTTAAAAGCCACAATATGTAATTGTGTAGTTTCCTGGCTCATTGGAAACAGATTAAGCTCAAAAACACGCACTCTCTGGGTCCCAAACTTGAGACAATTCAGTGTTATTTTCAGATTTTTCTCTGGAGAAACTCTCTGCTACCATCTTGTGGTAATTAAGAGGAGGAGACCTAAAAAACAAACATTCTCTGTTCTTACGGGAGTCAAGGGTTAAAATTCATTCCATATTTGGACTAATAAAACATGGAGAGTGTGATGTAACATTTCAGGAGAGAAGAGTAAACAGCACGGTAGGGTAGAACAAAGTAGCATAGTATTTCTCTCTTTGTGATCAGAATATTATTTATAGCAGTAGTATGGCTAATTGATGACCTTTATTGTTACATTAGACAGCGCTTATTCAGGACATATATACAGTACTTACCTGTGTCCAGATAAAACTGCTATATTTGAGTGGATAATGAAGTTGGGCATATTCAGAAGGAGAAGGAGGTTCCCTGTAGATTTTTGCTTTGCTATGGAACCACACACTGTTGTAAGCACAGATCTGCCTGGTATTCGATGGAGAAATCATACCAGTGTGCAAACAGTAGTGCTTTCAGATGCAAATCCAGCATTCCAGTTGGAGATAACAGCCAGCAGGAGACAGCAGGAAGACACTTGTCTTCAGAAGTCCCTCTGGTGGCACAGGACTAGCCCAAAACCATTCCTGAGTTCTGGGACACAGCTATCCACTGACAAGGTGTGATGGAGTACAGCCAACAACTGAGACTGAGGCAAAACTCCACTCCACAGGGTGAGTGTTGGAAATAAGGCTTGCTACAAAAAAATGGTTGTTTCCATAGAAGCTCCACTTTCCCAAATTAATACTATGCTATTCTAACTCATAAGGCATTTATTTGCTTTACAGACAGTTTCAGGATATACCTCCTGTAGATCATATGTAAAAATCAGAATTAGTAGCTTGAATGGGCAACTAGATGGTTTCAGACTTCTTAGCTAGTTATTTAAAATGAGCATAGATACTTCCAATCAAGCATTGGAGATGGTAGGACAGCTCTAAACAAGTCTCTGGGTTTCCATTAAACTACTAGAAACTGCAAAATTACTTGGACTGAAGTTTAAGAAAACAAACAGGCCTGCAAGAAACAATTGGCATAGAAAATTTTAGTCCTGCTGAGTTTTTGAACTGAATACAGGACTGACAGTAGCATCTCGAAATGGTTTTGTTACCTTTATATGCCTGTTTGTCAATAAAATTAGTAAATAAAATTAATTGGAAAAGGACTTTTCCATTTGCATCCCATTGGTGATGCAAATGGAAAAAAAGAAAGTTTGTTTTATTCCATGTATTGACTTTGAATTGTTGTATTCAGCTTTCTGATTCTTGAAAGTCTTGTTCATTAGAAAGTCTGTGGAAAGTGGAATCAAGCTCCAAGACAAAGTAAGGTTTTTCAGATGTAACTTGGGATACCTCAGCAACAATCAAGATCTTTTCTTTATACATTGTTGAACCATCTTGGATGAAAAACCTATTGTATTTACTGGAAAAATGAAAAGAGCTGGGTGTTATGTGGATGTGCCAGAAGTAGAAATTCAAATTCCCACCACTGAGAATTTATGAGTTACTTTTTTTCCCTTTCCCCAAAATGTAGAGTCTGGTTTAGGATGTGTGAAATTTAAAGAAATTAGAGGCCAGAAAGAGAGAAGAAATCTTGTAATTTTAAGTACATTAGTGTCATGTACTGTATCTTCAATAAGCTGAGATGTTTAGATTTAAATTATACACCATGAATAATCTTATTACTTGTTTAAACTTGACTGTGTATGTAATAAATGAGAAGGTAATTAAGCAGTTAGAAATTAATCATAAATTCACAATAGAAGAAGACATAGTGTGAATGCACAATGATTGTATAAAAGGGTGGATATATTATTTAAAGAAAATTGCATCTTTGGTTCCTCGGATGCTTAGGCTCAGTGGTTTGATGAAATTTATTGCAGTGTTTCCTATCTGCCACACTGAGTAGAAGAGTCTGTGGTGAGGCCAATGTTGTGTTGTGTTGCACAGTGCACTTAGGCGAGGCTGAGGAAGTCTGGCTTGTGAAGGCATTAGAGGCACATCCTGGATTAGTGGACTGAGAGCAAAAAGCAATCATTCCTAAGTGTGGGATGGCAGGAGTTGGGAGTGCTGTGGCTGATAGTGCCAGTTAATGACCATTAAGTAGGGAGAAGGCAGACTCGGCAAAGAACTGCCCAAAGAATATGTCATTAGAGCTGCTCATGGGCACGCCCTCGTGTTGTCCATGCATCGGGGGCATTCTGACAGCAGCTATTCCAGCCCTAAAGTGGTATCAGCAAGCCTCTGCTAGAGACAGAGGTCGTGGTGTAACCAGAGCCAGCAGCTGAGCACCATGCAGCTGCTCACCCACCCCTCCTCCCAGTGGAATGGGAGGGAGAATCAAAAGTAAAACTTGTAGGTTGACGTAAAGAAAGTTTAGTTCTTGAAATATAAATTGAAAAACAAAAAGTAATATATATGAATGATAGTAAATAAAAATGGGAAGAAGCAAAACTCAAGGAAAACCAATTGATGTGCAATAGTTACTCACCCCCTATTGAGCAATGCCAGACAGAGTCCTTACAGCCTGATCAGTCCTGCTTCCAGGTAATTCTCCAGTTTATATACTGGGGATGGTGCTCTATGGCCCTCTGACCAGTTCAGGTTACTTGTTCTGGCCGTGCTCCCTCCCAGCTTTTTTTGTGTACCTCTTCACTGGCAGAGGATGAGACACAAAAAAGTCTCATCAAAATTAAGACAAACACAGGTTGGCAGAAATCAAAATGTTAGTGTGTTATCAACACGATTCTCATACTGAATCCAAAACACAGCACTGTACCAGCTACAGAGGAGAAACTAACTGTATCCCAGACAAAACCAGAACAAAAATTTTCTTCAAATGTTTTCTTCACACTGCTTCCCTGAAAAAAAGAATTCCTAGCCAGTGGCTTTTCTGGTGACAAAAGGAGTGTTTAGGTAGGGTGTAGTGCACTTGTGCTACTTAGCAGTATGATGTTTTTTTCTCTGATGACATATGAATAGAGGTTCACAGATCACATCTTTTTCTAAAAAGGTAGCTTTTCTGATTTAGCTATAAAGCCTTTAGAGATGAGAAACACAAGCTGCAAAATACCACCATAATATTAGGGTGTTTTACCCATGGAAGTACTCCACTTCAATATTTAAATACTTCTTGATTGATACACATTGTTCCGTGGCAGTGGATTCCAGAGGAAAACGTCCTCCAGACAAGGCTAGATGGCGCAGTAGGCCAATGCATTGAAATTTTTCAGACGTTTTAAGGTCTGCAGATTCCTGTAAATTTCCACAGCCTCATATATTTATTGACATACTGATGCATTGATTAATGTCAAAGAATCTCATTACCTTCTGTGGCTTTTCTGAGTCATTATTTTTCATACTCATCCAAGTAAAACTTCACCTAGAAGAAGCTTCCAAGGTACTTTCTGGACTAAACAACATAAATACTTTTTTCATTTTTTGTACCTTGCCTTCCAAGCAGAAGTGTAGTTGAGGGCAGAGTCTGGCTGCTTCTAATTTGGGAAAATTAAAGTTTATTTCATTCTTACTGCCCTCTTGAGTACCGCAGTAGTGTGTTTATAGATACTTTGTATACCAATGAACCACTGTCTCCAAATAACTTACCAAACATTAAAGAAATCTTCAGTGTCAGCTGTTTCCTCTATGAAAAAGGAAATGTTTTTGAAAATACATTATTAGTGTGCCCTCATTACTTCTTCTGTCTACCATGAAAAAGAAAGCTGAATCTAGTAGTGAAAAATTTCTGTTTTGCTTAGAAAACCTCAGGAGAACTACCCGGACAATTTGGTGAAGCTAGTTAGTAAGCATTAAGTGGAATATTTTTTGGTTGCCAAATTTGGCAATTAGCAAACTGGCAGTTTCTCAGATAGAGAATATTGTTTACATAAGAAGTTCAAATTAATTGTCTATCACATGCATTGTTATTTGCATGAAGATAACTAAGTCATGATTGGTGAGTTATTTATATTATCTAGAAAAGGTCAGGAGAAGAGTTATTAACATTTGAGCAGCAGTATGTGACATTTTAAATAACCCCTGTTATCAAAAAGGTTGAGGGTAACAGTCAAATGGTTAAAGTACTGAGCATTTAGCATCTGCTCCCGTGAGGTGTCAAGAGCCTTTGCAAGGCACTGAATGCACTCAAATTGCATTAAACTAATGAGGGAACTCACTTCCTTAGAGGAGATTCTCAGCCACTGTCAGGATGAAGCTATTATCATGCAGCAGTAATGGATAGTAGGAAAAAAGCCATTTCCTTCTTTAATTTTTATTTATTTTTTATTTTTTATTTTTTTTGTGTGTATGTGTGTATGTAGCTTTCGACTCCTGAAATGGCTTGTGAAAGTTAAAAATGCTCTGTAAGCTGAGTGTCTGCAAGCAAAGTACCTTCTGTCTGGTCTTCTCTGAGAAGCACAAAAGCTGAAGACAACGGAGGGAAATTGAAGAGAGCAAGAGGCCATGAAAAACTTGATGTGGTAAATTTAAGTCCTTCCCTGAAATCTGTTTCCATAGCATACTGCAGCTCCAGACATCTCTGCAATGGGGCCACTCCTTAGTGTATGGACACGTTGGTGGGAGCTCTCTGCTGCCAGCCTTTGCCCTGAGATAGAAATGCAGTTGCTCAACAACCTAACTGCACAAATCCCAGGAATCACAACACACCACTCATCAGCATTCACAGCTCATATTCCTGACTTGTTCCAGGATAATCTGGTTGTCCTGTCATGGGGCTGAGGAAGGTGCTGGTTTAGATCCACTTTGTGAGGGTTTCTACTCTTAAAACAGCAAGCACTGTGCCAGCTGCTTGTGGTATTTTGAATTGCTACAACACTGATTTTGGAAGGTTCAGGCCAGAAGGAAAGTAACTGCTGTATTCCACAGGAAAATGACAGCAACTAAGAGAATCTGTGAAGATTTAAAGAAGTGTGAATCAAGGTGATGCTGCTTTAGAACACATACCTCCTACTTAAGTAGGAGCATTTTTATTGAGGCAGTGTCCATACACTTCATACATATAATCATAAGAGATACGTGCAGAACTCTGCAGAAGGAAATACTCTGGAGTTCGAGTGACGCCCTAGTGAAAGAGACAGAAATAGGTGTTTAAATTACTGAAGAAACTCTCTCCTGAAACCTCCATCTCTTTTATGTCTGGTCCTACATAAATATTGGACAAAGTAAATTCCAAATAATTGAGGAAATTTGAAATAGAAGACAGATGATGATTATATACAGAGAGGGAAGCACAAAGAAATATTTTTTTATGTAGTGAGTAGTGATAGCTGGATTATATGATACTCCAGCTACATTGAAATTTAACGGCATTGTATTATCTAGTGTGAAGTTGCTCTGGGGAAGCAAACAGACTTCATTAATTTCTCAAGCAATTGAAATGTGGGGTCCATTCTTAGTCTATGCCCTGTCACCAGGGGTGGAACAAACTGCTGAGTATTCTTAGCTCCTTTCTGTGGAAGAAAATAAACCAGCAATGGTTTCTGAAGCTGGCATGGTGAGATAATGCTAGAACCCATCTTAGCCCCAAACCACAGAGAGAATTGTGGGTCTTCTAGGGAGCTACTTTCATCTTTTTAGGACAATGATCTTGTTCTACTCACATCTTGGAGGGATTTGATGAGTGTCTTATGATTCCTAGCCCTCTGGTTTAAGGGTCAGCAAAGGTCTCTGTGCTTGGGTTAGTCCATGGAAGGCCTTGAAAGCCAGGAAAGGAAGTCAGAGATGTTGTGCTTAAAGAAAGATAACCAGTCAAAATGAAAGATAAAGATACAATGCTGGCAATAATATACTGAATAGATATGAGCAGGTCAATCTGGAAAAGGCCAGGGAGAAAAGTTCCTTAGGCGCTGACATGAGACACAGCAGACTTTTTAGAGAAGTTTTAGCTAGTTATATAAATACCAGAGCCTAAGCTGTAGAAATATTATGTGGAAATGATGCTCAGAATTTAGATCTAACCTGCCAGTAAAGATATAAGAGAGTGTAGTCAATGATAATTCCTAAGTTATTGACTTGAGAGACTAAGTGTTGGTTCTTACCTCAGAAAAGGAGAGTGGGGGTCATGTAGTAGATTTATGAGAAGGTTAAGTGTGCCATCAATTTTCCAGAAAATAGTTTAAGATTGGAAAAAAATTATGACTAATGTGGAGAAGTAAATATCAATAAAAAGAACTGGATAGTATGTCTGGGCATATTCTGCTGAATGGACCTCTTGTTTTTACAGATTGGGTAAATGGGCCTTAGTTCATTTTGTATTCATGCTAGGAATTGTTTTTCATATTGCGTGGTACATGGTAACATCAAGGCTATGCCTGGGAACTTGTGGTTTCTGAGAGTTTTCTACTGTGGTTTATAACTCAAAACTTACCTTGAAACCCGATGGACATCATTGAAACACCAAGACTTACTCACTGATGACACAATCATGTATCATTACCTTTTTTCACTTCCCCTCAACATCTTTGTCCTCTTTGTTATGCTGTGTCATTTTCTGATCAATTAGATCAATCTGTTGTGTATCATTACTCATCTGCTGCTTCACTGTCAGCTTCTGTCCCAAACACTGAATATCCTGCTAGTTACCAGCTTAAAACTTTACATGTTTAAAAGTTTGTTTTTATTCTTAACAGTCATGGAGAAGAAATTGAGAATTCCCCTCAAATTAATGTAAATTCCTTTTTACACCTTTGCAAGTGATGGGTTTCATAGGAATTTTTTTTTTTGCTTACTCACACCTTTGAGTCATTATTCAAGAATAACAAAATTAAAACATCATTTGATTTATCCATATAAAATGAAAGTATTCCTTCAGAAAATTTATGTAATTTATGTTTTTGACCATAATGCCACTTCTTCTGTTTTCTCACCAGTTCTGTTCACCCAGAAGATTTCCTGAAGGATGCATAAATCTGACATGAGAATACATGAATAACAGTTTGATGGTACCAGATTTTCTTTTTTGACCTCACCAAATGTCACCTTGTAGCAATACCAATCATCCTATGTGGGCAGAGAAAAGGAATGATGAGAGACAAGTTGTTTCTTTCTTGTGTATTTAGTTGGCATTATTAATCCTTTGAGCATCTAGTGAATCTTTAGACATACTTTGAAGAATCTGTGGTTGCATTTGGTTTGGTTAATTTTGATTCATGGGGAGAGATCAAAGGATCTTGAGAACTCTGTTGTGGTTACCCAGAGCTGCACGTTTTCTTTGTGGTAATGTGCAGTAATAAAATGCCTTGAGAGATACCATGAGATTTGTCAAGTGGATTACCTCATGGTGGATGTCTCACCTTGTAGCAGTGAAAATGGAGTGTAGTTGTGTGGATGTTGGGTAAGGAGGAAACCATGGATGAAAGACAGGAAAAAACAAAGATGTTACAAGAAGAGCAAACAGTGACAACAACATTTAGGGTATTAGAACTAACAATTGAAAGGAGACACATTATATTCAGAATTTTTTTGATCTTCTGGATTATATTCAGACTTCAAAATTGGTATGACATAATAGGTTAAAACCTCTTAAATTTCACAGCTTTGTGTGATCTGAGCTTCACAGATTTATGATTTGTATTTTGGCTATAATTTTCTTCACCTGCTACCATCACCACTCACAACATAAGAATATAAAAATATAAAAATAATATAATATATAAGATATAATATAAAATATAATATATAAGAATATAAAAAGATCTTGTCTGTGTTGCTTTTCCTGTGTAGTTTAAATCCCCTTCAGGTTAGCAGAGTGTGAGTGAACCATTAGGTTGTTATTACTACCGTGGGTACTCAGGCCTACCAAATCCTTGGGGAGTAAAAGGTGTGTGGATCCTTGGAATGGCCCTGTGATGGTGTAATAGCTCCATCAGTATGTGGTATTTCCATTGCCGAAGACCTTTTTGAGATACCTTTCTGTCAGTTTCTCAAAAACTCCTAAAAATGTAGACAATGCATTATTTTGACACTGATGTCATAATTTTAAATGTAGAAGCAGTACTGCTACCACTTCTGTCTGTTTGAATCCTTCCTCCTTCTTCACTGTTCTGTCACTGTATTGCTGACATCTCTAGTGAGTTCCTTGTCCACTTGGCCCCATTCCGTTTTTAAACATGTTGTAGGACACTTTTGCCCCCTTTTGTTCATCTAAACCCACTTAAGTTTCTATTATGAAGGAGTTCAGCTCACCCAAGTGACTTGAGGCTGTTCTCTGCCTACCTTTGTTTTCATTTGCCACACCCCTAATTTTGTGTCGTCCAAAAAAATTTACATTTTTTTTCAAATAAAAATTCTTTCTGGAAATGTGAAATAACATGCAGTCCTGGAAAACCGGTGAAAGCAGTTTAGTGCAATTTTTTTTGAAATTATAAAAAATATTTCTCTGCGTCTGCAGAAGGCATTCAGCAGACATAACACAGGATGTATGCCTAACCATTATAATACTAAGTTGAATGTTTACAAAATGTTTCATTATAACTGTCTAGATGAGCACTCCTAATGGGCCTTCACCATCTTCTAGAGGATTATGTTAGTGAACTGATTCATATGTGTATTATTCAAGGTTTCAGTAATTCCAGAGTCATTGATCTTTTGCACAAGTCTTTCCCATGATTCCTACCAGTTACAAGGTGGTTTTACATTTCAGTTACCTGGAGTTGCTGCTTTAGCATGTGAGCAATTAAAATTTTCCTTTATCTCATTTGTCACATAGATTGATTTTCTCTCTTAAGTACAGATTTTTAGCTTGCACAGCACTTGATTCCTTTTTCCCCATTCTTCATATCTCTGCCCTTTTCAGTGCTTACCAAATGTATCAGGAGAAGTTTGGACCAGAAGGGCTTTCAAGAAGCACACTGAAACAAGGCAGCCCTGTTTGCAATTTACAGAAGACTTTTGGAAAACGTTATAAAGCAGAGAGAAGTCAGGTTCTGCCTGGAATTATAATCTCAAGCACAAACAAAAAATTCCCAGTCAAACTTTACCAACAATACCCTAATATGAGCTTAGAAGTGCTCCACTAAAAAAAGCACTTTTTTAAAAATCTGTAGTACGCAGAGATGCAGTGAGAAGGCAAGCAGAGTTTTCCAATAGCCATATTGTGCTTTGGCATGTAGTCAACTTGCTAACATGGAATCAAAGTGATATTACAGACATGATCAACTTTCTTCAAGAAAAAATACAAACCTATACAGAGAGCATCTTAATTGTGCAAATGAAGATATTAATTTAAACTTTAATAACCACTGTCTCCACAAATCAGCATTGCAAGCATTTAAGAATCACAGATTAAAGCGGGAAGCATTGGATCAGTTTATTTCCTAGAACAGAGTTAAAGGAAGTTTAATGGGTCACCTGCAAGTCTTCTGGGAAATTAGAATGGTAAGGCCTTCCAGAAATGATTGAATTTTTCATCTGCAGTTAAAGTCCCCAGCACAAATGTCATGTCTCAACTTTATCAGTGTGTGCATGTGTGAGTAGAGGATGCTACAGGATATGACCGGTTCTCAAATGAAAACATTAAGAGAGAAGGTCAGTGCTACCAAAAGTCAGGGATTTTGCATGATACTTGTGTACACTGCAGATTCATCAAAATTTGTCCAGTCTCAGCAGGATTCCTGTGCATTTGACAAAGATGTCTGGTTGTTGTATCCAGGTCTTTATTTCAGTGCAATAGGGACAGTGCAGCCTATCATTTTTATATAAGAAAAATGCAATGCAGTGCAGTCACACAAGAGTAAAGAACAGACAGGAATGAATCCCTCGTCCTCTGCAATAAGATTTCCCCAGTAACTCTCATACTTAACACTTTCACAGCAGATCTTTGGTGACCTAGTTAGTCTCCACATAAATTTAGAATTTCAGCTTTGTGAGAAAAGTACAAAATTTTATTTGTAAACATGAAATTGCAGTTTCATATATAGGGCAGCAGTAGGCAGAATTTTTCCACAATTTTTCATTATAGGCTTCAGTCACAGGCAGAGAGGAAAGCCAGAATTAGAAGGCCCATGTGGAAAAGTGAAAGGCACATTTGCTGTCACCTGTCTTGAGCGCAAGAAGTAGTTGCAGCCTCTACACTCTCAGATCATGCTCGTTCAGAGGATTATTGGGGTGGAACAGGGAGAGGCTGTTTAAGTTCTCAAAGCTGTAAGTGGCATAGACGCACTTTTGTCCTGTGTTTAAATGGCTCCATCTTTATGTTTGGAAAATAGCTTTGAAAAAGTTGTATTTTGAAAAGACTGTTACTCTTCGTTGTAGTATCTGGAGCTCTCTTTTTGGAGCACTTACAGGAGAAATGGATGTAATGCTTAGAACTTGTGTGTCAGATCTGAAGCTGCTGTGAGGCAAAGTCTTCTCACAGACCTGTTCTGATGGCAGAATTACTTTATAATTACTGATCTTGCTTTTCTTCCTAAGATGCTGTGCAGTTACAAAGATGCAGGCTTTCTTGCATAAGCTGTTGTGAGATCACACCATTGCCATCTCTTCTGACACTGAGCTAAAAATGGATATTTTTTCACCATGAGTCAATACCTCAATACAAGAAATGCAGGCTGCCTTTTGAACTGCCCCTTATTGTAACCACAGACTGTCTTTAAAACAGCAACTCTCAAGACCATAAATCTTAGCTGACATGCCTGTGATCCACTTTTATTTAATTAGTCACAAAATCCTTCTGCTAGCCACTCACCCCACTTGCCATCAGTAGAAAAGACTTATGATATTATGAGGCACTTAAAATCTGTTTAAAAAAGTAGGTCTGAGATTTTTATAGGAAAAAGAAAGTCTTTTGGGCCTTAGACACTGCACTAGCAGGAGTGAATTGCTTGTTTTTACACCAATACTCATAAGCTAGTCGTAAGCTGGCACTCCTGAAGGGCAGCATGTGAGCACTCAGGTGGGAGAGGACAAGTAAATAGGACTTTAATGAGGAAGTGGCAACATACTGGCACCAATATTTTTTTTTCTTTTTTTCTTCTTTTTTTTTTTTTTTTTCTGAAATAAATGGAAGGAGCATATACAAAAGTTTTCATTTATTGAAGAAGGCAAAATGTAGGCTAATTTCTAAATTATATCTCCGGCATTTGTTTTTTTAAATTCTTTCTGTAAAAAATGGATTTGAAGTTTATTTCTAATTTTAGAGTATTAGGCAGACTAATTAGGGAGATTCTTCCAGTATAACATGTAAGACCAACATGGCATGTAGAACCATGTAGCTTTCACATCCTGGTGTAAAAATGCACAAAAGGCTCGCTTATGTATTTCCCTTTTTTTTCTCTGAAACATGAGTGTTTTTTGTATCTTTATTCTAAAAGCCCTTTCACACTTTTTTGGGGGTTTGGTCATACAGATATGTTTTCTTTGGTAGTCTGAATTACTAAACTTTCCATTTCCCTCCATCTTAATAAATATATATGTTTAGTGCATATATATATTATATATATATTATATAAAAATAATAAAATAATGAAACTTAGTATGCAGTATAAATCTACCTTTGGTGCAATTATGCTGTTTATTAATCAAATAATCCAATTCTTTAAAGTATCTATTAGCACATTTTGAATGCTGATGACTATGCACAGTAACTTTCTGATATTTAAATAAGCAAACATGGTCTAATTCACATTATCCTTTTGCTGGAGTTTTGATTTCCTTCTCACTGCCTTTGTTTTCTTATGGACAGAGGGAGTAATCAGTGTTGTATGTAAGGACTGACTGTTTTGGATTTGCTTCAACTCTGATGAGGAGGTATGCCTTGTCTTTCTTACATGATCTTGAGCAAGTTTGTTTCCCCTCTTGCTTTAATCTTTGTAGATAAAACGTTTTTTGTAACCTAGTCCTTATCCACAAAATCTCTGTCTGTGCAACCTGTTTCTTGGAAAATAGCATTGATGCCATGCCTGAAAAGCATTGATGGTAGGGTAGGTCTTGTGGCAGCACCTGACATTTAGTTTCCTGCTGATTTATATGTCTGGAAGCTCTGTTTGTCAGCATTCATTCACTGACCATCTCTGTTAGAAACATGAAGACTCATGTTCTCGGCATGAGATATGTCCTGATAAATAGCCTCCAGCTTATTATTATTAGGAATTTACCAGTTAACTTTCTATTTATGTATGAGAACCTTGCAACATTTGATCAACCACAATTAATAAATGTTCTAAATATCTAACTTTAGCCATTTGTTTTTAGGTGTTGAAGTTACTAGAAAAGAGTACAGTTTGCAAGGAAAGTTGTTGATTGACCTGAAGTCCTTACACAGAACCATGAAGTTCCCCCTCTTATGTAGTAAGACAGGTTTATTTGGAAAGGACTGTAGTCATTAAGCTCTGAATGTTAAAGTCCTTCGCAATACTAGAAGAAAGAATAATGACTTTTGTATCAGAGGCTAATTTGTTTTGGCCATGTAGAAGAAATGCGAATTCCAGCAGCTTAACTGTATCACAGGGATAAACTCGTTGATGAAGCTACTTTGCTGTAGCCTTGCCAATTCACTCTTGATGCAAGGAGCACCATTCAGTTTACTATTAACTGGAGCTGCTCAGGCTGTGACATAGTTCTGGTTTTTCTCAAGGTTAGGCAAAGGAGGGGCTTTCCCTACTTTTGGAAAAAAAAATTGTGGGCATGCTTTTAAATGGATACAAACTTTCTATGGAACTGCAAAATCATTCTGATCTTCCAAAGAAAGAATCAGGAGGTTTGAAGGTTTTCAAAGGTTTTTGAAAGATCTATTGCAACACTCAGAGCTTATAATACTTTTGTGAAAATAAAGTTTGTACAAGTATTTTGGCAGAAGTTTCACAGTCACTCTGATAGTGCTCCTAAACCTCTCAGTTTGGACTGATTTCAAGGAGCCAGCACACTCTCCAAGAGGAGCACACAAGGCTCAAGCAGAGGACAGTCAAAAACACACAGGGACAGAAGCATAGATCCTAATACTTCCTAATCCTGTCTTCAGCTTTTTTTGTAAGGCAATCTTTGGGAAAAATCTGAATTGAAGGAAGATAAATATGAGACGATTGTTCAAAGAAAAAAGCCAAATGGTGGCTTAATTGAAGTTGGAGTTGACAGCAAGTGAGATTTATTCTTTGCATTCTAAAATGAAAGAGGAGTGGAGGCCTGAACAATGTACAAGGATGGGAAGCAGGAGGGCATTCAGTCGTAGGTGAGAGGAGAGAAAATAGCTCTGAAGAAGGAGCCATTCAAATTTGAAAACATTAAGAATGCTTGTGGTTCCAAAAATAAAAATAAAAATTTTAATGCTGTGCAACCCAAAAACCGAATCTTGTTGCTTGCTTCTGAAGGCAGCAAGAAAGGCAGTATTCAAATGCCTGTCAATAACTGTTGAAAAAGGAGATTTAAAACATAATCTCATATTCCCTTATAACATTTCTCTACAAGAAAACTTCTTTATAGAATAGATTTGTGTTTACCTCATAAGCACATTCCCTTTTTCCTGAATATTTCGCTTCTAATACAGCCTTATTTTTCTAATAATTTTTTCTTAATCTGCTGAAATGAAGCACAAACACTACTTTTAAAAAGTAGTAATAGCTATCTAAACTATGTGTGGTTTTTCTTTTTTTTTCTTTTTTTTTTCTTTTTTTGTAATGCTGGAACAATTTATTTGCATTTGTTCTTGAGATTGTCATCTGACCAGATATAGGTACTTGCTAAATATTGCTGCTGTCAACATTCAGAAACAGACAATGGCTTGGCTAAAATCCAGCTGTCATTAGAAAACTCTTTCTAAAAAGAGCTCTGTGGGATTTTAATTCCATCTGTCCTTCATCATGACTTCAAACATACCAGTATTTCTAAAAGCCAGCTAAGTTCCTTTTAGGTCAGTCATGATCTCTAGGGACAAAAGTAAAAAAGAAAAGCTTTAGCTGACAGCTTTATCAATGATATATGAGGGAAAACAGAATTCAGTGTTGTTTTTTTATAGCTACATTAGTTATGCATTGCTGGCAATTAAATATAATTTTCAGCAGTAAAATAAGAACATAGCTATGGGTGATTTCTTCTCCCTTGAAAAGTTTTCCCATACTGGTGAGCTGCAAATTGTGCACAGTGAAAAGGGAGCTGGTGGAAGAAATGCAGGAGACAGAATGGGACAAGACAGGGTGAGACAGGATGGGATGGGGTGGGATGGAATGCAATGGGGTGGGTTGGGATGGTCAAAATCCTGACAGTACCTTAACAGAGCTAAAAATGCTGTCTCATACCAGGAACAGATCTATCTACAGGTAGTTAGAAAATGATGATGGGGAAGGATGGTAAAACTTCCAGCAGTTCCCCTGGGAGAAGTATACTTAGAGAAAAGACTGTTTTAGGGGTGTCTAGCTTCTCTAGGACCTGGGAGCAGTGTGCTTGTACCAAACACATACAGCCAAGAGTTGGGGTAGAACAAGGGGCATCTCCAAACCTGTTTTTGCCTAAGGTTGGTGGGGTCCCTGACACTGGCTCTTAGGTATGAGCTACTCTATAAATAGGACCCATCACTTTCAGAGGGTCTTGCTTGAATGTCAGTAAACCAGACACACTTCAGATCTTCAGAAGCTTAGCTCACCTGCAGTGAAGGAATGATACTTAAAATAGCCAATCCTACTGACATTGTCTGAAAATGGCATATTTTGAATAAAAGAGTATTGAATAGGAAGTAATATGCAAAGCAAAACAAAGGAATATTATCTAGAAGATACAACAGCTTAGTTCTAGGACCAAAGCTAGGCCAGAAGTAATAGTGAGTAGCACTTTACTTTTGCTGTCAGTACGATGCCTCATCATTTGGCTTTGGCCTTTCTGGAAGCAAAAGATTTCTTGTCCACAAACACAAGAATTCTCTTTAACTGTGTCAAATTTATTAAGTGTTGAAGAAAATTATCTTTTTCTTGGTCTTTTGTTTAAATCTGTGGCTGCCCTGTTTGAGGATTGAGCTAGTGTCAACAGTCTAAAAGATGTGAATGAGAGCAAATGTGATACAGCCTTTTGGGCACAGCCAACTAGTGGTTTATTCTTTAGACTGGGCTTTCATAAGGGGATAATATTTCAATTTAAGCTTTCAGTGTAAAATTACACTATTGTTCTGTCTCAGGATTGATTGAGCATTTGAGGATAAGTATTATACAGTAGCCTTCAAAAAAAACCACCAAAAAAACAAGCCCAAAACCCAATCTGGTAAATGTGGGGGAGCTTAACTAGATTTTCTCAAGAATACCAGAGAGAGAAGGGAAGGGAAGGTTATAGCTATGGGGCCATCTGAAATCCCTGTTTAACCTAATGATTAGCTGTTTCTGAGCTAATCATGACTGACTTCGAAGGGAGTAATGCAGTGCAGGAACATAATTTATTTCCCCATCTGGTTAGGGAAGGTGGAGTTCAGGCTTTAAACACAGGATCAAAAGTTTTCTTGAAGTCTCTGGGTGATATGTTGAGATTTGAGGACCTTTGAAAATACTTGTCTTTCTACTGCATCCAAGTTTATATAATCCATATCCATTGATGATAAATGGGAGGTGTTTATGCCATCAGCAAGGATGTTACAATATCACAAAATTTTGTCCCATTTGCTTCAGTGGGATATCTTATGGATTGAGCTTCTACTTGACACACACATAGGATTTTTGCTTTGAGTAGTTCAGTAGTTCCACAGTTCTGTTAAGCATATTGAAGAAATATCCATGTGAATTATTTCTAAGGTCTGACTTTTCCTGAAGAGAACTGTAGAGTGCTGTACCAGCCTGGCTATATCAATCACTGAAGATAAAAAAAAAAAGTTAAGGGTCTATATTTAATGTTGTTCTACAGCTGAACTGTGCCTTTTCTTTTGGGATGATGTCTTAAAATTGCTTTCTATCTTCTCACATAATGTTTCATGAGATAGAGTCCATACTTGTGATATTCTGCCAGGAAGAAAACCACATATTCAAGATCATGACTGCCATCCTCAAGAGAGTGTTGGGAGAATGAAGAACTGCCTGTTGTAGGACATGACTGAGTCCATGAACATCTAAGGAACTTGAAGATGCACATGTCCATGATATACATCCATGGGTGCTGAGGAAGTTGCTAAGGTGTTAACCATCACATTTGAGAAATTGTGGCAGTCCAGTCAAACACCCACTGATTGGATAATGTCCTATTTTTAAAAAGGGAAACAAGTAACACCCAGGGAACTATAGGCTGGTCAGTCTCACTTCAGTGGTTGGTAAAATCATGGAGGAGGTTCTCCTGAAAACTGTGCTAAGGCACATGGAAAACAAAGAGGTGACTGTTGACAGCCAATCACCATGTTAACATAGCTTCAATAAGGGCAAAAAGTGCCTGACAAATTTCATCACCTCCTACAATGGGTTTGCAGGAGTGGTGGATGAGGGCAGGGTAAGAGACATCCTCTACCTGGACTTGTGAAGAGCATTTGACACTGTCTGGGACAACATCCCTGTCTCTAAACTGGAGAGACATGGATTTGATGGATGGGACACTTGGTTAAAAAATTGGCTGGATGGTAACACTGAAAGATTTGCAATCAACAGCTCAGTATTTAAGTGGCTGCTGGTGGTGTCCATTAGGGACCCATGTTGGGACATTATTTAACATGTTTACCAGTGACATCGAGAGTGGGATTGATGACACCCTCAGCAAGTTCACTGATGACCCTGAGATGTGGGGTGTGATCACTACAGTGGAGGGAAGGTGTTCTGTTCTAAGGGACCAGGACAGTCTTGAGAGGTGGATCTGTACAAAGTTCAACACAGCCAATTGTCAGGTCCTGCACTAGGTTTGGCACAATCTGGTTTGGCACAATCCCAAGCAGAAATATATTCTGGGTACAGAATTGATTGAGATTAACCCTGGGGAGAAAGATCAGGGGGTGCTTGTGGACAAAAACCTCGATATGACTCAGCCCCATGCACTTGCAGCCCAGAAAACCAATTGTATCCTGGGCTGCATCCAGAGCAGTGTGGCCAGCAGGATGAGGCAGGTGATTCCCTCTACTCTGGTTTGGTGAGACCCACTTGGAGCACTGCATCCAGCTCTGGGGTACACAGTATAAAGAAGGGCCATGGACCTGCCAGAGCAAGTCCAGAGGAGGCCACAAAGATGACTGGGGCTGAAACACTTCTTTGTGAGGAAAGACTGAGACCATTTGGATTGTTCATCCTGGAGAAGCAAAGGCTCACGGGGAACCTTACAGCACATTCCAGTACGTAACCATCCCTACCATAGGGGTCACAAGAGAGCTGGAGAGGGACTTATTGCAAGGGAGTATAGTGACAGAACAAAGAGCAATGATTTTTAAACTGAAGAAGAGTAGATTTACCTTACGTATTAGGAAGAAATTCCTTAATGTGGGCGCGGTGAGGAGCTGGAACAGGTTGCCAAGAGAAGTTGTGGACTTCACAACCCTTGAGGTACTCAGGGCCAGGCTGGATGGGGCTTTAAATAATCTAGTCTAGTGGAAGGTTCCCTTTCCATGCCAGAAAGGTTGGAACAAGATGTTCTTTAAGGTTCCTTCCAACCCAGACCATTCTATGATTCTCTGTTTCTATGACTGTATGATCTGAGTTGCTTGAGCACCTAGAGTTTTCCATGCAGCTTACTTTTCAAAATCCCTAAGATTTCAGCTTATGACTTTGGTTGCTAGGCTAAACACCAATTCTGTCTCTGTTTTCCATATTTTTAAGAATCCATTCTTCACTGTCATGACTAACAGTAATGCTACTCTAGACATAGTGAAATGATACCACCTGAATTTCTCTGTAAATGTTTGATGAGAGAAGGAAGGCTTTTAAATTTGCCAAACGGTAGTTTCATAATGCAAAGTTTACAGATAAATACCACTTCCATCTTTCAAACATCTGAAGTATAATTAGACAAATCTTAAGTACTTCTGAGCAATCCATTCCAGGATGACAGTCCTGATCCCATGTTAGAGCACAGCTAATGCAAGCCTCTACACACTGCCTTCCAAAAGTGGAAGAGGTTGGCAGAAACATCAAATTATGATACTTATCTCTTGGAGCACTTTTTGGCTCTAGATAACCAGAAGTTCTCCAAGTATTGTTGCAGCATACTGGAGTGCTATGATAAGCACAGGTACCCCCTCCTTTTTCTTACTACTCTGGCAGTAACATTAACTGGCTCACCCCAGAAATTTGGCCACATGGAAGAATAAAAACTCCTCATTGTTGGATGTGAGATGGCTTTATTTAAAGGACTTTCTTCTTTTTAGATAAGTTTGGAGCTCCTAATGCCTCACTCCAGGCAGACACACAGACCAGAGACTGTTCCGTCTTGAATTTTGCTTTACATCCAGCAGAGGTTAGGAGAGAAAACAGAGAGCAGCTAATACCAGGCATGCTAGCCTGCATACAGATTCAGGGAAGAGGTATAATTAGATCCATGACCTCCTACATTGCATGTAGGCACCTGCATAGCTTTTATCCCTACAGGCTTCTCTGCATGCCAGAGAATGCCTAGGAGCTGTTGAAGGCTTCTGACAACTCCTGGCAGCTCCTGCAGAGAGATAGTATTTCTATGGCTCCTTAGGCCTATTAGCTACTAACACAGTTTTCACTTCCTTGTCCTCATATTCTCCATAAACCATATTTCTTCCTTTTTTTCTGCACAGGAGGTAAAGAAAAAAGGGTTGATTCTCAGACACTAAATGATCCTTTTCCTATAGACTGTGAGAAGTAAGACAGCATCAAGCTACATGGTGAAAATAAAAGCTAACCCTGAAATATTTCCATGTGTTGTTATTATTGTTTTTAGTTGTTTATTATTATTTAGTACTATTAGTTTATTATTGTTGTTATTAGTTTATTAAATATGTACATTAGATTTCAACAGTTTCCAGCACTAGTTTTCAATGCTACTTGATTCCTGATCTATTTCTGATTCCTGCTTTTTTTTCCCAAATGGAATGTACTTCAGCAACAACGCTTTTTCCCCACTTAAAGTTTATCACTTTTGACCGTTACCAAAAGAATCAGAGCATGCTCAGAGCACCAGTAACATCCATAAAATTCTGTGTTGCACTTTGGCATGTTCAGAAAGCTTTAAAATTTTCAGGGAATGAAACAGTTTTTCAAAATTGCTTCAGTTTTATTAGCATATTCCTCCCTCCAAAGGCATGAAGCTTCAGTCATCCCAGACTTACAGAATTGTTCTCAAGAAAGATTGTCAGAGTTGTCACATAGGATATCTAGGACACATCATAGGAAAGCTAGGACAAGGTTTGCCTACAAGACATCTAGAGGTTTGCAATACCTTTTCTTCATTCTGGGAAAATACAGACACATAGGTTATTGCTCTTTTAGGAGAAAATCAGAACTCATAAAACCATGATTATTTTCTACTGCGCAGAAACTTTACAAAATAGAACTGGTATGTCTAACGTGGTGTAGCCATCCTATAGGAGCATCCTCATTTACTTTTAAGATAACTAGAATTTTATACACATTTGTTCTGCATCTGGACTAATGGAAGACTGAGTCTGAGGATCCAAGTAACTTCACCTATAGAAAATGAAAAATATTTTCTGATAATAATTTGCTTAGAAATTCCAAGACAAAGGAAATGAAAGTAATGAGTAAGTGAGCATTTTAAGAGAGAACAGATCTTGTGGGAAAGTCTCCTGGGAAAGAATTGTTCCACCCACTGTGAGTGAAAGCAAACACTGTTTTAATGTTTAATAACATGTTTTCTTTCCTTTGGCCTGGCTTTCCTCTAGAAAATGTTCCAGTGCAACTGAGTGGTAAGGAAAAGACTTGACTGTCTTGGAGCAGTTTTATTAGGCTTTGTATAGCAGATATGTATTGGACCATGGAAGTGCACTAGTAAGAGCTTATCTCCCTGTGCAAGAGATGAAAATACTTTCTACCTATCTACCGTTACAGTGATCTCAAAGTCATCCACCACTGCAGTCAGGAGTAGCTTTCCCATTTTCCAGATACACAGCCAGCCTAAAATACATTGATCAGAAGGTGGTGTTTGAAACATAAAGCCCCTATGTGTCTGCACCCTGGTTCTAATTTGTACACATAGCTTCTACCAATTTGATCCATTAGAGCAGCCAAAAGGCTAAACTCAGCTTCCTCCACAAAATGTTATAATGCAGGGCTTCCTGTGTTTCATCCTCATAAATCTGTGTGTTTCTCTTATCCCCCTTCATCCCATTGGAACTCATTGCATGCCTGGCACTCCTAGCAGTGGTCAGCTCTGATCTCTATCCATAATGAAAATGTCAATGTGCTAGTATGGAAAACAGCAGGGATTTCAGAAAAAGCTGTTGTACTTGTCAGACCACAACAGGGAGGTTCAACCCTTCTCCTACAGAGCTGGAGAGGTGCCAGGGAGAAATTATTTTAAAAATACAGGTCCTTTGATCAGGCTTTCCACCTGAGTGATTTTGCGCAAACAGTGTATGAGGTCAGGCACCTGTCAAGCCTGCAAAGGGCTTCAGCTATAACTCTGAATGCTATTAAATATCTATACAAAGGGTCATGGGAATTCCCAGTAGGTGTCTGTGGCTTTGCTGTTCTATGTACTACTCAGATGTGTTGGGAAGAGGATTAAAAAGTTTATGATGACATCCAACAGATGATTAAAACAAACAAACTGGCAGGCCGAGGATGAGGAATCAGCAGCACAGGAGCATGGCTTTAACCTAATGATTTGTTGCCTCCACTGGGCAGCTTGCCTAACCTTGGTATATCTGAGTTGCATCATTTCAGGGAATAATGTCCTTGAGTGATTATTACCGCAGTGAAGTTACAGGTCAAAAGGTCTGAAACATGACCTGTTTGGAAAGATGGAAGGAAAGGCAGTTGTTTAGTCTGGAGGAGTAAAGACTGTGGGAAGAAATGGTACAGCTTCAAATTTTCAGGAAAAAAGGAAAGGAATACAATGTTGCAGAGAAGACAGGAAGTAGTGGGTACGAGTTACAACAACAGAGATAATGTGGTAGAAGCATTAGGTAATCTGTCTCAATCTTAAATTTCCTAAAATACTGTTGAATCCTCATAAATTAAACTAAGTATGAATTAGACAAGAATCACCAAGTGACATGGGTACTCTAGATAGGCAGGGAGATGACCTAGATGAACTCATGCTTTATTCTGGCAATAATTTGAATAATTTTTGTGGTATGTCTACATACCAAAATTGCACACAAAGCTATGTATTTTAATACCTATTTATGAAGGACTTCTCCTAATCATCATCTTGATTTTAGAGAATTGCACTGAACATTTTGCACAGAATAATGGAGTTTTTTCTTTTTCAGCCTTTTTTTACCATCCCATATTTAAGGAGGATTATAATAGAGTTTTGCAATTTTAGCTCTCATGTGATAAAAGCAACTTACTGTTTTGTTTCCTGCCTCATGTGTTCATCTCTTGAGGGTTTTTTTTGCCATCATTTATTGCCAACAGATTCAAAGCAGAGAAGCTAGTCAAAGAAACCTTGTAAAACACTGACAACTGTTTGTCATACCATATCACTAACTGCAGTTTGTAAGGTTTTTCCAGACTCTCAGGATTGTATATGATAAACAAACATACAGTTACTGTAGTCAGGGCTGATCTAAGCCCAGCCAAGAGCATCTGGTACAAATGTGTAGAGATTCACAGGGAGCAGAGCAATCAGGGAAGCAAGGAGGTGTCTAATTCTGTAGTAAAGTAACATAACAAGAGTACAGAACTGACAGCTTGCTTATCACTGCTTGTTAGTGTTTTAGTAGAAAGAAATAGGTCTCCTAGCTGGTCACTGCAGCCTTTTCCTGCACAATCTAGTTCCCTTCTGATCTGATGATTCATGTTTATGAAACTTTTTAGATCAATGGTGTGACTTTCTGCTTAAGACTAAGGCTGTCTGCCAGCTCTGATTAGGGGAAATGCTTGAACGCGTACAACCAGATGGTGTTTGCTTGCTTTACTTAGATTGCACAGAAATCTAGGCAGCAATAAAAGGTGCAAATACAGTGCAGTGCCTCTCAGAGACACTGAACTGGGACACAAATTACCATATTTGCATAGCACTGCATTGTGTTCAGACCTAGCTCAAGTGTTCCTACATTTTCCTATAAATGGTATTTCTTTCTATTAGTTTGTGATTTGGCCAAAGCTAAACAGATTTTCATGCAAGCAACACAAGATCTAACATTCTCAGATTGTCCCTTTATCATATTGCAAGACTTTGTCTAAATCTTGAGTGTTTTAAAATCTGATGCAATCTAGTTTCTCCTTATTTAACTTTCAGGAATGGAGGAGGTGGTGTTTTGCCAAAACTAGGAACAAACCAGAACGTTGAAGCAATGCTCATTAAGTGGTAAACTTCTGGCAAAAGAAAAAGAAGGTATATGATATCATAAGTGAAACAATTTTATATTGCCAGCTCTCTCGATTATGGTCAGTATAATTTAAGATCTTTATTTCATAGAGAAAGGACAATGATAAATCAATTATTTTCTAGTTCTTAGAAACATTGACAGCTCTTAACTTGAAGTATCTTGCTGTGATGAAAAGTCAGGTTTGATCTTGGTATGACCTTTGAATTTCGTATAACAGCCAGGTAACCCAAAGTTATTAATAACAAAGTATTTAGAAATGTTGTTCTTGTTCTGGGCTGACAAGTGACATGTACTGTGTTATCAGTTGGCTCTCTCCTGCATACCTTCTTAGGGAAGTAAATAGCTGGCACACTTGGAGACCTCTGGTTAAGATAATCTGGGGACAAGAGCAAGGAAACTGGAGATGTTAGAGATCATTAGGCATGATACCTGGCAAATACCTGCCTGTACTCTTTGTGGTTATAGCCTTTGCTTTTTATTCCTCCCTAAACATTAACCTTGTTAAGAATTTTAAGTGAAAAGTTAAAGGAAAGGATAAAGGCAATTCCTTTTACCTTTTAGCAGCTGGTAGTTCTAAAACATAATAAACCTCTATGACAGTGTTAATCAAAGAGGGGAGAGAAAAAGTAAATCAAAAGGACAGTGGCATTTGCTTCTAGACTCCTAAAATGCACAAAAGCATTTTAAGATGCCTTTGGTGCATGACTGTCTTCTAAAAAATAGAGAAGACCTTTGGACTGAGTTGCCAAAATATTTTTTAAAAGCTAGCCATAATTTCTTAAATTTTTGATGTATTCTGCAGAATGTACTCTGATGTACTTTGCTATCCATTCTCATCATAGACACATTCTGTTTTCTGTCCCCCAACTATGGAAATTAACAAGTGTTTTACACAACAGATGCTCATGGAAATGAGCTTAGAACAATAGTCTCTCTCCTGTTACACATAAAGGTGCAGCTGGTTGGTCTGATCTTTTGCTCCTCTAATCAAAGCACTCAGCACATGTGGCCCAGAGCAGGGTAATGATCATTCTGCAGTGCTATAGCCAAGACAAGAAGGGACAATTTATCTGTACCTCATAGCATGTCCTTTGAAATGAAAGCGCCTTGCCAGAGGCACAATGACAAGCTGCAGCCAGGCTCTGCTCCCCTGTGCCATGTGTGGACCCCTGTTTCTCAAGGAAATACAACCCATCATGTGTCCTAGCATGCCTTCATCTGTCAATAGCAAAGAGAAAGTCACCTACAAGTCTACAAATGTCTTGTGATGAACAGCTGATTTTCTTAAACATAGAATGCTTCCTTTCTTCTTTCAGAGAGTTTGCAATAAGACCAGTCTCTGACTTTTTCCAAAGTAAATTGTACATTGGGTTTATTTCCCATATTCAGTATGAGCTCCATGGGCTACATCAGCCACGGGCTTTACTTGTGATGTCTAAAGTCCAATGTAATGCAGCTAAAAATATAAGAAGGAAGAATAAAAAAACCCTCAACTTGTTCCGGTATAGATTGCCTCATGCCTGTACTGGCAAAATTATACTAAGTTGATAATAATCTATCACTTTGGGTGAATCTCATGTCTTTTCTTTTTTTAAGTGACAATATTATAAAATATATCAAGTGGAAGAAAGGTGAACTATTTCTGCTTAAAAATAAATGCATGCATTATTAAACACTGAAAGATAATTTTATACACGTTTTGCTGTGCCCTAGTACCAAGTAAATATCATAGAATCATTGCATGAGTGAACACAAATGAAAAATTACGACAGGGAATTTCTTTCATGTGTTTTGCCTTTGGGTAGGGATTGGCTGTGAAAAGGGTAAGGTTTTCTAAAACTGAGTCATCCGTATTCAAAACAGCTAGAAATAATATTTTAACTGAGGCTTTAAGACTACAACATTCATGTTTCTTCCTAAGAGACCAGTGTTTATAAATACAAGAAAATCTTTATAACATGCCTGATAAAAGACTACGCTTAGATTTGATATTGAGGTGAAATTAGCAGCCAAAGTTTCCCAAGACAGAGAACCGCTTCGGCATTCTTCTACACAAACCCAACATGATAGATGAGATGAAGAATATATTTTTCCCTTCCTCCCCATCTCTTGAAGATCAAATCATTACTCTGGTTGCTTAATGAGAACTGTCATGCTGACAAGCCTGTTAAGCTCTGACAAAACCTCTAGCCCAGTATCCTGTCTCTGACAGGGAACAATAACAGATACCTAGCAAGAACTTGAACAGTGTGACCTGCTGCTAGCTCTGTCCTAGTTGTTGGCTTTTGTCAGCTTAATGCCTTCCTGAGCCTGTGGCTGCATCTGGAGAGTGCCTGACAGCCACTGACAGATGCAGTACTGTAAAATTCTTCAGTCTTTTCTTCAGCCTTGTAAGGGGTGCAATTTACTATATCTTTCTGTGCATTCTTCTGGGAGAAGCAGGTCAAATAACAGAGAGGATGTCTGCTTTTGATGGCCAAAAAAGGGTCTTTCAGTGCCCTCCTTTCTTGGAGGGCACCCGAATGTGCTTGACAGGAGCAGGACAGAAAGATGGTCAAAGAGCCCTTTCCACAGTATGGAGTGGAACAGACAGAAATGAGTCACTAAAGCCTCGTTTCTGTTTCTAAATGGGACAGGCTTAGGAGAGAAGCTTAGCTGCTGGTACAGGTTTGGCCTGTGTCGGCTAGTACCCTCTGAAATACTGCTTGAGTATGGTGCAGGCAGTAGCATGTGCCAGGCTATTCCCAGGCTATTCCCAATAAGCATATGTTGAATCCCTAGCCTTGAACACAGCCCTTTTTCTATTCTTAGACAACTTCAACTGAAGGAAAAATAAAAAGGAAAAAAAAAAAGGAAAAGAAAAAAAAAAGAAAGAAAGAAAGAAAAAACCAAACCAAAACAAAAAAAACAACCTCAGAGATGCACAATCACCACATGGAGTACAAAGGAGACCCAGAGCCAGCTCTCTGTAGTTTGAACCCTGCCATTTGGCACAGAGAATGGGAACAGTCCCTGCCCCTGTGTCACTTAGCAAAATGAATGGATCCAGAGAGACCGGGAAGCTGATGAGAAAATCAGTAAGCACACCCCAACCAGAACTCAGAGATGGTAGGAAGAGTGTTTTTTTAATAAACCTGAGCAGCTGCTTGGAACTGGTTGTATGGCAGAAACCCACTACACTGGTGGAGTAAAAATCTGAATCCAACATCAAGATAATGAGGATACTTCTAAACCTATCTATTCTGTCTCAGTATGATCTTCTCTACTTTAAAAAAAGTTTATAGCCGTAGTTTAACATCCCAAAAATGCTCAAGCTTAGCCAAACTCAAACTATTGAAGCCTTTACAGAGTCATCCTGAGGTCTCCACTCAACTCTTGCTCTGACACACTCATAGAACACTGGACAAAGTTGTACCTTTAAACTGTTCTCAAAAGGATATGTAGCTTGCTCCACAGAATATAATACCAGTAAAATTTCACTTATTCTTCTCTGTGTGAGTTGTCTTCTACACTTCTTCCTGATAAACTACTTCCATTAAACTGCTCTTTCCATTAAACTTCTGTAGCATGGTACTCAGGAATAGGGCCGGAGTCACACAACAGCGGTAATGTAGTAACATTAAAGTAACCATCGATAACTGTTGGCAATATGTAACTTTGCCTTAATCAGAACGCTGGCAAGAAAAATTTCACCTCAAAAGGACACTGGTCCTTCAGAGTATCTCTCTCATCATACTCCTGATTCAACCAGGTTCTGCCAAGCTGTGATAAGCACCATTTTCAGACAACTCAGTTTTACACACTGAATTTAACTCCATCTTTTCCAGACTCTTCCTACTGGCTAGAACAAGCTACATGTGGTTAAATACATGTCAGTTCTTTCAGTTCCCTTTTTGCAAAAATCTGAATATATTTTTTCTGAAAATTGAAACAGTAACTCTCTTCACACATAAATTCCTGTAACCATATAATCTGTCATTGAATTAATGCATTTTTCAGTATAATTTATCTCATAAAAGTTGATTTCTCATTTCTTTAGCAAAAAATATTCAATCAAAAAGAACAACAAAAAAAAGCATTTAAAATGAGAAGATGTGTTTGCTGCAAGCACTGCATATTGCACATACGTATAAAAAATATTCACACTTTTTCATTCATCTTCTTAGTGGCCAGTTCATTCTTACAAAATATAGAAGACAGCCAGGATAAAGTTAGATATGTAATCTGAGAAAAATAAGAAATATCAAAGGTGCCAAATATATTCACACTGTAAATGGCTTCAGATGCCTCTTTCTCTAAATCCACAACCCAGTCAGAGCTTCCCAACACTTTATCAATTTGTTGTGGAGAATGAAACGGAATGCTAACTTGGGAGGATTTCCTTTTTTCCATTGGCATCTTTTGGTGCCAGTGAATCACTCACCCCTAAGGCTGTCACAGTACACATGTCAATATACTGAACTTAGCTAGACAAACTGGGGCCTCATTTGAAGCATTCTGCTGAGTTCTAATTCCACATGTGGAATATTCATAGTGAGAAAATTACTAAAATTCATGAGCATTATGAGAAGAGCCAAAAACTAATCCCTTGAGTAAAAAAAATGAAAGGAATTAGCTCATTTCCTGGTTCAGAATGGTTAACAGCATACAAATTATTTTTTTTTCTACTGAAAATGGCATTTGCTGTCATGCAGGTCAAAACTGACAATAATAGTATACGCTCAAGAAAAAAGAATTTAGATGTTCAGAGCCTATAATATGGTGAAATCACTGTTTTCACTCTCTTCCTCACAGAGAGAAAGAAGCATAAAGCCATTCTTCATGGAGTACATTAGCAATTTGATGCACACGGAATTTACACCATGACACCAATTAAGCTTAAGAAAAGTTCTACAGCTGAATTCCCTCATGCTTTCAGCTGAAAATGTACTTCTAATGGTGTTTGAACTAATTTCTCTCCATGAGTTTTCCTATATAGGTTTTTTACCTTTTATGTCATAAAACTTGCAGCACAATTTGCATACTTGGCAGTCACTATGTCCATGTTTCTTAATCATGTGGTTTTCCTCCTTAATTGAATTTCAATGGAATTGCTCGGCATGCTGTGATGGATAAGACAGAAAGTGTTGACATACAGCATTGATCTCCACAACCACCACCACCTGCCAAATTGGATCTTGATTTTGTTCATTTGTGGAAGGTTCTATTAATTTGCTTACTTCTTTCACTTTTTTCTGACCATGTTTTGCATTTTGTTTTTCTCTAAGCGTTCTTCTCCTCCCTACTTTCTACCTCCTATCTTGATTTTCTTCTCAACTGCATAATCAACAGAGTATTTTCTCATTATATATTAATGACCTGCATGTTTCCAAAGCTTTTATCAGATCTTTTTAATTGAAAAAGAAAAACAAAAACATTTGGGGAAGAAAAATCACAGGTCTTCAAAACAGAGCTCTTACTTTTTATCAGTGACACTTATTCATTTAACCATTTACATGCAATTACATGCCATTCTGGACAAGTTCTGGATTCTTGTAAGTTTCATTGTGTACAGGAGAACTTCAGGACATTTCTCTGTTTTTGCACTGCAGATGCTGAGATTGTGTTTTGACCAAATGCATTGAGAGAAATGTGCAAGTGTTTATTTAAAAGAAACCACTACTTTTGTGTTTGATCTTACATACACTCCTTCTAGTAGAAGACCTCACAAAATCTGGCTCTGTCTTTTTTGTGAAGGAATAGCAAGAGCACAGTACTGTACAAGGTAAGAAAAATCAAGACAAACCAACCATAACAGGCTGGGCAGAATGTTCCAGAAGACGTCCAGGAACAATCCAGAGAGTCTCAACAGGAGCAGCAGGAGATAAGATGAGGGAAAAGAGTTTACTGAGCTATAGCATAGCCCCAAGAGTCCTTTAAGAGGTAGGGCTGGACAAAAGGTGTGCTAACACCTTACAGCTCAGCCAGGCAATGAAAGGCCCAGGTCTGAGCCTACAGGGAGCTCCTGGGTGTGGGCAAAGGGTGCAAGTCCCAGATGATGCTGGTCAGAGCTTCAAAGATCTATTAGTAAACTCCCAGCCCTGACCATGGGGTCTTCCATGTATTTGGTCTTCCATGTATTTCCTGGTGTCAGGTTTTTCATCTATGTCATCTAATTCCTACCTACTTCATAATTAGAATCTAGTGAGCTCTTTAAAAGTCTTCAGAAATTTGGTTTCAAGTGCAGAAGATACTCAGCCATTAGGCACCTAAGAAGCTTTCAAACACATTCCTGAGGCTAGTGAGGCCATTTAGCTGGTCACCAATTGCACCAAGTGTTTGCATTGCATTTTAGTTTTAATCTTTCTGTCTCCTAGCTTTGTTGTTTTGAAGATGGCATTCTCATGAGGATTAATTAGCCCAAGCCTGTATTGCATGGAGGGTACAAAAAGTTCTTCAAACTGCTAATAATTATGCTAGGAGTCACTTTACACGCTAATCCTAACCCTAACATCAGAATTGATCTTCACACCATATAAACTGTAAAAGAGAACCAGTAGAGCCCATTCAGAATTTCTCCATGTGCTTTGCTTAAATCAGTTTTTCTTCATTGACAGGCATGTAAAAGGTCAAAACCATAAAACTTTTCTTACAGTGTTTTAGTAGGTGAGACAGAGGAGCAGTGGCAAGGAAACACAAATATCAGATATGTGAAACTTGATAACAGATCTGTAGTTTTTTTGGGATAATTAGACTGAGCCCCCACAGTGCCTCATGAACCATCTCATGAAATCTGTATGTGAGAGCACAAGTACAAGGTGAGTTTAGGTGGAGTGCACTTTGTAATGGACAGGGACTGCTCCTCAACATCCATGTGACAGATTGTTCTACACTACTGATCTTGCAATTCCAAATGCCTTTATTCTATTTAACTTAGGAATTGCAGCTGAAACATTTGGCAGGGCATGGAGGGATGTTTTGGGAAAAGTAGACTGTCATACTTTGACAGTAAAAATGGCAAGGAATACTTGATCGACTTCTGATGCATCCCTTGATGTCAATATCTAGGGAATACTACCCACATATTTGTCATTTTCAAGGTCCATTTTGGATTTTTAACAGTTCAGCTATGTGGCTGTATAGCTGAGTTACTAATTTTGTAGTAGTGCTATCTTTGGAAAGTGAGCCACTACTAGCTGATTGCTATAGCAGTATGTTGAGCCAAATTTATTCTGACATGACTGCTTTGCTCATAGCAGCCACAGAGGTCTGTTTATGAGATTTTCAGACAGCAATTCACATCTTCTCGATGCTCAACAATTTCTATTTCAGGTCCCTGTATCCAGGCTTAGCTCAACACTGCATTACTCCACAATTATGCTGGTAGAACTACTTTAGACAAGTTGATATAAACTGGAAGAACACAATGATAAAATAGGCTTCCTTTCTTATTTTCAGGACAGTAACATACCTCCCTATGATAAGGATGAACAGAAGCATCCTGCTCCAAATTACTTCCTCAGCATGTGTTTGTCCCTTGTTGTTTTGGATCTTTGAAGCTTTTAAACATTTGCTGCATGTTTCTGAGTACCCCTATTGGATTAGTCTGTTTTGGTTTCTCCCACAGAAATCCAACATTAAGTGGTTCTTTTCCCAGCAATAATAATCTCATTTACTATAAATTATTATATCTGGAATACCTTGGAGACGCTCTAATGTTTTTACATAATGAAAGAAGCATTTATTTCTAAATATTGTAAAGCTAGTTTTCAAATTTTTTTCTCATTTTAAAACTGAAAATCATTGAATTTGAAGGGGAAATAATTGCTTTTACAAAAGAAATCAGTTATGCAAGTGTATGTATAACTTATGTGCAGGCAAAGAAATTACTATTTCTTAAACGTACAAAAAAAATATGAACTTTGTATAGAAAAATAAATGAAAAGTACACAAAACAAGTGAGCTATGCATTAGGTTGAGCTTTTCCTTGACATTTAGATTAAAGTATACAGGTGTCTGCATGAAAGAGATGTCTGATAATAAGGCAAGTTTCAAAATTTAACTTGCACAAACATGGCTTTATTTTTAGGCAAGTCTGGCAAAGGGAGGAAACTTCAAAACCCAGTTATAGAGAGAGGGTGAGGTAATGATACAGGCATTTGCATAATTTTTTACATAAATCAAGCAATAGAACAGTCAGGAAGGGCTGCTCAGTATATACTGGAAAGAGGATACATAAGGTACCACAGCAGCATAAAAGAATTTTGGGCCTTTATCATCTTTATGGGATATGGATATTTTTGTGGAGATAAATATATGTCCATAAAAATAATATCTTTATGGATAAAATTCCACCTTTTTGGAATACACTCCAGGTGTGAAATTTTTCTGTGTGACCATCTGAACAGCCTCAATGTATCTTCTGGACAAAAGAACCAGCCGGCCCAGTCCAGTTCCATGGTTCCCACCGAGCAGCTGGGATCTGCTTTGGCAGCTTGTGCCAGTGTGATTTCCAGAGTGTGACTCTAAATAAGCAATCCTCTCATGCTGCATAGGTGATTGCTGGGAGGTTTAGAGAATTTAGCACTGTCCCATGAGCACTTCTCAAACCCAGGTCAAGTGCAGGACAGGTGTGCACGTTGCTTCTTCAGAAAGACCAGTGACCAGTGACTGTGTGATGGGAAGCTGCATGCCAACACAATGGACCAGGCAGCAGGGAGGCCCTGGGTCTCATTGAAAGGGTGGGTTGTGTAGTGTGGAGAGGCTGAGTGGGGTCTGGGCCAGGGATGTTAATGTTTTTATATAAATGCCACAGATTTAATTTCTGGTTATTTATTTGGTTCCTTGTAGCTGCCTTCCGTTCAAGGCTTAGACCTAGGCAGACTTGAGACATGGCCTGCTACAAACTACTGGAAATTCAGCACATCTGAGTGCCAGGTTCTGCACCTGGATCAGGTGACAAAGACAAACAAATGTTTCATTTGGAAAGGATTGAGAACAACACTACCAAGAAGGACTTTGGAGATAAGAAGCTTGACATGAGCCAGCCCTGTGCACTCCCAGCCTAGAAAGCAAACTGTGCAGTGGGCATCCAGAGCACTGTGGGAGGAGATTCTGCAGCTCTGCTCTGCTCTGGTGAGACCTGCCTGCAGCACTGCATCCAGTTCTTGGGGCCCCAATGCAGAAAGAATGTGGACCTCTTGTAGCTGTTCCAGAGGAAGCCAAGAAGATGATCAGAGGGCTGGAGCACCTCTCCTTGAAGACTGGCTGAGAGAGCTGGAGTTGTTCAGCCTGGAGAACACAGGACTCTCAGGAGGCATTATAGAACCTTCCAGTACCTGAAGGGAGTCTATAAGAAAGTTGAAGAGGGACCTTTTAGAAGGATATGTAGTGATAGGACAAAGTGGAATGGTCTTAACCTGAGGGAAGCCAGGTTTAGGTTAATTATTAAGAGGAAATTCTTTACTGAGAGTGATGAGGCTCTAGAACAGGCTACCCAGAGAAGTTGTGGATGCCCCTTGTCTGGAAGGCTGGATAGAGCTTTGAGCAACCTGGTCTAGTGGAAGGTACCCCTGCCCGTGACAGTGGGGGTGGAACTAGATCATCTCTAGGATTTCTTCCAATCTAAACTATTCTGTTATTATAAATTAAACTAAACAATTCTGTAATTGATACCTATGAGAGAGCATGGTAAATGTGTGTAGGTGCATACCTAGGAGTCAGTAGGAGTCAGTTTTTTGTTTGAGCTGTTATTAGTACTGTTCAGTAAATGCAGTTTATTCCCATCTGACATCAATGACATGTCACCACAAAAACAGATTGGTGGATTTGAGGTTCTGGGTGTGTAGCCTTTTTCTCTGGGCCATTCCTAATTGAAAGACATTGTCCCACTGATGATTGTCAAACTTCTTCCTATGTGAAGGGCTAGAAAAATTGAAGCCAGAGTTATAAATCAGTTTTTACTCCATGAGTCATGGAACACAGTAGAAATCATGCATGACACTATCAAAAAACTGCTTGTACTTAATTTGCAGCAAGGCTTGAGGAATAATTGATAAAATGTTTGGATTTCCCAGGCTGTAATGATTTTGCTTTGATCAGTCTACCTTCCCATCTCTTTGATGATGAGGTTGTTTCCTATGAACCTCTGATAACTTGATTTTTATGGAAATAGTTGCTAGCATTTACATTTGTTCTTGTTCCCACCTATCACTATCATTATCCTTTGAGGTGAATACCTTTTAAACAATTATGTGTGTATTAAGAGTGCAGTGTTAATGCTGCAAATCTAAACATCCCATATGAATTTTAAATAATTACCGGTATAGTTTGTCTTCCTACATACTTGGAACATATATACATTTTTCAGGTCAACTGATGTGCTTTTGTGTTAGAGAAAGTAAATGCAAAAGTAATTAAGAACAGCTCAGTAGTGGGACTGGAAGATTTTTATGTCATTGGATCAGTTTTGCAAACACTCTGTGTGAATGTCTAATGTTCGACTGAGTGAGCACATCAGTAGCAGTGGAGATGCTCAAGGAACCTTCAGTACACAAGAAATAGAACCTCTTCTACTCATCCAGCAGTAGATACTGCAGTTTTACTTTACTGCTTTTTACTTTGTGGAGTGCTGTCAAAACAGTGTGCAAATCTTTGCATTCAATATATGTGCTCTGTAGGAGATAAAATTACGAGGAGGAGCCACACTGATGTTTCTGGTAAGAATTCTACTTTTTTTATTCTTGGTGCTGAGAGGGCCAAGTTATTAGCTATCAGTAGAGGTTACAGGATGTTTGAACTCTGCTTTTTACTGGAAAGAAAGTGAGATTAATGGGAGTTCTAGTATCTCTGCTTACCAAAAGCCCATTTTCATTTTTGCTTTTAAAGGGAAGAGCCACATTTCTTGCGCTTTGCAAGACAGCCGTCAGCTACATATAAGGAAAAGAATATATATTCAGCCTCCCTTCTGAGCTATGGCATTCTGGTTGTCATGCTTACTGGCAAATGAGCATTCAAAACCACTGCACTGCTGCGTTTGTTTAGCAGTTAAGTGCAGACTTCAGCATACTGGGACTTCATAACTTACCCACTCCACCCTCCAATTAACCCACATATTGACTTTGCATCCTTCTCCTGGGCTTCTGTCTTGCATGTCTTTCCTCTGCTGCAGATAGTTTCACAGAAATCTGTGTTGAAACAAGGACAGCCCCTGTGTCTTTGGTCAAACAGCTCTTCCTCAGTGAAGTTTGCTTTTGGGAGTTCGGGCTGTGGGCAGTGAAGCTCTGCAAAACCACTCTGTGTCTCCACTGGTTTGTGTGCACAGATCTGTCACACTGTCTTGTATTTGCCCCGAGGGTTTGTCTAGTACCTTTTGACTGATTGTGCAGTGATTAATTTCCTCTTTTTCTTTCACAATCCACAGTTACCAGCACTGACAGGAGACTGCACACAAAGTCTTTCAGTGTTTTCTGTGAGGTTTTCTGCATAACCCCTAGGCTCCATTATTTCATAGAATCATAGGTCTCAAGTTGAAAGGCATCTATAAGGATCACTGAGTCCAGCTCCCTGATCCTCACAGGACAACATGAAAACTAAACCATATCACTGAGAGCATCATCCAGATGCTTTCTCATCAACGGTAGAGGAGTTCTCAATAACTAGTGTATTGCAAGCCATTCTCGGACTGCTATGCCTAGGAACTGAAAAGATAGAATGGAAAGGAAGAAGATATTAGTTAGGAAGTGGATGAAGCCTCATTCTTGCTAATTAAGGTGTCTTGGTGCACTCAGCACCCCGAGAGCCCTCTGGGGATATTATAGTAATGGTGGTGAGTGCTTCCAGGAGAAAGACATTTGAGGCTGTTGTGGCAGTGAAAGCAAAGAGTTGGGAGGAGGGAAAGTGATGTGTTTGGGATGTGCTGTAGAAAGCAGTCAGGGGAGATTTGGATGGAAGACATAACCTTGTGCTAAGAGGTTGCCGTCTTTGCTGGCTCAACTTCTAGTGATAAAAAGGCATTAGTGAAATACTAAATGAAACACCACCATAAAGTTTTTGGCTGTTTCATACTGAACTATCATTTGCCTAACTTTGGTCTGAAAAAGTTATCCCTGATAACTTTTTAACCTAGGGGTTGCTGCAGAAATACACAGTGTGCAGTCAGATAAATAAAGTAAACCGTTTCTCATTTTTGTTTTACTAAGAGCACAACATACAAGTTTTGTTATTTCTATACATGTTTTCCACAGTCACTCTCTGCACTAATTTTAGTCCCTTAAAACAATAGGAGGAAAATTGTACATGGCACAGTATTGTTGATTAGGCAGTAGGGAAGATTTTGCAGCCTAACCAGCTTCTGAGTCACAAATGAGATATCCAAATTTGCCATTCTTCAGAACTCCCTTTGCTGTTTGAATACAGCTTCCCTGACATTGTCTGACTCTGAAATTTTGTTCTCTCAGACAACAGTGCTATTTCTACCACCTAATAAATTGCCATGGCTTAGTATAATTGTGTGATCTACTTAACAACATTTTGATATGTTGTGCTAAAGCATCTCTTACTGCTTCTCTTAATGCAGTCATCTTCACTCAGAAAGTGGCCTCAGATTAGCCCAATTTCTGGGCTATTCCAGCTTTTCTATTATAATTGAATAGATATAACTCAGGCTCTTCAGGTCTTATTTATCGTAGTTATAGTGGTGCACTCCCTTCCTCAGGGAAAAGATATGTACACTGGCAAAAGGGCTGTTTTGCTGTTACTGCCCTTACCAGTTCCTGGAATTCAATGACTATTCACTTCTAGGCTGGTACGACCGTGGCTTCAGACCTTGGATCAACCTCAGTGAAAGGGATCTAAGCTGATTCAAACAACTTTGCTTCTCATGTGGGTAGAGCATACACAGACAGCTGCAGCTATCTTGCAGAAACTTGTTTTGTCTATCTAGGGACTCCTCTGGAGTGTCTGCCAGCACAGTTGTCAGAGAGGTGTGTGATGGTTTTTTCCCCACACTCTTAACCAGCGTCTCTCTGCCAGTAAAACTTCCAAGTTTAGACTGGCTGTAGTGTGAATGCAGCTGTATCAGTAATGCTCATTTCTCTATTAGAAGAGAACAGTGTTGTACCATTGTAAGGAACTTTATCATCACACTTATATTGGGGGCTATATCAGCATAAGCACTTAGGCACAAGTGAGAATTAGGCCATTTATCTATTGCACACCCCACTGCTGATGAAAGGGCCCAGTTACAGCCATCTCTGAACCTCTTAGGAAAAACTGAAGGATTTGCTGACTGAGACAAGTTGATATATCACTGGAGGGATTCACAATGTGAATCCCCACAGTTCTAGTGGTGAAAAAAAGCATGGGAGCTAAAAAAAAAAATAAATCTAAGTTGCCATAGCAACCTGATGGGCCACTGCATGTTTCCTGGCTGGCATGTTTCCTTCCTTGTTTGCAGAGTTTGTTGGGCTGGCCAAGTTTTTTTGATCTTGATCATTCATGCAGTTCTTAATAAGATGTGATTCTATGACCACCTCAAAGGGCATTTTTAGCTGAAGACAAGGCAGTACCTAGATTTCATGCCTTTTATTTTCAATAAGATTATTCAAGAGGAAAAAAGACTCAGTTGACAAAACACTGGAGTGAAAGAAGAGCATGACAGAATGAAGAGAACTACATTGCCCTTAAAATGCTAGTACCTTTTTTTGAAGTTATGTAGTGTCTGACTGTATAACCCAAGTATCTTTCTATTTTATGTCTCTTACCTGTTGTTGAGGGACATGTCATGTACATGCTTTTCATGAAGACTGTGAGGGCTTGCAGAGCATTTTCCTGGTCATTCTGTGTACTCTGCAGTTGAGTGGGAGCTGTTTTCTCCATTTTCTGGGGAATTCCAGAGTTGCTGTTTCAAAATTTTCCCCATCACAAAATGGTTCAGATAGACATGCAAATATCTGCCAGGAACCAGAAATGTCCAAGATTTGTCCTTTACCTGAGAGCTTTAAGCCCTTGAGTTTGAAGAGTTTTCTGGCAAGTACGTGCTTTTGTACTTTAATGGTTTTAGATGTGGAGAAGCTGAAGGAGGAGAATCTGTGCCTGTCGTTGCTCACATGAAAGGCAATATAGGAAGAATTTACTTACAGCAGCAGTAGTACCTGTAACCTGTAATCACTACCTAGAACAAGATTTCTGAGGCTTTCCTAGTACCCAATGTGTAGGCTCTAGAGATTATGTTTCTGCTACACCTTGCCCTCCTCTGCCTGCAACTGAAGATTGCAAACTGAAGATCGCAATACTAGCATTTAATAATATTGTGAGGAATCATCTACTCCTTTAACATAAATGCTTTGCAACATGCCAGTGCAGGGTCCTGGAAAAATGTTTAGAAAAACTGACCCTTGTCTTTCTCAAGAAGTAGTAAGCTGGTTTGTATGGGCAGTATCAGGGGTTTAAAGGAAAAGATTGCCATTTATATGCAAAACTTCTCCCATAATCTAGAATGAAACCAGACACAATCCTGAACTGAAACAGGAGAAGCCCAATAAAGCTTTTGCTTGTCTTGACTGACTGACTGTGTAAGTGCACTGCAGGCTCCCACCTCAGCACCCTGAGGTGCAGGCTGTGAGGTGGCCAGGTGCTGCACTGCAGGCTGTGAGGTGGCCAGGTATGGTTTTGCTTTGCTCACAGAAATAACATAAAACAAATCTTCCAGGAGAGTTAAAGCAAAGTGAGCAGCTGAAATAGATTCACTAGTGTTTCAGCTGAGTTATTAGCTGATTTGGATTACTTTTAAAAGAAAAGTCTAAATAGTTCTCCTTTGTAGGTGGACCAAAGCTAAATGATAAAGTCTCTGTGATGTTTTTTCTCAGAACAGGGATGCTGTCCCTCATGTACAAGAAACTATACAAGTTGTCTCTGAATGTCTCTTCTCATGAGTTCAAAACACTTTTGCCCTGTATTACATAGGTTGCTATGGAGCAAAGGCAGACACCCTCCAGAGTCTCCAGGGTCTTCCCAGGTTTTAATAAATGCATGCAGGAGCAAGACACCCCTTGTTTCTGGTATTGTCCTTGGCTCCCAGGTGGGTTTCACCTCAAGCACATGCTGATAGACTCTCAATAAGAAAAGACAGGTAATAAAACACTGAAAGCAAGCTTACACAAACCCCTTTTTCTCCTACAGGTCTTTGCATACATGGTTCTTTTTGGTTGGAGCAGAATTTTAAAGGTCATGTTGTTTCAGCCCTTTGAACCCCAGTGTTCTGTATGTCCTTTGAAACATTCTGTTCTTACACACATCTTCCAACCTCTTTACATCAGCACATTTGGTGTAGGAATCTGCTCTTTGGATGCCAGCAAATATGACCTGTCCAATTTTCAGGATGAGTATTTGTTTAATCATGAGTTCTCCAGTCAGCTTTTCTACTTTTTTTCTAAACCCATTTCTCAGGGGATGAAGTGCAAAAAGCTATTTTCTGTAAATGCCTGGAGTTGGTCTGAGGAATTTAAAAAAATTCAGGGGATTTGAATATAAAGGGTACAGTGTGTTTTCTGCTTTTGGGTTTTTTCCTGCTTCTACATTCATCTATAATTTGTGGCATCACAGTTAAATCATGTTGTGCCACTGACATTTTTGTATGGTGTAATCATTCCTGATTGCTGTCTCTGCCCGTTGCTAGCTGGTTTCTGTCTACAGTACAGTTCTCTTGAGAAACCCCAAGGAAAGGAACAGAAATAAAAGGGAAAAAAAAAGAAAAGGAAGTAGGAAAAAGGGAAGGGAAGGAGAAAGGAAAAGGGAAAGGGAAGAAGAAAGGAAAGGAGAAAGGGAAAGGGAAGAAGAAAGGAAAGGAGAAAAGGAAAGGGAAGGAGAAAGGGAGGAAGAGGGGAGAGGAAGGGAGGGGACGGTACCAGAAGGACAATTTTTTTATTTCTGAATGTTTGAGTAAAACAGGTCTCTCATGGAAAATAAAGCCACATGAAATGCTGAGATGAGTTTTGTGCCATCTTGTCGTCTTTTTTACGGGTTTCTTTCAAAGCTACAGGGACTTGCTGTCATCAGCAGGTCTTAAGAAACGTTGGTTACTGAAATGGAATCAGTCTACACTTTAGAAAGGTTTTGCCTCACCATGAAGAAAATAAAGGCATGATTCACATGAAATCTGTTCTGTTTCTGCACTGTACCATGTGCACCTCTCTTGAACTCCTGGCAGTGGCCTAGCATGAATGTCTTGGTCTTTTGAGTTTCTCTCAGTGTGCTGGGGTGGGCAGGTCATGAAGGAAATAAGTTCACCCCAACAGACAGGACATTCTGACACTTCTGCCCTATAGCTGGCCTCAAACAGTGCAGCAAGGAAACTGCTTTCTGAACAAAACACAGCTCATAAGGAAAATGAAAGGCTGTGTTGTGGCCTGGCTCTGGAAATGTCATCTGAGTCTATCTGGCCTGGAAATACTGGGAAGCTTCCTCTGCTCTGGCTGTATGCCCACAGACTTCACTGCACTGCTCTCCCTATCCAGATACCTGCATCTTCAGGGCTGGGAAATCACTGGACAGTCCTAGAGCCAACACTGTTTGTTACTTTGGAGGCACTGCTTCGGACATACACTCAGTGTTGGCAGTAGGATTTCTGAAAGGTGTAGTGATGGTTTGTAACTCCAGATGAGCTTTAATCAGTGCAGCACATATGTCTAGAGAACAAAATATAATGTATGACATCTTTTTCATCCAGATTCTACAAAACGGCAAGATGCGTTTTAAGATCTTTTCAATTGTACTTTTTAAAAAAACACATTCTGGCCTGCCAGCTTGGTGATACTAACTTCAGCTGAATACCTGCTCAATTCTTTCTGAGGTAACCATCTCTTCACTCTCAGCTGACTTAATCCAAGAAGTCATTAGTGCATTTGTGAGACAGGACTGTGAGCAGTGATAAGAGAATTCACTCATAGCTTACTACTGGTAGCTTACAGGTTCTGGCTATAGCTGCAGTCTTATGTAACTCATTAGTACAGAAAGTGGGAACAAAAGGTGCTGAAGATCACTATTACAGAGCATTTCTCAACAGCATGGAAGGCTTAGGTTAGTTTTCATATGTTTATAAGTCAGAATCATTACACAACTTCTCCTTTTGGATGATCTGTTTAATGATAAAACCTCCTCAGGAGACTATTTCAAGATTTAGATTTGTTTTGGCTTGGTTGTTTTTGTGTTTTGTTGCAGTTTTTTTTTTTTTTTTTAACTATGGATGTTCAGTAGTCATAAAATTTAGCTTTTGCTCATTTTAAGCCATACTAAGTTATTCCAAATTACAACATCTTGCATCCCTTCTCAACTCTAGTAACTGTACTATCAGGTCATATAAACAAGTCTTTCAAAAAATGTTTTTTCTCATGAATTTGAGAAATCTGATCTTTAATATCTCTGTGCACTAGTTCTGATTTGTGAAAACTATGAGATCTAATTGGCCTCTGTAATTTTTTAATTTTTTTTTAATTAATAGAACTCAAATATGGATAGGACTATAGTAATTACTTTAGTAAAATCTGGTGCCTTGCAGATGACTGACTGATGTATGGAGCTCTGACATACGGAGACCACAGAGAATTTATTTTGATTCATACAGTTAAGGAGAAGGATAATTTTTTCCTTGCAGTTGAGTTATACTTTATTTTTCACATAAATGTAAAGACCTTATGGGTGAAATTTGTTTTACATCATTCCAGCTTTAATGTTCAGTTTTGTATAGGTTCACTCTCTAGATAACACAGAAGCAGACATTGAAGGCTGACATTTCTGAGAATGATGGGCTCTATCATCTCAAGAGCCTTCTGTCTCTCCCCACTGACTCTAGAAGAGACCTAAACAATTAGTTGGGGACAGATTTTCATAAGCAATAATTTTATGAGACACCCTAAGTGCTAGTGTGGGGATGTGCCATCAGCACTATAATTACTATTGCTTATATATCGAATTTTAATTTTTTCTAAGAATAGCTTCCCACAAGAAACACTTGCCCAGACCCTTGATATATTAAATTGTGACTTAGGTAAATGAGAACTCTCCTCTTTATGGTACATCCTAACACAATAACCATGTGCCATTTCTAATCTCTTTCACAAACTCAGAAGGTCAACTTCTTTTAATCTTCTTTAATAAGCCTGTTTTTCTAGGTTGTGTATCATCTCTGCTGACAGAGAAACAACCAGAAAATAATCCTGCACAAAGACCCTTAGAGATTGTTTTCACTTTCTCCTTTTCCTGGGTTGATAGCACCTTCTTCCTTCCTTCCTTCCCATTTCTAGCAGAAATTGTCATAGCCTATTCTTTAAATCCTCCAAACATGGAGATTTCAGCATTGAATTCATCCACCTATCCATGCTATATCTTCACTGTTTTTCTTAGAAGAGCGTTTTCCTTAAGATTTAATATTCATTATTGTGACTGCACTGCAGAGTCCATTGTCACTGCCTTTGTAGTCTTCCAGTCCTGGGATACTGGGAACAGTAGTGATTTTCCCAGCACCATACACAGGACAAATCTTACTTTCCCCCACTTCCCTTATTTAGATAAGATATGTTATAGAATGCAAAAAATCATGAGTATTTTCTCTCTTTAGCACTGTTGTTTGGGGTTTTTTAATCTCTGTCCAGACCACATGTGTTACCTGACAATAAGTATCTGCCTTTTCACCCTAAGATAGCTCCTTGTTAATCTTACACTGAGGAGAAACTGAGGTATACATAGGTGAAACAGCCCTCCTAACTTTGGGATGGACAAAGCATGACTAATGGTTCTTAATAAAGAAAGGCATGCTGGAAAACTAGCCACCAGACTAAGTAACTATGGAAATAAAAGGCAGAGCTGTGGGAAAAAACATTCTGCTCATGGGTTCAAGTCTGATTTCTCCAGAAAAGACTGGCAGACTATAGCAGTTTACAGGCTATTGTTCTTTACAGATACAGAATCTGCAGAGACAGGAAGGTGCAGAGATGGATAGCTAAGTTATAACTTGCATGCAAAGCACTGCCAGGACAAACAAGCATTCTGGACCATTTCCTAAAAAGAAATCAGGATATTGTTTTCCTTTAGGGATATATTAACAAGAGAAGGCTGCTGAACTAATGATCTCCATGTCATACACAATGCCACAAATTTTGAGTTGAAACAATCTGGTGAAGATTATGGTCCTGTTTAGCAAAGAAAATGCTTGACTATAGCCAGCTAAGGTGCACTTACTGTTATTTGACTTAACTTCCTGCAGCCATGTGTGGCATAAATGGAACTGAAATGTTTGGTAGGGGTTTATGTCAGTATCCCTTCTCCTGTGCTCTTTCTGAGTGGCATAGCAGCTACAGCTGGATATAGAAGAATACAGTAGCTCCTCAAGTCCCTAATTTATCTTGTGAAGAAAGATCTTATTATGTTTATAAATATGCAAGGTCTGCCTTTAACCTTCAGCCTCCATGTATACTGGCATGGGGCAGGGTTTTCCAGGCAATGTCATACACCCTGTGCCTGTGTCATGCAAACACATAAACAAAATAAGTGCTTGGTGTAACTGGAAACATCTTGAAGCGAACTCTGTGTTAATAAACATGGAATCTTTGTGACAATTCCAAAGGAAGACCAGGCATTCTTGAACTCTTGATTGAATTTAGCTCTGAATGAAAGCCTGAAATGAGAGGGCTGATTGTAAAATCTACTGTGAAATATTGGGCTGTTTATTTGGAGATTCAAACCAGACATGCTAGAAAAAACGCAGGACCAAGTATGACAAAGCTGCACACACACAAAACCTGCTCTCAAATTCTTTGAAGTTTAGAGATAAAACAATTTTTACAGCATTTTTTGTTGTTCAGAGTCCTATTTTCTTCTCTGTCCCTGCTGCAGTGTAACTTGTGGTGCTCCTGTCATGGAGAATCTGTTTCATTATCAAGGTCATGGCTGGATACCATCATAAACCCCTTCTTTAAAGCATGCAGGAAAAAACAGACCATGCATTAGCTGACCAGACATCTCTATTTCTGAAACAGTTTTTGGCTGAAGCTTGCATCCAAATATTCCCTAGTTGGAGAGGACTCTTGTGTGAAAGATGACTGATTGACCATGAACAGTAATACATCAGATACCTCAATCCACCAAAAATAGTATGGTTATAAGGGCATGAAGAAAAAATGTTTTCTTTTGCCACTGAGAATGAATTTTCTTCCAATAATGTCAGAATGAGAGTGAATGAAGGTGGAGCAGAAGTCAGGAATTAGTCAAGCTGAAGTATAAAAATAGTTAAGGAAAAATCAAGTCACATCTTTATTACTTTAAAATTATGCTATACATTCATTATATAAATAAACCCATAATACAAAGATTTAAAATATTATAGGTGATTTATATTAAAATATCATACTATCAGATGATGAATTTAGGAGGAACTGACTCCCCATACATGCAGGATCTGTAGTTACGGACTGAATTACTCAGTTAATCCTTGGGACTGTGGCTGCTGAGACAGGATATTGTCAGTCCCCATGATATATCCACAGGCCCTAACTACATTGGCCAGCCTCACCTGGGACCTCCACACACACTCTGTCCCTGCAGCTAGGTGCCTCTTTTAAGTTCATGTCAGGGATTTAGTCCTACTGGAATTATGTTTTGGGAATACTGATCTCTAGCTCAGCCACAGCCCAGCTAGCAGTGGATCCTATTGATCCCTGTCTGCAGGATGACTCCCTTGTTTGTTCTCAGATCTGTCTCATTATTATAACTGGACCTGCTTTGTTACTGCTGATCTGTGTCTTGCCCTGGGTTGCCCTCATCATATCTTATCCTAGTCCTGATCTGTGGATTTACTTCATGGCTTGACCTCAGACCTGCCAAAATACCATGAATTCACCTGATAATCTGGATCCTTTGCTGACTATGACTGCCATCTCTGAGCCTGATGAGATGAGATGCTGCTCATCTTCCTTGGCCATTGTGGGGTCTTGGGTTTGCCCTGGCAGTCTTGTATTGTGCTCAGCTCCTGGCTCTCTTTCCCTTTAGGAATAGCCAGTCCTCGCTGTACCTGTAAGGTCTATCCTAAGCACTGTTACCACTGTTGTTTTTCCAAATGACTCTGTTCCAATTAGAGGAGAACTCAAACTATCTATGTTACATTTCAAAGACATGATTTCAGTCTCATTTCTGATTTAAATACAGCATAGACTTTGTTGCAAAATATTTTAATGATTGGTAATGAAAAAAAGTGCTCCAATATGGAATAATTTTGTGTTCCTATTAGCTCATATGGGACTACAAGCAGTGCATCCTAACTCCTGGGTTGAATATGCTATTTTCCACAGATTAATTTTTTTTAAATTTTTTTTTCCTCCAAATATATAACTCTATGTATGGCAGTAATGCAGCCCCATTCTTTAGTCAGAATCCTAGAGCTTTATTCTTTCCCACATCTGTGATACCTTGCTAAGTAGGATGGTCCAAGTTGCTTACATGAGAAGGTGACAATTAAACTGACAGCTGTCTGCTGAGATGTAGTGGAGCAAATAACTGTCTGTACTTGAAAAATAAATTGTGCTACAGATACATGACAACATAGCCAATCTCTTTGAACAGGGAGAATAAAACTGTTCCCTGAAATAGTGTCTGACTATATTGGGAACATTCAGGTATGACTCTGAAAGCTGTGGCTTCAGCAACCAAAAAGTAATCACAAAATAAATAAAGAAATGAAAATACACACATTCCCACACATTCAAGCAGAACAGGGAAAACAGAAAAGATAAACACAGGGTTCAGTGTATTTACTTGGTCACGAATGAAAGTCAGTGTCATAGCTAAGAACAACAAGGGCCTTGAATTGTTTTTTCAAATAGGTGAGGCAGTCTTTTGGTTAGAACCAGAAAAGAAGTGGTTTGAGTCAATGTGGCCCAAGAAATAAGCCAGATTTTCAGAGTGCTCAAGTCTCACTTCAGTTTGAAGCCTTAATTAAGTTGATATTTTTTTAGGGTCATTACTGGAGACTTCTAAATTTATGTACTTGGGACTAGTAGTTTCCAAAGCCATTCAGGTCAATAGCAGCTCCATGGACTTCAGGAAGCTCAAGATCAGGTCTTTAATGAGAGTATTTAGCTGCTACATACATACACAGAATTAAATATGTCATATATATGTAATGCATGTATTCCTACAGGATGAAGCCATGCTTTACATATAGTTTTTCCTTCCTATTTAGCATTAATAAAGAGGGTTAAGCGTGCCATTTCACTTTTTTTTCTCCTAAGGCAACCCGTTCCATATATGAACAATTACATTCTTGCAAGTTAAAGATTACACAGTGAGTTATTAACTTTAAACACTCGTCATTCCTGAAAGCTATGTGGTAGAGACATTTTAGGTTGAGGCAACTCCTCTTACATAAGAGAGTTTTTCTGCCAAGTTATTACCTGAGACAGTTTTTGTGTTGTAGGTGAATATTTATATAGAGATTTCTCCTCCTGACACAAGGGCTACCAGGGAGCTTGGATATCCAGAATACAGCAAAAGCAGAAATAAAGCAGTCTTGGGCTTGATGAAACTGAAGAAAAACATCTCCAACAAGAGCAGACAAAAGGAAACCAAATGCTGACTTGTAATCCTGTCTCCTGTGAAGTCTTCCTCCCCCCTACTGCTTCCAGCATATGCAGAGCTCTCTTGACACCTTGCAGAAACTTAGGAGCACCTGGCTGGCTCTCAAGGGTAAGTCTCAACTTGTTTATGAGTTCACTAGAAAAACACTAGCATGTTGTTCTTCCACCTGATTTTTCTTTTCAGTTTGCCTACAAAGGCTCCGGTCAGCACAGTTTCTGCTTCTCAGAAATTCCACTAAATAAATACTGATATGGTTGGCTTGCAACTTAAACTGCCAAGTTAAGCAGCTGTCCTGAAGGTCTTGGGCTCCCCTGGGTGCCTGAGGTTTCTGTGTCCTTAAAAAAAGAATAGAGAAAATGACAAAAATACATACTTCTTTATTTTTCTCTTTTCACTGGTTTGTTGGTCTGGGGACAGCATGTACTAGTTAACAAGTTCTGCCTTTTGCTATAGTTACCCTAAATTGGTACTCTTTGGTCAGACAATTAGATCAGGCAACTAGAGGGCTCTGTTGTTAGGCTCCCTTTTAATGTGTATTTAGATTAAGGGCAGCCTAAAAAGACTACTGTATGTGTCTGGCTGGATCCATACAAATAGGGTTCAGGACTACTCAGTCTAATTCACTTTTTTCCCTTCAGTCAGTAAAAAATATTAGGATTGTTAACAGAGAGAGGTTTCTCACTAAATTGTAGTCAGACTTTTAAGGAGTGGTGTCTATGAATGAACTGGGGGAAGGCTGAGAAATCCTGCAGAAGAAAACTGCTTTGGCCCTGCAAAAGAGTCGTGAGCAAAGAACCTTTCAGACATTGGCTTGCTTCTCACTCCCACTGGAGTCAGGGAAGATGCCTGTAATTAATTTCAAAGGGAGAAAACCATGCCAGCATTTGTACAGAAGTATTTTTTGAATACTTCAATATATGTGACCAAAGTTCTGGCCCTTCTGTAGCTTATGTAATGGAGTAATCTCCAAGGAAAGGGAAAATTGGCTGCTATATAGATGTGGAAACATTCATTAATCATTGGATCAGCACTCTAAACATTTCCTGTTTATATCCAGAGTGACACTTCTTTAGATGATATTGCCAGCTTCAATTTGGCATCAATGTCTTATTTTGTAAAAACAAGCTGTTATCAAATTTAACAAAAATAGAACAGTTTCCATGAAGAAAATGGTTCTGAATGGCCTTTGGTTCAGATCACATTTCAGAAAACAAATTTTCTTCAAAAGTTTTGATCCAGTCACCTCAGACTGAAAAACTGAAGGGAAACTGGTTGGGGAAAAAAGAAAAAAAAAAATGTTTGAAATTGTTCTGTATTGTCCACTTCAGGGGTAAAAAAAAAAAAAATTATTAAAGAGATGTGCAATTCTCTGGCTCAGGTCATAGTAAATGAGCCTATGGTGGATATCTTTCTATCTGCAGTTGTACTGCTCACACACAAAAACATCCATTCTGATTATTGCTGTTTGTCTCTTTTGCTCTCAGAATTTCCATGATTAACAGTTCTCGACGTCTCCCACTCCCGGCTCCCTAGACCTAAACCTACCTCCTTTTTATCATCACAACACAAATAACACACAGATTTTAACATATTTAAGACCACTGCATGAATGTATAAACAGATTTTGCAGGGGGAGGGAGAGAATGGAGTGGGGGGAAGGAAAAAAGTTATCTGAATTCTAAACCTTCTAATATTCTATTTCTATCAATTGTCTTCAGCATGACAAGGTCTGGCTTTTCAGGCTAAATGTAGACTTGCAATTTCCTATATTAGGAAACAAGCATTTTTGGCGCTGAGTTTAACTGGTGCAGAGTAGCTGTGTCTATTCTGTTAAGCAATTTTGCCCTTCAAGATGGTTTGGCTGTATACAGACCCTGACTGATTCCTGGAAGTATACCTGGGAATTGTCTGGGAGACCCCTACTTGGCTTCAGCCAAAGCTATATCCCACTGTCCAACTGCTTGAACAGTTGAACAGTAAAGGCTGGTGATCAAGAATCACACAAACGTCTTGGATCTGCTTAGTTTACTAGTTGTTCCCTGGACTGCAACCACTAAGTTTAAATTATAAAATAACCCACCTGGGTTCAGGGTCTCTGTGTTGTAATCATGAAATTTCTTTTTGACAGTCTGATGTATCTCTCCTCTCCCGCTACATACCTAGCCAGGGAAGACCCTATATGGTGCTGGGGTACTGGCAAGCTCTCTATTCTCTAGGGATTATAAATTAAGAGGAAAAGTAGTTTATGAGACAACATAGTGAAGAATGAATCCAGCCTCCCAGTTTTTTCTTTGCCTTTGTGTCTTAGCTATCACATCAATGCACAAAAACACCATGCCTAGACATCAAACTCCCACATCTGTCACCCCTTGGAAAACAGGTGGATGAGTAATTCACCTAAGGTGTGAATGTAGGTGTATGTAAGGTGTATATAAGGTGAATGTAAGGTGTATGACTGGCTAAAATACAGTAAATACTAGAACACTGTGTCTGTTCCTACTTCTTATCTGTTCTGCTGCTTCAGCACAGGAAAGAAACAAGTTTAGTGGCATATAAACTGCTGATGAAAGTGTGAGTGTCTTGTCATATTTTGTGTTAAGTAATGGTGAATCTCAGAGTCTGGCTTGCAAGGTAAAATGGTCTTTAGTAATCCCAGCAGAGAATCATTGATGTCAGTGTCCTGTGTCATGGCATTTTTAAATCAAGTCATAAACATATCAATAAGGAAGGATGTATTCTAATCCATGGAAATTCTTCCCAGTGTAAGAGGAACAGTTTTAAATTCAGTGGGTTGTATCAAAAGAGGTTACAGAATAACTTAATCTAGTAATCATTTGTGAAGTTCAGGTCCCAGGATATGGCCAGCAAAAGAACTGTAAAACTCTGGCTTTTTGTTTGAGCTGTCCTGACATACATTACCCACAACAAAGCATTTGGCCTTTGCCTCCACAACACTGGCTTGTTCTGTGGCAGAGCCAGGAATGTAGAAATGTGGCTTCCAGCCAAGCTGGTGGGGAGAGGAGAATGCCTTTGACCTGGAGGATTCCAGCTCCCTCCATGTCTGCATCTTTTATCCAGCACTTTTTGCCATTTGAAGTGGGTGCTTCTCCATGCTGGTCACAGCTGCTGTTCTCCCTCCTGCATCTGCCATTCTCACACTCCCAGCCTGGGTGGCCGTGCTGGGTTTGTGCATTGCGGGCTAGCCAGGATGTGGCTATTGAAAGGGCAAACGTGGGGAAGGCTGGAGCTTGGCTATATGTGCATAATAGCAAGTCAGTCAGTGTTCACAGGCTGAGAATACCACAGTGTTTGAGCTAAGGGAAGCTCTTTGTTTGCTTTTCTTTGCACTAGTGACTGGGTTACTTCAGCCTAATAGAAGGCTCTTTATTTTATTTTATCCTCTGTGAACCTGACCTGTCACAAATCAATTTACAAAAACCTTATAGGTTCTTTCATCCTGCTCCTCCCAGGAAGGGCAGCTGAGAATAATTCATGATGAATAAATTTGCTGGTTCCCAGAAGACTGTACTTAGTGAGCTTGAAGTTATTCCTTCTGCTTCAAACATTCACTGAAACACTTGAGTTTCAGGTGAAGTAGTGGTAGTAGAAGAAAAGATGTTTTACACTTCATTTTTACTAGTGGGCAATTTCTGACTGTTCCTCTGATGTACTCTATAACTTCAGAAAGCATCATCCCCCAGGGTATGGTAAAGGTGACTTTACCACGAGGTGAAGTCAGTAATAACTGCAGGGCTCCGGACTCTTGCTTGACACTTCACAGTTCTTCCTGGCATCTGAATGTGCCAATTTCTTGGAAGTTTAGGGTTAAATAAGTGACCAGTTTATTCTGTTGAAAAGACTGTTAAAGGAACTATTTTGAATTCATCCTGTGGCTGTAGGTCCAGATGTTAAAATTGACTAAGACCTACCTCTAATTCTAAAATCAGTGGTAGCCTACAGAGGAATTAAATTTATTAGTAAGAATTTAAATTACATCTTTTTCCAAAGCCTGTTTATATTCTTTACTTTAATCATACTTTCATTGGGCCAGCAAGCAGTAACATTGTAATAACATCATGCCAGACAAGCCACTTCAAAACTAGGAAGAAATAAAAATTACAAACACTGAACTGGCAGAGAAGATGACCACTAGAGATTGCCCAAATGGGGCCACAATGTCTGCCCTGCAGACATTGCAGGGAGACAATGGGATATTGCAGGAGGCATAAGAACCAGTTCTGGAGGCAGGGTGTTTGTTCAGGACATGGAGAATCACAACCTCTGGGATTTCTATTATATGTGCCTTACTTAAGGCCATGTTAAAAGAGTGTGTAGGTATCTAAAGAGTCAGGTTGAACCTATGAGATTTTCTATGGGAGATGGAAATATAGGTGCTTTTGAGGTCTTACAAGTCACTATTCTGCTGCTTTAAATACTTTAAGAGTTTGGCTTTTTGAGACTGAGACAATCAAAGTTGAGGATTACGTAACTACTGAGTAGCCTCCACTCCTGTTCGCACTGATGGGAGTATGGAGATCCTGTCCTCTGCCTCAGTGTTACTTTAACCCATCACTTAAAATACCTATACCCAAAGGTAATCTCTGTCTTACATGAGATTGCTCCAACAAATGGTGTTTTTTTGCCAGCTTTTTAATTTCCTGTCCGCCTTGCAAGTGTGTTGTGATGTGTGGAGTTTTCAAATTACTCTGGCAGGAAAGCATTCTGTCAAGCAATATATTGTGTACTGCAGGACTTGGTTTTAGGCCAAACAGATAGAAAAACAGAAGGAGGTCAGAATTTTCTCTCATCCCTTATGTTTCTGAATCCACATAACAAGAAATTAGGTGGGCTTAGAAATCTCCATGTGCTGGAGAACCTGAAAAGAGTCTTCATGTCTGCTTATGAAACTGTACTTGAAATTTTTCTCATGCCATTGACTCTTGCAGGTCCAACACTTAGTGCCTCCAGGCTGAGAGAGGAGCCACAGTGAAGTTCAGCCTGAATAATGCAGACTGAAGAGATGCCTCTAGGTATCAAGGGTGGCTAAGTCCTAGAACCTCCATCTGTTTGGAGTGGATTAACTCCCAAGGCATAGGAAAGGACAGTCAGTTCACTACCAACTACTAGTGCATAGTAAAGGAGATATGTACACTTGTGCAAGGAGAATACACTGCAGACAGTACCCACAGCAAACAACCTCTGACTCACCACATGGTTATTAGCTAACTTTTTTAACCTAAAATTTTCTCTTAGTTAAAGGGAGAATGCTGGACATTTGGAGTTTGTACATCCTTACATCATTTAATAGAGCTAACAAGACAGAGTGCTTAAACTCCCTATTGCAGCATGGACATCCAAGCACTGTCTGCTTTTTATGCTAATTCAAATACTTGTTGCTGCTTTGATTTTGTGCTTAGCCAGTCCCAAGGGATTCAACTCTCCTTGAGTTCAAGGAGAGAGCTGTTGCTAGCTGTTGAGAGCTGCTATTTGTGAGCAGGTGTGAAGTTGGAGGACATGGGCAAGAGAAGGAAGCCTGATCTGTTGCCTTTCTTCTCAGCTTTGAAGAACCCACATAATAATATAATTTGTAATACATATCATTTGTAATACATATCATGGTCACTTTATGAAGTGGCAGCAAACCAGAGGGGAAAGGGCTTATACATGGGAAGTAACACATACATACATGTATATTATCTTGGAATAAATGGTATGTGTGTATGTAGGTAGGTACATGTATGTGTGTGCCTCTGCACATGCACACTAGAGTGTGACGTCCCTCTGCCAGGAAAAGCAGGGAGGAATTCATAGCTGTCTATAATGTCCACAGCTAAACTAGTGACTCCACACTTCCTTACAATCAGTGGTGAGAAACAGGCACTTAGCAGAGCACAATTCACCTAATCATCTGAAATTAATCACCTTTTTAAAAGGCGATTTTAAAAGGCTGTTTCTCACCATTATCTGTAATTGGGCAGAGATCCTTGTTGCAGAGGTGTAACATGAAGTGAGATGAATCTCACCTTTCCTGTCAGAGCTCTCTGGAGTATTCCACATGCAATTTACTGTATTATATGTTACCTACAGTGCTCTTTGTGTGTGACCTGGGTGTTCACTTACCAAAACCAATGAGTAAACCTGATCTGAATCCAACTGAAAATTATAACAGATTTTTCCACACAGCAACCTCATTACTTATTACAGTGGTATGTGCTTTCTTAAGTACAATCTTAAGTGTAAGAGATCTTCATGTTTTGAAGGGTTCTTTTAAAATTAGTTGTTCTTTGATCTACAACATAATGTGATTGCACAGACAGTTGTATTAGCACAATCAAAAGAACACTGGAACATGCCATGGGACAAGAGGCAGGAATATTTTAAACCAATATTTCTGCTAGTTTCTGTTACTAAAAAGAGTGTGAAGAACTGACTTGGCAGACAGTTGCTACAAGGTGAATGAATTCACTTCATTGGTAAAATAAGTATAATAGATATGTGCTTCCTCCAGACACAGCTGGCTAGAATGTTAGAGGGCACCCTTCAGGAGGAGTTAAATAAGCTGTGTAATGTAAATGTTCATGTTTCAATAGCATCTGCATTGATCACAGGTTTACATGATATAATGGTTGCCAAGGCAGAGGGCTTGGAACTGTATGATCTCTAAGGTCTCTTCCAACCCAAAATATCCTGTGGTTCTATGATTCTCTAAAGGTGGGTCTTGGAGATGATCAGGGCAGTTCAGGTCCTCAAAATACACAGAGAAAATGTCAGTTGACACCAACCTGATTATACATCCTTTGCTAATTCATATGATATTGATATAGGTAATGACACAGGTGAAAAACAGGGATTCCTGAGATATACCTAGATTCATCCTACCTAGCTTCAGATGCTGAGATGTCCAGCTGCTTTAACACACCGTGGAGTTTGTGGGGTAAGGGCACAATGACTAACTCAGATATGGATTTAAAGTGCTCTCTATATCTCCCCTGATGATAGAGAGATCGTAGAATAAAAAAGTACAAATGCAGGTACTCTGGTTAAATGGATGAGCACATTATCAACCCTGTAAGGCATTCATAGGATCCTCAGCAAGTCCATCTGGATTTGGTATGTCAAGGGAAGAGCATATTTTTCCCTAGTTACTCAAACACGAGTTATCAGTTGCTGTGTTTGCTGATAATCTCAAGATCTCATTCCTGAGAGTGCTGACAGAGGCATGTGTGGTGCAGATTTTAGGCTGTGCTAGCTGGAGGGAACAGTACTTACAAACAGTTCATTAACTCCACTTGCATTAGGTACTTACACAACGGATGTTTACAGGCTGTCCTGGCTGGAGTTGTAATGGCAAGTGGTTGCTAGGAAGCAGGAGTGGATTAATCCTAAACAGAAAGGAAGGCAAGAGAATGAGCTTTTGAAAGGACAAGGATGACCCAGGATACTACAGGCCTGTCAGTCTCACTTCAATGCCTGGTAAGGTTATGGAGATTATTCTGGGAGGTATTGAAAAACACCAGAAGGTCATTGCAGTCATGGCTCACAGCCAGCACAGCTTCATGACAGGAAGGTCCTGCATGTGGAGAGCACTGCTGTCTGCAGTGCTGCAGAGCAGACCACAGTATCAGGAACTAGAAGACATTTTAACCCTTGCTTCCACTATAAGTAAGAGGGAGTTCTACAAACACCACCTCTTTCAGCGAGTTTGTGATGGAAAACAGAATTTTAATGATCCCATAGGGTGCTCTTTGCTATTGTTGGAAATAAAAAGCCTTGTGCAGAAGTACTGGAGAGTCCAGAGAAGGACCATTAAAGTAATTAATGTCTTAGATAGCTGCCCCTGCTAGGATGGGCTGATAGAGCTGGGAATGCTCAGCACAGAGAAGGGAAGTCTTACGGAAGGATCACATCAGTGTGTATAAAACCTGAAGGGAATCAGTAAACAAGATGGAGCCAGGCTCTTTCCAGAGGTGCCCTGTAACAGGATGAGAGGAAATTAGCATCAACTGAAACACAGGAGGACATCAGGAAACACTTTCCCTTTTTTACTGTAAAGTTCACTGAGCACAGGAACAGGTTCTCTGGATAAGGGCTAGAGTTTCTAGCCTTGGAGACTCTAATAATCTACCTAGTTCATGTAACTCTTCATGGTCCTAGGCAAGTGCTGACCTGCTTGAGCCGGGGAGTTGGACCAGATGACCTCTAGAGGTCACTTCCAATCTTAGCCCTTGTGATATTCTATATATGTTAGTCTGGAGACCATCTGTGGATTTGTGGTTGTCAAAACCCAAGGCAAGAAACACATACATGCAAGAGGATGATAATGGGGAAGAGATCACTTACAGCTTATCTTTGGATGTTGCTGTCCTTGAAAGCTGTTGAGGAATTGGCACACATGACAGCACTAACATTTGCAAGGAAGTTTTGGATCTGTAGATCTACATGCCTCCTCAGCAAGAATAATAGCTGAGAAAAATTGTTTCATTGTTCCTGATACTTTTTTTCACACCCAGGAATCAGCTTCCCTTGGAATCTTTCCATCTTTGGAACTCAGCTGCCAACAACCTGGTTTGGGTTTAGCTGACCTACTGTATGTTTTCCATTTTAAATATCATAGACCCAAAAAATAAATTAAAAAAAAACAGAGAAGAAGGCTAATTTCACTACAACAATGAGTAAGTATTAAGTAGATTTTCTTTCATATGTAGTGTGTTCATACCTGGCCTATGTCCTCCTACAGTCACGCATGAAAGAAATCCTATGCATGCAGGTTACTCCTTTCTCAAAAGTGGCAGCCAGTGATCCAGGACTTACAGCAATAAGGAGTCCTGCTGGTTTTTGCAAGAAACCTTAGATTCTTTTCATGCAAATTCACCAGATAAATGATAAATTAATTTTTAAAAATTAAATTAATTTTTAAATTTAATAATAAAAATAAAAATTAAATTAAAAATAATAATAATTTTTCCCCCTACTTGATAGGAAAAAATAGCTTTCATAAAACTTTCAAGTAAGTTGATATTCTATTTGTTTGGACTCAAGCAGAGAAAAGAGATCGTGAAAGTGACCTACGGATAAATCATTTTGGGGGCCCTGGTATGAGCAGTTTTCTAACTGAGCTGAAGCAGAGCACACATAGTAGGAGATCTCAGATTCATGTGGGTGAAATAACCCTGCAAGGAGTGGACCCAAATGATCCTGGCACAGTTCTGCTTTCACCTCCCGTTGCTATCAGAAGTTACAGTTCTCATTCTCCTTAGACATAACTACATCCTCTGCTGCAACACAACTTTTTCAGCTTGCATGAACATTCCACTTCATAAGTTGTATTCAGAGATCTTCCCAAGCAGTTGTGGGAGTGTTCCCTAATATGGAAAGTATATTTGAAGACTGGGAAGAAAATGAAAATGTTATGTGGTCCAGAATCCTCTGTTTACATACCTTATTCTATTTATATGTGTATATATAAAAAAACAGAAGATATATATATATATATATATATATATATATATATATATATAAAATGTGCCAAATTGGTCTCTCTGTATGAACTGAGAATTCTACAGTAAGTGTGCTTTATATAAGATAAATGCTTCCTGTTGGTATTTTAAAGCATACAGAGGCAGGCTTAAAATAATGCACCAGCCCAAAAAGTCCTTTAAATAGCACAGGAAATATGACAAATTCTGAGTCTACCAGTGACAGCACAAGAAAAGGAAAAACAGAGATAGGACTTTGGTAACAGGAATGACAGTGGGATTATATTCCTCCAGAGGTTATCACAAGCTTGATTCTGATACAGGTAGAATATCACTAATAAAGAGGATATTCTTCCAGGATGGGTTATACTCTCCTAATTATGGAGCTGTTTCTGTGGCACCTGAAGAAACCACATTTGACCTGGTTTTGTTGGCTTGTGTATCTTTAATGATATGCTTTCAGAGAATTAAGGAGAAAACAGTGACTTGTGGAAGGCAGCATGGGAACCTATTTTGTCCTGTTGTCTTGCTTGAACACACTGACTGCTAGACAGAAAAACTCTTGCTATCAGATGCCATGCTTGGTTACAGCTTCAATTGTATAGAATAGCCTTCCACATTGGGAGGAGGGGGGCAAGGAAGTTTTATTCTTATGGCTGGTACATTGTTGCTATTAACAGTTACCGCAGAGTCTGTCTCCCTCCCCCTTATCTGTTGATTTATGTGTGTGTTGCCACACAGAATTACTTGATAATCTCATTATACCTAATCCTGTTTACTCCTACAGAGGAGACTGGCAGAGCTCCTTTGTTTTCCTGTTTCTCTTTTCCTTTAGTTATTTAAGAGATATTCTCTATAAAGCACAGTCTTTCAAAGTGAATGCTTATTCTGTCCTTAATTCCAGACTCATCAAATTCAGCACCCACTCTATCTCCTTTAGTAAACATTTTCTTTGAGTCAAGCATCACACAAACATTAGCTGTGGCTCTTCTTATGTTCAGTTCACGTAATTGCATTATTCTGAAGCAATTAAAGCTTCTCAAATAACATTTTGCATTTACATTATCTATTATGCCTTTAAAAAGTGGTCTCCCTTACAGGGTTTCTTCATGGAAATGCAGTAAAGAAGACTAGAAGCTGTAAATGTCTATACATATTTTTGGTTCTTGAATACTAAGATGCTTATTAAGGTAGATTGACTTAATTCAGGATATTTCTAAAGCATAGGGAATCACAAGTATACTTTTGGTGACTAGAAGCTCTTAACAAGGTTACTAAAAGCATGTAAATGCTGTTGATATGAATACAGGCATTAGAGGCATGCCCACAGTAAACAGACATCTAGACAGCTGTTGTAAGGCAAGATGAGAACTGTAACTTCATCTACCTGTTTACTTTTTTAAGTGCTGAATGTAGTTAACAAGAACATGCTTGGCTTAATAAATATTTCCACAGATAGGCTTACTAATTTTTGTTTTACTTATTTAGTGCTTGTGGAAAGTTCTAAGGAAGATGAATGCTTTATCCTTATTTATATATAACAAGACAGTGAATAAACAAATTTCCTGAGTTTCTTTTAATCAAATAATCCCATTCTGAAGTGATGACTTTCAAAAGTACTGCAGTACACACTACTTAGCACTACACAAGGTTTTGGAGAAAAAGAAGGCTCACAATTTCCTAATCATTACTTTTAAGCCATTTCAAAAGCTATTACAGTTAATCATATTGTAATTCTCCATCATTAGCAGTCATAGAATTTCTAAGCTAAAAGGGGCAAGAATTGTAGGGGAAAGTAACATCACATTGTTGGCTTAAAAGAAACAGTTGAGTTTTCTGGGACTGAAATAGGAACAGTTCCACTCAAAATTCTTACATTCGAACTTTTGGACCAAGATGTAGGTAAGAAGACTCCTTACAGCTTGAGCACTACATGTATTTTACTTAGTTATCTATTGTACAGGAGAAAACTATTTCAGCATAGTCACACACAGTGCGACTATGTCATGCAGAGGAGTAAGCCACAATTCCATCAATTTTCAGCATCCAGTATCTCAAGACTGACAGCCCAGAACTGCCACTCTAGGCATTAGTCATTTTTGATCATTTTATTGCATTCAGGAGCACACTGAGGCTTTGATAAGGAACTCCATCAGGAAAGTTTTCAGTCTAGGTAGGAATCATTATTTGATAATGACAATGCAGAATCTCACTGAGGAGGGGAAAGAAAAACGTTTCAGCATAGCCTCTGAAGGAACAAAACTTAAAGTTATGAGAACTGTACAGTTCTTGTATTTTAGGGCCCAGATTTCGGTACCATGTTACCACTAGGAACTTCTAAAATCAGTGGCTATGTAGCTGTTTATCTGCTTAAAATCACTGTGTAAAATCCCTGTATTTGACTTCTTGCCTTTAATAATTCTGAAATTTCCACCATCAGGCATTAGGCCTTTCCATTGAGCTTCACTCAAAAATCAGACAGCAAGAAGTCCCTGTAAACAGAAGACTTGGTTTTACATTCTTACTCCAAATCATTTAAAGAAGAAAGATTTTAAATTGGGTCCTGCCATCTCCCAGCTGAGGTCTCCAGTCACTGCCCTCTGAATTAGACATTTTAGATTTGCTTAAGCTTTTCTGCTTCTCGTAAAATACTGATGTACCTGCTGGGAGGAGGGATAGGAATCACAGCACTACAGTATTGTTTCCTCAGAATCAAGACACAAGTATTTTTCTTGCCCATACAAATTTCCAGAGGTTGTGTGGAGTGAGATAAATTCTGCAGGAGAAAGAGAAAACAATTGCTCTCTTTGACATAGGAAAGATCTGTTCTCAAATTTGAGCCAGGTGAGATCCCATGTCACAGGTGGAGTGTTTTAATCAGGCTATTAAATTATTACTGGAGACCTTTTTTTATTTTTTTTTTCCACGAGAACAACTTATCTGGACACAAATTGATGCAGCTGAGATGCTGATTCACAGAAATTGGAGGTATACACACACAGACTCCCCCATCATGTGACAGGCAACATGTCCCACTAAATGATGCCAATTGTGTGGGAGAGAGAGGCTGTGACCAGTGCTGTCAATACACATACTCTTATTGTTTCCTCCCAGGCAGCTCTAAGCTAGAGTACTCTAGGGTCATTGTCAGCTACTGAACCTTCAGTTCTTGCTTTGCCACATGCAAAAGATGCTGGATGTTCATCCAAAGCCTGTTACCTTTATCTAGGTGAGAAGAAGTTATTCATTCACAATGGTGAATGTTGTTGCATTCACCACCAGTGATGTTCTCAAAGACAGCTATGGAATTATGTAAAGCTGAGCCTAGACTTAATTTCCATGCAAGTGTCTTGCTCTTTTCCTCTACTCATCTGTTTCCCTATAGAAATGATTCTTAAAGTACAGAGGCCAGATTTGCAATCAAGTATATCCTGTGGTTGTAAATTATTGTATAATAATTTACCATAAGAATCCATTTAGAAATGCGCCTATTATAATGGCATAGGAAGCATCCTAAGTACTTACCCATTTCAGAATTTTCCTCAGTTTCCCTTGTTTCTCCTCTTTAAAATTTGAAAGCTTTTATAGCACAGAATGTGAACAGAGCATATTCCCTGGGTACTACAGGATGTTGGCCTCTGGGGAAAAGGCTTTTTGAGATCTTTGCTGTTCCTTATGCTGCCCCTTTTGCCAATGCCAGCCTGTTTACCTCATCTCCTTTTGCTTTTACCTGTAGGAGTCTTGCAGAACTCTTCACAGCTGGGCACTTAAGAAGCAGATCCTAGGAAACACTTTAATATCTTCTGCAATTGACACCTGGTGACAAACACATAAAGAAGCTCTCCATGTGCAAATTATCAGTGTAACTTGGTTCAGGTTGCAGAGTGCACTGTAGCAGGAGACTTTGTAAAGTCTTCTCTATAGCACTGAGTCATTATTAGTTTTGAGACAATGACTCAACAGAGCATTTCAGAATAGAGCTGTTTTATCCTAAAATCCATCTGTGTTCAGCTAAGAAACTAAATATCCACTTGTCATAAAGTTAAAGAATGTTATAGAGTTCAAAAATGCTTATATATTTTGCCAAAACAATCCTTTACAAGCAGCCTGATTTTTTCTTGCACTGATTCTTTTCCTATTCCGTTGTAGCTGTGATTCTGGCATCTCAACAGCAGGAAGGTGGCTGTGTCCCAGGGGAAAAAAAGCAATAGAATTTGAGATAAAAACATTCTAAAGAGAAATTCTAAGTATGTGTTCCTTCTATCAGTTAAATTAGATATACAGTGGCAATACCACCCTGCAGATATGCACAGACACTGATACTCAGACAGATATCCAGAGAAAGACATTCATGCTTTTTTTCTTAGCACGCCACATAGTGATTTTTTGCTTTACAGGAATTCCCACAGACCTCTAGACATGACATGATGAGAGTATGCTGCCTTTTGCCTAAACAGTTTCAACTGATTTAATTATAAAAAAGGAATATTGGAATAACAACTGCTGTAAAAGACAATATGCCTCTTATTCTGACATAATAAGTGCTGACAGAAAGAGAAGGAAAATGTATTTTCTGTAAGAAGTCTCAAAATGTCTGACAACTGCATTTGGTGTTGTGTTTGGGCTGTAATTTTCAAAGGGAAGCAAGGAGAGAAGTGCTGTCCTTGAGTGAGTGAAGTGTAGCCTTCATTCATTAGGGGTGCCTTCAAAGCTTAAACCAACTGTTCCATTCTAAGAGGCAAGAAATATCCCCTGCCCTACAGATCATAACAAGGCGTGCAGGCATCTCTACCCAGGGCAGGAGTGCAACAAATGATAGTGCAGAAAATATGAAATGACATGCACATGATAGCCTTTTTAATAAAGTTTGTTATATCCATGCTGGTTTTCTCAGACAAGACGAGCAACAGTTTTTATTGAAATAAACTTCATGGTGAGTGGTACCGTGAAGAGAGAGATAGCATTCACATGTGGTTCTACCAAATGGAGGAAAAGGTATCCAAGACTACTTCTGCTTCTTAGAGAGGATCATCACTATTTATTTCAGCGGCAATAGTCATAAGGAGGAAGAAAGTCAAGGAGGATAAGATTATGTCTCTCTGTATCACCACTGATACATTATCAATCCTCTGAAATTATAGTCTCCATTTTTATAATCCTTGAAGGAAAATACAAGCAAACTGTCAGTACCTCAAGCTAGTGGAGCATCCTGAACAAAGGGGATATGAAAATGTGCTCCCAGCAAAGAAATCCCTAACAACTTACAAGATTAATTCTCCTTGATTGTGATAATAATCTTCAAGAATATTGAAAGGAGTGGTACCAAATAGTGATGTATGGTTCCAACACAAAAGTAGCAAAGGAAGATGTTGAAGACAGGGATCTAATATTTATTCATTGGTTTTGTCACAGTTAAGGATACAGCTGAATAGCACCAAAATGTTCTTAATAAAAATGTTTAAGCATATCCATTTTTTGATCAAAGTGGTTCCCAGTAATCACATTGCATATTTTGTCTCAAGAGGCAAAGTAGAAGAGTTATGAGTGTGATAGCATAAAAATGGTAAGAAAAATCATTAGACAAGTTACAGATATAACACAATATTCTGGAGGTATCTGTAAGATAATCTGGAATAGGTAGCAATTAAAAATAGACTTCACAAAACATCATGACAGATCAAAAAAGATAATTCAGATAATTCAGGAGAATTCTACGTGTAAGGACAAAGAAGCATTGAAAGAGCTCATGGGAATGTAACTGGAGACAGTCTTGTAACAGTGAGTATAAAATACCCAAGCTGGTCTCATGCTAAGTGTAATACAAGCATGATGAGGCAAAAAAGCACCTAGAGGATCATGCAGGGTTTTCAGGATTTGGTGAAACACATAAAGTAAGAGGAACATGCACATAATGTGGTAGTATTTCATGTGAGCTACAACACATGGAGACAAGATCAGCTTTGAGTGCGATAGCAAGAATGCGGTTATGGACAGAAGGAGAGAGGGAGGGAGGTTTTAGTGGCTTTCTCAGTACAGATAGTTAAACATAGCTAAGCTGTTTGAGGAAGATAAATTTATAAGAGAATTAAAAGGCAGTTTAAGCTCTTATCAAGAAAAAAGAACAAAGTATGGAGAATTTTAGAGCCAGATAATTGTAACCAGAGAGATGTTGGAAAGAATTTTGTGGGATGGTGGGATAAGATAGATTAAAGACTATAGAGACTGACTTTGTTAGACTGTAAATACTTTTAAGAGTGTTGAAATAAACAGTAATAAGTGCCATAGAATTTCCTACTTATTGAAAATTCCCATTTATGACATGGTATATAGCTTTCCCTTACACAAAAGAGATCAGCTAAATAGAAATGTGGTTTCTGTAAAATAAGAGAGGAAATACACAGAAAGACTGACTTCGTTGTGTCTTCTTAAGATGTTTTGGGAGTCATAGCACAACTATAATATTTTCTGGAAGAAATAAGGTGATCTTCACTAGTCCTGATGTCACTGGTAATTTTGGTGCTTGCAGAAGAAAGAAAATAAGATAAAAAGGATAATCAGACATCTCAAGGAAGTAGAATGAAAAATGGGACTTAAGATAAATGAAGATACAGCCAATTTTACAGAATTTTAGACAAGCTTCTCTATCAGCAATAATTATAGAGACCAGAACATGGCAGCTAAAGCACCTCAGAGTACTGACAATCAGAATTTCAGTGGGACTACTGAAATTAATATCAATCTGGGGAGATAAATATATTAGGAATACGAGTTACTTTATTTTTAAATCAGAATACCAGAATTTATAATACACCAGATAATTTTAATTCATTTGTTTTTACATAGAAGTGACACTTAGTCATTTGCTAAAAAGACAAATAAATGAAATAAATAGAAATAAAATAACTGCTCAAACATGTGTGAGTAAGAAAATTAATTAGGAATAATGGAGGGAGGGGGTGGTCAATAAAGATCATGAGTAGTCATTTAATCCCCACAGCTCCAGTGGTCAAAGTATGTGGTTAAGATGACACAAGAAGCATCTGGGTAAAGCTCTTCTGTTGCTACTTAAGGCTGGTCAATCAAAAGGAAGCAAAGTGGAAACACTAAGTTAAAACTGTGTTCTTAATATGTGTGACCAGCTATACAAAAAAAGAGCCCTAGCAGAAGGAGATTGGGGCAAACTGAGGAATCATGAATCATTATGTTCTCTAAGTCCTTGAAAGGGGGAAGGCAGCAAGAATCTGGGAATGAAATGGACCACCAGCAGAGATTTATGCCTCGCAGCCATACTGACATGCCATAGGAGACAGGCGTGTAACAGACAAGTATATTGTGATTACGGTCTGCCAAATGTTGAGCAGCCCAGATCCTAACCCATATCACCATTTACATCATTCCTGAGTTTACTCATCTAGGTCTCAAAATAAACAAAGGAGGAGTCTTATATTTTAAGCAGTTCTATTTCAGCTTAAACAGAAATTTGAACATATTGCCCAAGTCCAAAAAGATGAGGGGAATGTCCAGCTCCTGGTATTTCTGAGGCAAAAGTGAGCTGTGCTTACTGTACATGCTGTACTGCTGGGATGGCCACACAGACAGGATTGAAAGTAATAACAAAAATTGAGCTCACTGCTCATTTGTTACATGCTGCAGGAATATTTCTGCGCAGAATTATCAAGCAGTCTTGGATTTCAAGCCAGATCTAATTGCCATCATGAAGGAAAAGTCTTTCCCACTTATTTTTTGGAGTCTCTAGTGTTTTCCCTAAGTATTTGAAAATGCACTGACTTCTGCCCTGAAATACACAGTAGTGAATAATGGTGTTCCTGGTTCTTGCATTTAAAACATTATGCCTGGTGCCAGATAATACCTTAGTAGCAATATGAGCTATGAAGTTTACATTGCGGTTTTCCTTATGCAACCACATCACATGCCCAAAATTAAGTAAAATAGTGATTTTTATAACTTCAAGAGCATAAGCATGCTTAAGATCATGCTTAAGGATGCTTTCCAATTATCTGAAGCGGGAATATATAAACTGTCCTTGTCCAATCAAATGCAGCTGATCACTATTGGATGCTAAACTCTTTATTCCATATTCTTTCATCAAACCATTGAAGGAAGCGGCACCTTTGGGCTTGGAAATTTAGGGAAGGGTATTTCTCTCCTGTAAGTGATTTTATAAAAGAATTATTTTTTAACTTAGCTTTGTGCCAAGTTTTATCTACAATTGAATATAGAAATAAAATATACACTAGGGCTTTCTGGAAAGAGTCAGAGGCACAGAGAGAAGATAAATTACTTTACAAATATAAAATCTTCCAGATTTGAAGACAGAGTGCATAAAATGTGCCTATAACAGCTGAACCAAATTTGAAGCTAAATCTATATTTTAAGAATACAAAAACAACTTAGGGTGAGTCACTGAGGACACAAAGGCAACCACAAAGTTTGAGCACAGTCTATATAGCGAGCTTGACATGATTTCCAAAACCTTTAATTTCTGTTGGTTAGGAGAACGAAACACATTATTTAAACAAAATGCTGTGTTTTTGCAAAATTTATGTTTTTCAAAAATGAAAAAGTTACTGAAGACATTAACTCTTCAGTGATGTACAAATGTGGGAAGGATGTTTACTACTGAAAACTTCCACAGATCACCTTGGAAATTAATGTCTGAACTAGGGACCTGGGCTGCAAAATTTTCTTTGAAGAGAAGGAATAGTTTCCAGTACATATTTTTTTAATAGTTTAGAGCTTCTCTTCTAGTTGTATTTCAACAGTATGATGGAGTAAATATTTTATTTATTTCATAATAATTAGATGCCTACCAAATAACCTTGATACCTAGTATGGCCACAGACTGATTATTTAGGCTGTTATCATCACTGAATCACTAAAATTCCTCTTTGTGCAAATTTTGTCACCTACTGAGAACATATCATGGCTTTTCTGTAGGTACTTGTCCAAGTTAATGAATCTCTTAGTGAAGAAATTTTTCTGGCCTCAGAATCAAAGGAACTTATCCAAAGCCCACTGGATTCAAAGGGAGCTCCTCTATGACAAAGATTTGAACAAAGCCTTTAGTATTAACATGAAATCCTGGAGGGAATGGTTGCAGTTCATGGTTGCTGTGCTTAAAGGCATATTTTATCAATATCAATGTAGTGTCAATGGTGTTAATGTCTTCTGTGGGAAAAGACTGAAGAGAAAGCCATCATTAACACAAAATATTTTCTGAGTTACTCTGCATGAAATGAAGAAAATAAAAAAACCTGTCATAATAGTCTTCTAAAAGACTATTGCACTTAAGTGGGCTCTGCTTTACATGTGGTATGAGCACAAGTTAGTGAGGATGACATCAGTGAAAATAAACAATGTAATGAAAAATCTGGTGCCCCTAAACATCAGTAGAAATTCTTATTGTCTTCACTCCTATTTGCCTGAGTCATGAGTATGCTATCCCTTCTCTTTACAAGGGAATTAAAATCTTTCACAGATATCACAGGAAAGCCTATAAAATTTTTTCTGCACAAGGCAGCAAGATTATGGGAACTGGAAATTATATATTTATTATGATTAGTCAGTATACATATTATATTTTCAATGTCACGGGTACTATGAAGTGCAGCTCTCTTTTGCGTAGACTGTAAAGAAACTAGTGACCTGAAGTGTTCTACGTACCTGGTGAGAAACTGCATATACAAGGCAGGTTAAAAGTGTTAAACAGTGTGTGTGACACAGGCAATCAGTGCCTTTTTTTAGCCCTTCTGTAAAAGCCAGGTCATTCTGTAGCAAGACTTCAGGTCTCACCAAGCAGGAAAAAGACAGCAGTAATTCAGTAATTGTAGTACTTTCATAGACTAATGGAACGCTGGGTTCTGGTCCTGCTTAAAGGGCTATTTATGTTAAATAGTGATCAGATTCAGGGCACAGTCCTTGGAGCAAGGGTTGGAGTTCAGATCTCCCCTTCTTATGCCTAATATTCAACTTAACACGTTCTAATAGGAATCTGGAGAAATCTGTGTTGTTCTGGTTTTATATTGGCTATCTTTTAGGCATCTTTTGCAATAAGAACACCGACTGAAGGCACTTGCACTCAGTGTTCAGAGAATTAGTTATGAAAGCCAAATGCTCAAGGGCGAGGCCATAAGTGACTTTGAAGAGCCTAAGAAAGAGACAGATATTGGAAGCCAGACTTTCCAAAAACTCTTTCAAAGCCTCTTCCAGCCTCAATTCTGCTTGTCTCTCACTAGGCACAGGAAAATAACTCACAGCATCTGGAACTGTGAACTAATAGTCAAAATTATAAACCTACATTCATATTACATTACTATATCTTACTTATAAAGTCCAGTCTGTTAAGACTGACAGAAAATTATACAGATATTGTTCAGAGTGCAGGAGGAAATATGCTGAAATAGGTCATTATTTGGCCATCATCTATGTAATGCAGGGGCCAAAAATGTTGAAAACAGATTACTTCTCCCTGTGTATATTGAAGAAGAAAGGTTACCCAAGTTTTCTATGCATTTGGCTCAAGGATGCTGCAATATGAGAACATGTGATTTGTTAGGGAAATCCTATGTGACTCCTCTACAGCAGCTTACCAAGTAAACAAGAAGTGAGCTGGAACTTTCTGTACAAGGACCTTTACTGGAATAATTCGGAAGCTTTTGAATATACTCAAGCTTCCTTGGGAGGTTCCATCTGTTGCTGCAGGCATCATCTCTCATCAAATGAACTTTGAATAGCTCACAATTTTCATATCAAGGACTTCAGAAAAGGTTTTTCACTCCCTTGCAAGTTCAAGGACATGTTAGCATTGTCATTTCTATGTGACTTGATAGACTGTTACAAAATGTATTTTAGACTTCTATTTTAAATAGGAAATAAACAGCACAAACATCATTTAATAAATCTTTCATCTTAACAATCTTGCTAATAATCTTCATGTATAATATGAGTGTCTTTAAAAGACATTTTTTGCATATCTCCACATGTGGCTTTTCAGACATTCGAGCTGGCACCTGTCCATGCTACTAAATACGAAATGATTCAAAACTTCTGATCTTATTTTAAGCCTTTATCTATGGAAATCACAAGGACATTTCTTTATTTGACTCCAATGAAAATCATATGGGATCACTAAATACTGAATGCTCATTATCATTATCACATTCTATCACTATAAAATTATGTCACTCAGGAGAAGTCAGTGGTAATGTGTTCTTAAAAAAATCACAAGCAGAAGACATGAAAAGTGGGGTTATTGCTGAAAAAAAAAGAAAAAGAAAAAGAAAAAGAAAAAGAAAAAGAAAAAGAAAAAGAAAAAGAAAAAGAAAAAGAAAAAGAAAAAGAAAAAGAAAAAGAAAAAGAAAAAGAAAAAGAAAAAGAAAAAGAAAAAGAAAAAGAAAGAAAAAGAGGAAAATAAAAAAGAAAAAAGAAAAGGAAAATAAAAGCTGGCCAGAGCACCTCAGTTCACTCTTACAAATGATTTTGAGCCTTCTTTCTGCACTGAAATTTCCAGAGGTACATCAAGATTTTGACAGTTTCTGTAACAGAATATGGACATCTAATTATTGTTAAAAATTTCTTTAAAATACATTTTCTTTGTTCTAATATGAAAATAGTTGTATTCAGAGGTTGGTGGTAGGTGCATTTGGGTGTATTTTTCCCTCTTTTGCTCCTCCTCTATTTCTTTTTGCTCGGTTTTCTTATTTAAGAATTTTCACATTATTTCAGAAGGAGGATCTCAACACAAAACTGTTAGTTTGTGATTGCAGAAACAAGTCTCAGCAGTGAGAGCACATCAATTTTAAAATTCATCTACTTGTCTTTACAGTGATTATCCTGTTTGTCTGAGCTCAGTGGCAAAAGCACACCAATATTTCATGCCAGAATTCAGTAATCACTGGATTTGTAAATTGGTGGCCACTGTCCTATGAGTAATCTTTCACCTTTGCACCTTAACCACTACAGCCCCATGCTCTCCAATTATTGTTTCCAATGCAGAAATTGCCTGTGAAAATTACTTCTCATGTCATGTGTGCTGCCATTTCTAAATAATTTGAATGAAGCAGAGCAAAACCCTGAAATCTCTTCAAAACAGCTTATAAAACACTTTCTTGTAGATGAAGACTAGACACTGTATTTAAGTTTTCAGTTCAGCTGCCTGCTCTTTGGGCTGTCGTAGCAACCATCAGGGTGAAAGCAAAACATAACATTTGAGCACTTGTTCAGTGCTCAGGAGTTATACTTTGCATCTAGGATGTTCCTAAGATTCATATTTACTATCATTCCTGGTAGTTTTTTATGAACCTTACAGGTAATATTTGCTCTTGGGTTCCCCACTTCATTTTAGCAACTAACAAAATTTAGGCTGTTGTAGATGACTCGTATTCAGAGGAGAAGGTAGTGACAGACTCAGACCTTTTGTGATGTACTCTAGTTTATGCACAAAGACCCCAGTAAGCCTGTATTCCTGAGTACATCAGCCTCTAACAGCTGGATTCTCTTCCAGTGATCCTAAGTCCCTGTTTCTTTCAGCCAGCACTCATAGGAGCTAACTTTCTATAGCTCATGGCAAGTGCTTCTGCAGTGACTCCTACTTCCATGCTACTTTATCTTCGTGCTCATTTATCTGTTTATTGGCTACGCAGACCTTCACAAATATGTATCAGCAAAGTCCTCCTAGAAAAAGTTTGGGGTAGAGAAAACATTTTTTCACAAAATGCCAATGGACTCACACATTCCCTGTCCAATCCCTGGACAAATACTAGTCTCAGTTCTGTTATTCTGAAGCAGAAGGAAAATGGGTAAATGTCTTAAGGATACTGGAACACCCCAAGACAGTCCTGTGACTTCACTAGAAAACCAAGAACACAGTATTTTATATGTCTTTTTGCAAACCTGAGAGATCAGTGCCAAAAGATGTACTTTGTAGAGATTCCAAACTCCTGTCATCAAAATCATAAGCTCCAAAGAGCATCAGGGAGGTAGAGGCTGCTGATGCCTAAGGCTGCTCTACATGTTTTCCTTTCTCTAGGTCTGGATCTGCATAGCTTTTCCTGCTTCTCACAAGCCACCGGAACCTTGGATTTTGCTGGATGAAGGAGTCATATAAAATAATGTCATAGAGTTCCTCCTCTGTTCATAGAATGCCACAGATTCTTCGTTATCTAAACAATTTTGGATTATTTTAGATGTTATAGGTTCATTCATTTAGGAGTAAATAGGAGATTTTAAAGGTCACAAAAAAACATAGACTGGAAAAGTAAAATGTTGTGGAGTATAATCCCTTGGAAGAGCACTTGTTACCTCTCTGAGTTTTTTTAAACCAAACTAAATACTTTTATAATAATAAATCAAAATAATATAGAAAATTTACAAGCCTGGAACAAAAGAAAACTAAGTTTTATAACAGAAGCAATATGTGAAATTTTGATATAGATTGATCAGCAATTATTACTAACTTATCAGGATTATTCCGAAGCTGCCCAATGTTGTTCCCCTTTCGACTGACAAAAGAAGTTTGCATGCATAAAATCCTCCCTCAAGAAAAATCAAAATGTATTGATATTGAAACTTGTAAATATTCAGTGTTGCATTAATTTCAAAAGCAAAATTGCAAAATGTAACACAAAGTATGTGCTACATTTCTTTCCAAAGCAAGCATTAACACACACCCTTTAAATATCATTAATTGGCTTTTAGGAATAAAATCAGGGGGAAGAAAGAGTCATAGTAAAGTAACAAACTTTCTAGTGATAATGCAGTTATCCTCTGCTCTCCTCATCTTTTTCAGGAAAAGTTTTGTGAGGGTATAGGTCTTATGGCACAGAGTTTTTTCCCACTAAAAGTGACAGCAAAGGTTTGCACAGGCCTGATATGCTTCGGAAAATCAAAGACAAGGGATTTATAACTTTGCCTGGCCAGATTTGATATTACACATACATGCTAGTAAATATGGAGCAGGTTTATGTCCCTTAATAAAATTTAACAGTATACATAGCTTTATCTTTCCAAACTGCTGCAAGCTGCAAACGGCTAGCTAAACACAAAGATAACCCTTCCTTTCTAATCTTTAGAGTGCCATGCTTCCCATTTGTTTCCAGTACAGAGATTTCCTGTGAGAGTTATTTCTCTGTACAGTGCTGAAATTAGAAGAGGAAAATTAAGGAATCTCAGGGAGACTATTTAGTAGGTTGGTTCTGCAGCTTGTGGTTTTTCTCAAAAGGTAAGAATAGCATCACATTTGGTCAGTGACTGCTGCAGGATAGAATGAAGGCTAGCTCCCTGGAAATTTCTATGACACTTGGCACAACAGACCACGGACCTTCATAAGAAAGTGCTAGAGTAGCTTTTAACCAGCTTGTTAAACAAAAGGCCAAAGAAGAGGGGAAGGGAGAACAAAAAAGAAAAAAATAACCACTATCCAATCAAAACAGAGAAATAGAGAGGCAATAGTATTTGCAGAGCTGTAGTAGTTAGCAAAACTAATATTTTTAGTGTTTTAGGTAAGACTGCCCCTAGATTTTCTCTTCTAAAACTGAAATGCTTGTTTCTGGGTCAATCTGAGACTGAGCTGAGTAGCTCCCTTTGGAAACAGAGTTATTGTTGTACTTCTTCTTACCAGCTGTGAGAACCCATCCCACAGGCCAACTGGTACAAATTCCCCCTGAAGCCTTTGGTACACTCCCTCTCTCTGGAGTCAGAGCCAGTTGCACTACCAGAACATACTTCACATCCATGTGCAATAAAAGCAGCCTGCAGTCTCTCTGGCAAACACTTCTTGCCAAAAAAAATCAATGATTTATGCAACCACTGTCATCTGTGCAGCATATAAGCTTATCTCCTAATACCAGAGCTTCTCCCTATGGCTGTGAGCACCACTCTCTGGAGCTGCGAGATGCTTGCTTTGCTATCACTGCAGCGTAGTGCTGGTCTGTACTCCCAACTGGGAACAGAATAACCAGCCCTTAATTCCCGAGAGTCACCTTTTCTCACTGCTGCAGAGCTTTGGTTGTCACATACCCATGGCTACTGTAACTCCTGCCTCCTCTGGATGTGGGAAGGGCTAGGGAGAAGCTTTTACCACTTGGACGTCAAAAGAAAACATGTTAATGGCACAGTTACTTTAGTGTCGAAGAAGTGGGAGTTTCAGCATGTCTTTCTGTCCAGGCTTTCTCTTCTGCGGGTGGGAGGAGTCAGGCCATTCTGAAATAGCTCAACACAAAGGGTCGTGTTCCCGTGATGTCCGGGAAAGTGTTAGGATTGCACAAGAGAGTTGTCAAGGTTGCTGCCTGTAATAAGGGACAGGGTGAATCATAGTGTGACTGTAACGGGCATACAAGTTTCTTCCCAGCTTTCTGAGGAATTCTCACTGTTCTGTGTGAAAAACACACGTTTTCTGCACACGAATACAACGAAAGAAAGAAAAAAAAAAAAAAGCTTGCCCTGGAGCAGGGACCAGAAGTTTGCACATCCCACTCCCTACCCAGGCACTAGTGTTTGCACAACCACCTTCACTCCCGCTTCAGCCCTTTCTGCCTCCACTGCTTCCCTGTTGGTTTTTAAGGGGTGTCCATGCTTCAAAGTCAGAGTGGACAGTGCCCTCTAGCCTAAGGAGGCGGCCAGAACACCCTGGGGGCACGGAAAAGCCTCTGGAGCAACCTTTCCCATTGCACTCCAGCTCTTCCACTTCCCAATCAAGCCTTTAAAACCTGTATCTACATTTATGATGGCATTTGTTGTTTCTCCCTTGTGACTTCAGAGAAACAAATTCCCCTGGTGTTTAAACCCAAGAGAGGGTTTCATGGCCAAAAAAGCCAATTAAGTGAGGCTTGAGTAGAACAGTTGAGTAGGTAGGACAAGATGTGACATAAAAGATTGATGTTAATGCTATCATCTCCAAAGCCAGAAGAGATTCCATCTAAATATGACTTCACACAGTATGTATATTCCACATTTTAACAGGCTGAAACTTTCAGAGACCTCCTTGGCATCAGTTTTGCCAACTACAGGCATGAAAGGGAAGACTGCACATAAGGCCAGGGTCTGGAACAAGGCATGGTGGAACTGCTGCCTGTTGATAGACAAAACTCAAAAGACATCAAAACCTCAGCTTACAGAGCTGTGTGGAGGAAAGCAAAACTGAGAAAACAAATGAAACAGCAGGAATTTCCTTTTGGCTAGTACAAGTGCTCTGTGCTCAGCAGGTTGCTTCCTGTGAGCCTTTTCCCCTGTTCACTAGATGCCTATGTGGATTTTTTATTATATATTTTAGGTTCAGCAGAGTGTGTCAGTACCTTGACTTCTGAGTTTGCAATTTTCATTAAACTGAAGGAGAGCTAGCAGCCTATCCAAGTATGAGGAACATCAAAATGCCAAGTGTGCAGTGTCTATAACTCAGTATATTCAGCCCCATGCATTAAACAGGGAACAGACCCAGGCTGAAGAGGCATTCAATACTCAGAGATTGCAATACCCAGCACACCAAAACCAAACACCCTTACTGGTGCTTCACTGAACTACCTCTAAAATTGCAGTTAGTAGCCTAATAAAAGTTTCTAGCATCTATGTTCTCCTCAAAGTCAGGTACTCCTCCCAGGCAAGTTAGTTTCCCTGTTCCAGTGGGCATCCAAGTGAGTCAGATATACAGTTTTGTGGAGGGTGAGCACTGCTGCCATGCTCAGATGCAGGCTCATAAAGAACAGAATCCAGATGATCTTTGCAACTAGGGACACAGCTCACCTCCCTCAACTATGATGCTTCAGACAATGAACAGAAGGCAAATTCTTTCTTTCTTCAGGTTCCTACTGTCAGTTCATCCTGGCTATTGCAAATGTTCTTGCCTGGTTGTGCCTGAAATACTCCAATCTAATGGCTAAGGCACAAAGCTGAAGTTTGAACTCAGCACCTCCACCAGACTAGGGTCAACCTAGAGCCCAGGACTGTGGTTTGACACACAGCAGGAGTGCTCCTTCAGCTCCTGCTCTTGGATGCTAATTCCAGCCCTATAGTCTTTTAACCTTTGCCCTTGGCTGTTCATTCCTGTTTATTCCTACCTCCTACCAGCCTTCCAGAGGCTTCATGTTTGTACTCAGTGTAGCTCACAGCAGGAAATCTATTCAGTTAAAAAATTAATTGAGGGGAGTTTAATAAAACAAAGCAAAAAAAATGACAAAAAAAAAGAAAACCAAAAAAGAAAAAAAAAAGAAAATAAAGAATAAAAGAAAAAAGGAAAAGAAAAAGAAAAAAGAAGAGATAATTGTTTCCTCAATCTGTGTTACTGTATGGATGTATGCAAAGCATTGTTAACACAATGCCAGATCACAGAATAAGAGATATATGATGGATGCTGAAGTTCATACTGGTGGCAGAAAAAGTACCTGCCAAACCCTAATCTAGGCCAACAATGCATCAAGTCATTAACATGCATGAGCCTGTGCCTCATGCACTCACATCACCTGTCTGAAGAATGTGCTTTGCAGCCTCCCAGGTGAGCTGTATTTCAGCAGGGAGGACAGAACAGAGACAAGTGTGGATGTAAATCCATTTTAGCTCAGTGCTGACAAAGGTGGTTCTGTGACACCTGGTTGGTCTGCATCTCATGTGACCCCAACGGGGAGTGAAGCTGCCTAAACATCCAGCTTGGCCAAGAATGGGAACAAGACAAAGCTTGCTCAGTCACACAATCTTCAACATGTACATACATACATTTCTGGTGTCTCCACTGCTGTCCACATGTGCCCTAAAAGCATTTTGCAGAAAATTGTTCTCTGCTTGAAGAAGCAGCAGCAGCCTTGCAGCACTGATGCTGCAAGAAATCAGGCGCTGTGCAGACAGCTGCTTTGGCTTCACCAGGTTACGCAGAGGCAAAATAAAATCACCACTAGCCTTCAAATTACTGAAAACAAAAGTGCTAGTTACACCAGACGGGAGGATGTAAGGATTTACACAGATATGCAATTAAGTCAATATTAGGTTAGAATTGTATGCCATTATAGAGTTATTTTTACAATAATAAAAACAAAGCTGAGAGCAAAAATAGGTCCACCTTGATGGAAACTCATAGAATAGGTACAGAATTTGCTGAAATAATTAAATTCATAAAAACAGTTGCCTGTTTTTATGAAAACTTCTTTCAACCCGACTTCAAAACATGTTGGAATTATCTGCTTCACTGAAGTTAGCACTACTGTTTGTACTCAAATGCTGACCTTTTATTAGCCTTTTATTAGAGAACTGTGGTTAACAAAGGTAAATGAAACACAAACAAAAAAAAGCAGTATTTCTTAAGTCAGGGGCAGAATTTGTTACATATCTCTACCTCCTCTCTAGCTGAGCTGTCTTTGTCTCAGTACATCTATGCTGATGCAGAGAAATTTGCTTCCAAGCAGTGAGTGGGCTAACAGCTCCATCCAAGGATATTGCTGGAGAAGTCATATTTCTTTCCCTGGACACAGTTCAGTATGGGGAGAGGGTGTTGCTGCCTGGAAGCTTTGTGCAATGAGAATTTGAAAATTCTAGTGACTTACTTGGGATTCACTGAAACTGGCAGCTCAGCTTGAGTTGCATGAATTCTGGTTGAATGGTTCCTGTGGATGTGGAGCTCCGGAGTGCATCTAAAGTTCATAACAGCTTAAAGTACTTCAAATTCATCCAACATTCATCAGACATGTTCAGGCCATGGACTGATGCACAGACAATCTGAAGCAACAACTTACTAAGCCTTGTAGTACAGAGGGCATTTCTCGGTGAGATCTCTTAGAAATAGATAAAGCATGGCAATATCTAGCTGATAAACTGGTGATCAGAAAAGTGTAACTGATGGGAAAGGCACTGGAAATAGCACCAACACAGCAGTGACAAAGAATTGTGAAATAAGGAGCATAGTTAAAAGTTGCACAGAACACGACAATATGTTTGAATATGATATGCTGCTGTCAGGGAGCCAGTGAAGTGCCTTGTAAAATTACAAGCATATGAATGTCTGAGACGTTCTTGGTATCTTTTATTTTCAGATTTCCATGCTTCTCTGGCTATTACAAATCTAAATTGCTTCTGATTCTCATAAATCCTCTTTTTTATGTAATTAGGCCCTTCAACTACTGTACAAAATATTCCTCTTCAATTTCATATCCATAAATCACACTTAGTTCTAGGACTGATTCCACCAACTCTTCCACAATTAGCAAGATTCTCACCATTTGTTGATGTTTCTTCAAAAAATATATATTTAGCTTTATTCCTTCCCAAGAACCATTCTGTGTCTGATATCACTGTCTCAACAACTGACCTCTCATGCTACTGTGTTATACTCAGCAATATGATGCATCCAACGGGATGATTAAGCATGTGCTGTACTTTACACTGCAGTATAGCCACCTGCAGGATGACACAAGTGCTTAGATTGAAAAGCAAGCCGGCAGCTCTTAATTGGTTACAGCATGGAGATGGTTGTAGCAGGGGAACTACAACACCAAGTTCCTTCTCAGGCACCAGTCACTGTAGCCCCTGTAGACATGTTTAACAGTGGTATTAAGACTTAGCTGAAGGAAATACAAATGGAAATGCCTGCTTGTGGGAGCATCAGAAGCCACACTAGAGCAAGGAGGAAAGAATGAGCATTATTGGACATGAATGGGCATAAATGGCTGTACTCAAATCAAGGAACAGTTATAGGAGTGTGCTGGTTACATCAAGTTCACAAGATAAGACCGAAAGTTCAGTTCCCTTAGCACAGGCTACTCATTACCCCCCCAAAACTGTGCTAACATGGGTTCAGATGACATCATGTCAACCAGAAGGTAGACAGTAGCCATGAAGAAGTGGAAATGAGGATATAAGGTGATGGGCAGAAAGTTTTCCGAAGTTTCTGCAGAGTAAGGCAAGGAAGGATCTGAGACAAGATCATTGCACAGCTGCTTGCCTCAGGAAGATATAAAAGACCCGTTCAAAAGAAGTGTTTGTAGCTGTCAGTGAAGATGCACCCCAGGTACTCCATGAAGACTCAACAGTTGGTACCCTTGTCCTCTGTGCTACACATAAACACCCCAGTTAGACACAAAGATCTTGGCATTTGGCAATGTGGCAATGCAATCCATCTCCTATCACCTCTGTAATGCATGGGAGAAGCTTTACTTTCACTGCCAACAATAAGGGTCCTATTACTGGCAGTGAATCTAGTATTTCAACACCATGTATTTCCCAGGCATCTGAGGTAGATTTTTTTTCCCAGTGAAAGGACTGTGTATGCATTACATTTAATTGGTTTTGGCAAGCAGTGTTTTTCTTCCCATTTCTTTTTAAATTCATGGCACTGTCAAAGTTAGTGCAGGTCACTAGATCAAAGTCCTTCACTGCTTCGCCCTGCAAACGCAAAAACCACAACGGGCTACATGGTTTTCCTGCAGACAAGAGAGACCAGGGAATTTTTTTGAAGCCCTTTAGCAATATATTGCAAACATGTCCCTGTTTTACAGGCATAGGTCTTTAATGATGAAGAAAATGCTCTGTATTTGAAAATTATTAATTACCAAGAGTTTATTTCTCTGGGATCAGTGTCCTCATTTCCAAGAAAAGCTCTGTGTCAGCTTGCAAACAAGAGATGCTTCCACTGAGACTTCATAGGAAAGAACCGTTGCTTTGTAAGTGCACAAAAATAAATGCACTATCCCCAGTACACGAGGTTATTCTTGGCATGTGCAGAGGTTACTCCTGCGTTTATCACAGTCAATCTCAGTTTTGTTACTGGCCTTCCTGAACACATTCAGCCAGACCCAAATTTGCTTTGTTGGTTGTATTATATAATTTTGTTTTAAAGAAAACAGGAACAGATAGCCCATAAAAACAACCATTGGCAGACCTTTGCTGGCAATACTATATATTTGCAATTTCTGGCTTTTGTAAACACTTGTAGAAGTACTACCATTCAAACTTCTGGTTAAACTGTATGGTTTGTAAAATGTGCGCACAACTTCTCAGCAGAGGAAGTTCTTTAATATTCCTTATTGGCTGGAGGACAGTGGGTGCCAAATACAACTGTGAAATGGGAAACAATGCACAAAGGAAAAGTTCCAGAACATCAACACATCCGTTCCTTTTCTCTGCCATAAATAACCAACACACCCTTAAACACAAGACTAAATGGCTCCAGGAAACTCTCATTAATGAAAATGTCCTAGCTGGACTTTCTCACTTTCATTTGGAATTACATGCCTGAAGAACTTTTTCTGACCTAGACAGCAGATCTGTCGTCCTCTAAGTAATACTAAGCCCTGAGATAGACTAAGATAAACTGAAGCTGACCTACCTTCCACAGAGACCTAAACATCTCCCTCTCAACGTCCAAAATATCAGTGTTGAAAGGCGTAGCCCTGCTGCTGTTAACATCAATGACAAGATCTTACTCTGACTATATAAAGACACAGTTGTGCATTTCAGCATCTGTCTTTCAGTTTTCTGGAAAACAGATAAGGCAGGAAACAAAATAAATGGCCTTCATGTATGTACTCTATGCAGATAAATTTCCTCATAAAATATAGCAGCTATGATATGTTATGGAGAAGATATTGTGATGAGACTGGATGCATGTATAGCATAATTACTGCAGATCAGAATAGCAGGGTACTCACTTATCTAGGGGATGTTGATATTAAAATTAACATATTTCACTGTATAAAAAAAAGAGATAAATGATACCAACCATCTGTAGTCTTAATATCTTGAAACTTGTGCTATACAGACTTGTTGTAAATTGTAGAAGATCTAGAAAATTCTGTCTCTTAATATCCAATTGAGTCACTGAAAATTGACTCATTATTACAATATCAAACATTAAAACAACTTCAGGAACTATCCCTACCTTTGTTTTGTCCTGGAAGCCTCTTCTAATTTTGCAATCACACTTTTCCACTTTAAAAACCCTCAGACACACACAGCTCCTGTATTAAATGTCTGTGAATTACAGGGAGGCTATCTGACTAATTGAAAAGTGAAAATAGTAAAAATTACTATTGCTTGGTTTTGTGATCTAGAAAATTTGCCAAATCTGCCACTACTGATGGTATCATGTACATGGTATAGGGCTTTCTGACAGGTGAGATGCCTGTGAGCCTTACTAAAGTTAAAAGAGCATTAGCTGCAGAAAAGGAAGGTAGTAAAACTTCATTTAACATTTTCAGTGCCTTTTAAAGACAGTCCTTGTGTCATTTTTATGGATGAGAACTTGCATTTGTGTGTGCCATCCATAGCACAAAACGCATGCTATGTCCTCATGAAACTTAGAAGGAGGCTTTAGAGAGGACACCAGGCTGTAGTTAATGAGATCTGGAAACAAAGACAGAGGCAGTCCTTCCTTGAACAGGTGTGTACAATGAAATGTCCACCTTCTCAAAACTTGTTGTGCTATGGGTATTCTCAGTTTCGTTGTGATTTGGGCGTTTTTGCATGAAAGAAAGTAGAAGGGCTTTGGGGCTAGAATGGGAACTAAACGGAAAAATGTTCCTAGGCAGCTGACATAACAAACCTCTTTGTGCCTGCAGAGAAGTCTTCACCACAGAATTAGCCATCCAGCAGCCTTTCCAGCAAGGAGAGACTTGGTACCATGAAAGGATGATTGATATGCTGGAAAGGCAACTGCTTAAACCTACTAAATAGCAGATCCATAAAAGGGGTCTTGTCTTAAAGTCTGTCCATCCTTGGAGCTGTGAGTGTTTCAGTGGGTATCAATGCTCTGCTTGGGATTCACAGCCCATGGCTTCTCTTCAAATCAGGTTTAATATAATCCAGGAATGGTATGTGTATGAGGAGACTCAGTCCTTTCCCTTGAGATGACACAGGCCAACACAGTGTCTCAGGGCTCAAGGCCTGAAGTGTGTTCTCAATGCATGACTGAGCCACAATGTTCATGTGCATCTTGCTGGTCTACTGAACCTCCAGTTCTGTTTGCACAAGTAAAAATGCTGGAAAGGAGATAGAACAGTGGCAGATTTCTTCTCTACGGAACAGCCTGTGTTCACTTAGACCATGCAAGCAATGTGCAGGATGGCAGGGGAGTCTGGATTTGTGGACCTGAAATCATCTCCTTAGCCCATCATGGGACACAAGTCTGGCCCAGGAATTCCATGCAAGTATTTGCAGCTGTCATCTAGGTTGTGAGACAAACAAACAATGCAGCAACTTGGAAAACTGCACTAGGAAAATGTAGGCAGAAAAATACAAGATAAATCCAGCACTCTTTTTCTCCCCGTTCTCCTGTGGTTGACTGGGGCACAAGAGAAGAGCCAGAGGCTTGCCAACTCTTCTGATTTTATGGGTCTCGTGGCATTTTTTTAATTTTTTTTTTTAATTGCCCGACTCTTGAGACTGTGGGATTGTGAGGATTTCAAGTTTAATTTAGAAGGGAGGCTGACATGCAACAGTTGTGGCTTCAAAGAAATGTTGGAGGTCAAATCTCAGACCTCAAAAACTAGTGGCTAATATAAAGATAAAATGAATTAAGAACCGCCTGCGTCTGTGGGGCCAGGCCCACCACGTCCAGTCCCGGAGGTCTGGCAGCGCTGGAATTATATTATTCAATATAATACTTTTCTATAAAGGATATTTGACCGTGTCACAGGGAAAACCCGAAGGGCTCAGAAGACATTCGGACCTTCACCCTCCCCGCAGCACACTCGCCACAGCCCGCTGGGGACCCAGCCACACCGCCACACTGCAGTGTCCCCGGCGCTCGGCCCCCACCCAAGGGCGCCGTCAGCCCGCAGGGCCGGGCAGCTTCGGCCCGGCAGCACCGGGGCTGCTGCAGCGGGGCCGAAGCGGGCCGTGCCGGGCGGCGGGAGGCGGCGGTGCCCGGGGTAGGGCCGGGGGCGGCGGCGGGCGGTGCGCGGCGCAGGCTCCTCCCGCGGGCAGCCCGCCAGCCCCGCTCCTCCATCCCTCCCTCTCTTTCCCTCCTTCCCTCCATCCCTCCTTCCTGTCGGCGCTGCGCACTGCTGCCGCCGGAGCTGGGCCGCGCCGCGCACCGCCCGCGCACCCGCGGCATGCGGCCCCCTCAGGGCACGGCCGGGCGGCGCCGGGTGAGTGCGGGACCGCGCCGGGCGCCCGCTCCCGGCCGCTCGCACCTGGGAGGGGGCGGCCCGAGGGGCGCGATGATGGATGTTCCCTCCATCCCTCCCTCGCTCTGCCCGCCCCGGGGAGGTGCCGGCCGGGAGGGGCGGAGAGGGGGGGGCTGGCAGCCCCGCCGGGACCCAGCGCGGCGGCGGGCATTTTCGGGGAGCCCCCCAGCTGCCTGTCTGCCTGCTGTGGTGCGGCTCGGGGCTTGGCCGGGGCTCGGCCGGGGCTGGGGACAGGTGGTGGTGGCGGGGGCGCGGCGGGGGCCGGAGCCAGTGCGGGCGCAGACCGCGGCAGCCTCCCTCGGGGGCGCGGGGGGAGACCGGCGGCTCCTCTCTGCCGCTGCCCGGAGCCTGCGACTTAAATAGAGGCTGTGTTTTGTCAACAGCTCATTCTGCTGGCCGGCAGGTTGGCTGGCTCGAGGACTGAGCAGCGGGTAAATACTATTTATGCCTCCTTTTGTAATTTAATTCAACTTAATTTATTTTGCTTTATTTTATTTTTAAATTAGCAGCGCCCCTATGAAAGATGGACTTTAAGAGGGGACTTCAGAGCCCCTTTTGTGTTTGGGGAGCACCCAGACATGTTGGGCTCCTTGCCGCGCACTGGCTGTGCAGGGACTCTGGCACGGCGGCTGCCGTGTCTGTTTTGAGTGATTGAATTTCTAATGTGTGTAGATATCGTGTTTGAAAACCATGTCTCAAAATCTTTGAGGCATTTTTGTGAAGCACGTTATTCCCTCGTTAAAATTCAACGTGTAAATTTGAGTTGACTATGTTGTGATGGCATGCTGTGTGTTACTTCGCTAGGAATTGGTTATATGCATGGTTTGTTTTTCAGTTGTCATTGGTGGTGAATGCTTGAGAAGTTTGTTATGAATGGGAGTGAAGTTCTGGATAGGTATTATAACCACCTAATACTGAGGAGAGTGGGATGGTGAGCTGTTGTGTAGGAATTGTCATTCTGATTCTTTTCAACAGACTTTTGCACTTAAAATTACTGTTGCAAAAATAGTAAAATATTTACATTCCATTATCAAGGCCATGTCCTGTCAAAATTTCCTTCAGAAAAGCCTGGGAATTGGGTTGATTTCTGCTGTATTTGAAACTCAGCTTGTTACCTAAGTAAGGCAGTGTGACTTGCCTTGAAAATCTCACCTGGAAGTCTGTTCTGCCTTTTCTCCTTACTGTAAAAGAATTCCTTAAATTCTTCCTGAACCCTTAGTTCAACCCCACAGCATGAACCCAGACTGCTAATAAGACTAAGCAGGTTTAGTAGCTGTGAAAAAGATTAAACTCTATGTCATGCCACGTTCCCTCTCAAATCAGCATGTGGCAATGCCAGCTGAGACAGTATGTTTTTTTGATGTAGATCCATCAGTGCCCACGTGCTTTATATATAAAGCTTTACACATCCTGTAGGGAAGAATGCTTGAATGCCTTGATCTGCAAAAAGTCTGTGCTTGTCCTTAGCTTATCAACCATTTAATGCTGCATGATTTCGGTGATAAACATAAGCTTTGATTTCTGTTGATATCTATACATAAAGGTGAGAATAGAACTAGAAGTCTCTTGGATTTGACCACAATTTGAATCAAGATCAAAACAAAAATTATCTTTGATGAGGGGAAGGGTTTGGATGTGAAGCAGTCAGGAGCAAATGCCGTCAGTGTATCCACAGAATGAGTAGCAAGCGCCATATCTGCACTTGGTAGTTATTTCTCAGCATGAGTTGCTGACCATTAGCTGGAGATGGGTCTGCAGGTTCCTTCAGAGAGGTCTAAGACAGACTAGTGTCAGTTGACTGCAGGGCTGTGATCTACCCTAGAATACGTTGCAGAAGCTCACAAAAGGAAAGCTTAAAAATCATTAAGTTGCAGCTGGTTTGGAATGTAACTTTTAGGGGGTCAGTAGATCACCTGATTTGTCTGCTTTCTCTTTACTAAGTCTTTGCATCCTTTCATCTTATCGCTGTTTCACCTATTCAAACTTTGTCAGCATTACTAAGTGATAACAGTTTCCATTGTGCACTCTCCAAACGCACCACTTTAGTCATCTAGAGCAACCAGTGGCAAGCATTATCTGCGAGTTAGATTGTGCAAAATCCCTTTACAGGTGTGCTGAGGAAAGGGAGAGACTTAACCTTTAGGTGAGGGCATTCTCCCAGACTTGCTGATGGCAAATTGGGAATACACGGGAACTGCTGTATGGGTGGAGATGCTCGTCTCAGAAAGAATTTTTCACAGGTGGCAAAGCTGCTGCTGCTGCTCTAGCAGGTATTTATAGGACTTTAATTTCAGGCTGTTGTTGAGTTACAATCTCTGGCTATAAAGTCACATGTATTTCAGCATCATGCAGCTCAGGGCTTTAGAAAATGTTTAAAAAATATCTTCATTTATTAACATCCATAGGTAATGCTAGAATAGAATCTCTAAATGTATTAGAAACAGATCTTTTAGAGTATGAATATTGGCTTGCTTAATCCAATGAATGTGTGATAGCAAATTTTGTGCTTTATGAAAAGATGTATTTAAAGATGTATTTAAGCAACCTTGACGTTTGTAAATACTGATTGTATCTTGTAGAGTCCCATATATCACAAGGCTGATGCAGATAGATTATATTTTTCTTTCCCTCTGAGATTTAGTTATGATTAGTTCTTGACTGGTAGACATCAAATTTCTGTCTAAAAAGAAGAAAAATTAATTAGATAAGATTTGAGAAGTGCTCTATGCTCCAAAGATGGTTGATACATTTTGTTCCATAAACAGTTTAAAGTAAAAGATTAAAATAATCCTTGGGACCAAGATCTGGAGACCATAATCCTGCACTTCCAATGTGCCCTGTCACAAGGACATGAGTGTTGCATTGAGTCTGTGGTTACTTAAGCTGCAGAGAGAAATACCATCGACAGAAGGGCTGGAGGAGGCTTCATCCTGACTCATCTGTCACTTTGAGTAGCCCGACGTGTTTCTGATACCCGTCCCCCTCACCCCCCCACGCAGGCAAGTGCTGCCGTGACTTGGGTTGCCTCGGAAAAGGGAACATTCCTGCTGCTTTCTTCTCCCGTGTCTTTAAACAAAAGCAACAGCTTTTTTTTTTTGGAACCTGATTCTTTGGTTCTGTGCTCATTTTACCAGCAGATACAGGCAGGGAGTAGTTGCTTTGTGAATCTTGAGTGTTTATGCATCAGGCAAGTGGTATGGCACTGTCAAAGATGAGACTGCATCTGTGCATGCTAATGCCTACAAAATTTATCATCACTTCTCCTTTTATTTTTTTCCCTATCTAATACTTACCTGCAGCTAAGTGAGATTTTCAAACATGTCTCTTTTAGGTTGAAGCATCAAAAGTTTGGGTTTTATATGTGCTTAAATGTCTTCAGGGATCATCTTTCAGAAACATATGGATTTCTTCCAGAGTTATTAGCAGGGCAATGATGAGGGCCATATAAATTCCTAGTTGAACAGACCCACTTTCTTATCTGTATTTTGAGGGATTGAGGGGCAGCTAGGATATCTATCACTAGAAAACACAGAAGTCCCCTGTGTTCTTTGCCTTCCTTCCTTACTGACTTACAAACTAACAGATTTTAATTAGAATAAATGATCTTTGGAAGTTCTTATCTGTCCCTGAGAAGTATATCAGGGACTGTTTTTCATACACATCATCATTTTTTTGCTGCTCATTGCTCTCCTCTTTCCTCTGGAAAATTTGCAGTCCCTACATTTACAGACAGACTGTGGGAGCCCTGCTGCTGTGTGTCCATAAGTTCCTTGAACTGCAAGCACCAGAAGCTCAACAGGGGTTTTGCCCCTTTGCTGCTGTCTGCCTGTCCCTGCTGCTGTCTCTTGGAATCATTCCTAGTAGCAGGTTTCACTGTAAGCAGAAAGTGCTTAGGCTAAAAATAACTCCTAAGCCATTGGTATGAATGTTGGTCAGGGTGTAAGGTTTTGAAAGGCATATGTCCCCCCTCCTTTCTGTGCACTGTCTGGAGCTGGCACTGGAGTGAGGTCAACTGTTGCTACAACAGAGCCAGCTTTCCCTTATCCCACAGGCAGAGAGCTGCTGAGTTGCCAGCTGTTGTGTCCAAATTGTGCCTTTTACCTCAGGGAGCACAAGTTATAAAAGCACATGTCATGAAAACAAGGACAGCACTGTGGCAATTCTCTGCTCTTTCTGCCTCACTTCCTACCCTGCCAAAAATCAGACCCTTAGCACAGACCACAGCAGAGGATGGACTGCTGTGTTGGCAGGTTGGTTTTAGCACCACCTCCCCCCCTGTTATGCTGTGTGTTGTCAGGGGGCAGTTTCCTTTCTCATCTATATACCCAACAATTCAGGAGCAGTTTCATGTAGAACCAAAAGCAGAGCCTTTCAGCCAGCCTCTGTCTCATGAAATTTCCTTAAGTAGATAAAATAGCACTTTCTCGAGGTTGATTTTATGATGCATCATTCCCTCCCCAGTCAGCCACTTTCAATGATACAGTATCATTGGCTAGGAAATGATTATGGGGTGGTTTTTTAGTTTTTGGTGGAGTTTTTTGTTTTGTTCTTTTTTTTTTGTTTTGGATGGGAATGGCACTATATTGATGAGTAATGTTATGCTTGTGTTCTCTGCCAGTATAGCTTACTGCATTTTGATCATCAGTCAGGAAGTACTTTCTTTTGGAATATACATAAATTCCAAAAATAGAGGTATGCATTTATGCTTGCTTTGTACCTACACTGCACTGATAACAGCTTTATAATATTGACTGAACCATGATAGTTTCATATCAAGGTTGCCTGGTAATATGTGGTGTGTAATCATGAAATTTAAATAAAGCAGTGTATTTGAGTGTTTTCTTTAGGTGATAAACAGTGTCTGAAAAGTGTGCTGGAATGCTTCTTATGCTTGCATAATTTTGTCATCATTGCATAAGTTGCTTTAAGGTATGATAAAAGTACAAGTAACAGGGGTGGTTGAGGGTGGTTTACACTGTCAATCTGGCTCAGAAATGGTCTGTGTTTTATTTCTGGGTCTCAGCCATCCACTTAAACTAGTTTTGCTCCCTGAATAAATCAGTTACTTCCCTCCAAGAGGAAATGCAGGCTCAGTTGACTGTACGTAGCTCAGGCACAGTTAAGCATTTTTTCTGGCGTGGGTATGGCCTATGGCAAGGTTGGCTAGGGTAGTGAGCAGAGCAAGCCAGCCCTCTCCCAGCTGCCTTGATGCCCTTGAATGCCCCCCACATTGTGCCCTCGGGCATGACACACGCTTCAGCCTAAGGCTTTAAAAATTGCTTTTTCTTCATTCAAACACTTTGAACACAGAAGCACAAACAAAAAAAAAAGCTGTTTTATGTCAGATGGTGACCCAGGCGACTTGCTGCAGAGTTGTCTAGTCCAAAATCAGGGTGGTCTCAAACAGTGTGATGATGAGTCCCTCTGCAGCTTTTAGGCTGTGGGTGAAGACACCACACTGCAGTCCATCAGGGTGGCCTGAGAATACCTGAGATATTCATATTTTCTGTAAATTTATTAGCTGCATTTCAAATAACATACATGTTTGAGAGTTGCACATCCTACGTGCCTTGGAGAACCCAGAGGAAAGGAAAATTTAGAAAAGTGAAAGAAGAGTCTTGGCTCTGCTTAGCATAGGACAGGTCTGGGCAGGCAGTTGCCTTTTGGGGTTATTTGGTGGTATCTGCCTTAACCTGGCAGCCCTTCTTTCCAAACAAGACTTAGCACAGTCATCCAGAAGCTCTTGTGGAAAGAGAGCAGTGCTGCTCATCATGTGATGTAACTATGTATGGCAGATCATGGTTTTGCCCTTCTTGAACTGGGTGATCTAATGGCCTATTAAGTATAAAATCAGTGAGGACAGAGCTTCAAAATATCTTTCTCAAATAATTGGTTATAATACTACTCTGGGGCAAAAATGCTTCCTAAATCAAATTAACTTTGGAAGAAAATGATAATGGTCAGTATTATGGGTGGAGCTTTTGTAGATTTTGAAGCCCCGAGGGTGAATATAAGATAAAAGTATTCCAATTATAAATAATTTTCACAATAATTCTTGTTTTGGATCAAGTTCAGCACTTGGAGCAAGAGATGCATGACCCTGAGATTTTTACAGCTACTCTGGAGCTAAAAACCAGGAGATAAGCGTCTAATGTTTAATCCCCAGCAGAAAAACAGAGAGGAGGTGAGACGAAAGGAAAAAAAACCAACAACCTGATGAATTTTTTTTTATTGTAAACTTCAGGGTTATCTTGAATTATGTGCAACAAGAACTGAAGTACTGTGTGGGTGAAGTTTGACATAAATGTCAAACTCTTTTAAGGCTCCTCTTGCTTGTGAGGATAATAATATCTGTTCCCTGGAGTCTACCTGTTCCTCTTCCTTTTCCTCTCCTTCCCTCTGCTCTACACATTTCCAAAGGTCATGGCTGTGGGAAGCCTTTAGTGCACAGGTCTCAAGGCACGTAACTCATAATTCATCTGCTAGAGCAGCATTGTCACAATTCCCAATATAGAACAGCCTTCTCTGAATTAAAGGTGATTGGTCTGTTTGTTTTTTCAAGATGATGGGAAATTTTGGACCAAATGATGCCACATATTTCAAAAGACAGGGTCAGTCTTGATGTAAATCCAGCAAGATGTTATGTGACCCTTCCTTTAAGTCTTACCTCAATGTCTGTATTTTGTCCCTTGCATATTGTCTTCGTTCATCATTAAAATTGTTATTACGGTGAGATCTGTGCATGATTTGTGCTAATCTAGTCTGGTATTGGAGTAATATTAACTAAAGGCTTTAATATAGGAAGACTTGCATTGAATCCATATTTAGAATTTCTTATTAATACATCCAATCTTATTTTTATTTCAACCAGTTCACTCCTCCTGCAAAAACCTTTGCTAATACTTAATTAGTTTTGCTTTTCACAACGTTCACTTTTCAGTGGAGGTCTACCACATGGCATTTCCTCTCATGTCTTATACTGGCCAAGTTTAAATCCTTTCTCAGTGTAGGTAGTTGAGAACTGTGACCAAGTAACCTCTCTGAACTAAATAGTTGCATTGTGTTAGCCTTTGCAAGAACAAGCCCAAACTGTTCAAAGTAATAATTTGATCCTGAGTATGAATCGACTTTGTACTGGATGAAACCATTTCCACTGCTAATGAATGGCTAGTTTTTCTCTTCTTTTCTTGGATCAATGGCTTTTGTAAGGTAGCTTGATCCATACAGAAAATGTTGTTACGACTTATATTTTCAAGACCTTTTATGTATTTATTTGTTTGAGCTGTGATAACTGATACTTGGAAAACTGCATGTTTTCCGGTTCCTTGCTCATATTTCAGCTACTGAGTGGTGCAGCTGGTGTTAATATGCAAAGAATGTATTCTTGAAAACATTAGATTCTCGTCTGCTATCATTTTGCCCTGGTGTATGCATGCTTGCTAATCAGTAGGTAGCTCTGGGTTGGAATTTGGGCAGTGATTACTGCAGACAGAAATGGGAGCAAGCACTCAGCATTACAATAGCTGCTGTAGAATTAGGTCACTTACAGACTTTCAGCAAAATAGTGGCTCTACACACTCAAATACAGATTGTATACTTACAATTTCACATATTTCTGAGTGATCCTCAAGTGTAGCATTCATACCAATGGTTTATATGAGTCTTTCAACTTCAGGTGCTTCATGTGACTGCCCAGTTCAACATTCAGCTATCCTTCACCGAAGACTAAGGAAAGAGCTCCTGTAGTTGGGCTCCTGCCAATGTGAGTATGTGCATACCTTCATTTGTAAGTTAGAATTAGTCATATTCTTATGTGTTTGCAAATTCCAGAGCAATATGTGTATATATGTGGTTACTGAGACTTATTATCTTGCATAAATCTGCAGTGAGTTAGTCACGAGCAGCACTCCTTGGCTGTGAAATACCCTCTACCCTCTCCTCAGAGGACATAGGTGGTTACTGATAGCATTTAGCAGCTTGTTTCATGAGACCTGAGAACTAAGATCAGTAAGATGCTGTAGTCTTAACCCACCTTTCTGACGAGCTGATCACTTTAAGAATTTAACAAGTATTGGTAAAAATTGCCTCCACTTGATCTCTTCTTTTGAAATAATGACTACTACCATATTTAATGGTAGTGACTTGGTTTGGTTTGGTTTTAGTTTTTAAAATTTTCTTACTTCGACAAAATAAGGTATTTGTCACTTGCATTCCTAATACCAATATAGGTATCTGATTTTTTTTAAGCTCTTCTACTGTGTCTACAAATATTTTATGTATATAATATTCTAAAGTAAAATAATTAAAAATAATTTAAAAAGTATAATTTAAAAAGTAAAAAAAATAAGTAACCTAATTCCCTGAAGCATATGTATTGGCATCTAAATATGTTTCACATTTATAGTCCACGTGCAGACTTTGTGAATAGTTCTTTAGTCTGGGGAGTTGCAGAAATGGGAAAAGCAGAGTACTCTCTAAAGATGTTTGAGGTGGTGTGATTTGTATAATGCTTTGTGAGAGGTTAGACTGTCATGAGCTTTTGTTGAAGAATATTTGACACAAGGAAGAAAAAACGAGGCGTTGATGTTTCATACTATAAAATTAAAGGTTCTGCCAGTCTCTGGATTTAGACAGGTGAATTTGTAAGGGTGCACTTGGCCCTGTGTATCTTGTGCTGTGTCTGGATAGACCTGACTAGATTAATGAAGAGCAGAATTTTTCTTAAGGAATAGAACACTAAATAGAATAGAAACAAAAAATAAGCTGAAGCAGAATGTATGATTCGTATAACTATACCCAGATTTTAGTTGTCCAGCTCTTCAAGTTCCCCTTGCCTCTGCCTTTCCTGCCCCACATCTGGCCACCTCAGTCTGCAGCCACCAGAGAAATCATTGAGAATTGTCACACATCTCTTGCTCCTGCAGTCAGACTTGCTCAGCACTTTGGAAACAATAGCTGCTTCATTGCTGACTTGTGAAACAAAAAAGTTAAACATATCAGCAATAATGCATGAAAAATGTGATGAACGATCTTCCACAGCAAGAGGTTTTTCCATTCTACTGTGTACGTATGCAGAATATATTGGTATCAGAAGCTAATAAGTAAGAAATCCTTCTTCTTTTGTGCTTTATCTGCCAGCTCAATGCTGAGAAAAGTAAACTGTGAGGTTTACTAATAATAGGAGGAAGGAAGAACCCTGTTAAGCATAGATAGAAAAGTTGGAATGACTCGTGTGTGTAAAATCCAAGGTTGTTTTTTCCTCTCCTCAGCCCTTTTCTTAAGTTACCCTTCATAGGAGAAAAGAAAAACCAAGAGAACTTCAGTAGGTGAATCTCACTTTCAAGTGAGGATTGAGGGAGAAGAGGAAGATGCAAGTTACAGATGCTATAATGATGGTTATATGAAAGTGATGTGAAGATGTGAGACGTGGCCTTTAAAATTTCTGTTTAGTTTTCTTATTCTAAGCATGAATCATGTTAGAAGAGACTTGTGGAACTGACTCACTCTATGTCCTATTAGTAGCAGTCTCAATCTTGTATAAGCTGCTTTCAATTTTAAATGAGGTGCATCATTACCCTTGCAGATGCTGCTGTCTCAGCACTTGCTGGTGGGTTATTTACAGGGACTTGATTCTCTGTTTTTCTTAACTTCTGAAAGAAATTATAGAAAAGCATTGTTTTATTTTACAGTAGTAAAAATCATGAATCCTAGCCATCGTGTATTATTTTAAAATGTTCATATCTTTGTTGCTTTTTTTTGTTTTTCCGAGTATTATTTTAATGGTGCAGAGTTTGCTTTACTATTTTATCCCTGTTGAAACCAGGACAACATCCCTGCAAAGTACTTTTAAGCAGTATTTTCTATTCTGAGATCCTCCATGAAGCATCTAAAGGGTTGCTAGGTTTTTTACATCAGGAAAAATAAAGAAACTTTCTAAGATAGAAAAACCCAGCCAACAGACAAAATATAAACTTAACATTTAAATTATTCTGAAAAACTTTGGAATTTTTATCATCTTATTTTTTGTGGACTGAGAGATTTCAGTCTATGTTTGCATTCTATTTGCTGTCATTTAGCAAAAATTGAAAGTAAAATTTGAGCTTTCCTTCATGTTTTCTTTTTAGACAATGTGCTGCCTGAACTGAGTGATCAGTCTAAATTATTGGAAATGGAAAGCTGGGTGCTAATTTACTTGTAAAACAACATCTTGTGCCTTTGGTATTGCAATAAGTGATTTGTTTCAGTTAGGGCAATACACTTAAGGAAGTGCTGTGTATGTGTAGAGGGGATAAGGTGAAGGAGCACACTAAAACTGAGGTGAGGCTGTTTGTGTCTGGGCAGCATCTAAGTCCATTAGATGGGTAGAGAGGACAACATGAGTCAGTTTATATTGAGGCACTGGGTTGTTGTACTGCCACAAGATCTACAAGTGGACCATAAGCCCTTTGCAGGGACCTCTGTGAGAGGAGCAGAGCAGAAAAGTAGTGTTGCCCTCAGAAAGCTGAATATGTGTGCCTGCATGTCTTTTGGGTCCCTGCCTCCATTGGAAGCTGCAAGCAGCAAGAGAATGAGGGAGTGCTGATATCATAAGCAGGCATGAGAATGAGTCCATGTACATGCATGAAGTGTGTGGTTAATATTAATTTCTTGTAGCCTGGGTATGAGAGTTTATTAGGAAAGAGACCAACTCTGATGTATATCAACTGTAGAAGTCAATATTTGTATTTCTGAGTACTTAATTCCCACAATTTGTCACCTTAGAAGGAGGGATATGCATGTATATATGCGTAAGTGAAAAAGTCCAGGGAGAAAAAAGTACAATTAAAACAGCACGTGAAGGAAATAAACAGAGGAAATACAATTGCTATGTAATTACATATGGACTGAGTTGTTCTGATAATGTCCTACTATATTGTAGACATTCTTCCTTTGTCAAGATTGGAAGGGGAATGGCAGCATTGAGGGCCCACTGTGTGTGGAGCAGAGAGGAAAGAGTTTGCCCACCCCAGTGGAAGGGTTGAAATACATGATAACATGCTGCAGTATGTCTTCATGTAATCTGTCAGATACTTATTAAGAGAGGAACTATGACAGGTCATGAGGGCTTTTAGTCTTGGTAAAGATTAGTACAACAGGAATTTGTCAGAAAATATGGATCTATAGTTTCAGGAATTGCCCATTTCCTTGATTAGTAAAAAAAAAATCAATTTATTTCTCGTAAGTGACTCTCATTCCTTACATTCAGTCTAAAAGGATATCACATAACTGTTGCTCTTTATTCTCAATCTATTATTTAACGTGAAAGCTACATTTCAGCATTTGATCTATTTATGTGCTCCTTGGACACATGAAGACAGACTTTCTTTGGATTTGGTTCATTGTACCTTAAAAATAATTTGAATACCACAGGTTTTATTGTAAACAATGAAGTATTCCAACCCTTGGGTCATTGCCGGTTTTTAAAAAAAACACACTTGGAATTGCTTCAGTAATTATCAGTGCTCTCTTACAAAACTAATTAGGCTTTTCCTGTGATGGAAAGAAGATTAAAGGTTGTATAGTTCAAAATAAGTTTTTGGACATTTCCAGATAAAGGAAAATAAACTCTCATTAATAAGGCAAACTTCTTTAATGTTTGTGAGTTGATAAGGTCAGATGAGCTGACCTGGCAGGGACAGAATTATGCAGATAACATGACTCTTTTAAGGAACAGCAATTTTATTCTGAAATCTTTGTAGAGTCTGCATGATGTGGTCTGGCCCTTGAACCTGACATTGAGTAAAGTGCAGTTGGCAATGTGGGCAAATGACATTTTTATCTGAAGACATGCTATTTTGAGAACTACACAGTGGCTAGCAATATCCTCCAAAACTGAAATGTGCTTTGAAATAATTGGATTATATTTTCTTCCAGTAATGTGTCAGTAAAATGCAACAGGCACTAAAGAAGTGGGAAATCTCTGTGTTTTCATTGGATTCCTGGTTTATGTACTGCAAAAATAAAAGTGGGTGCATTTTTTTCTATGCTTTGCCACCTATATTAAGTATTGAAAAGACATGGTGGGTAGACAGCCATTGGAGTCATGATAAGAGGTGTTTTTTAGTTAATCAGACTTATATGCATTTGCCCACTGTGCTTATTCCATGCTGTGTTGCAAAGCACAAGAATTCAAGGAAGTGTGTCGATCATGAGGTCATCAAATTCAAGCATATCAGGAAATGTGTGTAGCTGAATCAGATTTATGAAAGTACATCCTTCATCTCCATACAAAATTAATTTGCAAGTTGTAGTAAGTATCCAGAAAATTTTTGAATGGGTTAAAACACAAGTGTGCAAGTGAGTCTGAGCTGTTTCCTTCTCTTGCACAGCACAATAACATAGAAGATGAAAAATACTCTTTTGGCCAGTAGTGTCCCTTAACCTTAACCCCTTTGCTTTTGTTCTTTGTTCAGATGATTAGGTGTTTTCCATCTGCACCTCTATGGCAGAAGAATCTTTGCTTGTTAATTTGAGCTGACTTCCTAAGGAAGCTGGGCTTATCTGATAATGTGTTGTCTGTCCTCTCTGCCTTGCAGTAACCTTTGAACACACTGCTCAGGTTCACTTCAGTCAGGACAGGGAGGTGAGATCTCAGTATACTGTGTCCTTACAAACTTGGTGAAGCTCAGCAGCTGGATGGAGAAACCCTGCTGAGGAAATGGCTGTAGAGTGAAGTCAACCTTTACTTGTACTGCAGTCCAGACCTTTCTAGCATGCTTTTTCTGATGTCTGAAAAGGCCTTGGGGTAATCTATAATAATAATGTCCTAATACGTAACAACAATAAATCATGAACAGGCTTGCAAATATCCCAAAACATATTTAGTCTATTTTTGGTAGTATTTGGGCTCAATGTGTTTCTCAGAAAAGTCTGGTTTTTGTTGTTACCATCTGGAGAGCAGTGCTGTGCTAATAAGTAGTCATTGGTGTGCTTGTATTTAAACATGTACTTGATGACTAATTGATACGACAAGACTTCTAAAATCAGGAGGGAGACACCAAATTTTCCTTTGAAAACGCCTTAATTCTTCTGAAAATTTCACTCTAGGGACATTAAATGCAGTGTCTGGATTGGGAACTACTCTTGAGTGGGGTACACTAAATGATGTGTGAAAAAATTATTCTAGTAGGACTAAGAGTTTTTAAATTAGCATAGAGTTTAATTGAAAACAGGCATAAATCAGTGAGAGCAAGACAAAGTGTGCAAAGTACGTTTTGCTTGAAAAACAAGAAAAGTCACCTAAAAAGTTACCTTTTTGATTGTAGTCTTTCTTTTCTTTGTACTGCCCTTTCAGTCCACTGCTCTGCTTGACTGCTCCACTTCTTCAGTATCACTGTGCTTTTTTTTCTTCATATCATCAGTCTCAGCAGGGGTATTCTTCCCAGTGATCTCTGTCTTGTTCTTGTTTGGTAGGGCTTTTTTGGTTTACATGATTAATGCTAAGGAGTCTTCCATTGTACTTTCCAAATCCATCTCAAAATTGTATATGTTGATATGATCAAAGTATTTCATATCTGCTTCTGCTACTTACTTCCCTTTTTCAAAAGGCAAGTCCTGAGAGTCTCAGTTTCTGTGTGTTTATGTTGTGCTGTCCAACAAGTACTAAATGCTTTCATAAAATGATCCTTGAGTTACAGCATTTGTTCATGAATTTGTCATCTCATGTCCTTGCCAGGTAGAGCTGCTTCTCATGCAGATCACCACCTGGAAATACCCTGCAGTTCTCCCAGTCTGCAGCTTGCTTATTTGTATTTTCTTGGTGTCTAATTGTCCTGGAATCAGAATAAAAAAGGAAGAACTGAAACTGCTGGAATGCACATGCAGTTGCAAGTTGGCCTTAGAAGCTGAGACAGGTGACATACTCCATCTGGGGTGCATTTCTCTACCCTTGTTGGTAAAATGTCTTGCTATAATGCTTGCCTCTGTAGGTGGTGCTTTGGGACCAAGAGCTTTGAAAACGAAATGCTGTGGTGTTGATCCTTGCACTGAGCTTGTCATCTCCTGACTTCTCACTTCTCCTTGCAGAGGCAGACTGGGGTGCCTGCAAGATTAACTGCTGTTGCTTTCCAGTATCTCAGAGGTGATGCTGCTGTTTGGCAGCTAGAGAAAGCAGTGAGGAGGGAATTTTTCTTCTTGTGCTTGACAGGAAAAGGACCCCAACAAAACAAATGTCTCATAGGACTGAAAGTTTGGCCTTGTGTACTCCTACACATTTACTGAATAATATGTTTACACCCTGTCTTTTTTTTTTCTTCAGCTAGAGATTAGAAGACATTCAGTACAGATAGGAAACTTGAATTATTTTATCAGCTTTCAGAAAGAGAAATAGCAGATTTTTAAATTAATTCCTCAGAACTGGGGAAAGCCAGATTCCCAAATGGGATTCAGTCTCCGTTTATAAACGAGTTTCGGTGATTCATGTCCTGCAAATCTTCTATAACGTGGAATGGTGCCATGTTATAAAACAGAGAGGGAAAGCCTGCATCTAGATTACTAGAGATTTTTGTCTCAACTTCGGAAATTTTTCAAGGAGGCGAAAGAATGTACTCTATTGAAAAACAGCCAAGTTCCCTCTCCCTCAAATAAATCTTATTAATTCTTTTTTTTTTTTTTTTTTATTACTCAGCTAGCTTTAAGTCAAAGACTGAAGCCTGTGGGATCAGCTGCTCTAAAGAAAGGCAGTTCATCTTCTGTGTTCATTGCCTTTACTGTCAGCTGTATTGGCCATTTGCTTGGTTTCCCAGAAATGTGTACTTCTGGCATGGTTTTTCAGAGAGGGGAATTTTTTTGGAAGCTTTCAGTTGGCAACAGTAGAATGTGTAACTTGATATATGCATTTTTACCTGAATGTGAGAGTCTTTTCTTTCACTTTGAAGGTTGAATTAGTATCTTTAAGTGGAGATAAGTAAGATGATCTTTCTCTACCTGCTGAGCAGAGTAATTTTTCTTCCAGTAAGGTTTGATCTAGGAACATGCTTAGCACCTGCATTTCTGCCCAACAGTATTTGGGATGTTGGCTGGCTAGTATTGTCAGAAATGTAGCCTCTTATCATTCTGTACAATATTTCGGTGGTATGCTATGTAATTTTCCTTGAGAGCTTTTTATGTCCTATTTGGTGGTAAATCATTATAATACCTTTAGCTGTGGAAGCAAAATATAAATTGTAATTTGAAAAAAAAATTATTGATAAAGAGACTTCTTCATTTGCATTTATTAAATATATTTTTACTGATTTTATGGTTTCATCTAGACTTCTCCACTTAGTTTCTTAAACCTTTTGTATAAGCTGACTTTAAAAATTTCTTTCCATGTATCTGCTTCTTGAGCAGAATTATATATTTGAAAACTCTAGCAACTAATCCTCAATTCATAGACATTTTTAAAAAACATATCTGGAGGCTTGTGACTGTCAGATCAGGCTGCAGGCAGAAAGCAGGCTGGAAAGATTATTAATTTTTTTTTTCTTTAGCTGTTTTGTTTGTTTGTTTTCAAAGTGGTTTCCAAGCACTTGACACTGAAATACATTGGAAGACCAGAAAACTCAAAAGTACAACAAAGCTTTGCAGAACTTTTGTGCTTAGAGAACTGATCTGTTACAACTAAGAAAACACTTTTTTTTTTTTTTTTTTTTTTTTTTTAAAGAGAATTGAGCACTTGGTCAGCTATGCTAAAAAAAAAAAAAAGATAGGCAGAACCAGTTAAGCCAAGAAACACGTAATAACAAACACTGTCAGAAAGAGACATACCAGTTATTTTCTGGTTTCCCCTTTTAGAGGTTAAGTCTAAAGAGGCTGGTAATATCTTAGCTGCCCTTATTTCCTCAGTTTGTCACAGAACCTTTAACCTTCAGCTGACAAGGTTTTGAATCAAAGCTATCCTCACATGTTTTTCCATTATTGTCTAGGAGTATTTTTCCCTTTCTGATTTATGTGATCATCACTAGATGCATCAAAACATCTTTAAAAGTAATTTAAAAGTCCATGATGGCTATTGAGCTCTTTTAAATATTTGCCACCAACTACTGGCTTCAGTGGTTAAGCATCTGAATATAACTGTTCTTTTACTACCTTGTCTGCAGAAAAAGATACTCAGAATTTCTTTTTCCTGACAATAGGCGCAAGGGTAGGTCTTCTGCATGACATAAAGCCCTGGGTAGAAGTCAGGACATTCCCGTGTGCTGTACCTTCCAACAGTTGTGGAATCCTGCTTGTAGTAGCGGCTCTTGAAAAAGGGCAATTTACAGTGAAGCCTGTCATGCCTTTACTGTTGTTATGGCACGAATTTGCATGTGAATACTTTTTGTATGCACCCACAGTTTTTCTACTTAGCATCAATTTATGGGAGGCTGCTTCTGTATTTTAAAATTTTAAAACTAAAAGACCTTTTTAGGCAAAGACTTCAAGGTGAATTTGCTGTGCAAACACACTTATGCTCAGTCAGGAGGTTTTCAGTCCATTTGAGGATGAGATTGAAGTTTGAAGTATTAAATAAACAGCTACATGGCAGCTTTGTACATTATCTGAGGTTGGATCACACACTGAAATTGAGTCAACAAGGTCTGAATGTAGGAGAAAGCAAATATGGCATGGGCTGTGTAAACACATAGGTTTGCCTTAGGTAAGTTCCTTCATTGTTCTTGATAATGGTCAGGCCTCAGGGCAGAGATATTTCAAAACTGGATACAGCAGCTTTGATTCACAGAGAAATGTTTATTCCAGGAATGACCGGAAATGTAAAAACTGAGACTGGGAAATGGTGAAAAAAAATTGGAGGTTTTAAGGGAGGAGCTATTAGAGATCTGATATCAGTCATCTGTGTAAGAGGTTGTTGCAAGACAGAGGATAAACTGTTCTTTGTTTGCTGGAGATAGGACAAAATAAAGTGCTTAAAATGGAGCAAAAGGTAGTTGTGGAGCACATTTAGAACACTGATGATAGTGCCAGTGAAGTGACATATATGAATATATTGCCCAAGGAAATGAGATTGTTGTGGGATGTGCTATTGTTGATATTTTTTTAAGATGGACAGCTGTTAAATCCAGTAGCTTTTTCAGGTGGAGACAATGGACCCTCTTCATACTGTTTCTAAAAAAACTTGTAGTGTAAAGACATTTATATTTAGTTACTGCTTTTGTTGCACTCCAGGCAAACATGGGCAAGGTTTTATCTTCTTCTGACAATGTTGAGCTGTCTTGTCCTAAATAAATATCACTGCTCCTAAGAGCACCTCTGTCTAGAGGATAACATAATTTTAGTATCTTTCATGGTAAGGAAAAATATCTAAGCCTTGTTTGAGTTAGTCTTGAACTGATGGAAGGCTGTTTTCATCCAAAGAAAGTAAACTTCCTTTTTTTAAAGTACTTCAGTTATTTTGTAACTTCTTAATAAAACCAAGCCTGCAAATGGGAATCTTTTCTCCTGACTAATGGCATTAATTATGTGACATGAGGCTTCTAATTCCCAACTTTTCAGCAACTTATAAAATGTGAAGAGCAAGGGAGTCTATTCTTGTTATGAAAGACTGTGGTTCACAAGACTCTCATCATGCCCTGCATGAGACTACATAGGTTCACTTCTGTGCCTGACTCTGGAACTGAAATTAAAACTATGCTTGATTTAGGAGAACTTGGTATGACTCAGATTTCTTGTAATGCACTGCTGTGGTGTTACTCTTAAAAATTCTGCAGTAGGAGGACAACTTAGTGAACTAAGTGTTGAAAGAGGTGCAGAAAACCAGATTTTCTTAAAATATACACACACACGTAGTTGCTGAAGCTACCTCATAAGCCTGGCATAACCAAACGTGTTTTGCACAAATTTACAAAGGTAATGCGTTCAGAGACTTGGAATTTAATTAACATCACAGCTCAGTTCTTTCTCCTTAAAGTGGCATCAGTGCCTTTTATTCTTTCCTTTTCTTTGCCAGCTGGTAGGGGACTGTCAATTGATTGTGCTACAGAGCTTGGAATTTTGGGTTTGGACTTTTCTGCAAACCAGAAATAGCCTTTGAAGAAATTGTCAGAAACAGATAAAATTTACATATACTTCATAGACTGAAATAGAAATCAGTCATTTTATTTATGTAACTCCCGGGCTTGTGTAAGTGGTTTTCACACTTTTTACAAAGTTAAGAGGTTTGTGAGCAAAGTTTAAACCTGGAATAACATATATTTATAATATTTTCATTAATGACATGGATAAATACAATATGAATACCCTGAGGTACACCAGAATGCAGCTATTTGGCACAGAGATTAATATATTTTATGTGCTGATTGATTCTTGATTCATCTTTACCTGGATTTGTCAACCTCTGCCTCTGATTTGGCTTTTAACATGTGGCACAGCATAGATATTACAACTTAGGAACAGATGAAAGATACTCTCTGGGGGCAGCATAGTTTAAATTAGTATGTGTTTCATGAGGTTTTCAAGTGATTTGAGAACACACTGAAATCAAGATAATTACTAAGTTTTATGGGTGCCCCTCCATATGCAACAGTGGTCTTGACCATAGCATTTCTCTCATCTCTTGTGCTGCGTATACCTTTCCTTCAACCTGGTTATTGACCAGAGAAAGAAGAGAAATGACATCTTGTGAGCAGCTCTGGATTATTTGGCATAGTGCTGCTATGTTTCTCCTCTCACACTGCAGATTGGTAACAGACAGAAGAGCATTTCACACATTTCCAGCTGTCCCCTAAGGGAAGATTGCTTAAAACAAATGAAAAACCAAACATAAAAATACATGGTTTTATTACAGGGATGAGGGAGCACAATCATGGTGGCACAGGGAATTTAAGTGTAAAGGAGTTTCTTTTAAATTTACAGAGGGTTTTAGACAGATTTTGTTGTTCTGGCAATGTTCATCTGGCTTTGGAAGATATTTCTGAGTCAAGGGCAGGAGCCTTTCAAAATAGTAGTCTGGACAAAATGATATCAAAGCTGCTCTGTAGGACAGGTAGGTTTGGTCATATTCTAACATGAAAATGACATAGTTCTTGCAGTTGGTTGCTGAGAGAAGACCTCTGGCTAAATGAGAGTTTTGGTCACTGGAAGGGTGCTTATGTCTTCACAGATTTCAGGTAGCAGGGAAACCATGCTCCAGATATGGACTGGGCTTTTGGATAACTTTTCCTTCAGTTTTTCCCTTTTGAGGATAAAATCTGAAGGTGTTCAATGTGTGGGTAGAACTGAGTGTATTCCCAGGGTCATGCTGAACAGTTGAGCTTCTCTTTTTAAAAGAAGAAACCTGTTCATCTTCAATGAACACACTCAACATAATACTCCAGATAAGTTTTTACTCTAAGGTCAGTAATTGCAGCAACAAGTATTTTTTGATAAAGAAATGGCTCACTTTTTTCCCCCATTATTTTTCTTCCAGGGGTTATTAGTTAACACTGGACTGAACCAGTGATCCTGGGTGACCAGGTCTGGTTCTGCAATGTCATGCAGAACATGCCAGAAGCTTTGAAAGCTTTGAATCACAACTTTTTGAAAATTGAACAGAGAAAAGAAGAAAAAAGATGGTGTGTTTCGTCTTAAGTGCATAAATGAATCAGAGGGCATTTCCATTCACAATATACAATATCCTTTGTAGATACGATATTTCATCTAAGATGAAGAGGCTTATCCTAGGGGAATACTCTGCCACATCTGTTCTGTTCTGATATTAAATAGTCCTATCTAAGATATTAGAAGAGTTGCTATGAGCTGTAGAGTTTTGTATGTCTATGATTCTTGAGGAAATGCCTTACATAAAATTAATGAATCAAGGAGTTGCTGCAACAGAGATTTGTTTGCCAGATGAAGGGATAGGAGTTGCTATGCCCAGGAACATTAGTGAAGAAGAAAAGAATATAGAACAAAAAAGCACCATTTGTGGCATACCAGGTCCAGAATTTAAAACTTTGGTCTTTTATTTTTTTTTTTATTTCTGTATTTAATTTTAGAACTGACCAGCTTGTTGGAAGATGACGTTTACTCTTGCTTAAAGCTGCTATTCTTAAAACAAACAGTGGAAGAATGTGGAAGAACTCAAGCCTCCGCTGCCTTTTAGCACTAGCTGTTTTATGCTTAAGAAGCTTAACGTCTAGCCAAGAGATAGGTAAGTTTATAGCGATGTGATTCACTAACTACTTTTTCTCTGTAGCTTCTGTACCTTGTAATTGCATTGGTTTACTACTATACGTGTGCTCAAAAGCCATCACCTCTGTGGCCCCACACCATCCTAGGGTTGGAGGCAGTGCCAGGCCTGGTCTCTGCTTTCCAACACCCAGCAGCATCTTGAAAACCAGTGCAAAACTGGGTGTTAAATTCTCCATAGTGCCACTGATAGTCTGCATATGCATTGGTGTAAATGTCTGCATTGAAACCTTTTTGCTGTGTATGTTGGCTCTCTTCAGCCATTTCACACATTATCATTAACTGCCCTTCTGTCATTAATTGCCCTCCATGTATAACATGGCTGAGTCCAAAAATCTCATTAGGTTAAAATCAAAGCTTGTGGTTTTGCCATTGGCCCAAAGCCTGCTTATTAGGCTAGGCAAGGAATGGGTATTGTGGAAAGTGGCAGTGCTGCTGTTACACAAGTATAAATCCAGATCTCAGGTACCTCTAGAAATCTGTCAGTCTGTGGCTGTCTAATCAGGCACACAAATCGTTCAACAGTTTTAAAATACTGGCCAGACATACATGCAATAAAAATATAAAAAGAGTGGCTACAGATGTGAAAAATAGTAGTTGTTTTGCAGTTGCTCATTTTTGACCTGCAGTTTTTGACTGTACTTCTTACATGCTTTCAGGTTCTCTAGGGGACCCCCAGAATTTGAAATGTGTAACGCACAATTTACACAAAATGCTCTGTACTTGGGATGTCTCTTCTAGAGGAAGCCATGGACAAACTGACTTTTGCTACACTACCAAGTAAGTCCCCCCACATACCTGGTTAAAAAGTATCAAATTGTGATGAAAGTACAATTTTTCCTCAGTCACTGCCCATGGAAATTGTGATGCTGTTGTTTCTCAGCATCTTCCCATCAGTTTTCTTTGGGTGGTGCTCCCCCTAGGCCCTGTTAACTCAGGCAATGGCAGGGATTCTGGTAAAGTTGTTCCATGCTAACAGCTTGCCTGCCAAAATCTGCTTGCTGTTTTCAAAGGACTGGAAGATCCTCTTATTTACTCAGACTTCTCTGTGTGTCTGCCTATCCCTTGCTCAGAGTTTTCATGAGGGATGTCTTCAAAACAGGTTCAGTCCAAAAGGAAATGAGAGTTGGAAGCAGTGAATCCTGATGTTGTGGGCCAAATCAGTAGAATATATGACAAAAGTGTTGAGATTCACGTGGATTTCGTGTGGAAAAACGTGAACAATCTCTCAGTGACTGCCTTACAAGCTTTATAAAAATTTCAAGCTGTATTAGAAGAAACATAAAAATTATTTCACGACTGAAATACCTTTTCTGAAGTGAATGCAAGTTGAGAATTTTGAGAAAAGTTAAAAAAAAAACCCTTAAATCTTCCGTGTGTTTTTTTCACTAATGAGAACTACATGTTCAATTCCCCATGCTGTGGGTCTGCCAAATGCTTATCATGTGCTAGGGATGAGTTCAAATCCATTTTGCATCTTTATCCTGCCCCTAGTCCAGATATTTGTACTGTCTTTTTTTCCTGTAAGTTTTGCAGGCAGCCCAGACTTTTCCTTAGGGTCCCAAGGCTTGGCTGCACTTAGTACACCTACATGCTTGATTTTCTGTGTCTCATTATTCCTGCTGCATTGCTAGCTATCATTTCTATTTTAAAAACACCATGTATACAACTCTGTGGCCAGAGTTCAGAAGTGCAGAGTTCATGAGGTAATGTCCTCTGAACAAGAACAACCATGTAGCTGCTGCTGTTTCTCCTTAACAAAGCAGGACAGGCTGGGGTCCCTGAAGCAGAGTCTGAGGTGAGCTTGGTGCAGAAGTCCCTGAGGGAAAGAGGTTTTGTTTTTCATTTGCCCAAGTATCATCTAATAATGTCTCAGTACCAAAGAGGAACAGCCTTTCTGAGCACTCAAGTCTCAGCTGGCGTTTGCTAGCCCGGAGTCTTGTGCGAATCTCAAGAGTTAAATCCAAGCCCTTGACTCCAGCTGATGGGAGCTCCAGGGTCCTGTTCCAGTTCATAACTGAGTAACTGTCCCTCAGCAGGAAGTCTGGCATTGTTCTCTCTGCTTTCCTTCCTGCCATCATTCCCCCAAGAGGAAGGTCTGGATTTTTCCAAACTTTCTGCCTTTCTAGTTGCATCTCAGTGATAATGAGCAAAGGGACTTCATCCATCCATTATTGTTTCCTGTATATATCCACATCTTCAAGACAAAAGCCAGATCACATTGTGCTGAGCACTGCACATACATTAAGTGCAGGCTACATTTTCACCTGGGATCTTAATGCTCTCTGCTCTTTCCCTGTGAGCTGAGCAGTAGAAGGAAGCTAGAAGATTTGTTCTAAGATGTGGACACAAGTGGTATTCCTGCTCTTTCAACCCATATGCCCTCACTTTGAAAAGAAATGGAGGGAGAGTGAGTCAGGAAACACAAAGGGAGGGGACAGCACTATTATGTTTGGTTTAGTGTTTTTTATATTTCTTGTTTTGAAATGTTGATTCATGGTGACTAGGTTTCAGAAATATGTCTTTTGTTGGCCTCAAGTTTAATTAGACATTAAGAAAAAAAAAATCACAAAATGTGTTGTGAAGCATTGGAACACAGCGCCTAGGGAAGTGATGGAGTCACCATTCCTGGAAGTGTTCAAAAAACATGGATATGGCACTTAAGAACATGGTGAATGTTGGACAGTATGAACATAGTGTTTGTGCTAGGTCAACAGTTGCATTTGATGACTTTAAAGGTGTTTTTGGATTTTATTGATTCTATGATTTTGTTTACAAAGCAATGTTTTCACTTTGAAGTGTTCTCTTAACAACTAGTTGGTTGCATTATGAAGACAGTGCACAACCTACCACTGTGATAAAAGCGATTTGAAAGATGAAGGAATGCCATTAATCTGAGAGTAACAAAAGCCCAAGCAAGTCTCACTCCTTCACAAACTCGATTTGGAGCTTTCTGTTTATTACAGAGAATTTGAGTTTTATTAGTGTGCAAGAGTAGGACTTAACTTGCCTAAGCTTCCTATCCAATTCCTATGAAATAACTGCTTAACCCTCTCTATCTTTTTAGTGAATTTACCCCTCAAGTGTGTTTTAAAACTGAGGAGAGAAGGGTTGAGATTCCAATCCCAGAGAACTTCGTCACAGTGACAATCAAAAGCTCTGGAACTGCTTTTCCTACCAAAGAATTTGTAATTCATCAGAAAGACATCTGTAAGTATTAGGTCATATGTGTCTATCTAAGGCCTCTATACTACGTTTAAGAACTCTTCAAATGTATACATGCTTGCAGGTTTCTTTGGCAGCATTCCTTTATGTAGAATGTTGATATGCTGGCTCCCTGTGAAGCTTCCATATATCATAGGTTGTTTTCTTTAACCCTTCATGAGAAGGAATACTCCTCTTATCCATAGTTCATAGCAGAAAAAATCAAGGGCAAAATGTGAGGACAAAAATAAAATACAACAATGTTACATCCCTCATTCATTGTCCTTTTTGTCCTAGTTATAAATTAGAAAGCATTTGTAAACAAATTCCTAATCTACATACATAAGTAAATCAAACTTTCTCCCACTTCCTTCCAGGCAAAGAAGGAAGTTGTAATCAGAAGATGGCAGTGACACAACCTGCCATATTTTATCTAGTTTTTGCCTTTGGTTTGCCTGCTTACTCCTTCAGTGTAGTCAAATTCTAATGTCAGTAACACTTCTTATCCATGGTTCTGTTTACAGTCAAGAGCAGGTCAAGAACTTAAAATGCAGCTCAAAAATATTTGGTCAATACAATGAGTCTCTCAGGTTCATCACAGGTTATCATGGGCAGTGTATTGATTACTGAAGTGTGTGCTGAACACAATCAGATCAGATCCTTGGTCAGGACTGAAGTTGGATATATCACACATATTTTAAAAATGTTTTAGATTGCACCAGGCCCAGTGGACTGCCATAACCCTTGTGTTACCAAGGTTCCTCCCTGTTTGCAACCTCTTGCTTCACCACAATATGTTTGTAGAAGACATGCTTCTATTTAATCCCCCTGTCCTTTCCCCCTTTCCATGATATCAGGATATCATGCCCTTAATACTTCCTGTAACTTAAAGTCATTTTCTCTGTGATCTTCAGAACCTCATGTGAGCTCCTTCCATTCTGTGCTTCTGCTCTCCTTCCTTGTCACTCTCCCTTTTGTTGCAAGTCCCCACTTCCCTACTGGTCTCTAAAACATACTTCTGGGGATCTTTTTCCAACATTCTGCCTAGAAGTGTTCTCATGCACACTTCAAAGACTGACACCATATTTCCTTTATCACTGTGGTATTGAAGGAAGGTTGGGAAAGATGGGATATCTTCCCTGCTATGCATTGTGAAAGTCATATTCACAATCAGTTACTCGCCCATCTGTGTGCTGAGGTATTAGAAGAAAATGCTACCTGATGATTCATCAACACCTGTGCTTTCCTGAGAACTCTTATGCTCAAGTAGCCACAGAGCCTTGTTCTAATTACACAGGTTGAGTTACATGTTTGTATGGCTACTAGCCAGTTCAGAGTAGAGAGTTGTGGCTGTTAAACACCTGTAGGGCTGGTGCTGCTGAGTAATGACCTGAATATGGCTTTTTTTTTCCCTCCCTCCCTCGGCCTCTTTTTCAAGCCTTTGTTCCTGTCACTCCACACATTCTTAGTTTAATGCCTGACTTTCCAACTTCCACATTAAATCTGAAGTGGAGTGATAATGGATCGGTCTTCCCATATGGACTGGATGCCCTTTGGCAGATTCAGATACTCCGAAAAGAAGCAATGGAAATAGTCACACAAGTAGGTCCCTTTCTTCTTTTATGAAAAATATATGTACAGATTTTGCCCTTGATAATATCCTGAGAAGTCACTTGAAAAAAACTGGGAATGATGAAGATAGTACAGCTTTGCAGGACCTGAGTGCTTCTGGCAGGTAACTTCTTGTTAAGTTTCACAGTAATAGAAAAACTAGCTACTGTTCTGTTGGCACTTAGGCACAGCATATTATTTTTTTTTTTTGGTATATGAACTGTGTAATTAGAACTTAATTACAGTTTTGGCAGATAATTTACACCATTGTTTCTGTATCTCCAACAGTGTCTACGGTCTTGGTCATCTCTGAATGCTCAGCTTGCTTTTTTCTTTTTTTTGTAGCCAGAGTTCTTCCAGGCCAGTTTGTAGCTCTGTGCTATAAATTTTAATAATGGAAAAAAGATGGAACATGCCTAGGGCTAATATTAGAAAAGTTTTATTTTGAAGAAGTTGGAACATTTTACTGCTTATGAGAAGCCCAGGGTACAGTATACCTCTCTCTAAATTCCCTGCTCTCGCTCAAATGTCTGCCCTCTGGTATTTCTGGCTGACAGTACCTAGCTGGTGGGCTCTTTAGAAACTTGGGCTGTTGTCCCAGTAAATTCGCAGTGCAGCTAAAAGTTAAGTAGACCACTCCAATAATCTATGAGGATTTTATGATTTACTTCACCTAATTTGCCATTCTGTTGACGCTTTGGAGATTATATGTCATTACTCACAGGTGTTCATAGGCTCTGTCTTGGTGCAAAAACTTTCCAGGTTACTTACTACTCAAAACTGACTCATGAAGACATCATTCTTTCTTGGAACTGGACATCAGACATGCCTTTGGAGTGCACATCACACTATGTGAAGATTCGCTGCTACATTAATGCAACACAGTTTGTTGGCCCCCAGGATTGGAGTGACTGGAGCCCAGCAGAAGTGATCCCTGGTATGTTTGTTCCCTTGCAACCACAAAGACTTTTATTTCTTTATAAGAATTAAGCCAAGGTAGAAGAAGGGCATTAGGCAGTGATGGGCTGCCTTTGAGACCATTTTGATTAGAGAAATAATGCAATCACTAGTTAGTGAAACCTAGCAAACTTTTATTTGTATGCATTGGAGTACTCCTCAGTCATATTTTACAAATTGTTCATGTGTGGTTTCTTGCTTTTTGTTTGTTTTCTTCTTTCTCTGCTAGGAAAAGATACCGAACCTGGTGGGAGTGGAGTGTTTCCTCTGGACCCTGTGGTGGCAGTAGGTTCAGATTTGACGTTTTGTTGTGTCCATGAAGAAGATCAGCGTGTAACAAATATGACTTATGGATCAAAATCCTACACAATGATGCAACTGAGCAGTCGAAGCCATGCCATCAGAGTCCTCAATGCCAGTGTTTCAAATAGCAGCGGGACAAATGTAGTGTGCAGACTCGAAAATGGGTTGGAAGGAAGTGTCGTGTTTGTAGGATGTATGTATCATGTTCACTAACCTCTGGAAAAACAAAATTGTTTGAGACTCTTAGGGTTCTGCTAGGAAAAAAAATACTGTTGTGGCTTTTTCCCTGCTGGCCCTTGGTTTTGAAGTTGAACTGGGGATTGTATTTTTTTGATTTCACTGTGAAAAGGCCAGCTCATGGAGTTCCAAGTCTGTAACGTTAAGAAGCTCACCCATGTAAGCCCTCTTTAGAATGTGGCCCAGTGCTTCTCTCATTGATTGGTCTCTTGTTCTAAGGTACTTTTTCATGATCTGGAATGCCAATTAGTTTATTTCCATATGAATATTCAACTCTCCACCAGTCTCTATTAGTTTAGGTTTACATCTGTTCTAGTATAGTCCATGATTAGGTGAGAGAAAGAGCAAGAACTCTAAGTGCAAACATTCATTTACCAAGCAGTCAAACGAAGACAACAAAACTTGCAGCAACAGATGCTCATCCAGGGTAGCTCCTTGGGAGCTAATTACAGCAAAGAAAACTAGGCAGTAATTTCTCTTTCCTGGGCATTCTTCTAAAACTTCTTTTCAGTATTTTCTTTAAAGGTACTGACTGGCTGTGTATCTTCTCTGTGTAATCATACAAGGCTCAGACATGTGTTCCAGAAACAGATACCTATTAAAACAAGTGACTTACTGTACCTAATTCTTCTTTCCCATAATTGGTCACTTTAAAACTTAGTGTGTTTTTTCCTCACAGGGAATTTGAGAGTTACCATATTCCAATAGCTGCTCCATAGAATCCCATTCCCCATTACAAATGCCTGCCTTTGAATTTAAGGTCCTTGGGGTTGAGGAAAAGGACAGGAGAAACTGGAATCATTTTGAAAGTGTGTTCCACTCTCCAGACTGCATGATGTCATGGACTTAGTCTGTTAAATGTGCACTAGGAAATGCTAAACAGAATTCAGATTTTTATGACTTCTCAGTGATAATCCCATTTTTACATTATTTGTGCAGAATTTGTTTTTGTGGGAAAACCATCTGGTAAATAAGTTAGTGGTTCAAGAATGAAAGCTGTGACAATCCCATAGGTTTTTCCTTCATTTTTTTTTTTTTTAAACAGATGGGATGTTTCTTGTCAGTGTTTCTTGTAGTACCTCCTTTGTGAGGAGAGTTCTTATTATGGTCCTCTTGCTGGTGAGGGAAAGAAAAGGTGGAGGAAGTAAATATGTATACAAAACACTTCAGTTAAGCCTAGGCCTAACAAAACAGATGCTCTTTTCTGGCTCACCACTCGTAATCTGAACTAAGCCTGCTGTTGTTGCCTTGTGTGTTAGTTGCCCTTCTCTAGGGCAGAGAGAAGGGAATATATCTGGAATATATGGATATTGTTGCTCTACCTTTGGCATGCACCTTTCCACTTTTATATACCTCAAGTGTACCAGACCTGAAATAAGTGCACTGCCTAGTCTCACATTGGCATGGTTACTCTCTGTGTTGGGAGCACTGCCTGTCTTTTCCAGCAAGGCACTCAGCACTGCTCTAGTATGGGAACAAAGAACAAGACTTAAAAGGAAAAGTGATGGGCACTTCCAGAGTGGTGGAAGAGCCACGGTGAAGAGCATGAGCCATTCAGGGCTTGCTTTAATTTTCAAATTCAGTGTGGGATTCATGCTAAAGGGACCATTTCCTTGACATTTCCTTGACTTGTTTGGAGAATTCAAAGCAGTGGTGGGGCTGGCATGTTAGAAAATGTGACACACATCCGACAGCATTCTTGCATTGCTCAGTGGTTGAACTGATGCTCAGAATTTCAGAAAACTCTTGGCAGAGCTTCAGTGGAATGCTTCCAGGTCAGAGTCTCGAGCTTGTGAGCATGTGATTTGCCAGATTACCCACCTACTTAGACTTCTAGAGTCAAGTGTTAGTCAGATGGGGATGACAATTATCCATCTATTTTATTGTCTTTTATTAAAGCATATTACTTCTGTGGTTGGGGTGTAGCTATTGACATGTATTTTTGAAGCTCAGTCTAGACCCAGTAAACAAAAGAGCAATGCTTTCAGTAAGCCAAATGTTGCACCAGGATGGCAAAACATCAGCTAACTGTTTTGGTTTCCTTTCATGCTACAGATGCTCCTGATACTCCCCAAAACCTCAGCTGTGAAACACCCAACTTTCTGATAATAAAATGCACCTGGAAACCAGGCAGGCCCAGTGGACTATATGGAAAACGAAGAACAAAGTACAGTTTATTTGAAAGGTAAAATTAATCAGCACTACAAGGAGTAAAAGGATACAGCTGGAATACCTCCACTGCTGCCTGGGACTTACTGCACGATATCTATTTGAATGTGATTGCTTAGAGCCTGAAATACTTTCCAAGAATTTCAGCAAGCTGGATCTAAACTAAGTTTGGAAAACCATTGTCTAGCCCTGCAAAATTCTAATGGGAATTAAAGATGGCTTTTCCCAAAGGTTTACACCATTATGAAACCACAATTGGATAAAGGACTTAGTGTATCAGGCTACTGCCAACATGTATACAAGGCCAGCATGAAAATACAGGGAGATAGTAGGAGTCTAGCACTAATTTTTAATTTTTTTTTATGTGAAACCTGGGTCAGATCATGTCAGACATTCACTGAGCTTCTGCTCAGCAGGATGACAGAAGTTCACTGAGTAGCAATTCTAAGACAGCTCGTGGGGCATATCCCAAATGCCACTAGAGAAAACAGCAGTTAGCCTCCATCTCTTCTCCTGCCATTAAGATTTAGAGCAGGCAGAGGAAATGTTATCCATAAAACACTGAAAAGACAAATAACACTGGTTTCCCAGGAAGCAGTCAGCTAGTGTCCTACTACATTGTCTTTAAGGCCAGGACATGTAAAGCCTTAAAAAAGTGTTTCCACACTGGAATAGCACTTGCAAAATGCAACCAGTTCCTTGGTGGTTGTGATTAGAAGTCAGTGAGGAGTTAACAAAATTCCCATGGTGAGAGGAGGCCCTTGTGTCATTCCAAAGGAGCAGTCAGGGAAAGAAGCCAGGAGAGGCCTGAGTCACACAAAACGATGAGAAATGGAGTCTCATGGTGGCTTAGAAGCATGCTGGAGGCAATGAGGTTTGAGTAACAGTCACAGATGTCATCTAGAGTGCCGGTGTTAAAAAAGCCACTGGGTAGGGTGCAAAGAGGTGGACAAAACAGGGCCGGTATTCAAAGGAAAGGAGCTTCAGTCACTTACTGCCCATATTCATCTTATAAGTAAGAACGTTGTCCAATCTTGTTTTGCTCAGCCCAGTGATATTAATGTGATGCATTTTGGGATAAATACTCTCATCCTTATTGTCAGCCCACACTGAACTATTGAAGTAGTGTGGTGTGAAGGAAGCTCAGAGCTCAGCTAGGGCACAGTAAAAATACCTGAAAGAAGAAGTTAGTTAAACTTGTGCTATTGAATGAGAGGCTTAACACTGATGAAACAGATACATGTACATATGTACAGATACACAATTTAGATTTTATCCCTAAAGATTCACCACTGTTCTTGTTTGTTTTCAGACTGCCTTTCCTGCTTTTGATTAAAAGACAACTGGGACTAGTGGATGTATTCCAAGTAACAAACCTTAGTTCATATTTGACAGGGATTGTAGAAAGACAATGTATGTAGCATCTCACTAGCTCAGAAAGCAATTAAGAAAATTCTTTAAATGCTAATGTATGCTGATCTGAACAAAGATACTTTAAATCAGAATCTTAGCTGTGACTTGTGAGGTGGTTTTACAGGACCTACCTGTTTTCCAGGCTTTTGAGAAGTGAGAGAATGGAAATTTATGCTAGTGGAAGAGGAGAGTTTCACGTGAGAACAGGGCAAGTCATGACTGATGCCACTTTAACCTGCATTGTGGTGTTAGATATGCCTCTGCAATCAAATCATTCTGTAAGCCATGTGAACTGAACCCATTGTTCTGTACCATGTTTTCAGTCTGGACTTCTGACTGTTCCTAGGAATTAACTTATTCAAAAATTAAGCTTTTCCCTCCCCTCTTTACTTTGTAGAACATCTGGTAAAAATGTTTCATGCGAAGTCAATGAAGTGAACAGAGATCATGCCTGTGGCTTTCCAGTACTGCCTGATAAAAAAACCTATGATTTCATATTAGGTGTCTCCAATCCTATTGGGCAAGCACAATCATCTCTTTTGGTTGATATAACTCAAAGAGGTAAGACTTATGACTTACAAAGGGAGAAAGATGTTTCCTGCATGCTGTTTGTTTTGGGTTTGAAGAGCTCTGACATGGTATACTTTTCATTTTTTCATTAGTTGTCACCAGATTACTGCCATATTCAATAATTTGAACATGAAAATGACTCGGGGCATGTTGCGAGGCAATGATGAACTGTACAGGGAGATGCCAGTTCTCAACAGCAGACTGCTGTATGATAAAGGCTAATATGGGATCTAATAATTAGCCAGCTGCTGTTTATCATGGAATTCCAGAGTGGCTGGTGTTGGAAGGGACCTAAGGATCATTTAGTTCCAAGACAGCACACACAGTCCCCATGCCCCACCTCCTGCCATGGGCAGGGGTGCCACACACTTGGTCAGGTTGCTCAGGGACCTCTCCAATCTTGACTTGAGCACTTCCAAGGATGAGGCATCCACAGCTTCTCTGGGCAAGTTTATGTTTTGTTTCATATTCTATTACACATCAACAATTAAAATTTAGGTGTAGCTTTATGAATCAGTTATAACTGTATGTAAATGATCCTGTATTTCAGTGTCTGCTTATAGGGCAAATTATTACACAGTTTTACAGCAGCAGGATTTGGGGCATAAAAAAAACAAAACATGAAAAGACAGAAGGTAATAGCAAGACTATTGTGTGCTGTTGGTAATAGCCATGATTATCTGCTGTCAGGATTTGGAGAAAGAAATAACTTCTCTTGTTAGACCTTCAGTTTAAAAAGGGAGAGAAAGATGACCACCTCTCTAACACTGCCTTTTCCCACCCTTTTCACCTCCACCATCATAGCTGAGGTTTCAGGTTGCAGTGTGTAACCAATACATTCTGTTCTCCAAAAAACTGAATCAAATATGAGGACAGTGCATATTTTTTTGTCCAGATCTCAGCTCAGCTAGCCTGAGATTAGAATTGTAAGAGTAAATTGACAGAGTTGAGAAAAGCATAATTTGTTTCTATTGATTATAAACTGGGCTATTTCACACCCAGTTGATATGGTGGTGTTTCCTATTTGTTTCCTTTTCTTTCTTTCCTGCATTGTCCACTTAATCCCAAAACAGTACATAATTCTGTAAGGTATCTGGACCAAATCTAACAGTAGATTTTTTTTTTTCTCTGATAGCTGTGAATGTTAGTGTTGAATATTATTGAAAAATTCTGTGAAGGGAGTTTTGGGGTGGGGTCATTTAGGAATCCTCCTTTGTCCTGATCTGCTGATTTTAAGTCCTAACTAAGAAACTTCACAGGAATTGAACAAAGTTAAATAAATTCATCCGTCACTTGTCATCTGAAATAGTTGGTGTTTCACTTTTTTGATAAGATCAGTAAGAGGAAAAATGTTCTGTGTCTCAGCTCCTTATGTGTGCAGTATACCCAGTCTTAAGTAAATCAGTTTCCATGTTTGATAGTTGAGAAGAGAGTCAGGAATGAAACTGCTTGCAGGTGCTTTCCCAGCACCAGTTTTCCCAGTTGCTGATTGAAACACTTATCCATCTGATTCTCTCTGATCTTCTAAAATAATATTTTTCTGAAGTAAAGTAAATGTTTTTTTTTTTATTATAACTGAAGGATTTTTATTTCTTTTTTAAGTTCATCCAAAAACCCCAGAAAAGTTAACTGTTACTGGGAACAACTCTACCAGTATCCAACTGCGTTGGTTTATAGATGGCAGCTTTGCTGAGATCAGGCTTCTGTGTCAAATTGAAATTAGCAGTAGTCGCTTTGAGAGAAAACTGGTAAGTGTTGTTTTCAAAAGATAATTTGTTTGGAACAAATGCTGATCTTTTTCACTGAACTAATCACATCTCAAATTCTTTTCTCACTAACAGCTTCATTCTAGTGATGTTATTAAATTGTTAATGTAGTAATCAGTAGAAGTTCCTTTACTAAAATCAGAAAAAATCCTGCTCATTTCTGTTATTGCCTGGGTTGGTTGGTTGGTTGGGGTTTTTGTTTCGAACGCTAGAGAAAAGTCAAATTACGCATCATGTTATTCGGTAGTTGAAGGGGGCGCATAGTGCTTTGTGCTGATCTTTCCTTCCTAGTGCAAGCTGTATTAGCACACTCTTGTGTGCTAGGATGCACACAATAGGATGCATTGCTGCCCTGCAGACTTCCACACTGACTGTTTCAGATCTTGAAGTCTGCAGCTGAATTTCTCCCTTTATTTTTTCCCCTTAGAGAATAGCTCATTTGTTTGCTGTCAGCAATTGACACACGTGTGGCCACAATTGGCAGCTGCTAAACCTACTCATATGTCAGTGATATATAAGCAGGATAGGAAGGATTCTCCTACGGGATGTATCAGTAGGTAAACTCCAATGAGGACCTCTGCAGCATTACAGAAGATGGTATTTCTGGGTGGGGTACCGATTTTCAGCTTTTCAGGTTAGGCTTCCAGCTGCAACCTGGTGCTTTGCATCAGGGACTGGAGCATGTTTACTCTGCTGACTGTTGGGACACTAGCATCAGATACTGAATATAGGTGAGGTGAATGTATCCTCTTCTGTATTGCCTGATTTAGTGTGGGGTGACCTGTCTCACTGGGGAAGCCTAATCAGAAGTGCATTTTCACCTGGCCTGAGATTTACCCCCAGTTTCTTTGTGCATATGTATGTCTGATCATTTCAGGTAGGCATGTGCCTGCCTGCATTCTCAGGTAGGTCTTGGTGCACAGAGCCTGAATTTTTAATTTGAGTACGTTAACCTCAGAGGCTTGTTTTTGTGATGCCTGTTTGATTTTTAGCAGTATTCTGTTACCCTTTGCACTTGGCAGCTTGGCGCAGCCTTGAATAATGTAAAGCAAGCCACAGAAAAGTTGCAGCTAAAACTGAAGATAATCATCATGTACATGCCTCCAAAATAATAGGGTGCATGCTCTGGAAGAGTATTTTTAAAATACTTTCAAAGCACTTAATGAGTGCAGAAGCCTTAAGCTTTTATATTTTCTCTGTAATAATATGTGTTAAGTAATACCAGAGATTAGGTACCACAAAAGCAGCTTAGATATTTTTGGAATATGCAGCTCAAAACCTGGAGCATGCACTCATTTGTGAACCCTGCTACTGCATCAGTCATCATCTGGGATAGTGGGAGAGGGTCAGGACTTACACTTCCACAGCAGTTTGATTCCCTTCACCTGTATCAGAGCTCTCATCCACAGATATTTTGTATACAGCAAACAGCTTGGCAGGAGCTTTCCCAGCTTTGTTTTATGGTCACTGGTTGCTTAATAAAAAACCTCCAGGGGTTTCCTGTCACAAAAGTAGCTGTGAAATTGTTATGGGGTTTTACATGGCATTTTGAGGATGTTTTCAGAAGCATTTCCATCCGTATGAGAGATTGTTGGCTTTTCTAGTATTTTTCAAGTTGTCATTTGGCTTTAGAAATGCACAATTAGTTTCATCTTAAAGTCACTTGGAGTCCAGTTTTTGGCAGCTGTGATGCACATGTGTTATAATTAGATTCAGTAAAAAAACATTCCCAGGCTTAGGCCTTCTTTAAGTAATTGTGAAAATGAAATGCTCTCTAGACTCATTGTGCTTTAAGAATAGTAGAAGAGACTAGTCCTGTCATAAGAGCTGTTAATTGGGATCACCTGGGTAAGACCTGGATACTATATTTTGAAGGAAAAATGAAGGCAGCAGACTGAATGATAAACATCCTGCTCAAACAGACTGTCTTTAGTGCAGTTCTGTGCGTGTATCATAGGGAAAAGGCCTTTGTCCCCACGGTCTGATGTGCATGTGTTCCATGGAAGTGTGGGTTCCAAACACCAGAGGTGAAATCCTGGCCTGCCCCATGTGAGCAATTTTGCTGCATATGGGAGAGAGGGGGACTGGGAAACAGCCACACACTACTGTGTGCAGAGCTCATCCTGTTGAAGAATCATCTGTGTTGCCTCTCCTTTTTACTGTTCACATCTCAAAGGTGCTGCCATACTGAACTATGCTTCAGCTTCTGGCTATATAGAACTTTATGCTGGTGGATCTCTGAAGTTTCATTGTTTAGGGTTACTCCATGGGACATTTTTTTTTCTCACTGTTTTCTTCATGGGGCTTGACTGCAGCTTTGACACTCAATATTTTTGGGGGACAAAAACCCCCACCATTTTAGGTGTTGACTAGCAGTATAATCTAGGATTAAAAAATACATGTATCCTGTCAATTTCTGTAAATTTTTAACAGCACAATGTCTCCGTGCCTGGTCGGAAATCCTCAACTTACACAGCTCAGCTGAGTGCATTGCACCCTGACACCAAATACCAGTTCAGGGTGCGCTGCTCAGCTGCTGACCACTTCTGGAGATGGAGTGACTGGAGCAGGGCAGTGGAGCAGACAACATCAGAAGCCCGTAAGTTCATCTAACTCTTGCTTATAAAATGTTGAAATTGTGAAGATCCATATTTTAAAATTAGTCATCTAAAAAAAACTAACTTTTCATAGATGGTAAATTGTCTACTGTGCAACTGGGGAAAAAACTACCACTTGTATTTTTTTATTTAGCTCCTGCGAGAGGACCAGATATCTGGAGAGAGAGAAGTCCTTCCGGTGAAAGTCTAATAGTCTTCTGGAAGGTAGATAATACATACACATGTAAAATAATATGTAATGTAACTGTACAAAAAACTACTTACTTACACGTTTATAAATTAGTGAAGTTTATAGTCAATAAACCAGACTGCTTTTCTTAACTTTTTATAGAACATCCATTGAGACAAATATTTTCCCCAAATAAGAATGTTATTAAAGTTTTACAATTTAAACATTGCTTTGAGAAGCATTTCACATGAAGATTTAAATGTTTTATACATCTCAGTTGAAAATTAAAAACTTAGGAACTTTCATGTTAATTCTCAAAGTCACACTTGAGTTACTTTTTTGCCTTATGCAGTCATCAGACTAGATCAAGAACAGTAAATTCTTATTATCCTATGTATATTGCATTTTGGTGTTAATGTACTCTTTTTCTGTTCATAGCCCTTATCCCTTTCTGAAACCAATGGAAAAATAGTGTCTCATGAAGTGTCCTGCTACCTGCTAGAGACACTACTGGAGCATAAAGTAGTCTTTGAACCCTCAAACAGTACTGAGATAAAACTTGGAAAAAGTGATTGTGTAATTAGCGTTGTAGCCAGAAACCATGCGGGCTCATCTCCCCCTTCAAGGATAACAAGTGTGGAGATTCCAAGTGGTGAGTGCTCCCAGCTGAGAGTTAAACACCTTCAAAGCTTGGGGAATACCTGGGAGAGTTCATTTATTGTAACTTTTAAAATGTTTATTGTATAATGCTTTGTTTGTTTGTGTTAATTTCCCCACACAAATCTGCTGGGTGAGGGGGAAAAAATGCTGCTTTGCTTTTAGAGTAGTGTCTCACAAATTAATTGTGCTCTTTACATAAAATAAAGATGATAATGTGCAGTCTTTACAGCTATTTGCACTTTTCAGAAGCAAGAATGAGGCTTCAAGAGCATACCAGTGTAGATCCCCGGTATTTAGGGAGCTCAGTATATTTTTGTGTATTGCTAAGGCTGAGAAGTGTTACATGCTAAAGAGATTCAGAAGTTTAAGAGGTGTTGTGTGGCTTTTTAAGGCAAGAATTGTCAGTTCAATGCCTGTGAGCTCTGCAGAATATTAATTGGGCTGGTTGGTTAAGTGTTGGCATCCTTGTGCTAGGGAGCCAGTGTTTGAAAAGGAGTTAGGGCTTTAGCTTCCCAATTAAAACACTGCTACTCTTGCTGAGGGCTTTGTAAAGGCAAATAGCTGAGCCAGATAATGATTTTCTGCTCCTAACACTGAGCTTGGAGAGTAGATAATATTACAAAGCAGTTATTGAGAGTCCACTCTTCCCTGAACACCACACAGTGTAATCTCCCAAAACCCAAACCTTTAGCTCCAGATCCAGCTGATGCTCTGCAGGAAGAACAGATTTACACAGCAAGGCTCATCTCTGCTTGTTTGCCAGGAGCATTCATGAGTCTGCTTCTCCTTGCCCACCTGAAGAACACATTTGGTGTCACATTTGGTTGTCTGGCAACTCAGGATGGCCTAAGACGTGGCCATCTCTCATAGGAAGAAGAAATGTGTTTTGACTGAAATTCACAGTGAGATGAAAATACAAGTTTGCTTCTGTGTGAAGGGAAACCATGTAAAATATGTTTCTTGTGCTTCTCCAAAACAAACAATCACAGAATAGGTCTGGAATAGGTTGGAAGGGTCCACAGTCCAACCTCCTCACCCAAATAGGGCCATCCCAGAGCACATGGCACGGGGTTGTATCCAGATGATGCTTGGGTATCCCCAGTTAGGGAGACTTTATGACCTCTCGGGGCAGTCTGTTCCAGTGCCCAGTCACTGCAGAGGAAAATTCTTCTTCATGTTCAAGTGGAACAGAATAGGTCCTGTCCTATTGCTCAGCACCAGCGAGCAGAGCCTGGTCCATGCTCTGACCCCTCTCTCCAGGCACTGACAGACATGAATGAGGTCTCCTCTCAGTCACCTACTCTCAATGTAGAACAGGCTCACTCCCTCAGCCTTTGCTCAAGCATTTTTGTTGCCTTCCACTGGACCCATACCAGGAGCTCCATGTCTCTCTTGTGCTGAGGAGCCCAGAACTGAACCCAACAGCAATACTGATACTGGTACTATATTCTTAGTCTGCCCATTGGAGGGAAAAGTAATTGTATAGGACAGTTGATTTAAAATGCTTTTATTGCTCTCCTTCAGCGGAGAAATAGTGAGGCTCTGGGAGTAAAAGAGGTCTCTGTAATAGGTTTGTGGTGTAATATATTTGGGATAGCTGATGGCAGCTAGAGCTTTGCATTCATTTATAGCTTGCTATTAGATGTCTGAGGTTCCCTTTGGTGTTACCCAACTTGTACTCATTGAGGATTTGCTCCTGAGTTGGTATAGGAATTGAGTCACTGACTGGAGTCATAAAAGATGACTCATTCAAAGAACTGGATGACATTTCTGCCCAGACATCTTTTCTGGCTGCTTCCTGTGTGCAGTCTGTAAGTGCTTTTCATGTCCATAAGAGAGCAGAGGGTATGAAGCTGGAGATCTGCTGAGGTTTTCTGACAACTGAAAACACGAAACAAAGGATACACTGCCATAATTAAGTTGTCACTGTCTCTGAAAAATGCTCTGTAGAGAGTTGGGGCATGTAATCTGCCTGATCCAGACTCCCTTACTAGAGTAGTGCTCTAGTGGCAGTAATTTTTTCTTCTAGTCTAGGTTGCAGCTATAAATACACCAAAATGAGTAGTACTGCCCATGGTGAATTTCTAGTCATCTAGCTCAGAAAATAAGCTGGAGTGTGGTGTTTTTAAGTATTTTTTCAACAGTATGTGATTACTGTCAGTAAAGAACTTTTTTCCGTAAATAGAAGAATTAAAGGCTGCTAATTAGAAATATGATCATTTCCAGCATCATAGAAATACAGTTTCACTGGACGCATAGTATTTTTTCTGGGGAAAGTATCAAAGCCCTTGGAGTTATTTTTTTTTTATTATTCATGTGTCTTTTTCTTGCCATGAGCAAGCTACAAAATAATTGTTCACTTAACTATATGTTAGGATTATTTAGAAATAGACAGTCCATTTACCATCTGTGAGAGTAAAGTTTTCATAGCACAAATTCTTAAAAATTGTTCTTTGCCCTTCAGCCTTCCATACTTTATGGCTTTAATAAAATGAAATAATAGACTCAATGGGAAGCATAAATGAGAACACTGAAAAAGGAAAACTGAAACCCTGAGATTGTTTTTGCAGATATGTCATGGGGCCACTGCTTTTGTGGTGGCCTTTGGAAACCATCCCTCAGCTCTGTGGGATCCCATCTGATGGACAGCCGTCGAGGGCAGCTGCAGGAATCAGAAGCTGTTCTCAGATCTGATCACTTCAAGGGCAGCTAAACCTTTGATAATCAGAAACAAGGAAAATAGACTAAAGGCAAAGCCTTTTTTTTTTTTTATTTTTCTTTCTTGTATAACTTGCCCTTGGTGTAGACTGAAGCCTCCCTAAAGTTCACCAGGGACATGATTATTGCTGTTGATTCTTCATGAAAAATGGTTGTCTGTGGTTGGGCGAGTGACAGCAAGACACTTTGAAAGGAACATAAAGCAAACCATTTGATGAAATGACAGCAGGAATTTATAGCTGGAGGCTCCTGCCAGATTGGTGTCAATTCATATTTGAACCTGACATCTGCTGTAAATCCCTACCTTGAAAAAGTGCTTTTTAAGCCAGTCCTGAGCTGCTGCATTTCTCATCATCATATTTAAGACTGGCTGAGGGATTTGCTGCAGGCTATGTCTGATTCTGAGCACTCCAGAAAGCTCAGCTGAGTGCACTGCTTCGAATTTCACAGTTCTTAGAAATGACTGCCGTTTATAAAGCCATTGTGCTGTGGCTGGAAGGCTCTTTCATCTCGGGCTATAGATAAATGTCTGCTCTTTGATGGATTTTTGTGTCATCTTTGCTGCAGACAATGTCACAACAGATCAGGCCGTGGCAATGGGGAATGGAATTAATATTTCTTGGGATTCTTACCCCAACATGACATGTGGCTACATAGTAAAATGGTGTCATTCATCTGGGTCTGAGCCCTGTAGTGTGGACTGGCAGAAGTTTCCTTCAAATACAACAAATGCAGTGATAAAATCTGGTAAGTCAGAAATAATTTCTTTGAGTTTTTCTGGTTGAGATCCTAAGCAGCAAGTGGAATTAGAGCAGCATGAAGCTATAGGTTGCAGATTGTTTGATTGCTGTGTACTTGTGTAAATAAATGAAATTCTTCCTGGTACTGTGTTTATTTTAATTTCTTATACAGTCTTGCCAAATCCAAATATCAGTCTTGACTTAACTTTTATCATTCTATGTTTATTAACTGTTTTGAAATTACCTCTTCTAGCTGTACCCCACGATTTCCTAACTCAGCCTAATGCATAATGGTTAATCTAGAGTTTGGGGTTTTATTTGGATTCTAAGCATAAACAGTGCTGCTCAGGATGGGAGAAGACTAATCTGTTGTTTTCACATGAGGCAGATTTTTTTAAGTGTGACCTCCATGTGTTGGCTTGCTGTCAGCTATTGAAATTTCCTGGAACAGGGCACATTCCAGGTCTCTAGATGCTGGTGGGCAGATCAGGGAAATGAAATTCAGCTGTGGTGGGACTATAGTAGCAGAAGAGGAAAGAGAGAGCCCATTAAAGATGTGGGATTTTTTTTTTCTCTGCTGTCTGTAAGAGTATATATTTGCCTTTTAGAGGAATTTCTAAATGCTCCATTCAAGAAAACAACTTGGAGCTGTGCATATAGGAAAGTTGAGGGGGAGCAAGACCTGGGAGGGTGGGAGCAATATGTTTTTCTGTCTGTAATTACAACACTGTGTCCATGTAGTTTCCGTTTGTGCTAGCTAGAGATTGCTTTTTTTTAAAGCAGACAATAGTGTGTCTGTCCAATGATGCACTGCTTTACTCCTGAGCTCTTCACTGGGATGGTTCTTGCAGCATGTGACCCTTGTGTGAGTTATCCAGATGCTAGGGCTGGGCTCAAGCTGGCAAATACTTCTGCTCTTAGTCCTGCTAGGAGAATCTCTTAGGCTGGACCTGAACTCTTGCAAAACCCAGCTGACTTCTGTGTAGTTTCACAGTGGTATCTTGTTTAAAAAAAGTCTTGATAGTGTACAGCCCTGACTTGAGAAAATCCCAGAAAGTGGTAAATTATTTAGATAATATAGCATCAAATATCTGTGCTTCCACCAAAGACATGGGAAGCATAAATTTGATGATGATCTGTGTTTTTAAAGTCAGTTCAGGACTGAAGTTCATTGCTAAGTTGCTTCATTGTCACTTTTGAGCATTTTCTGCATATCTTTTGTACTGTTGCTCCAGTAAGCCTGGTTATTTCAAAGTGCACTTGTATTTCTGATGAGGCAGGATCTACATGGCTGCTGTGGGAGGAAAGGAAGGGGATTATTTCTGGTAACTTCTATTTGTGTTTCCCCATGGAAAGGGCAATTTATGCAATTTGAGTAGCTTGTTTTTGAATCTTCTTTGTTTAGTACTTAACTTTCTCTGGGAGCTAGATTTGGTTACTGCTTCTAAACCACATCTGATGGCATAGCTTTTATAGAAATTACAAGTAGGGATGCTATTTATATCATTATACTTAGTAATCTTTTAATATGTATTTATATGTCTGCATCATGTGAGATCTAAAGTCATCATTCTTCTGAAATTAAATATTCTTACAGCAATTTTCTCTTGCAGCTCTGTTCAAACCTGGCGTGAGATACAACTTTTCTCTGTATGGCTGCAAATCCATGGGTTATCAGTTGTTGAAAAACATCACTGGGTATATGAAAGAGCTGCGTAAGTGCATTTTTATAATTCAGGATCTCTGCAAAGTGAACTTAGTCTGTGTCTATTTTTAGCTCAGTGTTGGCAGAAGAAGACTGAGACCAGAATCCCTATGCAGTACTACTGACTTCTGTTTATTCTCCATGTATAACTGTAACACATTTCTCCAGACACTTCCAGTTCCAAGCATATGCAATAACCCTGGGTTCTCCAGCTTGGGTGGTGACACAGAGTGTTGCAGCAGTTCTCAGCCATAATTTGAACTACATGGCCATGATCCCTTTTACACAAGAGGAGGCAACTTTTTGGATTCATCAAGTCCAAGTAAATTTCCAAGTATATTTGGTACAGCTCAGCAAGTGTAAAAAGTATCCATAACTTTTCTGTTTGAAAGCACTTCTTCAATCCAAACTAGATCCTAGAGCACAAACCACTTTGAGAATTGCACTTGTATTCTGTCCCACACCAACCCTGTCTGGGTAACTGGCGTTTGACCCAGTGCTGAGCTCTGCAGGCCTGAGGATGAATTACTGTCTGAATGCTTTCTATTCCCAGGTGTCTGGACATGACCTTACCCCTTAACATCACAACTGTACCGTACTGTATTGTATTGTGTTGTGTTGTATTGTATTGTATTGCAATTACAGCACCCATTTAACTTTGAAGTTTAGTGTGTTTTCTGCTAAAATACTTTGCTTAGAAAACTGAGCTGCTGACATAATCTAAGTCCTTGGAAATGGTGTTGTTTATTTCGTTGCTAAGGTTGAAGGTGAGGTTAAGGCAATTTTACCAGAAACTCAATTTTCAGCCATTTGTATCTCTGTAAAAATTCTGAACGTTTTCCCAGAAGTGTTTTCCATTTGTGTTATGAACAGATCAGAAGCTTTCAAGCTATAAAGACTTTGAGAGACTAAAAATGCACTAAACGTGCAGAAGAAATTTATTAGGAACTGAGAAATCCACAAGAGCATAAATTCATTCTAAAACTTCAGATTTGCCTTTGGACAGATAACCATCAAGAGAAAAATGAATGCCTTCCTAAACATGAGTTCAGCCCTGCTAGATCAAAGCCAAATGTCAGACTAAGCCCTGGCATTATACATGACCGTATGCATTATCTGCTGTAACACTTTCAGTAGGCTTCAGGAATTGGAATAAAGACTTGTGTAAACTGCTAAGAGTAGTTCTTTTAAGCTGAGATGGTAGGAATGTGGATTTTTTTGGTTTTAAGGCAAGCTATGATGTCACAGAGTTAAATACTGTAAAAGATAATATGTATCTTCTGAATATTTATACAATCTTTAGAGGTTTGTTACAGGAAGAAAGGTATTTACATGTATGGGTCTAACCAAAGAGAAATTTTTTCTTCTAGCACCTCTTAGTAGCTAATACAGCATTAATTATTAACAATTAGTCCAACATAGCTGTATTTTTGTAGCACCTCCTGCTTTCACATGTACTTTATAGTGAGGAGTCTTGAGGAACTTTTATAAGGTTAGAAAATGCTAGCTCCAAAATAATACTGATTAAATACTTACATGATTTCAGCATTTTATGATAAGGTAATTTCTTACCAGTTTCTTCCTTCATAATTCTCCCTACAGCTCCAAAAACTGCACCAAATTTTATTGTTGAAGAAACTTCTTCAGATTCTATATTGGTAAAATGGGATGACATTCCTATTGAAGAATGCCGAGGGTTTTTAAAAGGATATCTTCTTTCCTTTGCAAAAGGTGAAAAAGATGCTTTAAAGCCTAGACTTTCAGAATCAGGTATGTTAACTGTGTAGATTGCAACTTCTTTGCTTACATATTTCTTTTTTATTTTTTAATTATTTAATTTCACTTTAATAAAGAAGAATCTTTAATAATAATTCAGTTGCACTGTTATAATAGATCCTTGATATGTGACAAAGGCATTTAAATTAATCAGCTCCTTGTGTGATTAGCACAGTTGTTTTTTAATATGAAACAGAAGTTAGAGAAAATTGTGTCTCACTGGGACCATAAAGCAATGCAGTGACTAAGTGGCAATGTGTCATGCTGTCCTGTGCTCAGATACCCTGGGTAGATGAGGTAGGGGGGTTACATGGCTATATTTAATAGTGTATATTCTTCCAGTTCTGGTCTTGTCAGGACTGAAGCCTGACTCACATTTGTAAGAGCACAAGCAGGGTAAGGAAATTAAGTCAATCTGCAGCAGCAGCACCACGCTCCTGTGCTGTTTGGTGCTGTGTAAGCAAGCAGCATTGCTAGGGTTTTTTATTTCAGTTTTTCTTTACATGGACTGTTATTCAGGCTTCACCTGCTCACTTCAAGAAAGTTTTGCTAAGGCTGAGGTTGTCTTTTTGAATCCTTTCTTACAAAGGTATACTTTTCTTACTGCTTCCAAACAAACAGGGAATCCAGAACTTAAAGTTAACAATATCACTGACTTAACAAAGAAGTCTATGAAAATACTTGATCTTCAAGGCAAAACGAGTTACCAGCTGGAACTGCAAGCCTACACTGCTGGTGGGTTGAGCCCTCCAAACAGCCTCTATGTGGTGACAAAGGAGGACTGTAAGTTGATAATTCCTGTTGAGATATATCCCTGTCTTTAGCACAGGTGCTGTACAATGTATATAAAGCTGAGTTTATTTTGCTGGTCTGTGGGCTTTTTTCTGGTCCTGTATGTGGTTTGGGTCTACAGTCTTATTTTCCCCTTTATTTAGTTGGTTTTTTTGTAAATCCAAAAAGTGGTGCAGCTTAGAGTGAGGGAAAGATCCTTTCCTCTTACAGCTACTTCATAGTTCTTGGTAATATATGCATATAAAAATAACTTCTAACCTACTACTAAATATAGTGGAGTCTGAGCTTAGTTTTCTCAAACAGCTAGTTGATTTTGTCAGATTTCCCATGATGAATATCTGTTAATACAGGGTGGGAAGAAAGACATTGTGGAAATAATTATCAGTTTCAGAGTTGTAAACAGATGCTTCTGTGCTTTGAATTCAGCTTTATGATCCCTGGACAGAAGCAAACACAGAAAGACAATTACAAAAAAAATGAAAAAGAGATTGGCTTTGGAGAAAGAGAGAATAAAAGTATTTTCTATGAAGGACTAAAGACTGGGGTGCAGCTAAAATACATGAAAAATCAGTCTTGAGGCATTTAATATCAATGGAAGAAGGCACTGGGGGTGTGTTGCAGCCATAGCTCAGGGACTGGAAGCATTGTAAAACATAAAAGACAATGCTGTTTATGTAATTAGTTGTTGACCTAGAAGAACCATTAGCAGAAACTTGGCCAGCTCCGGTAGCATGAAAGTGCAATGCCAGTGCTTAGTGAGAAGAGAATCACTTGAGCAGTGAGTCTTATGCTGCACATGAAGCCTTCTGTAATTAAACAATCAGAGAGAAATATCTGCTAATTCCTGTAGTTATCACTGAATCTTTTTATGGATGGACTTTTGCCCTTCCATCAAAGGGGAAGGTTGATCATGTAGGTCACAGCTGGCAGACCACTGCATTAGCTGAGTTTAATGGAATGGTCTTTAATTGGGGGGAATGTTAGAAAAGGTGTAAAACTTGCTGGTAACATTGTGTATATATTTTCTGTCTTTTCTTTTTTCTTATCCCCCAGCTGTAGGATTAATCATTGCAATTCTCATCCCTGTGGCAGTGGTGGTGCTGCTCGGAGTCTTGGCCAGCATCTTCTGTTACCGAAAGAGGGAATGGTAAATGCCTGCCTTGGGTTCCCATCTTTTCCTGGAAGTGTTTGCTTCAGTGCTAGGGTTTTCCATGATTTTTAGTAATTCTTTGTTTTCTCTAAATACTCAAAGATGTTAGTGGGCTTTGTTTAAAGGTAGATGGCAAAAACACATGGTAGAAGGTGAGGGAGAAACTGAGTTGGAGAGAGGTCAGAGGGAGAAATGCAAAAAAGTTTTTGCAGGAGCCTGTCTTCCAATGAGCACCATTTATAAATAGTTCCAAATGGAAATAAGCTGGCAGCATACTGTAATTTGTGTGCCCTCTACAAACAAAGGTAGACATACTATCTTCAACTTTCAGTAAATGTGGCATATTAAATTCCCAACTTAAAAAACCAAAAACGGTTGCTGTTTTTTTCCATCATACTCAGTGAAAGTTCAACACACTAAATCTTTGCACCAGATGTTTTCAGTATTCTGAGTTAAAGGAAAGTGTCCTGACTCCATTTGTGTATTTGCAATCTGATTCAGGCCTTGCTGTCTTTAAAATAGTTTATTATTTTCTCTTTAAAGGATTAAGGAAACATTTTATCCAGAAATCCCAAATCCTGAAAACAGTAAGGCGCTGCAGTTTCAGAGGAACATCTGTGAGGTAACCCTTATTTTAAATCTTGTATTTTAAGTTTCTAAAAGACAAAACAAGTTAAAGAATTTTTTGCAAACTTCAACTCATCTGTTCCAATTGTAGAAGAAACTCTGTGGCAGAAGGAAGCAAAACAATTCATTAACTTCTATCAGGTGCTATCTAGAGCTCTGTTTTTGTTAATGTAGTTACTTGCAATGTTTAAACTAAAAAAGGACTGCTGCATTTCTCTTCTTCCAGCTAATGAGAAGTGTCTGATACAATATGGGAATAACACACCCAGCTTTGTCAAAGTGTTTAAAGCAGAAAGTATGGAGATCTGCAATATCCATACTATCTACCTCTCTGTCTACCTCCTGGTAGATACATTAGTTGGAAATGGGCATAACAGTTAAACACCCTTCAGGAGTGGGTTATACAAAGATGAGATATGGGGAGAGTTCTCCAACACTTACTGCACTTACTCAAATCTCTTTAATTTGCATAAGATACTTCTAACATTAACAGGAATGTAAGCCAAAAAATGATAAACTTTTTTCCTTTTTTTATTGTATTGTACTAGTGGCTATGGGAAGAGTACAGTCCACAAGCCATCAAACTGCTGTAATCTGGGCAAGTTGTTGCTTTCAGGTTTTCCAGGTCTTTTAGTTTAGTGTCTCTTCCTTTTTGTTTTTCTCATTTCAGGGGAATAAGACACTTAAAACACTGGAAATGAACCCGTGCACCCCCAACAGTGTTGAAGTGGTGGAAACACAGTCTGCAGCTCCGAAGATTGAAGACACAGAGATGATGTCCCCAGCAGCAGAGACCACTGTGCCTGAAGATGGCTCTGACTCAGAAATGGAGAACCACGTTGTTGTGTCCTACTGCCCCCCTATCATTGAAGAGGAGATCTCAAATCCCCCTACAGATGAACCTGGGGGGTCATCTCAGGTGGTTTACATTGACATCCAGTCAATGTATCAGCCTCAAATTAAACCAGATGGGGAACCAGAAATAGACATAGTGACTACAGCAGGCTATAAGCCCCAAATGCAGCTGTCTATCAGTGCTCTGAAAATAGAGGGTCATTCACCTGTGGAGGAAGAATTGGATAAAACTGCAGGTTATAGACCTCAAGCAAACACAAATACCTGGAACATGGGCACTCCAGACTCTCCTGGATCAGCTGAAAGCAACAATGAAAATGCATCTTTTGGGAGCCCATGTTCAATTAATTCCCGACAGTTTCTGCTTCCCCCAAAAGATGATGAAGACTCTCCTAAACCCATTAACACAGGGTGGTCCTTCACACACTTCTTTCAGAACAAACCAAATGATTAACAGCAAGTCCTTATTGCATGTGAACCTGCCTTCTGAATAAGCTTTTATTCCTGATGTTGTAAAGAAAGGAAGAAGGAAAGTGCAAAAGGCATAAATTATTCTTGGAGACAGTCAGCAGAAGTTCTAGTGAGCTGAGTGTTACCATGTTTAAGTTAGTCAAAGTGTTAATATTCCATTGTAATAGAGGCTAAGAGGCCAAAATTATAGCAATTTAGTTATTACTCTAGTAAAATATATTGGATGTAAGGGGTTTTGATTTTACAGCCCCTGATAATTATAGTTGAAGAACTCTGCCTACCTTCACATAGTGCTCCAAGATTAACACGGTCTCATGCAATTTATAACTTGGAAAGATTGCTTTGCTTTGTTGTAGTTGTTCCCAATCATGCAGACTCAAATGATGCAGCGCCAACAGGTTTCCTTACTGAAGGTTTAATTTATAGCAAATCTCAGCCTAAGACATGGAAACAATGTGGTGGGAAACTGGTGAAATCTTTTACCTAGTTATAAACTAAGAACAAATGAGAGTGCTATTTTTTTTTCTTCTCCTGTATGGAAGGTTATTATCACTGTTTAACACGTACAAAGCAATGGCCATTCAAATCTGTTGCTTTTTAACTAGACACTAATTTCTGTACCTACTGTACAATGTTTATTAAGTGCTTGACTCAGGGGTACAAACTTGGGGAAAAGAAGTGTAACACTGATTGAAACCTCAACAAGAACTGCATAAAGTTTAAAACTTCCTTTTTTTTAAAAAAAAAACTTAGAATGCTCTATATTTTTTCTAATTTTTGGTTAAAGAGTTAATCTTTCCTAATGTATTGCACTAATACATTTTGTATTTCATAGCTTCTGCTCCAGATCTCCTGCTTTGAAGTGGTACAGTAGTCCATTCACCCTCAGTGTTCAGCAGTCTTTGCACTATGCAGTAATGTAAACCAAGGGGAAATCGCTGTCTACTCACGTTAGCTGCTGATGCAGTTTGGCATATTAAATTAGAGGTAACAGGACTAGCTCCTTGAGAAGAAATTGCTCTTTGGATGCTCTTGTTGTATTAGCTTTGTATTACCTGCTGCCTTAGGTGATCTTATGTGTCTACCCAACAGGACCTTTTATACAAATCCTACCTGGCAGTACAAGGTAGGATTTCTCTAGTGGCAGGCAGAAACCCAGGGGGGTTTTAGTGCCACTAATTCTACCTCTCCTTTACCAGACATGTGATGCAAAGAAATCTTATATGATGTAGATTTGTGTGCTTAAAGGAGTGTTTAGAACAATCATCTTTTAAAATGCTTGTTTTCACATGTGCATCTCTAGACAACTGTAACTGTAACATTTCACTGTAAATTTCAGTCTGTGGCATATATGAATTTCACTAGCTCACAGGAGAAACTCGCAAGAAACTTACTTGTTTCTTGCTGTTAAACAGTGGGGAGGCATCAGATGTTGAAAGAGCTTGATCAAAAGGGTCTCCATAAAGTTCTAACCATTTTTTTTAATTTCCATTTCCTTAACTACTTTGTGTATTGTTTGGGGTTTGGTTTTGTTTGTTTTTTGCATTTTTTGGTTGTTTTTTTAATAAATAGGACATGGGAATGGTTTTCTAAACAAAACAGGTAACGAGACTGAATTGGCTAGGCTGCTAGCTGTAAAGGTGTGAGAATAGACTGGGAGGATGACTTATCTTGACAGACATTTGGTCTCCAAACCACATGATCTGGGTGTGAAAATAAAACCAAGAGCATAAGGTTAAACCTAATCACAGCAATGGATTGTTCCGTTTCAGAGGCTGGCATGTCTCTGCCATTTCCATAAAGTGAAAGTGTAAAGGTATTTCAGAGCTGACAAAAAGGCAAAGCATTAAATAGTTCTCATAATAGGTAACAACTTCCTATGTGTGCCTCCTGTAAGAGTGAACTGTGAAGTGAAAAACAGATTAGTCTGCAGGCCTGGCACAGTGCAGAGTGTCTCTGCAAAAACAGAAAGTGCTCATAGGATTCATCTGTTGAGTCTTTGAATTAGCAGGACTGTGTGTGAAAAGACAGGCAGCGCGAAGAGCCGGGGGCCATTTGTGACCAGACATCAGGACAAGGGAAGTGTCATACCCTGTTACTTAGAACATTGAACTAACTCATGAAAGGAAGCAGTTAAGCCCTTTGTGGTTGATAGCTGGGAGGAGGCTAAATCCCAATAGTAACAACTGTTTTTCATAATTATTCCTTTTTAGAGTATTTCTTTTCACCAGTGTAGATTTGGCTTAATGTGTTCATCTCCTGAGATGAATTTTAGCTTGTGCTGCTATATGCTTTTAACTGAAGGCAGGTGATGTCATGGACAGTGGTATGGGTAGTGGTTGGGGTTTTTTTAACAGGGTGATTTCTCAGTGCAAAGGAGCACTTTGTATACTCGGTATTGTATGGTGATTCAAGTGGAAAAAAAAAACCCTCTGTAGCAGAACAGCTGACCATGAAGAATAACTGAGCTTTTCATATGGCTGTATACATATGTATATTGCAAAAAAACAAAATCAATGCAGTTTGAGAGTACTAGCAATTTTTAATTTTTAGACTGGAAATCAGGGCAGCTGCAGAGAGCACACAGAGCTCACAGGGAGCAGTTTAGGGCCATTCTCAGTGTTCACATGGTGAATCACTTACACATAAGCATCACATACTCAGGTTTCCCAGTGTGCTGCTCCTCCTATTCAGTAAAGACAGCGGCATTTTTAATTGCTTCATTTCTTAGTGATTAGGTAAGTAAAAGCTCCACAAATGCATGTTCTGCCTTGATGTTATAAACTCTTACCTAATTATTCATCTCTCTTTTTATTTTATTTTATTTTTTAATTCTTGATTATATACCCAGTGTTCTGACTTTCAGGGTGCAGGTCAGAAAGGTCTTGTTCACATCAATGGCTTCAATAAAAGAAGAGTGGGTCAGATGTGGGAGAGAAAGTCTTGTGCAGTATCTGTAGCATCATTGTTGCTTAATGCTGATGAGCCAGTAAGCAGTTGTCATTCCAGCACTTGAAAGTTCAGCTGCTTCACCTCTGTGGTTTCCTATGAGCCTGTTCAATACTGCCTTTCAAACGCCTGTCTCAGATGTTCAGCAGTGAATTCAGATGCTTAGGGAGAGGTGGTGTGCTAATGTGATCAGCCACCCCTAGGTGCATGGAGCAGTAGGGATGAGTGACAAGGATTGTAAGGGTACAGACTTGCTTTCTGAGCCCAAGTGCCATGTTAAACCAGTGAAGCATCTTCCGGAATGTCTTTGAACCAAATACCATTTCAAAGCATGGTGCTCTTTCATAGCCTCTTAATACTTTGATAAAAATTGTAAGCTTCAGAGGGGATCAGATTCTTTGTACTAGTGCCTTCTAGCTTCCTGATGAGCCTCTTCGGAGAATTTTTTTTTCTGGAAAATATCTTAGGAATCCTAAAGTTTAAACTGCATTTCCTTCCCATCATTTCGTGAAAGTTCTTATTCTTTATTGAACATTTATTTTTACTTCCTTTGGCTTTTTACTTCATTTTTTAGAAGAGTAGAAAGTGCGGCTTTAAAAAAAAATAAAAAATCAAAGAACCAAACAAAAAGCAAAACCCGACAACTTCCAGAAGGGATATGGTCAGAAGGGATTGTGTCCAAGTCACTGTCATGCCTAACTCAGTGCTTCAGTCCTCCAGGATCAGTGTTCAGAGATGTAGGGTGTTAATGCCAAGCAGTTGCTTTCTGAAGAAAGTCGTTGGTTCTGCTGCTTTTTATTTTTGAGCCATGCCTGTCATATGTGACAATTTAAGTTTTGTAATGGATTTTTGTACTGTTCACTGTATATGTGAAACATCAGTCACATTTAATGTATCATTGTGCACTCTCCTATTTGACACATTAATTTTTTTTGTTTCTCTGACATGCATGAGATCTGGGATCTCAGGTTTGTGTTTTAGGTTTTGGGATGGTAGATCTGCGTGTGATATACCTCACAGAACTACTAGTTAATATATCAACAAAATAGTAAGCTAATATTACAGGCAGGCAGTGAATTACCTCCCCTGTTATGCAGTGGCTGTATAGGCAGACCTAGAACCTGATAAATGACATTTGCTCTCTTTATTTTCTCTAGTTGCTGCTTTAATGGGTAAACCATTTCCAAAGGGAGCCAGACACTGTGTTGTTTGTCACGGCACAAGTGGCAGATGTGCCGTGTTTCTTCATCTTTGGTTTATGTGGGGGACCAGAACTTTCCTTTGCTAGGAATGTGGCAGCAGCACACTGCTGCTGACCTCGAGCTTCAGGCTGCTCTGAAGAGCCATTTTCAAGCCACCTTTTTTGTTGCTGTTGATAGGTTTAGTTGGGTAAAGCTTAGTGCTGCAGTGTTTCCTGTGATCATATCCTCCAGGACACTCAGTTGAACATGAATAGGAGCAAAAATGAAAGCAACTGGGTGTACTGGGGAGAGAAGGTGTTTAGACATCACTCTGAAAAGGCAATGATAAATTGTGTGCTCTATTTAAAAATAAATACCGCTTTGTAAATAGAATACTTGTATCCCTACAAGTAGATAGAAATATAGTAAAAGAATTTGAAATATATTAAAGAAATGTAACATTTAGAGAATGAGATTGCTAACAAGGCTCTGTGTACCATAAATCTATGACAAGCTTCCCATGTAAATAGTATCTTCTGTTCTGCCCAGACTTTGATGAAGACTTCAGTGCAAATGACATTTAATATTTTATAACACCAAGTCCTAGCCCTTTATGCACACATGTGCTTGCATCATCGTGTGCCTATATGGCAGAGGATGTTGGCTTGCAGTTGCCAAAGTGACTTTTTTTGGAGTCCTGTACATGAATATATACCTTCTGAGACAGTTTTGTCTAGAGGAAGCACCTGCCATCTTGTGCTTCTCCCAACACACTTTGCAACACTTGCGGTGCTGTGCATTAAGTGGTGCCCTGCATGGCTGATGCTCAAAGATGCTGTTGGCAGTTCACAGTATTTGTTGTTTTTTTCCCTTGCCTTTTCCTTAGCCAGCCTGGAAACACAGTCCCAGACCCCAAATACTAGACAAGGATTCAGAAATGTTGGAGTGTTTAACTCCCTGTTTAAGACTGTCTTAAATATCTCATTAGGAGGTTCTTCCACCACAGTTTTCTTTCCCCTCCCCCATTTATATAACTCTGGATTTTCCCCAATGTTTCTAAGATAGGCCAGTGTTTGTTTCTTTTTTGCATATTATGCAAACAAACCTCAGATGACACTGGCAGGATTTCTGAAACTTTGTAAGTTGTCCCAGGATGTGTGACAATGCTTCTCCCCCACAAAAACATCTATTAGTTCCTTCTGCTTTTACAAGTGGAAAAAAAGATACCTCCAGAGGGCTTTTGGGTTTTGGAGGCCAGGGGCTCGTCATCCCCACACAGGGTGTTTCCTGAGAGGATGGGGTTAATCCCTCTCCAGTCTCACCCTCTTCTTGCAACAGCACTGTCCAGTGCACTTTGTGGTGCACCAGAGCAGATTAAATCCTTGCTTTTCAATGTGATACCTAACAAAATCTCTAGGACAGTCCTAAATCTGCATTTTGACAGAAAGCAAGCTTCAGTGGAGGTGTATGCACAACCTCCACTAGAAGGCTCGATACCTTTGCAACTCACTTGGTCTCACATTGTACAAAAGGTAGTGAGTAAAACTAACCCAGAAACAAAGCAAAATGTGAAATTTTCTCATTTTCATTACTTGGGTTAAGAAAAATGTAAAAATAAACAGCTCAAGCAGGGCAAAGTAAAATAGAAAGGTCACACTCTTTAGTAGTAATACAATAAAAGAATCCTTGAATATCACTCTGTCAGTGTTTTCCCAATGTGGCTCAAAAATGGCTTTGGATGAACAACATTTTACGTTTGATAGCATGTCAAAAGTTTGTAAAGCTGGGGATAACAAAAAGAGTAGACAACTGAACCAACTCATGTCTGAAATCCTACTTGAAGGTAACAGTAATTTGAACTTTGAGCCTGTTGTGGCACACAAAACATCAGAACTGGTGGAATCATACAGGTCACCTGAAAAAAACCACACAACAATGTACTATAATGCTGTAACTTTAAAACATATACTGTGAACAGGTTCAATGTTTTTTTAGCTCTTTTTATACCATATTTTTTACAGCATAAATAATTTGCTTAGAGATATTTTTTATGTTCTGTTTTTATGAAGATTTTAATGGACTTTTGTTTAATACTAGTGAAAATATTATTTGCGAGTTTGATATAGTCATCTGTAGATGTTAATTCTGAGAGTAAATCAATAGACTGAGCTGAAAAAAATAGTCTTCATAACATACTAAATCTAATAAGTCATTCAACATATTTTTGTTGCTGAATGATAATGAAATTTTCCAGCTTCCAAATCTGTTATTGAAAAATTACTTCTTTCACAATTTCAGCAAAATCATCACAAGGCACTTTAATGAAGCGGTAGCATGCCAAGTAAAATACTGATTCAACAAAGTGTATCAATATGAAAATTTATCAGCTAAGCAGTTAAACAAATGCATGCTTAAAAAAGGAAGCATGGGATCATGTTGGGGATATAATATTTCAGTGTGGCAACTGACATTTAAAACTAACACTAAGATACAACTTTGCATACATTTTAAACCTAGTTGGCTTGCTTGTTGTAACTCCTGTTGTATTGCTTGGGTGTCTAAAAGTTAGCATGTGTTTAACAATTTTGCCATAGTATTGCCATGAAATTTAATAAATATATTTTCTTACACTCTTATATGTCTGCATATTTTTTGCTTTCCTATTTATTTTTTAAGTAAGAGTTAAATTCTGCTTGTGCTCCAGTACAAACAGACTTACTTGAATTTTGTGCCAGAGTAAATAACCACAGGATCTAGCAATCACGGCCGTGGCTTCCTGATAGGCAGAGTGGGTAGTAACATACTCCCGGAGCGGCTTCTCCTCTGCACACCAGACCCCAGCATGTCCAAGGCCCACTGAAGGCCTCCTGTTCTTGCCATATGATGCAATGATAGGAAAAAGTCCAGGTCACTTACCCGTGTCCTCCTTGGCTCGTGGCTGTAACAGAGCTGGGGGTTGATATTTGATCCCCCTGCGTGCCTGGGCTGAGGGTGGGCAGACATCAGCTGCACAGACTGCACAGGGGACATCCCCTGTGCCAGCATGAAGGGCACAAGGGCAGGATGAAGGGGCCCAGGCTGTGCACTGCAGGGTTGGTTTGGGTGGCACAGGACACTTTCTCTGCATTTTTTAGTGGAATTGAGTTCACCAGTAATATACCATAATAAATAATATGGTAGTTGTAACACGGGCCTTATGTTTGAGGCCATTTATGTTTTGTCATTTGGTGTCTTAGTGACCACCAAAGAATTTTGTGGCTAATCTAACCAACAGCACCTTGGGAATGACACCTGAATTTAGCAATATGCGTAATCGCAGGTGCTACAGCACATCACGTGTGGCCCTCATGGCATGGTGGCATTGTGCTCTCTCCATCTCTTTGGAGGAGGCATCCTTGAAAGTCAGAGTCAGTTCCTTGTCTCACGATAGCAGATTGGTGCAGCTTGGTGTGATGGCAACTAGGCAGGATATAGGAGCTCCTCAGCACTGGGGAGGTGTGTTAAGGTCTTTTAGTGGGACTGAGGAGCACCGCCCTGAAAAGACTGAAACTTAGAGCTGTGGAAATGAGGAAATTCTTAACTGTTCCAAAAGTGAAACCCACGGCTGCCCTCTCCAGCCCTGCTACTGATCTGGTCAGAGCAGCGACCAGGGAACAGTTCCAGACTGGTCTCACTCCGTCATCTGTGTCTCAGATCTAAAACAGGATGATGGCTTTGCAAGATCTTCTGAAGATACTGCAAGTGTTCAGATATAGCTCATTCAATCCTTGGCAATACGAGGCTAATCCAGTTGGGCTGGATATTTAACACAGCTCCTGGGCAGCTGGAACAGGCAGAGATACAAACATCATGGAGATACTTGCACAACAGCAGCAGCATGAAAGCAGGAGGGTTTTTTACAGGGACCATGAACTGTCCCATATGTCACCATTACAGTGAGGGTGGAGAGAGGGAGTCAAACCATCCATGTTTTCTGTTTCAAGCACACATCTTTATCTTCTGTTTGACCCTCCCTGTGCTGCCAGTCCTGGTTGCTCCCAGGATGGCACTGGCTGCAGCATTACAGCCACTCCCCTGGATTTGCAACCACAGAAAGTTTCTCTCAACACATAGATAGAACTTTAAGTCCCTTTGTATGAATCATTTGTTAGGTATTAAAAGAAATTTTTGTTTTGATAAGAACAATCAGTTCAAATTAAAGCTGCCTGAACATGATGATAAATTGGTGGTTACATGTTTAAATTCTGCTTTGCTGACACCAAGACGAAAAACTGTAGAGGGAAAAAAAATGGAAGCAAGTGAAATGGTAAAGAAAATATTAGATATTGCTCCTCCTATGTTTTCAAAAGACTGAAAAATTTAGGAAAATTCTGCCACGTTCAGAAAAAGCAATGATGTAGGCTGTCAACACTGCCACTAGAAACTATTTAACGATCTGAAAAACAAAAAATTAGGTTGGAAACTGCTGTTATGTGAGACAGAACATGGGGTGTCTGTGCTCTGCAGCTCCATTTCTTCCACGCTTCTCTGTACATCTCAGTAACAAAAAGTGCTGGAAAACATGGCCTGTGGGGATAGTGTTGAAAGAACTGTCATGGTTGTTTTCCTAGAAAGAAAGACTGAGGCAAGATTTGAAAAGAAAGAGCAGGGGAAGAGGAACAATGTCATCTTTGTCTTAGTGCACAATGAACAAAGAAAAATGCTGTGACAGTGAATGGATATTCAAAAGAAATCAGGGCAGTCGGTCACAGCACTGCCAGGCAGTCTCCATCACAAGGTGTTTGACAAGAGGACACTCACAGATGAGCGAGTCCTGTCCACAGGGACAGAGAGCCAGGACCTTGCAGAGCTGCACTGACCACAGGTGCTGGCACCAGGCTGTTACTCATGAGTGAAATGCCTAAGTGCAGAATCAAGGGCACAACATCCCTTGCTCCAGCAGAGTGCCCACAATGACTTAAACCAATTCAAAAATGAAGTGGGAGGCAGTTGGGAAAAGGGACCTGACACCCACCCCCCACACCACCACCTAAGAAATAAAATGGTGATAAAAGATCTATCTGTCTGATGCGGTGTACCCAGCTCTCCCTGGGTAAACCAGTGGGGGGATGCTGTCGTGGAGGGAGCTGAACATGCAGAGCTGGAACAATATATTTCCCACCCAGTTTACTTAGCTGTGTAATCAGAATGAAAACTTTTTCTCAAAAACAAAGCCTGGCTGACAAAACAGTAACACCTACCAGGCAGCTATTGCAGTACAATACTCCACCAGGGAAAGGGCAACTTCCCAACCCTGGTAGCCCCCTCCTCCTCATCTTCACACTTTTGCTCCCTGGGGCCAGGCTAGGAGGACTGGGATGGAAATGAACTCCTAACTGAGCCAGGACAAACCAGTGGAGCAAGGATTCGCTGACCATAGGGAGCATTGCTAAATCTCATCTGGCTTTAGAACCCCTTGACTTGCTTTCTTTTTCTTTTTTCCTTATTTTCCTTTAGGATAAAACAGATTAAACCTAACTGTTGATTCCCAGTGGCTGGTTCCAGTGATGGAGATAAAGGAGCAGTGAAGAGCAGCAAGACAGACTTTGCCCTGGCAGAGTGAGGGGCAAGCAGGAAGCAGCTCTGGCCAGCAGCCAGTGCTCAGCACAAAGCCTGACTCAGCCCGCCAAAGCTGGCATCAAAGGCAGGGGCTCAGCCTACTGAGTGGAATATTACGTATTTTGGGAATAAGGTGGAAAACTGCTAAGAAAAATAAGAACTGCAGTTTAAGGAAGGAGACTGAAAATTGCAAAGAGAGGTACAAGCACTTGTGGCTGCTGCTTTCACTGCTGGCGTGCACAGGTAACTGCAGCAGGAGACACGGCTCTGCAAAGCGGCAGGAACTTACCCTGTTCAGCGCTGGGGTCATGCCTGGCGTCTGAGTCAGCCCGAGCAATGAGTAATGTGACTAATAAACATTCCTGGAGACAGCGAGCAGCACATGCAGCCCAGTTCCTGGGAAAATGACTAATCACTCGGCCATGCACTGTCCACCTTTCCTTTCTCCTTCCCTGAGCCAGCATCACTGGGGAGGGTGGCAGCGAGCGGGAGGGGCAGAGCCTCCACATGTGGCCTCCACATGCGATTTTCTGGTACCTGTCTCCTGCTCAGGTTTCCCTGGAGTGGAAACCACAGTGGAAACCCATCCCCAAGCTTTACCAGGAAGAGTGGAGACGTAGGTGATAATCTCAGATTATCTTTAAAAGGATGCAGAAAGTCTCTTTTTTTAAAAAAAAATTATTTAAACCGCTCAACATCTTTGCTGTTCACCCCTCCACCTCCCGTCGCTGCTGTTCGTGCTCAGCACATCTCTGCAGGGCGATGTCGCAGCCCCGAATTCCCGTGCGGTGATAATCAGAGTTGGAAACAGGCATTTGGGGAGCTTACTTTTGCTGCTCTTCTTTTTCCACAACAACAGAGGTATTTCCTACCCACCCCCCTCCCTACCCGGCATTTCAACGGAGCAGCTTTTGTTTTGGAGAAGTACCGCCTTGTACCAAAGCGCCCGGTATTCTGCAGTACATTATCTTAAAATAGAGACCTCTCCCTCCAGATGTTTGTTTTGGAACAGGTCTCCAAACCCTGTGACAGAAACGAAAGGATGGGAAAGGCGAAGCACGGAAGACAGAGCAGAGGGTGACGCTGTTTGTGGACCATGGTAGAGCCCCATCAGCAGCCAGGCTGGGTATAGCCAGTCAAATCTCCCTACTCTGTGCCAGGTCAGGACACAGCATCAGCGTCTGGAAAACCCGTCAGGTCCGTAAGATGTGAATTTTCCTTCTCAGGCAGCCACGGCTCAGACATGACCCAAGCACAGGCTGTGTCCAGCCACTCCTACAGGGCTACACTGAGCAGACAGAAAAATCTTCAGCCTCCAAAGATTTTGATGCTTTTTCAAACTCTACTCATTTTCCTTTTACATCCCAAGGCATCCAATTCCATCTACTTTCCTTTCAAAGGCACACCTTGATCTGGTGTATTTTGTCCTGCATTTTCCCGGCCACAGAGGGTTTCTCCTTCCCCATGGGGCTCCCCGAGTCAAACAACACTTTGCTTCTCCTGGAAGGAGAACCACGAGTGTCTCCAGCTCCTCTGTAAGCTGCCCATGTCTTCTACAGACACTTTTTTCTGAAGTACCATTTGAACAGGGGGCAGAGCACAGGTGCCCACCTCATGATGGCACCACCAGGTATTTTTCTTTTACTTTCTGTTTCTAGTAAGTGCCTGCATTTGTTTTTGACCACTGCTACCTTATAAAAGGAGAACAAGATCTGTCACCTAAAAGATCAGGGTGTCCCTTTAGCAGGCAGGACAGGAGGTGAGGTACCCTTGGAAGCTATTTGCCTGTGCCATTATCTAGAATTGCTGTAGGTGGGATGAATCTAGGGAATGTGTGTGAGCTCTCGGGGCCAGGAGCACTCTGAGCACAGTAAAAATGCAGCAGAAACCTCCTCATCTCCATTATTTTCACCACATCAGGTCCTTTCAGCTCACAGGCATTCAGATGAGCCTGTTCCCCTGAGAAAGTTTGTGGTTCCCCCACCACAAGCACATGGCAGGCTGAGGGGTGCCCTGCTGCATGGTTGCTCTCTCTTCCTCCCCCCCACCCCTTCAAAGTCTCCCTCATCCACTTTGAGTAGAGAATTAAGGAAGAAAAATCTCCAAGTTATGAAATTCTGGATGACTCTTTCAGTGTCTCAATAGCACTCTGTTCGCCTGCTTAAATTATATTTTGGCAATCAAGGTTGCACAAGTGCTGGTCCAGTGCCTAGAAAACATAACATTTTAAGAGGACTGTGACCTACCAAGGTCTCTTGCAATCCCTTTACTCATTTTTCTCAAACAAAAACAAAACAAAACAAAACTTTATAATACCACAGTAGCAAGTATTTGCTCTTTTTTTCCTAATCTTTTAATCTGTTTAAGACAGGAAAGCTTCATAATGTACAATTTTAAACTGTCAAAATTTACAGAACAAAAAGAGTCAAATGTAAAACTGGTCGTAACTCACAAATATCCCCATTAAAACTGTATAATACAGACATTAAGCCACAGGTCACTTTTCTATTTTTAGGAAAGTGTGCAAAGAGCTAATTGTATAGTACATGTAGATGTTAAAAGTGATGCCATGTAAGCAGGTCTGCTGCTGCTATAAAAAAATAGACAAGTATAAAATTACTTCTACAAAATTGGTTCATTGTTTTGGTTGTTTGCAATAAAAAAGTAGACTTGTAAGAACTTTCCTCCTCATCAAACAACAACATTTTGAAACCAGTCATTGTAAATGTTATCCTGTTGCACAGGATGAAACACAATTTAGCTGAATCAGAGAGTGGTAAGGAGAACTGCTTGTTCCAGGACCTAGATGTGAATGCAGAAATTTGCTGCCCCATGGTACATGAACAGCACAGTCACCGTATCACTGCAGGGTGGGATGATTGCAGGTGTTTCAAGATTGCTTTCTCTGATACTACAAAAGATAACCTAAGGACCACAAAACACAGTCATTGGGCTACTCATAACATCACACTTTGCAGTTTGCACTGACGCACAACCTTTAGCGTTCACTAAACACTTAAGGGGTAGAGGGCACGGTTCATACACAAAATGCTTGGTTTCATTTGGACAGGAGAGGAGAGGAAAGGAGAGGGAATGAAAGGGAAAAATGTTCTTTTTTTTTGTTTGTTTTTGTGTTTCCCTTTGGCTTTATCACCTTCCCAGATGGCAAACGTGGTCAGGCTGCAGAGGACTGCATCAGCCAGCTCTCACTCAGCCACACACACAAGCACACGACAGGTCCTCAGCACCGGGATTCCTCTCTTGTCACTTGGTCCCACACGTGTTGATGTTCTTCCCGCTGGCAGCATCCTCCACCAGCGAGATGTGGTAGTCAGTTGAGAGCGTGAGGTGGGAGATGCAGCCCACCAGCCCCCGCAGGTACTGCCGGTTCGTGTGCAGGGCAATTTCCTTCATGCCACCTGTGGGAAAGGCAGCTGTCAGAAACTCTCCACCAGCACAGGCATCTGCTCCTGCTTGGCAGGCTGCACACCCAGCAGTGCCATCCCTAGTGCACCTCGGAAGGGAATTTTAATTTATAGGTTGCCCTGCATTGTTTTAAATGACAATTATAAGCGCTTGAAAGTACAGAGGTAATGAACTAAGATGCTAATTATTTTTTGCAGAAACTGTAGCATCAGTAAGAGCTGAATAAGCTTGTGCCCAGGTGCAGGGCTTCCAGCTGCCTCTTCTGTTTCTCTATGTACCTGCCAGGAGTACCTTAGAGTGTCCCATGGTGCTCATCCTTTCCCACACTCATTCCCCCATCCCACTCAGAGAGGCCTCCTCACATAAAACAGGCTGTGGCAGATGAGAAGCTGCTGTGTGACACCTCCACCAGGAGCTGGTCCCTGCCTTGCAGCTGACCTTGCATCTGTGTCCTGAATGCAAATAATTAGCACTCACCTACATAGAGATCTCCATTGATATTTAACTGCCTCATCTTCCCAGGGGATTTACCGGTCCTGGCACCGTAATCATCCACGGTTACTTTGCCAGACTGTCCATCCCTGAAACAAAAAGCAAACCACTCTCATTCATCCAGCCTACAACGGGACAGGAGGAGGAGCAGCAGCATCTTCTACTTGCCGGGAGACCAGGGCAACTCAGAGCTTAGCAGGGTTCAGGGTGAAGGCTTGGGACTGGGAAGTCCCACAGTGTACTATGGCCATCCAGACTTTCCAGGTTTTAGGATTTTTTTAATAGATGTCAAAGACCTGCAAAGTGTACAAGACACATTTGCAAAGCAGAAAGTGCTGGAAAAGAATCAAATTAGACAGATAAGGGAGAGAGCACATTCTGACCTGTTGTTAAAAATCAAATGTAACAGCAGGGAAAAAAAATGGGTAAGCTATGGTAAAACTTACTTCTTGGTAGTTTTGTTTCTCACTAGGGACATTTTACATATGGTCAATAACAGTATTGACAGCTACTTGACAGGTTCCTATTCTCACTGAATTTGGTAACAAGTTGTGCTAAATGTCAGACTGATTTCCAGGGAATCAGCCTCTCACGAAGACAGGGGATGTATGCTTTCCCTGCTGGACACAGTTGCCTCCCATGAGGTAATGAGTTATAAATATGAGTTATATATACACTGCAAGATGTCTGCACCTCCTCCAAATAGAAAAACTAGGTTTACACTGTCTGTGCTCCAGTGCTTGTGCCAGCCCGCAAAATGCTCACCAGGGAATTTTAAAATGCAGGCATTAAAGAAAAATACTCCTAACTGAAATGGTAGGGGTTTAGTAGAATGTCTGTCACAGCCCCAGAATAGCTCTGCATGACTCTGGCAGCCTGCCTCGAGCTGTGCCGAGCTGGCACTGTCACCTCAAATACAGCAATCCTTGTGTACATCATCCTGAAAAAGCCAAGCTGCTAACAGTTCCACTCCTAAGTGACGTGTGAGTGTGGGGCCTCAGTGATTCACACCCCACCAGCACCCAGACATGCCAGCCAGCATCTTTAGCAGCAGGGTGGCTCCCAAGTGCCTCCCAGACGAAGCCTGCCCACTTACCGAACAGCTTTGACTCTGTGCCACCGGCCGTCGCTGAAAGAGCCGTTCACCGTGATGGAAGCAATGCCACTGCCCAAATTGTAGCTACAATCAAAAAAAATTTGAATGTTACCGACTTTCTTGAAAGGACTGGTTGCCTGCCAAGTCGCTCAGGCATCCTTACTTCATTTTGGCTTGGCTTTTGGGGCAACCAGTGGAGTCCTTTGGAGGCTCAGCAGCAGTGCTCTTATTTTGCCAAGTCGGTCTCATAGACAAGGAGGAAAAACTCCCTGAGTCAGAGTGGGTACCATCACCACCTTCCCATGGGAGCAAGAAGAGAGCTTCTGCATGGCCATTCTTCCCCAAAGCAGGGGATTATGAAAGTCAGTGATCTACAGACTTTTGGCCTAATGAGAGATAGCAGTGGGAAGTTGCAAACATGGTTAATAAATAAATTTTTACAAGAGCAAATAAGCATGTGACCTATAAGAGATCTAGAAATCATCTGAAATATAGGAAAGGTTGAGACCTGTGATGTTAGAAAATATGAAGTCTAATAAATGTGATTCCTTCAGCTGCCGCTCTAATTTTTCCTTGTGTTTGCTTCTATTAAAATTACTCAGCAGATATTATGTCCCAGTCATGTTTAGACTTCAGCCATCTTAATTTCTGGGTCCCTGAAGCTTGGGCCAACCTTAACAAAAGAGAAGTAGCTGCTGCAGCACAGTGAGCTATTGAGGGCTCAGGATGAGCTGGCAGCTGCTGGACTTCAGCCTGTACAAAGCAGGAGGGATTAAAGCCAACATCCCTGTCTCTTAAAGAAGACTGAACATGGAATGAACTCATGGCCAGGGTGGGGTTCTCAAGAACAGCACATTAAACTGTGAGCTGCCCAGAGCAAATTGGTTACCCTAAATTTGTTTCCTCTCCAGGGGTTTAGGTGAGTTTCAGGAAAGCACCCCCTTTTACCCAGGTTGCAGATACCAGTCTAGGTCAAAAACAAGAGGATTTGGGTATTCAGGATAGCATCAAAATGTTAGACCTTTTATAACAGAAATGAAATTCATATCCCTAATGAATCCCTCTACAACAGCTATCCCCCTACAACAGTGAAATAATCTTTGACAGAAGCAGGGAGCAACAGAAAGAATTTATAGCAGCAGGTACACTATACAGGGAATAAGGCCATAGAAAACATGGAAGTGAAAGTGTGTTTTGGGTTTCAAACTGGATCAGAACACAGGCATCTAAACTTGGGGTGCAGGAAAGTTCTTTTGACCAATTCACAGTCCTGACAGTCTCTTTACCTCATTTCTCAAAAGACTAAAATCTGGTACAGAGATCAATCTTTCAGAATGATTTCTTTTTCTGCATTTTTCCTTTCACCATCTTTTTTGATGCTCTCCTTTAGTAAGCAGTGATTGCTTATGAGGGTTTTATTTTGGTACCTTAATTTTTTACCATCCTAAATTAATGTGGAAAGTAAAAATATTTCAGCAAAATTCAGCTGGTTTGGTCTAAAGCCTTTGACTATCTTTATCTCTGGGGAAGAGCAACAACCTAATAAGAACCGTGCTGCACTTCAGAAACAGAATAGTGTCCACTTACTACCATGCATCTCAGAAAGACATTCCCTCCCAAAGACATTTAAAAAATGCACCACTTCTGCAGAGTCAATTTCTTGTTTATAAATCAATGAGGAAACTAAGAGTTTTTGCCAAGTTAGCCACTGATAAATCATGTTTAAAAAAAAAAAGCTTAAAAGAAATTAATTTTAGTAGAAACATGTACCTTATCTATACATCCATGGTAGCAAAGAGCAGCCAGTTAAGTAAAAAAATTAGCTTATATAATGAGCTCTCTGCCACATGATTAGTGGTGTCCCACTACAGTGATGGCATCTGTAGTTTGCAGTTTCAGTATTGGTCTTATGCAACCTAAAGGTGCATCATGAGGAAACACAAGGCTTTCAAAACACAGGAATTCCAAAAAAGCACCACACAAAAACTTGCAGAGGGTCTGCCTGAGTGTCTGCAGGGGAGAAAGAGATTCTGGAGCAAGACCCCAGCATTTCCCAATACTCCCCAACTTCACCATTTTGACAGCAGTATTACTGCTTAATCAAGTGTTTCCGAGGATGGTGGCAGAAGCAAGGTGTGGTGACAGCTGTGTGTGTGTCACAGGGTTGGATGTTTGAGGTGCTCCTGCTCCCACATGAGTGAGTCCACAGTGAGCACCAGCACCACCAAAGTTTGTCCTCCAGCCCTGCCAGCCCTGTCCTGCTCTGCCTGACTGAGATGGGTTTAAGAGGCATCTGGGGATCTTACCAACAGTATTAATCCACTCATAAGAAATCCCTCAGAAAATCACAATAAAGCCCTGATGTTTGAAAAATTGGGAAGGAGGAGTGATGCAAATCTTGCTGCACATTACCTCTTCAACTTACATCCTTTCCCAAACTGCAGATGGGACCCATCATAGAGCAAACCTTTGAGGATGAGAGTTCTCACACTATGCCAAGGGACAAATGCTCTGTATGTGTTGTAGCAACTCCTTTGAGCCCTGTGTGCTACACAAACAAGGGAGAGAAACTTTACCTGAATATTAACGCTCCCTCCTGCAGGCCTAGAGAGATGAAATCACTGTTGGGTCGCATGGGACTGTTTCCCCTCCACATCAAAAGGCCTTCCTTCATCGTGGTTTTAAACCTCATGAACACATTTGTTCTTGTTCCTGATACCCTGTTTATGCAGAAGTAGGAAAGAATAGTAAAATACTACATTGTGCCAGTCTTATTTAAAAAAAGTATGAAAAATGATGCTGTATTTCTTTTCTGGTCTGGTGGGTTACTGTCCTGCAACTCATTTAAATGCTGACCTGTGAAGGATGCTGGTTCATATCCCCATTTCCATAATTTCAGAGTAGGGGACTTTAACTCATTTTTCCATAATCTCAAACACGATAGCTGCTAGGTTACTCCACACAAGTAAGAGAAAATCCTTTTCTCCTCTAGCCTAGTGTGAAATCCAGCCCAAAAAACAGACTTTGAGAATGCTCAGTAGATGTGATGCCCTCCAAAGGTAGTGGAAAAAGCATAAGAAGGGCAAATCAGAAAGTGCCAGTAGGTAAGAGGCACCAAATGGCAGGTGAGGACACTGGTGAACCCTTCTCTACTCAGCGGATGAAATAAAGGCAGACGGGGGTGTTTGTTGAAACAAGCTGGAATTTGCTGGAATGTGGGGATGTTCTAGGATACAGAGCAGTCAAAAAAGTAACTTTGAGGATCTAAATGTTACACCAACACAGCAGTTAAAAAGGGGTTAAGGTCCTCAGTCTCTTTGGAGACACAGGCTCTGTATGTCTGTTCTTTGCCCTCAGGGAAGAGCCAGCCCCTCTCCATACCAGACATACATGTGTTATTTTCTTTACAGGCTGCAAGATGCTCAAATATAACAAGCTAAGCCACAAGGATATGCACTTAAAATGTATTTTTTCTTTGAAATTTAAAAATATGGCAGAAACACAGTTAGAAATACTACAAATACAGCTTAAAACATGTAAATATACTATACTCTCCCACATAAGGCTCCTAACATTATAACACTTAAGAAACAGAATACTTAGGTCCACAGGAGATACATTACCTTTTCAGGATATCTGGATTATCATACGTGAGGTAGCTGCGACCAATAAATTGTGGGATTTCAATTGCTTCTGTAATGGCTGAGAAGTAAATACAAAAAATGAAGATGAGTGTGAGAGAGCTAACTTGGAAATGGAAGGAAAAAAAGAGACAAGAGTCTTTTATTGATTTACTCCTGCAGTGACAGGTACCTTCCAGTGGCACGGAACTGAGCTGAACACACGCTGCTTTGCAAAAAGGCACTGCCAGATTTTATCTGAATCTAGGGGCAGTAGTTAAGGGACTTTGAATGGCTGGCAGTCCCTCTACTTACAGCCTCCATGTCAGGAGCCTAAAGTATTGCTCCACCACAAATGTTAGTGCAGAAAATTATGAAGTATTGGGAAAACATTGCAAATTTTCTCTTTACCCCCATTTCCACATTTCCTGATTCTCCATGTGGTTCAGCGCTCCCTCCTGCCAAAGCTTATACATCAACCACCTTTGTTTATAGACTAAGAAACTCCCCCCCAGCTGCCAGCAGAGCATTAGGGACCTCTCACCCTGCAGAAGGAGGCTGAGAGGCAGCACAGACAGCCCCCAGCTCACTGTTTTCTCTTTCAGTGACTGCACAGAGCGGCTGCTGCCCGCTCTGAGCTCGGCCCTGGGCTGAGTGTGGGGGCACGCTGTCTCCAGGGAGGAGTTACAGAGTCCAGAGACCCAGATCACTTTAGTCTATTGAAAACAACAGGGGCTATGCTAAAGGCTGCATGGCAGAGGCTGCAGAGCCCCTTGGTGCATTCCACGCTGCAGTGCAGCCTTGGGGGTTGTTTTCTGTGCCCCCATACAGCATTTCTCTAGGGACAGCCCAGGCACCCCTGCGGTGTACACCTGGGACAGTGGCAAACATTGCAGCCAGAACTGGAGTAGGTGCACTGCTGCCCATGGAGAAGACTTTGGCAAAATAACTCAGCTGTGTGACATAAATCATGGAACATCCCTGATACAGAGCCCTTCACCAGGCTATGAGCACTGATTTTTATTTTTTTTTTTTTTGTTGAGTGAACATCCTACAGTTTGCTGGTAATCTTCCACAACTGACTGCTGCAGTAATACAAGCCAGTTGTATAAATGGCTTAAAATAGATGCCTTCATCCTATTTTCTTACTGAGGAATAATCCCTTCAACCAACAGCTAATCCCAGTAATCTATATAAATTTTGAGCTTTCCATGGCAAGGATGCTTACTTCCTTTACACAACACAGGGTCTGGCTGGTCTTTTAGAGCTCACTGTGACACAGATATGCAACAATTGGTGTAGTCTGGTAGCCAGAAACAGCAATATGAAATTTAGCTCTAGGCGCCAAGACTGAGAATTTTAGATGGTGATGAATGACTGTTTTCACCCGTAGTGAAATCAGGAAAGCTGCCTAATGCGTCTAGAGAAACCAGCACAGGCCATGTTCAGCCTGCAGCCTGCCAATGTAGTTGGAAGATTGCAAAAGTTGTGTTACACTGGCCAAACTTTGCTCACCAGGTCTGACACTTCCTGCACTGGACAGCCTCTGATGGCACCAGAGCATGAAAGGAGCCCTTGCTCCCCTTTCACCTCCTGCACTAGAGCCCCACTGCTCTTGCCTTCAGCTGGGGAAGGTGCACATGCCATGCAGCGACCCTTGCCTGTGCCAGAGTACTCTGATTTCCTCTAGAGAGCTTAATGGGCATTTACCTCTGCTTGCTCTTCATTTGTTTCAATGAATTTGAGTGCAGAAAAACAAGCACATTTTAGCAGTACTCTTGATGCAGCCAGGATCTTTGCAGCTGGAAGGGAGCAGGGCCAATAAGGAGATCTAGGCCTAAACACTTCTGTGCTTTGTTCATCACAATTCAGCAGACAAACACCAAAGCTCTCATGACAAGCAGGAGTGAGCTCTGGACTGCAGGGAAGCCTGAAGTCATACCACAAAACCCTCACCCAGCTGCTTGGCCCCTCTGCTCTGCAAATACGTGGACCAGCTCTATAACCACTGTTCTGAGTTTGGCAAATGCTTTGGATGCAGTTTGAAATATCAAAAACACAATGTTTAAGGAAGTGTTATATAAGGTTAAGAAATATTTTGGCTTAATGACAGAAACTTGCCAGGCTTAATGGAAACCCAGCATCCAGACAATCACACAATGACAGAGCAGTTTTCACAGAATTTGCAGTACTTACTGTTTAGGCAGTAACTTCCACACTCTGCAGTGAGTCAGCACAAAACAAAACAAGAACATTCTGAGTTTATTATTCTAAAGCATAAAAATCTCCTTTAGTCCAATTTCATGCTCACTTTTCTGCAAATGTGTAATATCCCATCTACCATTTGCCTAAGTGGCTACAATCACCTGTGAAGATACACTGTTTTCATTATTGGTTTGCTTCTGATATCTATATTTGTCTGTTCAAAACACACAAAGGGACAGGCAGGTGGGATCAGCAGCAAATCCTTCTGCTAGTCCTGCTTCTCAAATCCCAGTGACCCACCAGGTTTTACCCAGGGATCAGCTCTAGCCAAGGGAAAACAAGAGTTTGCTCTTCTATCCCATCTTGCAGTTAAAGTATAAAAATACCTTTAGCAAGCTTGGACAGAAGATATAAAACCTAGCAATGCCAGCAAAAACTCTATTGAGTCTTCAGCTAATGATCCATTACAATATGAATCAATATCTCATAGACCTCATACCATCATTACTTGAGTTTTTAAGTGGTGTGTGTATTTTGAAGAATGAGGTGCAGTCCCTCACAAGCACTTTGCCTTTTTGGGTTTTTTACATCAGCCTACCACCAAGAAGGATGGAGACAGCACCTTCACCTCACATACCTTCTGAGTACACTGACCAAAACCCTGCTGTGACATAGAAATGGACACAGATGTGCATCTCACCTTAATCATGTCTACACCCCAAGAGAGACACAGGTAAGGATTATTTTGAGGAATCTGCTTCAGGGGGTTCTCATCAAGGCTGTCATAGATTGAGGTTCAGGAGCAATCTCCATGCTCTCTGCACACCTCAATTTTTGGTGGCAGTTGAGGCTGCATAAGTGCAACCAGGTTGAGCTGCACCTGAACAGGAGCCACAGGTAGCAGGAACAGAAGCCAGGTGGCTCATGCTTTTGGACACTCTTAAAAATGAATAACGACTGGATTCACATAGGAAGCAGCACCTTAGGATCTGGCTAAGTCATAGGCAAAAGGTGCTTCAGACTGTCTCTGAAAGCCTGGACACCCACTGAGGCGACAACAGGGAGGACATGCCAGCCAAGTGGCACCACTGCTGGTACCATGAGCTCAGACACAGTTCCTTGGGCTCAGCACAGGCCAGGAGCTGAGCAGAGGTGAGGAGCTGTGGCCCCAGCACTGCACACCAAACAGGCAGGCAGTCACACACCCAGGCTGCAAAGCATTCCCTTGACTGACTGCTCCTGGAGATGTGTCAGTACATCTGCAGATACCGTCTTGAAGTCAGGAATTTAGCACCCTGCACATACCTAGACAGTCAAAATCCCAATTCTCCTGCCTCTCTACAAAAAAAACACGGTAAATGACGTTGTTTCAGCTCTTAGTTAGACCACAACAACGTAAGCAAAGGGGTTTCTTGCATTGCATTTTAATATAATGCTTTTGTTCCAAGATATTGTCTGTTTTGAAAAAAAGGCCAATCCATTCATCACAATTTAACCAAAACCACTACATTTAACTTTGAAGTCTGTGACTGTGAGAAATGAAACAGTGGGTGAAGACAATAATGTCAGCCAGTTCTTTTGAACCTAGTTTACTCTTACATTACAAAACCGTCCCTCAGGCGTTTTTTAAACTCAAGCTTGACAGAAGCTAAACGACTCCATCTAGTGGAATAACCCAAAGCGCACTTTTTAAACACTTTTCTTGCACTCTTACCCATTTCCTGAATCTAAGATTTGAACTATTACAGTGGCTCTGAAGAAAAGAGAGTAATGTGCATGTGGATGAGTCTTCCTCCTTGGTGGTCTCCTTTGCCTCACCAAGGCAGGAGCTCTGCAGATGGTGAAATCTCCATCAGAGTAGTCAGTGTCTAAAACAGGAGCAGACCTTTCTGTGTGTGAGAACAGTGTTTGTTGTCAGCTGTATAGAGGATAAAATTACAAGGGTTATCCGTGCTCATGCTTCAGGATGTAACATAACTGCTGGCTGGAGGACCCTGGCAGGAATTCCCCCTTTTTACAGCGCTGCACAATTAGGGACGTGTATGAACTGTTAGTGTTCAGTGTTCATCACCACAAGCAACCAGATACCAGGTTGCTATCTATGGATCCTAGCCCCGTGCTGGTATAACTGTTACCACATTCCTAAATAACAAAACAAATTCTTCCCTAGATACATGGAAAATGCACGGATGACAGAGGAGCTCTGGCCTCTGGGGTTTCTATTTAAAGGCATGTGGACAGCAGCAGTTGTAGGTGTTAAACCTTCCTTATTTTTGTGACCAGTTCCAGATCCCTGGGTTGATATCCAGCCATTGTTACCTTTTTGGCAGTGTTGCCCATCGAAGCCCAGGGGACAGTCACATTCGTAGCTGTCCTTCTTGGGAACACAGGTGCCTCCGTTTGCACATGGTGAGGTCACACAGGGGTGGGCAGCATTTGCTAGGTTGATTCCAAAAGTGAAATCCTGTTTCACATCAATTGTCCGGTCATTCAAGATAATCTATGTATTAAAAAAAAAAAAAGAAAGGTGTGAAAACACATTGTAAAAACTTTCAAATCCAGAGTATCATACTGCTAGTTAGAAAATTCCTCTGAAAGACTTCAGAGAAATGTAACATTCAAAACTTGGCCCAAACCCTATTCTTGTGTATTTTCCAGTTGCAGAGGTCCAACTCATACTTTTCCTCCCCTCGATCCACTGGAGATTAATCTCTTTTGTGTCTTGTGAAACAGCCTTAGGCAACCCCTGTAAGGGGTGAAACTGTGTGGAATTTACCAGGCCTGTGCCTGAACACTGATGTGATGCTTTGTAGCTGAACCATGAGCTGGGATGGTAAAATTAGATGAGTGCTGCTGAGGAAAAGTATTTCTGAGATCAGAAAACCCCCCAGGAGATGAGTGTTGACAACAGAAATACTAAGCAGAACAGCTTGTTTTTCACATTTTCTACTGCTTTCTAGTATCTCATCTTGCCTGAAAGAAGCTAGAGTTAAGATGAATGAAAAACATAAATAATGACTACACATAACTGTTTGTATATAAATGGAAGAGAACTGCTAAATGCTGGGGTTTTTCCAATATGTCAGCAGCATATGTTCTCAAAATAAACCAACATATGTATAATCTCAGCTGACATCTTGGCAAGAGAGATTGCATGCAGGCACAGCATCTGATTTCAGCTACATCAAAATAAGTACATATTAACAAACAACAGATTTTAAGGCCAGAAGTGAGAAAGGCAATGGTTGCTCTGGCTCCTGCATAACTCGGACAATCCACCTTAGGGGATCCTACCCAGAGAAGAGGTTGCATCAAGCACTGCACAACTGTAACAGCAGAAAAAACATCCAGTCCTGTCATGTAATGTGACTCCGTTATGTTTGCAGTTTCCTTCTAAATTTGACTACATTGTTCCAGAGGTTAATAAGCCTACACCCATAAAGAACGTGAATTTTGTTTCTTGTTTTAACCTTTTATTCAGTTTCCAGGCCTTGTTTCTCTTCATGTCTTTCTCTTTATAATTCCAGCACCATCCAAAGAAATCTAACCCTCAGTCTAGGAACTGGAAGACCACTATAAAGTCACCTCTCAGCCTTATCTGGCTAAACTAAACATATTGAGATCTTAGGTCTTTCTTTACACTGCATATTTTCCAGTACTTGGTGATGTTTGCAGCTCTACTTCTGCATGGTTCTCCAGAATCCTACTATGGGTGAGGCAGGCAACTAAATGTTCCCAGCGCCCAAAAGGCAGGCAGTACTTTTCCTTGGCATCCCATTCATGCCTCTGAGAATACAAATCCACCTTACTAGGTACATCATAGAGATAAGGGCTCACAGTCCACATTTCCCAGTCTTTATCAGTGCCCTTACTGTAGCATTCAACCCCTCACCTTGTTATTGTAATTGTAACCCCTGTTAATTTCTCCTAGGCTCTCTATCTTGCACCCCAAAATGCATCGTGTCTACCTTCTCAATGAGGTTCATATGTCTGACCTGTTCCTATCACTGTGACTCACTCCCCCAGTTTCCTTGAACTTCATGTTTTCTGCTGGACAGCTGACAAAGACAGTTAAAAATGTCAGACCAAGTAATGAAACCATTTACACTGAACAACAATTACTTTTCTGTCCACAAGCAATTGTTAACTGTAGAAATTTTTAAATTTTTAATAAAAAACTATTTTTAAAATTTTGTTTCTATTTGTTATTTCTTTACATTCAGCTGATCCAATAATTCACTCTTCTAAAATTCTGAAGATTCAGGGCCAGCCTTCCAACTTTACCTGAGTTATTTAAGTATGTTTAGACAGAAAAATGCTAAGTTCAGTTTGCACTTTCATTTGATTATTTACTAGGCCTGATGTAAACTGCACTCATGCTCACCTGACCACATGGGAACATTATCCCTAATGCCTGCCAACAATAGAAAGCATCTCCTCCATTCATATACCCCATATAAAATTATAAGAGGGGAAATCAGTACAGTGTGCATCTCCACCATGGTGTAAGAGGGCACTAGGTGGACTTTTCACTGTGAAATAATAATTTAACCAGTTTATGGTGAGCTCCTGAGGTGAAATCCTTGATTATTTTGAGTATTGCCAGTCGAATAAGGGCAGGTTTGCACAAAAAACATGCACTGGATGCAATGGAAATAAATGCCTGCAGTGTGTTTTTCTGGGCACATACCTTCTGGATGCTCCCGCTGAAGGGTCTGAGGATCCCAGAGTTCTTCTTCACATCATCATAATTAGGGACTCCACCAACAAATATTTCAGAGCTGCATTTAATCTGTGTAAAAGCCCCCTGCAAGAAACACAGAATAACATTTTATTAGAGTAGCTGGAACCATGCTTGTATCTTCAGATTAGCCTACATGAGTTGTCATAGCCTGTTATAGCATATTTCAGTGCCTTTTCTTTGTACAATGAAGAAAGCCATTGTAGGACACTCTTGCCTGACTTTACATTATCCCAGTCAGAAGTAGCTGAAAAATGTCAGGTATTTAAAAATGGCAATACTGAAGGGAGAAAGAAAGGAAACTGACTCATCATGTTTTCTGACGGGACATCTAGCTTTATTTGCGAAGACTTGAGGTACACTGATGTAAATCTATAACCTAATCTATGAATTAGGTTCATAAAGCTAAAATCAGAGCAAAGTTCATGCAACAGAGACTCATTCAGTATTTCCAACACCTAAGAGATAACCTGCTCTAAGTTGTGGGGCTAAATGAAAGAAACAGTGAGTTTGCATCAATTACCAGAAGCAGTTGCTTAGGATACCTGAGATGGGAATATTCAGGGTCATGGAATAAATAGGAAGATATTTAGCAACTAAAGACAGAATAACTGTGTATTTCCAGCCCTGCAGAAGCTTCTGTGCTTTCATGGTTGGCAGCTCCCAGCCACCCTCCTCCTGGAGCACTGCACTGCAGCACTTACGAGAAAAAAATTGGGAGTGTTCACCTTAACCCATCTATCTAATGAAGTCTTGAGTGCTTCAGCCAAATGTTTGTCACTCAATTTGTTCCCTGACAGACAACTGGAATTTCAATTTATTTAAATTTTTGAAGAAAAGTCAAAGCTTTGATAAAAGCTTCCCAGTTTGCCGAAAGACCTGATATGGGATTTTTCTGCTATGGGATCTGGAGGCTGCTTTTCTGACTGCACTCTCCACTGGGTAAAAGACATTTTCTAAGCAAGTCTAGCCTTGGCTTTTATCAAGACAGAAAATGTACCTCTATGCATGCATTTTTGTTCTTAGAGTGAATATCCTGCTTGGTACAAGTACAATTTCACTTTATTGTAAATTTGACTCACTATGATCACTTGGTGAGTGAAGAACAAAAAGCAAGTCATCAACTGTCTGATTACTCTAGCCCTTACTCTGGCCTGCAAATCACTTTTCCAAGAAGAAGACAAAGAAACAATTCTCTTCAGACCTACATTTCCAGGACAATATTCAGAAAGAGGTAAAAAAAGACTGGGCACATGCTTTTCAGCATGATACTTCTCCAAATTACAGCTCTCATACTGCACATGTTGCTCAACAGATTTAAATTCAACAGAATTCAACAACAACAACAGAATCCAACAGAATTCAACAGAATTCCTAGGTTGGAAGAGACCTTCAAGATCACCAAGATTATCCAACCCATGTCCTAACACCACAACTAGACTATGGCACAACAAGCACCCACAAAAGAACCTCGGGAAGATATATGAGCCAGACACAAAAATCTGAGTCCAGTTACATGTCAAGAGCAGGTACAGTCAGATTCCAGTGGGATCCCTGCCTTTACAGGTATCCTTGTCCTCAGGGGGAAGGTCTTATACAAATTCCCAGCTCAGGGCTTAAGAAGATGTTGCCCTAATGAATATACTGTTTTAAGCTAGTAAGAGCTTCGAGAGCAGGGTGTGCAGTCTACCATGCAATCCCTTTACAGTCCAACAGCTGCATTCAAGACAAGTCTGTGATAAGCTCACCTCTGCCATCCCTTCCACTGGCTTCTGCTTGTCCACTTGTAGGATACCATTCTTTGCAGTGCGAGACACTCGCAATTCATGCCACTGACCCAGACTGACAGGTTCTTCACTCCTGTTTAAGGGCAAGAAAATTTTCAAGCATGTCACACTGTGCCTTTCTGATACTCTGTAATGTTAAAAAGTCAAGTCCTCTGGGACGATTTTCTAAATAAAAATAAATATCAGACACTGTGATTCTTCCCTTATAAGGAAGTAACAATCCTCTGTGTCCCATCAGGAATGACCATATTTCTAGAGCAAATAACAAGCACTCTAGTTTTATTTATAAATTAAACTCTATCCCCAGTACACACTTTAGCTACCTCTGTCCAGTTTTTTTGCTCAGTCACTTATAACATATAAAAATGAACTTTTGTCTCAGCTGTACATCCTCATTTCACTAAAAGCTTTCCACTTAATGGTTGGTCTAGCCCCACATTCTTCATCCTCTTTTAAAACAGAACTACTTTGTGCTCTCTTATCAGCTCTATTTATGCATCCTGTTACATTGACATCTACAGACACACACGTGCAGCCCGGATGCTGTACATAAAAGGGAAGTAATTAAAAAATGATCCTAATGATGTGATGAGATCTTGGCTAGGAACAATAATCCCCAGTGGTGCAAAGTATTCACCAGTCTCAAAGGAAGCATTTTTAAACAGCGCTTACAATCTTTACTTGCACAGCACTAATATGAATAGCAGCCTGTATGAAGGGCAAAACCACATTCCCCTTCTCAAGTTCTGTAGATCTTTGTATCTTGTTTTCAGTGTAATTTTACTACACTGGTTAAAGCATTTTATGTCTAAATGAGATGTTGCAGCCTTTCCTCCAGGAGGACTGGAAACTGGTGCTCGATTTACAAGCCAAACTGGAAAAATCAGAACTGTGTTATCTAGGACCTCTCAGACTTCCTAGCTTCAGTGAAAAAAATACACATTTCGAGGGATGAAATAATATTTTGTATTTTCAGCATACTTAAAATTAAAAATAAACCCCCCCCCCCTTTTGAAAAGAAAAAAAAAAAAAAAGAAAAAGTTATAATTTGAAATAGTGAGTCAAAAGTGACTCAAATGCTGATTAAAAAATGCATGTAATTTTGAAATTGTGAAAATAATATTTTCTTTTTTTTTTTTCCCTGAACAGTCAACATCAGTTTTGCAACCTTTTTGTTGTGTATTTTTTGATCCTTCAAATTTTCTTAAAGCTCATTTTATCTATTTTTATGATGTTGGCAGTATAACTTGGCACTTCTGAATGACACTTGGTCCAGAAAACCTCCATTAAAAATATCATCAAGCAATGGTAGTCACTATTCTGCAGCTATTCCTCTTCTGCAGCACCGTTTAAGGTTTAACTATCTTGGGTGAATCAATAGCTAAGGAAATCTAATCACCTTGAAGAAGTTAATGTATACATATAAAGGAACCAGATAGGTTTGGCTACATAGTAAGTGGCAATACAAACATTATCTCTCTGCTGCTTAGGTCATCATAGTGCTAACCCACTCTGCTTTGCTAGATTTAATTACAATCAGGGATTATTAAGCCTTGCAGAGTCATCCCTTCAGAGCTGCAAGCTCTTTCTTCAAATCACGGGCTTTCTTCTGGTGCTTGAACACTCCTGCCTCTTCATGTGCTGTGGGGTTACTTTTCCCCATGTAAACCAAAGCTTAAAAAAGATCGCAGATCATGAAGATCTTGATCCTCTTGGCCAAGGGAAATCCCAAGGAGTTCTCCTCTGAGACATTTCAGTGCTCAGGTTCTGCATCTGGCCACCCACTCAGCATCCCTTCTCCCTGTGGAGCCCCCAGAGCACACTGTGCTGCTTCCATCCTGGGATGCATCAGAAAATCACGACCTTCACCAGCATCAGCTCTCCTACTGCTGCTGCTGACATACACAAATAAGCCTGTCTCATCCTAATTATAAAGTTATGGCTGGGTTTTGATTATGTTTTATCTAACAGCCTGGTGCTCCTATGGCAGAGGTATCGGGATGATCAGACCTATACCCCTGTTAAAGGGTAGGCAAGAAGTAGTATGATTAAGACAGACTATTTAAAGTGGACATTGGCCAGGCAAGCATGAAAAGCAGGGAATCTATTTGTCTTATTTAATCACTGACAGAGCTGACGACAGGGAGCAAGTTGCACATTTTATCTAGAAAAAGGAGCTAACAGGACAGCCTGACAACTTTCAATGAAGCCTGATGGTCTCCTGGGTTTGCCCATCAGCCAGCTATCTCACCACACTCTTTTCCTCCAGTGCAGGTAGCTCAGGCAGTAGCTGGCATCCAGCTTGCTTTTCTGCTTTCCAACAGAAAGGGGCAGTTTCTACTCCCAGGCATATGCTTGTGGCTCTTGCCACATTTCACAGCCCTACATATCAGTTAAACTTTAGTACAAGGTGTTTTCAAGTGCTGCAATATTCTTGGAAGAAAAAAAAAAAATAATTCTTCTTTAATATTTTATGGTTGCCAGTAACAGGAATTAGAAGGCTGCAATCAGTAAAGATTGAAGGCTGTTGTAAGAAGGGCTATTCTGAGTTGGAGAAAAGGTCTCCAAAATTAGCTATTTCTGTCACTTTTCAGCAAGAGAATAGAATAGGGCAAGTATGAAGTGGTTCTTCCTTTGATATATCCTCCCAGCTTCTGGCAACTTGTCATTTAGCAATTTCCTGAGTCAGAGGCTGCATCCGTACAATTGTGTTTGATCTCCCTCAATGGATCTTTCTTCAAACTTGTCCATTTTTTAAAACCTATTTATAGTTTCGGCATCTGTAACTTGCTGTGACAGTTAGTTTCCACAACTTATTTATGTACTCCTCTGAAAAAAAAAAAAAAATCCAACCCAAACCCAAAGAAAAAAGTCTAATTTTCTTTGGTTCTTTATTTCCTTGGCATATTGAAAAAGATACAGAATACTCATTAATCTCCATGCCACTCATTATTTAAAAACCTCTATCATACTTCCACCAAACTCTTTCTTTTCTAAGCTGAAAGGTCCTGCTGTGGAAAAGCTTTGTGGAAGATGTTTCATTTTCTCTCCTGGATGTCAAAACTACACTCCCTTTTTAATTTTGCTACTTTCTTTTGAAATAATGTGACCAGAATAGCAGCCAGTTTTCAAGACAGGGTGTATTGTGGGCTTCAGCAGAGACATTCTTCGTTCTTCCATTTCTAATAATTCTCTGCATTGTACTTAGGTTTCTGTATTTGTCTCTAAACAGTTTGCTGTTGCTTCCACAGAACTATCCATGACGACTCCAGGATGTTTCTCTGTCTGACAACACTAACTGTTTTTCCACAGCTGTGCATTGTTAGGCTTGTGCATTATTTTGCATTTGCTCCCTTGAAATTTCATATCCCATTTTGTCTACAAAACTGAATGAGTTTTTTTGCTTGAGTCCTCATTCAGTGTAAAATCCATTTTCCCTAATCACAGTATAGTCAAAATTCCTGATGCTCATCCACAGGAATCATTGGTATGCAAGACTTGCACAGCGTACACATTTTCCATAAGCTTTATATAGATAATTTCTAAGTATCAGGTCAGCTTCCTGGGCCATATCCAAGATACTGAGTGCCTCTGTTCAGCCCAGTGCCTTTTCAGAAAGCCTAGGAACAGCTGCCCAGTGAGCATTCAGCAACACAGGGAGAGAGAGCAGTGTTTGTGAGGCATTTTATTGCATCTATCCTCCTAGACATTAATTTTAGGATGCAATGAGTCACTCACAGAAGGTCTTTCTGGGAATCTCGGTGACTAGGTTAAACAAAATATTTATGTTTTTGACATTGTACAAATTGCATACTAGGCTCAGGTCGCTCAAAAAACATCACTATGAGAAAGTGGAGGGACCTGGAGGTGTATCTTCTTGTGCTACCTCCAGCCTGGCACTCCTGCTTGGAACTGAAAACCAAAAATTAGGTTGCTCACATTAGTGCCAATATTGTGAAATCCTGTGGCTAGAAAGTATATGCATAAAATACTTATAGACCCCCTAACTAGCTATGGAGCAGTGTCATAGGGGCAAGAAGGGAATTACTGTAATACCATACACGGACATTAACATCTGCAGTAAGACAAAGCACAAAGCTCTGAAACATAAACTGATGTAGGAAGAAAATCCTGTCCCCTTGACCACAATTTTGGTGCTTCTATGTTTCCCTAAGCACAGGCACTAGGGACCAAGGGGCTCTCACACCTCATCACAGGCTGTGACTCTTTCCAGTGCTCTCCTCCTGGATCAGCACCGTGGCACTGTTGGGAAGGAAACACAAGCAACACCATTTACCTGATAACAGCTGTTCCTGAGCCACAGTCGAACCTGAACTCCACATAGCCAGCCACCATGGTAATGGAGAGGAAATCCTTGCTGTCTGTGTCATAGCTGTACAAAAGGACACCAGTCTCTAAATCTGGACGAAATGTCAGCTCAAACTCCATGAAGGAAAGGTAGTTCTGTGGTTCCAAGGGCCAGGGTGTGCTAGCAAATGATCTTAAGGATTCGTTGAACTGCGGTATGGTCAAGGTGAGTGCTGGAAATCCAGAAATCATAAGCAGGTCACTTGAGGCTCAGACATAAAGGACTGACCCCTTCCTAACCAGTGTCTGTTCTTGTGTTAAGTATTTAAGCTAAAAATTAGCAAAACAGCTTTTTTGCTTTTTTTTAATCAAAATTAAAAATATTTTTCAATCCCCCCCCAATACTACTTATTCCTTTCCTTTTCCATGGATGTATTTGTACTGTAAAGCATTGTGTACCTTTTCTTTAGTGATTCATAATAGTGCCTTTTAAAGTAGTAAACATGCACACAGTGTGTGGTGGCATGAAAATTCTACAGCATAGAAAACAATGCCACATGTATTTTAGTACTCATATCTCGGATATTAGCAGGAAATTGACATTATGTCCTTTACATTTCAAAATACACAACTGACACTGGTTTCAGGAGAAAGGTGGGTATTTTTTTTTTTAGAATTAACATGCAGTCATGGAGTGGTACCTTTTTAAACTTCTGAACAGGAATTTCAAGGTGCTTATGTACAGTTAGTTTAAACAAGGAAAGAGGTTTGAAAATCACAGATTACATAGGAGCTGGATGTAGCTCCAAAGCAGGAAGGGAAGGGTTTCAGTATGTGACTTCAAAAAGATGAAGTAACAAGTACTGTCTTCTGCCAGTGTAACTGTATGAGGCCTCCTTGGGTGTCTCTAAGTGGAAAACACATTGTACACTAAATAACACACACAAAGAAATAGAGGCATCCCAGCAACCACTTACCTTCCTCGCAATGATGACCTTTAAATCCAAGAGGACAAAGGCAAATGTAAGAATCTGCTTTGCTTGCAGTACAGGTGCCACTGTTGATGCAGGCTGCCTCATCACAGATGCCACTGCTACACTCATCTAAACACAAGAGTCAATTTATTGGAGAAGTTTGTCAAAGATTTATTTGGCTATTGATCACTGCTACTAACCAACACAATTCAATTTGCTCTTCTGCCTAGATTTTTTCGCAATTTGTCAAATGGTGTGCAATTTAGACAAGGGAATTCAATTATTCATATATATTTTTTGATATCAGACCAGCAAGACACCTTATAAATAGCAAAAAGTAGCAAAAATCTTAAAAGCAAAACATTATAGATGTAATTTTCAATCATTCCCTGGAGTATTTCTTGTCTGCTCTTCTTCCTGTTTTCTCATAAGATAAAAATTTCTCTAAATTGTTTACAAGCACCATGCCATGTTTAATTTCAATTATCTTAAGTGCTTCTTTGCTCACCGTAAATTCATGCCATGCTGAGCATGGGAGGTGTTAATCATCATCAACTAATCTTGTTAGCCAAAATTACAACCCTCTTGTCCACACTAAAAGGGATCCATATCATCAACATATGGGCTTTTTAAGAAGCATCTCTACTGTGCTGGCACATAAAATTAAGTAACAAGGAGGTTATTTCTTATTGCTGAATTTCAGCTGAACCTGTGGTAGAAAAAATAAATTCTCATTTGCTTCGTAAAACTGACATCTGTGAAGTCAGACTATGCAACCATCAAATGTACATCTGATTGAAGTTCTCGTCAAATTTATTTTCTCATTTAGTTTCTGATCAAATAACTCTCTCTTGGTCAATAGTAACAAACTGATTGTATAAAGTAAGAAAGACCAAGAAAGACTTTTGTGGTGTTCAATGGTAAGCACAGCATTTGGTGGGGCTTAGTGTTTTATAGCAAACTAAGAATTACACATTTATTTTGAGAGACATGGAATTATCACCTCTGAGATTACAAAGGTTTCATGAGGCAGATCTGACAATAAACAGTGAGGAGCAGTTTGCAAGTTGAGGTGATTAAGAGAAGTCTTGAAAAACTATTGCTGTATTTTTTGTTTGAATACAGTACTCTGATTGTAAGGACAGTTTCAAGAGTAGGTCTCTACACATCTTCAGTGAGGCACTGGTGTTTGTACAGTTTTAATTCCCACCCCAAAGCCAGAAAGAAAACCACAAACAAATATGCAGATATAAATAGCTGATGTGCTGGTCCATCCCAATCACTCTGCTCTCCACACTGGAAATCAATCTTTTCTAACTAAATCAGGGCAGAAGCAGTAACAACTCGCAGGTCACCTGGTACAACTCCCAGACTTGTCCCACATTGCACATCTACAAATCTCCTGCCAGGACCAATTTTCATTGCATGGAGGGAAGGTCTGAGTACAGCAGCCATGACACAGAATTCCAGGGCTAACCTGAGGAGCACAGATAAAACATACCAGTTCCCTGGAAGGGAAAAAAAGCTCCTTCTCCATGGAAGGGGACAGTTACATCTGCCAAGCCCAGCCATGGGATCAAGGGTGCTGGCAGTGCTCACTGAGCTACTTTCTGGTCTGCACTGTAATGGCCACAGGTGAACCAAGGCAGGACAGCTATCTTGTCCCTCAGATCACTCATATACTCACCAATTATTGTGACACTGACAGAATAGCACTAGCTCTATTTTACAGGCAAGTAAACAGAGTCAGACTTGTGCAAACAAGACTCTCTATGCATCAAGTGTGAAGACACAAACAGAAAACCAAGATAATGCTCATCTTTGCTGCATCTGCTCTGGTGTTAATCAATGTTGGCAGTTTGTTCATACAGATCAGAGTTAAACAAAGTTTTTGAGAAAGAAAAAAGAGCAAGGAAGACCACAGCAGTAGGACCAGTCATGGGACCCCCTGGTTTGAGAAACAGATTGAACTAGAGCAGTCTTGGTATTTAAGGACAGGCTGCTCTCCCAATGTCCCAGTGACCTTTCACAGCCTTTGGGCCAGCATAGGTGACTGTGCTGAAGAGGCAAACTGCAAGTGTGGTGGCTGCATGTGCTTGGCTGCAATGGCAGATGAAGAAGGAGAGAAGCTGCAGCAGGAGTCCCAGATCCTGCCATGCCCACTCCAGTCCACATGTGGTGTCTCCTCTGTTGATCCCTCAGCTCAGGACCAGTGGCACCTCTGCTGTAGCCAGAAGAGAGAGCACAGAGATGGATGGACCCCTCCCCACCCTCTGTGAGCCATGTAGCACAGCACTCCTGATTCATATAGTGTGCCAACAGAAAAGAAACTCGAAGTGACTCACTGGCAAAAGTAACTCCTAAACCCTAGCAGAGTTTGCTTGCATTTTTTTTATTTCAAGTTGTACTAACATGACCTATTGTTTGCAAGTCTCTTCTGATACAGTTTCATATAAATGTGTGCAGTCACACAAGGACAGTAAGGCTTTATCAGTCAGTTTCAAGTCACACATGGCAGAGCATAGCATTTATTTTCATTGATGTTGATTGTTAATGCAGTAGTATGTGGAGCATTCATGGATGGGAATGAAGCTAGCTGCATCCCAAAAGGCAATAGAGATTAGGGCTAGAGAAGTTCAGCAGGGCTTTCATCTGTCTAAATTCCATAGATTCTCACTCTATCATGAAATTACACTCTGCTTCCAAAATCATACTCTTTGCAGCAACTGTTTCTTGAGCCAGTCTGTTCTACCCCTATACTGCACAGAAGTTTGGCCATGTTATCTAGAGAATACAGAGCAATTGTTAAGAAGTTTCTCATGAATCATTTCTTTCTTGGGATGTCAAATGCACAGATACAGAAGAGAAGAAAGATGGCTTTGTGGCTGAAGCATGGCTGGGAGAGTTTGGTGGCATGGAATCTATTTCTCACTGTTACCTCTTGCCTTCTGTCTTGCGTTTACTCTTATACTGTTTAGACTGGGAGATCATTAAAGCAAGTATTTTGTTGCCTTGCCTTTTTTCAAGTGCCCATTAAATGGATGAAATACATTAATAAATAAAACAAGACTAGTTAATTAGCTTCCCTAATTCTCCATCTTTTACTCTGTGAAGGGGAAATAATGTTATTATAACACTTCATAAAGCTGCTGGAAGTGTTTATTCCAAGCTATTTTTAAATCATACCATGACTCTGGATAGCAAAACAAAGAATGGTATACAGGAAAGCCTATATGCTTCAGCAGTGATTGGGTGTAACACAGAAAGTCCTCTGTAATATCCACAGGACTGCTGTGGGTCTGAGAGATCCATGTATTACTTCGAACAAGTGCAGCGATGTCTCTAGGCAAAACACATTTTGTTGGGCCCATATTTTTTCCAATGCAAGCTCAGCATACATACCATTGATTTCTGATGACATGACTGTGTCAGTCAGGGGCATGAAGAGGTGCCCTGAGAGATGCTGGCAGAAACACTGGTGCAGTTGTAATGATATCTGCAACACAGATCTTACTGTTCACTCATGAAAATGGGTTTGCTATTTATTGTGCACAGGAAGCGTGTCCACAAAGGGCTTGCTTGCACAGTGTGAGGAACTGTCCCGCTACAGACCCAGCAAGAGCAATGAGCAAAGGAACAGAGGAAAACCAGGACAGAAACAGAGACTGCATCTTCCATCTCTCAAAGCAGGACCATCGCTCAATTCGTTCCAATAGGATTAAAGGTAACCCCAGGTCACTGATAGAAGACCCCACACCATCACACTCACCAACGTCAGCACCACTGAGAGCTTTCCCTAATGGCCAGGGTCTCATATCGATTATCTTGCCGTTGATGCTGAGTGACTGGACACAGCCCTGGAACCCGCGGTTGGTGCCGGCGGCCCTGACCAGCCAGTACACGCTGGGAGCACCGCCAACGTAGAAGGGAGTCTGGAAGGTGATTTTGCTGTATTGGCCCTGAAAGGGGAGCAGAGCACAGCACGCTGTGTAACAGATACAACCCAGGAGAACTCATTAAGCCACAGTGGTTTGCAATCAATTTTTTTTCCTCTGCGAAGAACTGTGTCAGAGAATAGGTAGCTTGTTCATTGGTAATTCTTTCCTGTTAGTCATTCCCCAAATCAGTCCACCATTTGAAATCAATCTTTTTCACCTGCATCCCATCACGATAACATGAACTAAAAACACAATAAAAAAGGCTAAAAATCACTGTTCTGAGGAGAAGGCGTGGTCTGTCTTTTGCTGCAATTTCTTCCTTTTCTTTTCCCAAAAAATATTTGTCTTCTAAACCCTAAGCCCTGAGGGACAGACCAATGAAGTGTTGTCTTTCAGACAGAACCCAACAAGTGTTCAGCATTGAATAATAATGAAATTAGAAAAAGAAGGAGAAAAAAAAAGAGAAAAGGCAAAAGCCAGTAAAGTAACGATTTCAGCAGGGTTCTGCTTACTTTGCCATTGCTAAATGTACTGCCCATCTCTTTAACAAATTTAAAGAAACCTCCATACACAAGTTTACTAAAACTGCTACAGTGCACAGGAAAGAACAAAAAACATCAAAAACCAACAGAACCATTTTGGACCACTGACCCAAACTCCAGGCTACTCTGGTCAACTGAGTCAAAATTCCTTCCACAAACTGATCAAAATCTGATTTTTGCCTCTTACTCAACAGTTCTTTCAAAACCCCATGGACCTTTAGAAGAAAACATTTAAAATTCTCAGTTATGCAGGGCCAGTTTTTACCAACCTGTGCTTTTGGCAGCACTGACCTCTAGCCTAAAATCTTTTAGGATTTTTCTCCCCTGCCCTGCCCTCACAGCGTTTATAACAATAAATTCTGTCACCATAGCCTGTATTTTGCCAGGCTAAATAAGCTGCAGTTACTGAGTCTGCAGGTGTTCACTTGCACAGTACACTGTAGAAACTGTCCATATCTCTCCTGATTCACATCTGCCCTATGCATGGCCTCATAGCATTGGTAACAGCAGCACATGCCACGCTGAAATTCTTTCCTCTGTCATTTCCAGCTGATGAGAACTCAATGTACTGCAATTTTTTTCCCTTCAGTGCCTGCACATGAAAGTGGGAAGTAATAAGACATCTGAAGCTGCTTTCTTTCAGGGCTAGGGATGGCTATCAAAGGAAAGACATCTGAAACAATTTGAAATTGCTTTTTCTTCTAGTGCCTTAATTTTGTTTTCTGGCTCAGCAACAGATGAGCAAGTCAAAGAATCTTCCTGTATTATATTTTACCTTGTCAGCTTTGTATGAACTTGCTGGTGTTAACATAAGTCAGGGCAGAATGTCTATTTCCATTGCTATGCTTACATCTTTTTCCAGAATATGCATTTAATTACACCTCTGTGCACAAATTTTGTGTGGGTATATGCATATTATACATAAATATATACTTATATACACTATGCATCTAGTTTTTATGTCTGAGGGAGCAGTGCAGATCTCTGAGGCTTGGAAAAAAAAAAAAAAAAGCAATCAGGGACAGCAGCTGTACAATCTAGTAAACTTCTAACAGCCTGAATTTGAGCCTGACATAGGGTACAGAAGGGTGGCAGAGCATACATAGAGCACAACAGGGAAACTGTGCACAACAGGGAAAAGTGAGGGGATTCAGCCCTGAGATATTTATCTCTGTGATTTCTAGATGACATATTTGGAAGAGTAACTTGTACTCTGATCCTAGTTCACTAAATGTTCTAACACCAATTAATGAAACTGCACCTTATTAATCTGATCATGCTTCTGATGGCAAGAAAAGAAACTTTATCATAACTTTGAGGTCCCCCAAGATCAAGCCACAGGGGCAGGATTACCAACCTGAGATTTTCCTGTCACTGGAGCGTTGTTGTCCATTCTGAGCCAGCCATTCACCCCATCTCTGAACAATGTGACACTGTGCCAGTTCCCCAGCTTGATTTTGTTTTCACTCGTTATGATTCCAACTCCAGTGCCACAGTTGAACCTGGGAGCATGTGACAGAGAGGGAAAGGTGATGATCTTATATTAATCAAATAACCAAAAGTAGATTTTAGATTCCAAATACCCTTTTTGCACTCAGGAATCTCTCTGTTCTGCACTGCATATTAGCAAAGGAAAATCAGACAAGTCTACGTCAGATCTGTTCCAAGTTTCAAACTTCACTATCAGTCTTTCGAATGTGGAGAAGATTTTGCATTCTTTGTCCATATCGAGTGCACTGCTAAGCTTGCCAATAGCTGAAACTGCTTCAAGACGGAGGGTATTACAATCTGAGCTCCTGCTATCACAGTAATTTCTCCTGGGAATTTTTCTAGCTCCCTGGTGAAAGGCAGTGCTACATTAATAACTCTGCTAGTCTATTTGAAACTCAGCACTGATTGACAGGAAGGCCTCCAGGACCTGAATGTGCACAAATGTACCATTTTCCCTGACTATAATGCAGTGCAGGTGAAGAAACACAACTAAGACACATTATCCATTTTGTTATTCCCCACTTTCAAAGGACTCACCCTCCCAAGTAAGGAGATCCTGGAAATACTCTTTCACTTGCCTCATATCTATCAGACTGCAAGAAACACTCTCCAACTTCATTTAAAAAAAACTAAACAAGGAATCATCTAAACAAGGTATATAAGATGAAGTTCCTGTCCCCTTGCTGGCATTGCATCCTTTGTTTTGCTACATTATCTGTAAGTCTTTTTCTGTGAAATAAAAACACTAACTCAATATGCCATCAATATACCAACAGCTTAGCAAATACAGTGGCTCACTGACATTTCTGGTAATATAGCTAAGAGCCCCAGACAAATGCCTTAAAGAAAACTGATCATTTTGCCTTTACACTGAGGCCTGAATAAAAGAGCTCAACAGGGCACATGTTCACACACTAAAGAAGGAAGAGAGAGAAAAGTATTGAAGAACTCTTGAATTAAATTATACTGTCCATTTGGTGCACTCTATGGGGCAGAAGTCAAAGACACTGGAGATATTCATCACTTATAGCAGTCCCAGGAGGCAGAAATTGCCCCTTCTCTTTACATCAGATTTAGGATGGAGGTTTTACCTGAACTGGAGGCTACGTCGGATAATTGCCAGTGACATAAAATCACCACGGCCATGTTCATTTTCTCCACAGTACAGCAGCAAACCATCTTCAGATTCAGCCTGCAATCATTGCGTCAACACGAAAAATCAAAGCCTTACAATTACAGATAAAAGCAAGCAGCAGTGGGGGGGGCTTTTCTCCAGAAAAGAGAAATCATTTTTCAGAATGGGTTTTTAACTTGCAGAATCAGAAATTGTTTGATCAGTTTTGAATCCTGCATTTGAAAAACCTAGCAAATCACTGCCTTAATGGTTAAACAATTGAAGACCATCCCTAAAAGTATGACACTATCAGACCTGAAAAAAAAGCCTAGAAGTATTAAAGGCTGTCAGATGTATCCCATACAAGACTTCTGAGTAAAGAGCCTAGCAAGAATGTCCTAGCAAATCTGGTAAGTGTAGACACAACAGATTCACTGTGCACAAATACATACAACCCTACTTCACACGTTCCATGAGACTGACACTCCTCAAGCCAAACAACCTGTGCTGGCAGCATTTCTCCATATGCTCGTAGCAGCTGACACAGTGGCTGACACAGCCATCCTGCTTTTTAAAATGACAAATTGCAAGAGGAGTGTAAGATCACCACTGAGTCAACTGATTGCTGCTTTAGTAGCAGTCTCCTTCCCAGACTGTGAGGCTGGTCAGTCTGCTTTATGTGGGGGTGGGATGCATCCAAGAGCTTGGCCATCCTCCCTAGAGGCAGCCCTATATGTTCTGTCCATAATGAACAGACATCACCAACACAAGCCATGCATGGGATGTATCCCCACTTTAGACCTGCATTTTAACTACCATGGTATCCTGAATGCATTAGTAGCCCGTGTTCCAGACTTCAGCAGGGAGGAAATAATGTCCATCCTTAAATCCTGCAGGGAGGGGATGGAATACTACATATAGGGCAGTGTTTTGCTCTGTATGACAGGATCATAAACCTTTGTCCACAAAAATACTGCATACCACTTTCAAATCCTAATTCACAAAAATTCTGTGTGTTCTTCAGCCTGTAGCTCCTCCACGTGACTATAACCTTGCCAATGTACATCGCTGCTAGTCCACAATTACTAGTCCCAGGGATTCTCTCATGCAGTGCATACCAACAATGGATGAAAACCCTTCAGCTGCCTACAAACTCCATTTACATTCACTGAGGGTTAAGCCAGACCTTTGCAGATGGAGGTTTATGCACATGTTCACCACAATTACACTGAAGCTAACAGAAGCTAAGTTACTGTTCTATTGTTCACCACATCAGAGTAAGTAAATAAAATTTAAAACTCCAAGTGTGAGAATTGCTTAAACTCACCTTGAATTCAACGGTAATTTGAAATGTCTGGTAGGACTTTTTCAGCGGTTCAAAGGTGATGTATGAGTAGCCAGAGAACTGAGGATACTGGATACTAATGTCTGAAAAACAAAGAGGGAAGCATGTTATGTAGCAGTTTCCTTCCGTATAAAAATCAATATATACATTTAGTACTAGATAACATCAGGTGCCAATGAAAGGCAGAGTTCCTCTAGAGACAGCCATTAGTCAGCAGCAGTCAGCAATCAGTTAACCTATTCCCTTGTCCTTCCACCACTTTTTACAGCTAATTCCTTTATTCACTGGTGAACTTGGAAAGAAACAGTATACTGAGGCAAATAATGCTCAACAGTTCAATCAGAGAGTTCAGAGGAAATTTCTCCAGGTTCTCATCCTTGTTATAGAAGAGAGAACCCATCAACTTTATATTTACTTTCTTTTAAGAATTAATTTAAGAACGAGAGGACAAAGTCATTTTCTGTTCTGCAGGACTACAAAAACACACGTGGGAAATGTGTCCAGACTTTAAGCAGCATTAGTCACTGCTCTGTAGCTGCTGTATCCAGCATCTGGAGAATCACTTGATGTCTCATAACAGCCCAGCAGCTTCCAGCACTTCTTGTAAGTCAGCTCAGGGCAGAAGCTAAAAGGAGTGATGGGGAGAAGAGAGTCCCTGCAGACATCTTTCCATCCCTGGCTGCAACAGTAGCTCTCTTTATTCTTCTTGTCAATTATCAACCCTCACCCTTTGCTGTCTTGTGTTAGACCCTGACCCTGAGAGAAAATGAAAATCAGACCTGTCTTACTGCTAGCCACTGCCAGCTGTAAAATTACCTTTGCAGCTTATCTTCCTAAGGAGCACTGAGGACAGACACAGTTTCAGGCCTGAGTTTTATATTTACAGTGGATTTAAATCTAATGAGGAAGGAAGGATGAGGAATCCTATTCCTCTTTGCTATTTGAATACTGAGTGCATTTTTCTTGCTCAGTTTTTGAATCTGGATAGAGTTCTCTCAGCATTTTTGCTTGCAAGGCATACATATTTCAGGTTGAGGTGAAGGGGACTGGTGGTATGAACCTGAATGCAACCTCAGCAGGGAATGGTTATCTCATGTCCTGATCACAAGCAGAACTGAATGGATCAGAGTGCCATGCAGCTGTTGAATGTGAAGAAGAGTCTGTTTCCATTCAGATTAACATATTTTTAACAATATTGGCTGCTGAAGACAAACTCGCTACAAGGGAGCATTGGCACATTATGGTTACTCTGGAATAACACTCCCCTGTGAAAAATGAAGGGTTTGGACTGATGTTAACAGACTGCTTTACAAGTTGTATATGGCCTTGTCAGTTCAAATAAACCCTCAACTCTTCATACTTGATCAAGGCCTAAAATCATATCTGCAGCTGTTCCATGCCACTGAGTCACAACAGATTGTTTTCAGAAGGAGCTCTCTTTGTTCCAGCACTCCAGTTTGAAGAAGATAAAGCACCCTCAGTGTCTGCATCCCTGATGCATGACACTGTGCAAGATGACGTGACCCTGTAGAAGAAACATGGCTCTCTCATGCCCTGCTGTATGACAAGGTTTTGGCAGATCAGATCAGCATGCAGAGGGATGGAGAGATCAACTCCTTCTTAACTGGGGGAACAGCACCACAACCAGTGGATATCTTCTTTTTGTGAGCCCTGGCATACATCTGACCTCTTGGTCACCAAACCAGAAGAAAAATTACTTCAAGGGGAAAAAAGTGATGTACTTATCGCCTGGTGAGAAAGCCAGACTGGCTCACCAGGTGATCTGCTCAGTGTTAACCCTGTGAAAGGGAGAGTTTAGGTCATTAGAGGGAAAGAACAGGAAGACAAGGGAAGAAGAAGCAGGAGTACTTCCTTCAGCTCAGGAAGTTCTTGCCATGCCTCAGCTGCCCTGAAAAAAGGCAATAGCATGGGTGGCAAGTCCTGACAAACACACTTCCACACGTGGACTCAGCCTTCAGGACATGCTTTTTGAAATGGGGATGAGATTTTGTTCCTCCCTTGCCTCAGTTTGCCTGACATGAGTGTGGCACTGCAGACCTGCAGACCATGGGGAAAGCTCCTCTGGAGGTATTTTTACAATGGGAGTTCTCTCACATGTCTGCTGTGGGACCAACATCATCTGGACCACACAGAAAATGGGGGTGGTTCAGGGCTTCAGCTGCTGCCAAAAGACAAATGACAAAAAGCTGAATGTCTTCAGCTTCCAGCTGAGGGTGCCATGATTGGATCCTGCCACACCTGGGTGATTAGCAACATACCTGCTCCATCAACCCCTGACTCTCAGGTGGGGAAAGGAGGATTAACCTCCCCTGTGCATCTTTACACAGGTTCTGCATTCAGCTTTATTAAGGAATAACTTTTCCCCACCTCACCAAGGGAAAAAAAAAGCAAAGGGAGTGATGTCTGAACTGCAATTTGCTGCTGGTAGGGATCCACAAAGCCCAGCTGGCTATTCCCAAAGTGCACACTGGTGGGTTCTTTGCTAAGCTGCTCCTTGACCCAGACAAAGAGCAGCCAGCAGCAGTGGGCACACAGAAGCCTACCTTCCTCACACGTGTCCCCTCCTTTGCCCAGGTTGCAGTGGCAGCGTGAGCCGCCCCGGTCGTAGTCGTTGATGCAAAAGCTGTCTGCAGAGCACACGGCCTCGTCGCAGGACAGGTCAAAGAGGCGCGCGGCAGAGGACACGCTGCCCCTCCTCGCTGCCCACACCGTGCTCGCCCTCGCTGTGGTGGAAGGTCGTGTGCTGGTAGGAGTGGAAGGAGTGGGTTCAGAAGTGGTTGTAAGGACCCGTGACAGGAGCCTGGAACTAGACTCTGGTGTGACCTTAGTTTCAACCAGAAATTTCCTGTTGCCTCCTTTAATAGCAGGAAGTGGTCTGAGCTGAAAGGAAGTAAAGAAACACTAATTCAGTAAAACTAAAATGCAATGGGGAAATGAAATTGATACCTTTCAAGATACAGATCTGAGGCAATGAACTCATCCTCAATGAAGAAAAAGAAGTGACTACATCACTATATCTAAGTATTTAAAATCAGATATTAAACTTCCTCACAGGATCAGACACTTTAAAATATCCAGACTATAAAGAAAACAGAAGTGCCAAAGAGAAATTATAACATTCACCTCTTCTATATAAATGTCGTAGTCTGAATCATCAATATCAAATCCATCACCATCACCAGTCACTGTGTCTGTGATGTACCGATGCCCATAGCTCCCGCTTCCTATCTCCTCAGAGCCTGAAAAGACATAAATGGCATATTCAGTTCATATAGTTTTTTTCCCTCTTCACACACAACAATTCAGATCTTGCCACCCCTCCCAATTCACAACACTTAAATCTGAAGTGATGTTAATGTTCATCCTGTGCAGAAAATGCAAGTGTCAGTCTGGAGATGGCAAATGCTGTCCAAATGATACACAAAACTTAAAACCAAGTGAAGACCTTTATTTAGTCCCTTACTACGTAATGAAACAAATAAAGCAGATAAAGCCCAGTTCTACCTTTGCAAACTGACTTGTATTCATAATTTTTTCCAGGACAAAGGTTTAAGACCTTTTTTGCATGGACATTTTAATGACTGAATTGTTTTGAAGTCAAACTTTTCCCTTTTGGAAATACGAATCTTGTATCTGCCTTACTGGAAAAGCCAAAGAGATGTGCACAGGTAAGATACACTCTATTTAGGACTTAGTCTACCTCCACTGACTGCAAAACTTCTGAGATTAGTGTCCTATGTGTATTCTTAGACTACTTTTAAAAATGCAATTCAGCACCTTGAAACAAGAAACATGCATAAACATTTTTACTCAGAGGCTTTTTGGGCACTGGAACAGACACCCCAGGGAAGTGGTCACAGCACCAGCCTGGCAGAGCTCATGAAGCACTTGGACAATTCTCTCAGGCACATGGTGGGATTATTGGGGCTTTCCTGGAGATGGACTCAATGATCCTTTTTGGTGCCTTCAAATTCATGATTCTATGACCATGTGTTTTTCATGTACATAATCTACTTCTGCCACTTCTCAGAGTGCTGAACTGTGCTTTGCAGGACTCTGGGCTGGGAATGGAAAGTTTAAATAGTAAGGGGATCTTCACTTCTATTTCATAGAAAGTATCTGCGCTTTTCTGCACTTGACATAGCAAATTCTGCCTAAACAATGGTTTATGCTTTTTAGCTATTAAAATTCACCAGTTCATGAAGAAATATAGTAAAAGCAACCAAATCATTACAGTTACTTGTTATTTCAGCAAGGCTGAGAACAGATATCTTTAAACCATTAAGACAACAGACTCATATATCTGCCTTTTCAATACAATATTTTTCCATCACTTAAAAACAGCATAAGCAACCTTTGGTTTACAAAGTCTCTCTACTGAGCTGAGTGCACTTACCTAAATCTTTTTGTACTCTGTCTTCCTTTGCTGTGATTGTAACCCAGAAGTCCTGGCAGGCAGTTATGAAATCTAATGTGTGTGCACCAGAGATGAATATGTGCCCTGGCTGACTAGCTGGCCTCACTCCATATGCTCTGCAGCAGTTACTTATCAATGGGCTTTGCACATTGCATCAGCATATAGAAAAATTAGATGCAAATGAGTAGAGGCAATGAGGCATACACACTTGCAACCAAGAAAGCATGCAGAACTGAGACAGAATGTGTGTAAGTCTTTCCACTCTAACATATATACCAGTCATCTGTTAATAATATATTTTATCTGTACATTAAACAGAAATATTCCGCACTAAGTTCTACCAAATGAGGTAAGCAGAGTCCTCTGATCTATGACTGGTAACAAGATGAGGCAAACAGGACAAACCACATCCAGATTATTTCTGCTACTGGCTGTGAATGCACAGGCAAAGGATTACTGTTAGAGAATCAGACTGCACATTTTGAACTGGTCCCAGTTCTTCAACCACTGGAATGAATTTCACCATATTGGAAACAATAGGTACTATCAAAGCATAAACAAAACCTCCTACTCCCAGTATTCACTTTTACAGTCATTCAGGTTAATCATCATCTGGAATAATTTTATTCCAGGTAGGAAGCTAAGGAGACTAAACCAGAGTAGGGTAGAGTAGGATAGAATAGAGCAGAGCAGAGTAGAGGACAGTAGAGCAGAGCAGACTAGAAAATTATTCAATTGGAAATAACCCACAATGATCATCTAGTCAAGCAGCATCTTCTACCCATCACTGCATCAGAATCCCCTTCTTTGGCAACAGTGGTTCTGTAAGACATGCATTTCTACAAAAGAGTTTCAGTGTTTAAAACTATGAATATGTGCATTACAAATATGATTTGCAGTTGGATTGGTTTTACATTGCCTGGTTTTGTTAGTGGGGGGACTACAGGGGTAGCTTCTGTGAGAAGCTGCCAGAAGCTTCTACTGTGGTGGCAGAGCCAGTCCCTGGTGGCTTCAGAGATGGACATGCCAGTGGTGAAGGCTGGGCTAATTAGAAATAGTGGTAATGTCTCTGTGAGAATGTATTTATGAAGAAATGAAAACAAAGTTTGTGGTGCATTTTTAATTCCTGACAGAGCAGAGTGGGGTGAGAACACATGAGAGGAACATCCCTGCAGACACAGGGTCAGTGAAGGAGGAGGGGCAGGAGGTGCTCCAGGCACCAGAGCAGAGATTCCCCTGCAGCCCCTGCTGCAGCCCCTGGTGCAGTCCCTGCTGCAGCAGCTGTGCCCCTGCAGCACAGGGAGGTCCACAGGGATGCAGAGATCCACCTGCAGCCCCTGGAGGAGCCCACACCAGAGCAGGTGGGTGCCTGAGAGGAGCCTGGGAGCCTGTGGGAGACCTGTGGGAAGAGGGCCCTGCTCCCAGGCTGGAGCAGCCTGTCCTTGAAGGACTGCACCTCACGGAAGAGTGACCCACTACTGCAGCGGTTTGAGGGGTGCCGGTGCCTATAGGATGGACTCACATTGCAGCAGTTTGCAGGGAGCTGGTGCCCATGGGATGGACTCACACTGGAGAAGTTCATGGAGAACTGTCTCCTGTGGGAGGGACTCTACAGTGCAGCAGGGGAATGACTCCTCTCCCTCAGCAGTGAGAGAAGCACCAGGTGATGAACTGCCCACAACCCCCACTCCCTGTCTCCTAGTGCTGCTGGGGAAGGGGGTCGGGCTGGGAAGGAGGGAATAGGGTGGGGGAAGGTGTTTCTAAGGACCTATTTTACTTCTCATTAACCTGCTCTGATTTTTTTAGTAAAAATTCAGTTCTTATCTCTAAGTTGATCTTGTTTTGCCCATGACAATATTTGATGTGTAATCTTTACAGGTCCTTCCTTAACCCATGAACCCTTTGTTAAATTTTCTCTACTCTGTCCAGCTGTGGAAAGGAGAGAGAGAAAGTGGCTTTGGTGGGAGCCTGGCATCTGCCCAGATTCTTCCTACTGGAGAATGTGGACAGTCATGAAGATTTTGAGGTAAGGATACTAACTGGGAGAAGTAACAGGCAAAACAAGTATTGAAAAGTATTAAGTGTTATAGAGTAAAATGACCATTGGGAATTTTTCTTATAATTGTGGTGAAGGATCAAGGAGCACATTTTGCTTATATTGTTCATTTTTGTCCTATGTTGTGATGATTTTACTTTGGTTTTAGTGTTGGGATTTTTTTTAAAGTTCACCACAAATGGGATTTATTGGTAACACCATGTACAATATCTTTTTAATATCACATACAGTATCTTTGCTTCTGCCTTGATTCAGACGTAGACATAGAAGCTCTCAATGAAGAAAGCCAGCTCCAGTTCACAGTCTGCTCCTGGCATTTCTCATTGGCTTCCTTCATTCTCTGAGCCAAGGGCTTTGTATTCTGCTGCTTCCTCCTTGTTCTTTTGAGCTTCTTCAGAGCATTATGCCTGAGCTTATGCTGCAGCACTCGAGGAGTTCCCAGTCACTGGATCTTAGGAACCTTGGTTCTGGGTAACTTACCCCGCTTTCTTCAGAGGCTTCCTCACAACATACTAGCAAAAGTTATCCTTAGACAGGTTTAACAGCTTGTGGCTTCTGCTGGTCCTCTTGGGACCAAGATGACAGGACTGAGTCAGCCAGCTCCAGAATGCCCTTTTCACCCTTTTTCACTATGACAGAGTTCAGGACACTCAAGTTTGCATCAATGATGCAACCGAGAAAGAATTTGCACTTTCTCTCTCCAGTTCCTTTGTGGTGACAGCAGGAATGGCCCTTGCTGAGCAGAAAGCAGACACACATCTGTGAGGCAGGACACCCTGCTTCATGGAGAAGCCTTTGTCATTGCAACCACTGATCCAGACAACATATCCCTCCCACTCCTCACCAAGGGAATCAGCCAGGACCTCCGTGGCCATTCATTTCTCATAAAATGCTCTTAGCTTGCACCCATCATCCATTTCAATGACCTTTTGGCAGCCAGTGGCTGGGCATTAGATGTTCAGCTTCATCCTGCTCACACCTTGACAGTGCTGGAGAGGGCAGCATTAACTTGGCTTCCAGCATTTGTAGCAATTTTCAGCTCACTGAATCACAGCATCACAGAATTAACAAGGTTGGAAAAGACCTTTGAGATCATCAAGCCTTTTCAACTAAACCATGACAGTGTGCCACTCCTGTCTTTTTTTAAACACATTCAGGGATGGTGACTCCACCACCTCCCTGGGCAGATGATTCCAGTGCCCAAATACTCTTTAAGTGAAAAATTTCTTCCTAATATGTAGCCTAAATTTCCCCTGGTGCAGTTAAAGATCATGTTCTCTTGTTCTGTCAGTGGTCACCTAGGAGAAGAGACCAACCCACCACTGACTAAAACCTCTTTTCAAGGAGTTGTAGAGAGTGACAAGGTCTCCCCTGAGCCTTCTTTTTTCCAGGCTAAACAACCCAGGCTCACTCAGCAATTCTTCATAGGGCTTGTGTTCCAGGCCCTCCTCTGCACACATTCAAGCATCTCAACATCCTTCCTAAATTGAAGGGCCCAGAAGTGAACACAGCACTCGAGGTGTGGCTTCACCAGGGCAGAATACAGAGAGACAATCCCTGCCCTGCTCCTTCTGGCCACACTGTTGCTGATCCAGGGCAGGATGCAATTGCCCTTCTTGGCCACCTGGGCACACTGAACACTGTTCACAAAGTTTCACTGAAAATACAGGTAAACTAAATTTCCATGTGTTTTCAGTGAGCTTTTTGAGATATACACCAGGGAGGATGATCAAGCATTAATATTTGTTATTGGTCATTTATTTCTTGTGCATCTTCTGGCAGCTCTCAGTCCATTAAGATGTTGAGTTCATCAGGCCTTGCCCAGGGAGCAGTCTCTTAAAAAGAAAGTTTTATTCCCTTCCCCAGGGTGAAGATGAACAAAACCCCTGAGTAAAGTTAGTTAAAAATTTTAGAAGTTGTATCATTTCCAATACTTCTACTTATTGCCTTTATATTATATGTCTTAAAGTATTTCAGAGCTAATTTTGTTAGTTGAATGTACAAAAGTGTAATTTGCCTAAGAACAATGAAAGGCATAAAGATAATTTGGGAATAAAGAAAGGAGAACTCACTGTGTATCAGGGGAAACAATCTAATCTGTAAGCAAACAAGCTGTGTTGCACAAACTCAATTTTCTAACTTAGAAGTCATAAACTACAAAATAAACATGTGTTATGGTCAAAATGCTGTCATAATTTTATCTCTTTTCAGTCAAACTTTCTATTGCCTTAGCGGGATGTGAGTTTGATAAGGATGGCAGGAGTGAAGCAATGCAGAAAATGAAGTATCTATATATTCATATATAGGAGAATGTTAGATCTCATATTCATATTCAGATAAACAGACTTGCTTGCATGTATGGATATGATTTTAATGCCATGCCAGTTTCACAGAAATGTAACTCTCCTGATTTGAGTGGTTATCACTAAAGAACATTAACCACCAGCATGCAATGAGATGGGTTAGCTTAGGAGACACTGGCAGTTCCCCAAACAGCAGGTGTTCCTCTTTCATCCTGCAGATCAAAATGTTCCATGCTTTTCCAACAGAAGACCTCGGGAGACGAAATGTACCCTCTATTTCAAACTGGACAATGGCTCCTTTCACATTATTGGACTGGTACAACATTTAGAGCCTAGAGAGAACAAAGAAGGTCCGGCTTATTGTGTCTGGCAGAAAGACTGCTTTGAGGCCCCTCTTCAAAGACATTCACTATGTAAGTTTGGCGTCACCAGAGTAAGTGTGACTTCAGAAGGTGTCCTAATACTCACAGGTCTCTAACTCTCCAATTTTTCCCCTTCTTGACTTTAGCTATCTGCATTTCAGCCAGCACATGCTACATTTCTCTGCCTGCTGACCTGTGAGCAGTTTTGGTAACATGTAATGTGGTTGGGGAGCAATGCAGCTGCTGGATGCACTCACTCCTGACCGTGTCTGAACTTATACAGGCGAGTACACACATGACGTATCAGACCACTGGTTACTCAGCTGCCTTGTTCTTCCCAACAATTGGCTTTTACTCGCTTGACACAACATGATAGCCACATGTGATGTAATGCAATATAACTACAAAACAGGATGCAGAGAAATTAACAGGACTTTTTTGTAGATAAACCTCCACATCAGCCCATCTGTGTTGCTTTCGTGGAGAGCTCATCATGTAATGGGTGGTAAATCAGGGACAATTAAGCAAAGTGGTACTCTGCAAATACCAAAACAATGACTGCAGAGATTATAAGCAAACTATACATAATTAAATCAGTGTTCTAGTGTACAAGGAGATGAAGTCTGATTAAGATCTTCTACCAGGTCCTATAATCCTTCTTTTACAAATAATTGAAGAACTTGTGAGGAACATCAACATAGCCAATTTCCAACAATTAGGGATTAAGTTATACTAAAGAAATCTTTCTCAAAACAAATATAAAGCCAAAAAAACTTTTGTTTTGCTAATTAGGTTGCCATCATCATACTGATAAAGAGACATGAGAGAGTATAGGAGGTAGAACAGGGGGCACTGTAACACAGACAGATTGAATGGAAGTGTTAACAGACTGAAAGAACCTCCCACAGGTCTTAATCCAAAATACATCAGGAGCATTTTAAAAGTCATTTTATGCTTTTCAGTGACTCACAGTGCAAACCTGCATGTCACTTGGCTTGTCTCTTGCTTTTTGCCACTGTCCCCACAGTTACCAATACTGCTTTTGTAAAGTCTCTGGAGATGTGTGGGAAACAGTTCTGTGAAAAACCTTCTCCATTTATGATCTCCAGGACACATCAGCACCATTTAAATCAAGGTTTGGGCCCCAGAGACTGCCCTTTTTTTGTGCCTCAGCTGACACATTCAAGGTCCATGCAGAATACACAAGCACCTGTGGCAGTGCCCTGCTCTGTGTGACTCTGGCAGTGACAGCCAGGACCAGAGGAAGGGATGTGCCCTGCTTAAGCAGTCACTTCTGTCACGTTTGCTGTGGAGACAAGCAGGAGGGTATTTTTAACAGAGGACACTTCCTCTGTTGGTCTGGCAAAGCCCAAGGTTGGTGACCTTGCAGGCACAGTGCAAACCCCATCTGTTTCCTGAGCAGATGAAGAGTATTTAAGCAATGCAGGTGATGACATTTTTTTTGTTTGTTTGTTTTATTCTTTGGGACGGTTTATTTTGTTGTTTCTAAACTGAGTATGTGCAATCTTTTTATTTTCCAGTGAATTGTCCATGACATTTTGAAAGATTTTATACAACAAAATCCCAACAACCATGTAGGTGAAATACCCACCATGTGCAACTGTAATTAAGAAAGGCAACAAAAAATTGATTTATTGCATCATTTCCCTCTAGAAAAAAATTAATGAAACCAAATCACAAATAAATGAGAACCCTTGGGGAAACTTGCCCTCTCTTTCCTCCCTGAAAATGGAGCAATTAAAGAAGCATGCATTTTTTACTAGGTAAGGGGGTAACTGCTTATAATCAAGGCCACATGTTGTAATTTCAAGGACCTCGGGAGGTCTGTCACATTAGGTGATACTGTCAGCCTCCCTTTAGTGAAGCAAAACAAAGACAATGCTTTCCTTGACAATGCAGTCAAGAGAACTGCAAATCCACCCCCATTTTAAAAACAAAATCAGTGAATTACCTGTGAGAATGAGATAAATCACAACAGAAAACATTCTGGAGTAACATGGACTCATCTCTGCCTCAGTCTGCCTACAAGAGCTGCAAGAGAATCTGTGCAGGACTTTGTGGACCCTGAAGGTTTTCTGCTTCTGAGGTAATGTTGGGAATTTGTTAATCAATTAAAATAAACATCAGAAAAGTACTACTTATGTCAAGTCATGCCATAAAACATTTAGCATATACAAATGTAAAACTGCAAATTTTTGAAATCCAAACACTGAGCTAAATGTAATGCAAAAGAGTCAGACATTGTATGAACTTCTGCCAGCTTTCTGAGATATTTCAGGTATTTCTGAAGAATATATAGGCAGGCAGAAAATAGCATCAGAAATCTGTGTCATGTAGCATGTTTCACTGCTTAGGTGGGAGGAGGAACCACAGTAATAACGAAGGTATTAATTCTTATGAAGTGCACTCTGAAGAATAAAGGTGCTTCAGTTTCAGAGATGACAAATGTCTGGCACCTTTTCAAAAGCACGAGGTGACTAAGAGGTATCTGCTGGCACTTAGAGACAGTCAAGCAACTGGTGCCACCTGAGATACATCACTGTACCTGAGACAGCCCCAGGGGACTATCAGGTGTCTGTGAATGCACATGCCCTCCTACAGTGACTGTTGAAAACCACAAAACTTTGAGGACTTCAAATTTGCTGAACACTTACACCTGAGCAACTGAAGAGAGTGATTAACTGGACCAAAAAACTGGGCTTTCTGGCTGCTAGAAGCAGGAGGGTACTTTCAGATACATAATGTAAATTGGAAGTGAGATTTAATTGGATTCCCTTCAGCACAGTGTAGTTTGGTTTTTTGGGTTTTTTTCCTGTTTCTGTTTCTTTCTGAAATTTGTCTGTGGTTTAAATCATTCTTCAGAGGTTTTTAATGTCTTGGGGAAATATAAATGTCCCAGCTACACACAGCTTTAATGAAGAACTATTTTCTCCCAATAAAAGTTTAGCCTTTCTACTAACGCACAGTGTACTGTGTGTCTGGTTAACATCAAGTCAGTCTCCTACACAGACATCACAAGTAAAGACAAGTGAGAGCTGCTATCAGCTAGCCTATCATCTCAGCTACACTCCTCCCTTCAGAAACCCAAATAATTTATTTTTGAAGGCATGCATCCCTGACACTTTTGAGCAACACTCCTTGATCCACACAAATCTGGTTGTTTTGATGACAGGTATCCACAAGGTAATGCAGGTTTCCATGCATAGTGGCTATATGTAGTTTTTAAGCCTATTTTCAAAGAGCACACTGGCAAAAGAGCAACATTTGCATTTGCCAAAGAGTTCAGAGTGCCAAAGTAGCCCCAAGTACAAGTGGGGCTGGAGCAGGGCTGGAGCACATCACAGACATGGCCCTGGCCTGCAGGAGCTCTGCCTGGTCATGAGGGTCTCTACCAAGCACTGCCAGGCCCTTGGAGCAGGGAAAACCACCTCTCAGACACTGCAGCACCCATCTGCCTACCTGCTGGCTTGTGTGGGCCAGCACAGACTTTAAAGCCCATTCAAGGAGCAGTACAAAATGCATAATATACTGAATTTTCAGATCTGACCCAGGCATAGAGAACCAAGCTCATGTCCCTTATGAATGCTCCAGGAATCAGTGCTTATACACACCAGAAGTGAATTTGATTCCAAGCTCTAATGACAGAAAACCATGTTTTAGAGACACCTTGGCAGGCCTCTGTGGAATGAGCTGTTTCCAAGGCAAAGAGCCTTCCCTGAAGTGCTGCAGTAATAAGCACAGCACGAAGACCATTCCACCCCTTCTAATAGAGCTAAAAACACTTTATCTTTTCAGACCAAAGGATGCAGCTGCTAACATCCGAAGATAAACAAGATACCAAGGAGCACACGTGTGCCTGAAGCAGCAGGAGCTCACCCTGGGGGATCCATGGGCCAAGGAAGACCAGATTACACTGCACGAGGTTTTCACAAACATTTACTTCAGAAGTTAAACTTATGAACTCAGCAGCCATAGCAAACTAAATGCAAACTATTCAAGTGACTGAATTTATGACAGAGAGACAAAAAAAATGGAAATTACCATGAAAGAGTCAATGAAAAAAGGGATTCCACAACAGAGAGGCTGTTTAGAAAAAAAATCTTTATCAGGTTTAATTGGTGGATCACTAAGCACGTTGTTTATGTTCTTGCAGGATGCAAAATTTTCTTGCAGAGCTGACAGTCCTACCTGAATATTTGCTGCTCATTTTCACTAGTTGATTAAAGATGGTTTGCAATTGAGAGAGTGAGGGAAAAAAACACAACAAAACACTTAAAAGTACTGAGATATATTTTTATAGAAAAAGTTTAGAACATTAATGATATAGCTCAGTTAGCTGCCATACCTTGCTGGCTTTAGCTGTGCTTCCTCCATTGCTTCTCTTTGTGTCATTGGGTTTTTTGCTGTTAGATGTGATTTGTACAATTCCCAATATGCTCTGTGTTGGCTCGGTTGGGATTTGAGGAGCAAATTCCCCTATGTGTGATGAGGAGCAGCAGCCCCCCAAAGTCACCTTACAGAGACACCAGTACTGGCAGAGGATTGCATCCTGAGGAAGCCCTGCAGCAACTGGACCAACACTTACTGCAGTGTGCATGGTCTATATTGCTATACAAATGTAAATATAATAGTTAACAAGTTGGTATGTCAGCATGTTCATCTAACATAAGCTTACTTCCTTAAATCATTATTTTCATGACTGTGCTAAATAGTTAAAGAGTCTTACTCCTCAGAAAACCATACAAGTTTGATCTGGTCTTTCTGAATAGCTGAAATTATAAATTTAATATATAAGGTTCAGCTTCAAAGAACAGAAAAAATGAACAATAGACTTGTCTCTCTCATTTCTCCCCATGATATTCACTTATCAGTTCTGCATGAAGCCAGCACAAAATTCAGAAAGTAGCGATCCAAAAATACCCATCAATGACCTCCAGAGCAAAGAAATGGCACGAATGTGATGCTGTCTGGGTCTTTTCAGATTTTTGCCCATGGCTTGGCTTTCTCAGGGTGCTTGCTGCAAGCTCCTCAGACAGGACTGAGAGGTGTCAGAATGAGGGTGACTGTGCCTGGAGAGCAATTCTTTCCAGCAGCAGGCCTCCACAGCTAGCCCAGACACACTTTATTTACAGATAAACCTCATTTTGGTCTAGCTTTAGTAACAGGAGCGTGTTTGTACTCACTGAATGTGCGGATGACATCGCTCGGTGCACTGGCAGGGCTGGATCCAAAGGAGTTTGCTGCTCGGACGGCAAACTGATACTTCGTGTTTGGGAGCAGTCCCTTGAGAACCATCGACTCCATCTGGATCTGCTCTCTTATTACCGTCCAGTTGCTGTCAAGGTCTGGCCTTGAGGATCAAACAAAGACCAGATCTTAAATAATTAAAGCTGGCTGTATAAATTAGCTGCATTTGTACTTTTGTAGGGAATACACTAATAAATGAGACAGTAGTCTAATAAATCATCACTGAAACCCTTCACTCTTAAAGAATCAGACTCTGCAACCCACCATTACCAAGCTGTGAAGCCTGTGATGTCAAAACTGTACAATCATACAAACCAAATTACTCAGATTTTGCTTATAAAGCCAAGGAGGTTATTTAGAAGACAAACTAACAAATCCAGTTAAGTTTATCTGTTTTGTGGATTTTGGATTCATAGTTTTCAAGTAGGGGTCTCTTACCCAGAGTTCCACACTCCTTATGTGGCTGTCTAAGCAATAGTTTGTAATAGAGGGAAAGATCTTGATTTATTTCTACGAGTTTGTGTTCTAATGCCAGTAAGTCCCTTCAAACATATACAAGCATTAGCAAGATGAGAATCTGACATTTGATCTCCCAGCTAATCAGGTTAATCCACTCACATAGGAACATACAGATCCAAAGTCTTCTCTTCAAAAAAACAAACAGACAAAAAACCCAACCCAAATTGAAAAAGCCCAAACAAAACCACCAAAAAACCACACACAGAGAGCCCACAAAACCCACTGAACAATAATGCAGAGGACATGGCCTATGTACCTGGATTTTGCAACAACATTCCTGTATCTGCCTTTGGACAATGCCTGCTCAGCTCCTGATTCATACTTAAAGCCGACTGCCAATAAGAGCTTCTCTAAGTGCCATTATATTTCAAGTGAAATCAGTACAACCATTCACATGGCAGTTTGTTATCAAGTGTTTTAAGTTCATGCATCCAGGCACATTGCAAAGGGGTAGATGGCTTCAAGTACTCTGAGAGAGTATTCCTGTGCTTTTGCACCATTTCTACCCTCTCTGAAAGTGGCCTCTTATCAAAGAGAGAACAAAATAAGAAGCTAAACAAATACAAACAACACAATAATGTAAATATTCACTCTAGGCTACCCAAAATATTAAAATTAAAGTTTATGAAAGTAAAATAAGGACAGAAATGGCCTTCAGAGAAAATTATTCCAGTGTTCTTGCAATATTTATTACAGGAAATAACCTCCAAGTGCACCCTGAATCTACCAGTGTTTACATAGGACTAGCTGCAAATGTCTCCAACAGTCTTTGAATTAAAAATTATAGCACAAGGCAGGCATTTTGTATTTGTTTATTTTCAGCTGGAAGGAAACACCAAAGTTAATGTATGTTTTCCTTTAGTGGTCAATACAAGATTTATTGATCACTGAGGTTCCATTGCTTTGTGCCAGCATGGCAAATGCAGTTCCAAGCCGCCTGTCTCAAGTGCACAGTGGCACACAGGGCATGAGTATTTCATTGTCTTGCTAAAAATAAAAACAAAATCAGACCAATGCACAAGATTTAATGATAGCTAAACAGACCCTCTTAAGTCACCCTTCACCACCATTTCCTGGTAGACAGGAGAGCATTTATTTTGGCTGCTTTTCCATTGTTTCCCTCCTCTGAGCTTTTGATGCCTGGGCCAAAATGAAAATATATAGTGTTTTCCAAATGAAAGCTGTTAACATAGCTTCCTTCCAAGGCTTGCTTAGTAGTGTTTTCAATTTTCCTGTACACATCCTTTTTTGGTTCTAACTCCCATCCAAGGAATTCCTGCTAGCTCGAGAACTGCCTCTTTGCAACAGACCTTGCTCATGTGTCTACCCAAGTGGAAACAACACGCCTTTGATGAAGAGACCCAAAGGAGGCATTGCGCCCTAAAAAGATTTAGGAGATAACACAAACAGCAGGCTAGGCTTCAAATACACTGACTGTCTCTCCCAACATTTCCTTCTGCAGAAGTTTATAATAAAGGAAATGCCTGCAAACATGTAAGGATCTGCAGCTGAAGGAGAAGGAAAGAGGGAGATTTATCACTTGACCTTTGCTACTTCACCAGAACGCTCCCTGTGTGAACAAAACAGTATGAGATGAAAACATGGCAAACAGATGGGGAAAGGAGCACAGATTCAGCTGGTGACTGCATCCAGGGCAAGCCAGCTCCCATGTTCCCTGAGACGAGAACGTTTTGCTGAAAAACGTCTCCATGGCCCTTTTTTTAACGTTGTATATCGGTGTGTTGTCAATTTTTACACTGGAAGGACTCATTCTGATACCATTTTCCCATTTTCCTGCAGCACTACATTCCCCAGCACAGGTCTTTCTGCCTCTGGCCAACAACTTACAGGGCAGCTCCAAACACTGTACCTGTGAATGGGGAAATCAGACAACTTCCATGGATGTTGCCTGCTCTTGAAGCTGCAGCTGTGCATCTCCAACACAAAAATGCTATGCAGAAAGAATCTCATGCAAATCATAGTGGTTTGAAGATAATAAATGTATGGCTAAAACCAAGAGGACTGGATGGATACAAAACAAGGGCAGAATTCCATGCCAAATGTACCTAAAAATTTGGATTATTGCTTTATGCTGTAACCTGGGGACTTATTCAGTTCAAGAAGGAAATTCTTTCTGATGCAGGGAACAGCAATTTTATAGTCACTTGAACTTCCTTTTAAAATCACCTGGAAATTATTTGTGAGGCACCCACTGGCAACCCAATTTTTCTAAGGCTTATGATTGTTCTTCCATGCCGTATTTGTAGTCATCTCAAGAGGAAAATTTATCTCTATAATGGTTTTTAAAAAAAAATCCAGCAAATAATAAATATGATGACAACTACAATCCATCATCATTTGCTGTGGAAAAATCTCTTGTAGAATATACTGTACCATAACATATTATTTTTATTAACTATTATCATGTCACATTATTGTGACACTTTCTACAAAATATATCAACCAATACGCCAGGTCAACTATGAGGAAAGGAAAAGTGGACAATTTCAGTAACTCATTATCTTGTTAAATATTCTTCTGGTGCTTCTAATGTTGTTAAGCAGTTCCTCCCTAAAATCTTTCTCTCCTCTTTCTTCACCAGTTACCTTTTCAAGGAGTTAATCTCACATGCAGTGAGGTAAATACTGAGTCATATATACCTGTTTCATGCAATAATCAGGGAAGCAATAATAGAAGTTTTTGTCCTAGACACTGGGAGGTGTCTCCCTGGTCAGATCTGTTGTTACAGATTCTTTGCAAACAAAAGCAAACAATGGTTGTCTGGTTCAGTGCAGTGCCAGAGACAGAGAGTTCAGCAGGGAATGGATTCAGGGATGGATTTTTCTGGGAGGGAGAGAGAAGGCTTCAAACTAATCAAGAAATCTGTGCACAACACTATGCTGAATCTGAACCACCCTAATATCTGAATACTAATAAATCCTCCAGTTTTATCAGCAGAACCTGCCTAGTTCATTGCAGCAGAAGTTTCATGTCACCACCAAGATACTGAAAAATTTCCTTTGCATGCCAAGATTAATGTTAAAAGCTTTTGATTTCATCTACATACCAATGAGATGAAAAGAAAGCGACCTGATTATTTCAGGGCATGTGCTGCTGAAACACTTGTGGTTCTGTAGTTGCTACATGGCTATAAAAACTTGTATAATTTAGTCACCAAGTTGAAAAGATCATGTAGGCATTCAACAGATTAAAAATCTGAGTATTTGGAGTACTTGAGTAAAAATATCCAAGGCATTTTTAAGAATTAATTTTGTATAGCCTCTTCAGGAAAAACACCCCAGCTCATATTCTTAAGTCCACAGTCTTGCTTAAGAGGCTTTCACAAAAATGAAACTTTTCATTAAATACTTCTCACCATTAACCAGCAGAATATTTACACTGAGCCTACAAAGTTGCGCAGACACTATATATTTTGGTTTTAACACATTCTATTGCACATTCCCTATGAACTATCCAGTGAAGAATGAGTCCTACAGTCTCCCTCCTGACTTTCAGCATTTAGAAAAGTGGGACTGTGGTCTCCTTAGCATCCTCTTTTAGTCAGCAGCAGAATAGAGCCTGAATCAGATTCATCTTATATATGAAGCTGCCTGCAGCCCTCCACTGCCTGTGGTGAACCATAAAGTCTCAAGGGAAACCCCTTAGGCAAATCCTTAAATAAAGCACCAAATTTAGACCCTGAGTAGAGATAGGCTGAAGGGTAGCCAGAGTTCTGATGGGATTCTGGTTGTTTTGATTCTCAAAACAACTAATGTACTGAATTTTCATTAATGTACTGAATTTCCCCAGTGTCACAGCTCAGTAACAGAGAGGAGTGTTTTGTCCCAACATGTTTTTCCTAAGATTAAAGTCATAAAACAAATTCTAAAGAGATGGAAATTTCTTAAACAATGTCATACATTTGTGCTGTACCCAAGCAAAATTACACATTTGCATTAGAAACTTATTCATTTTGCAAAATCACAGGATAATGATGTATTTCTTTGGCATAAGAGGACTAAATCCTAATTTTTTTTAACAGATTTGTATTCATTTTACATTGGTTTGGTTTACTAGCTTTAACTCATGAAAATATATTTTATAGTAATTAAAACTATATGCAGCAAAAGACAACGAAGCTTAAATTTAAATGTTTACCTCTAACTGCCATTATGGCTTATGGCTCATTGATTTACTACAAATATACAACCAAGCTTCCAAGTCTAAGAGACCATAATCCCAAAATTAACAAAGTCACTTTCAACTTAGCTTTAAACCTCAAACTAAACAGTGCAATCAAAACATTTTGCTATTAGTAAATTCTTTCCCAAAGTCCAAAGCAAATGAGACACTGAAATTTCAGTCACTCGCATCTTTTGACCTAAACAGCAGCTTTCAACTCCCTGGCTGAACAAAAACATTCAAGGGTCCACTTCCAGTGTGGTAGATGGAGATGATGGTGCCCACTTCTTCCATCAGCAGGTTTCTGGTGCTATGAAGAAGTGTACACAAGCCTCCAGGTTCCACTTTCCAGTAAAAGCACAGAAATGATAGAAGTGCAGTCAATCAGAACTCAACAAAATCCCTTCCCCATCAACTGAACAAATGAGAGAGAAGAGATGGAGAGAGAGCAAAAAGCTCAGATAAAAATTGTGTTCAAAAAATAGATATTGAAGACATTTCATTGTAGGTCTACAGCAGACACTACACAAAGGAAATAAGTATCTTCAGCCCTCATGTCCTGCCTCGTAGTGCATTGAACATTGGAAGACCTCCAACTAAATATGGGGAATTTCATCCCAAATACAAAGTGCATCAGTTAAAAAGTAGGCTTTCAGTCTGGGTCTTCTTTTTGCTATATCAGTATCTCTTTTGCTATATCGATATCTTCTAGATTGTACCCATACTTTGAAAATCAAGTTCTTCCTGTCTGTTCTAACAACAACAATTTTTTTTTAAAATGACTATGTTTTCCTGAAGAACGATTTTTTTTGACCTTTTACAGATCAGAGTAGTTAAAGAATCAATTCTCTCTTCTTTTCCACGAACCTCAACTAAAACCTGTCATCAAGTATTCGCTCAAAGGATTAAAAGGGTGAATTTTACATTTGCTGTAAGGGTAAACATTGAGGCAAACAAAAATAAATAGATCTGTATGCAGATATTAGCTCCCACAAGCATATGAACAGTCAAGTACAAATACTTGTTTATGCTTGCAGATACAATCACCTCCTCCTGACCCTTTTTATGCAGCTTATAAAAGCGATTTGACTGGCAACTTCTGACAGTTCAGTTCTACTGCTGTGAATTTTAAGAGTTCAACATAAAAGAACAAAAAAGCATCCCATCAACACCCCACTTTTCCCCCCCAAATCTAAACAGCAAGATCAACGTTTCACGTAAACTTCATTAGCATTAGCATAACAAAGCAGGTCTAAATCCTGCAAGCTCAAGGCCCAAACAACTTTGTGTTCAAGAGGTGTCTGGGTTTGGCACTGGGTGATGTGACTTAGTGGTTTAGGGACCACAATGGTAGTGCTGGGTTGATGATTGGGCTGGATGATCTTGAAGGTGTCTTCTGATATTGATGTTTCTATGATTCCACAACTTTTGTCAGATAAAACTGTCCAATATACTGATTTCTCAGTCCTTGGATTATTTTCTATAGCAACCTAGGGAAACCACTCTACCAAACACTCTTTTCTCAGCATGGTTTGACAGCATTTGATGACAGGAGAAACTTAAAACTTCATTCACCCAGGCCGCTATTAGAGCGAACAGATCAAATCAGATCTTATTTTTCTTCCATCAGAAAGTACAACATATTGGTGATTTTATAACAAATTGGATCCTTTCTGGTTTTGTCCTTAAGTTTCCATGGTAATTCAGCACATACTGAGAGGAGAACAAAGCAGATGATAGACAGTATGTAAATAAATCATATCCATGTGCAGTTAAATAGTGCAGTTTAGGTGAAAAAAACCCCAAAACACTGAAATTCAGGCTCCACTAGCACACTTGCCTGATAAACTCCACCGTGTAGTACTGGATGGGGGAACTTCCTTCACTTACTCCCGTCTTCCAGGACAAGGCAACTTCTGAATCAGAAACCACCACAATCTGGGGCTGATAGGGTGGCGCAGGAGGCATGCACTTTTCTAAGAAGTGCAAAGGAATAGCATTAGAGTTGCTACACATATAACTCCAACACCCACAGCCTTAGGAATCAAATTCATAGGCTTCTCCCCTCACCCTACTTCCCCTCCAAAACCCTACATTTGTGGAAAAGTACCAGTGAAATACTGTGATACTGCACATGGCAGAGGTTAGGTGTGAGTGCGACAGGCCCTGCCAGTTGTGCAACAGAGCCCTGCAGGCAGAGTTACCTTGGGATAAAGTTGTCACCTCCCTGGGCATGCTGGGGCGTCCTTTGCCCGCCCAGCTGTACGCTCCAACGCTAACGCGGTGCGGAGTGCCTGGCTTCAGGTCGCCAATAACAACATCCTGCCAAGTCAAGAGCAGACAAGCACATTGTGACAGCAATTCTGGGTGATTGGGGATGGTGCTGTGAGCTGAGACTCAGGGATCTTACATGGTGCTTTCCCTGTACTCTCCTAGGAAGACTGTCCCCAGCCCAGCTCAGAAACAACAAACACAAATAGAATCATGTTTCCTCTCAAGCTGCAGCTTTGCCTCAGGGGAATCCACAAGGTTGACCTGGACCCATTTCTCAGCATAACTCATAAGGTTGCAGATCATTTGCATTTGATATCCAGCTTTTTCACTGGTGAAGTCAAAGTCACATACTATTCCCTCCCTTGAGCCAACTGCTAGCATTTGGTATCAGTCTGGTGTGTTTTCCCCTTTTTTCTTTCTTGTTTGTTTTTATTTCTCTTTTAAATTCAGAGGCCATAAAACCTCCTGAGAGTGAAGCAATTTGATGCAGTGTGAACTGATGATCCTTAATTTCTCACGGAGCAGAGCCCTATCCCATCATCTCTCACAATTTTATGAGCTCAGCTAACAGCCTTGACCTGAAGACAGCATTTCTCTTATTTGTCCTTCTGCCACAAACACAGAAAGATTAACCCACAGACAGCTACAGTAAAGGGGGCAATGTTCAGTTCCATGTGAAGAGCTTGGGCTGATGAATGCTCTTCAGAGGAGCCTGTTCAAATCTCCCAGAAAACAGGAAACATCACCAAAACATTACATTTTGTCACTGGCACCTTCACAGAGCATGGATCAGCCTCAGACATTTAGATCTGATCTTTAATGGAGAATGTGTGCATGTGTAAAGAAATTGAGTATTATTTACATGTAGCCTACCTGGAATGTCTATGTTAATCCCAGATTGATGAATTTTGACAACATTTACAAAGAAACAGAAATATCAGGTTCTATACCACAGACTGTTCAGGTGTGAAAAATAAGAACTTAAAAAAACCCTGTTTTACAGCTATTATTCTTCTGGTTTTCATTCTCTGATATTAAACACATTAGTCACAGTGAATTTGAAAATGCAGAGCTCTCTTTTTTCTTCATGTTGGAACAGACTTAAATCTGCACTTCCAGTTGCATTAAAATAGTAAACAATCCCAAAATTTTATTAACTGCTAAATTTCCTTTTGATTGTCTTTTGGAAAAAAACACTTCCTCTCAACTCTTTGGGGAACTTACATTATTACTACAACATTGCTCAGCAACACCCTGCCATCTGTCATTTCTCTGGACGTGGTTTTGGAGCTCCAACACTGATTTCCTATTAGCATGGACCACCTGACAATTATCTTGTTTTTCCACCATTCACTCTTGATCTGCTCGAATGATCTGAACAAGTCTGAGACTATAACAGCGCTGGAATAATCCAGAGAGAGGCAGCAAGAACACTCACTCTGAAAGACAAATCTGGGTCTTTCAGTCTCATAGCTGAGGGGACTGAGGTCTTTCACAATGTGATCTGAGAAGCCAGTTGCTGAAAACCCTGTACCTCCACCTGGTGAGAGAACAGATGTCCTTGCTCCTGCCTTTCTATCCTCCATGCCATACATACGGTCTGTTTGCCCTTATACTATGTGCATTTTTTCCTGACAGTATTCCTCTTAATTACACTTATGCTTACAAGGAAAAATCCTTCATTATCTGTCTTATTGTTTTGACACTATTGAGGAACTTGGCCCTTGGAGAGACTTGGATATTCATGCATGTGCTTCAGATTATCACCTCCAGACTCCAGTCTACAATAAACTAAACAGAGGGAATCTCATCAAGTGCCTGGCTAATCAAGATCAAAGCCCAACAAATACCTGCTAAGGTATTCAACTAGTTCAACATGTGTGCCCTCAAAACCTCAGCAAGGTGCACCCATGCCTTACACACATGTCTACCTGCCTCTTTCTGGCAGTGCCAGATCACACGAACACTCCATGAACACAGCCCTGGAACACAGAGTGGGTATCTCTGTAACCAAACATCTAATCTTCAACGGTCAGGACATCAGTAAATAAGTAAAAATTCAGGTCACCATCAAGCTACCCTGACTTATGGCAATGCCAGGGAATACCCACCTCACACCAGGAACACTTTCAAACCAGATCCTGGAAAAGAAATTTGTGCCCCACTGTCCAGCAGCCTGGGAGTACATATTTAATTTCTTTTTTACCTTATATTTAGAAGACAGGTCTTAAATCCAAGTTCTGTCCCTCTCAGAAGAGACAGAGTGGCCTCACAGATAATGAATTTAGGTAGTATGTGGAAGAGCTCTACCCATCATTTTCATAGTCCCCGCCTCCACTCAAATCAGCTCTATATTTTAAAGCTTGATGCTCCAAACTCAATAATGAATTGTTGATGATGCTTCAATAGTCACCAGCCTCACTTTCTTTTCTTGCGCAACTCTCTTGCTAAAATTGTGAAAAATGACATTTGGTATTCTCATTACAATCTCACATTGTTGAATGGGGTGAGGCAATGTGATGTCTTTTCTGTGGAACAGGAGCCAAATTCACTTAGATTATCCCATGTATCTCACCCTGCCCTGCCACACAGCTTGCCTTCCCTACAAGTGTGTTGAAGCTGTTTGTGAGGCTCAATAAACTGCCTCACAGAAACAAGGATTACAAATTGTTTTTCAGAAGAATGTCTGTTTTCATTTTTGTTTTAATCCAAAAAACCATCAAACCCTGGATTACAGAACAGCTGCAGGAACTGAGCTGATTTTAATGACACTCTCTCCCCTGATGACAATTCCTTCCCTGAACTACTGGTCTCAGCTGGTCACTTCCCATTTTGTACTGGTATGTTTAGCGATTTGACAGGGAGCAGTGCTGCTCTCCAGGGCTCTGTGCCCAACCTAAAACCTCCCACCTTTAAAGTCTACTAATTTTTATTATTTTTCTTGGTTTTTATCTATGTGTGCTAGAGTTCCTGAATATTATACCCAGTTAGAACAACTGCCTGTACTAAATGGTACTGCATCTGCATTTCTCCTGGCAGCTGTCATTTACATATTCTCTACTTTATGATGATATAATACACAATAATATATTATCCACTTTGCTAACACACAGACACATGAACATACACATGCACAGAAACAGGCAGTGCAAATCAGCTCTTGCTACAGCAGTCCCACATGGCCCAGAGAAGCCTCCAAGTAGGGTCATACCCAGCACCAGGAGAGGAGGCTTAGTGATGGAAACATTAACTATGCAGACTTAACCACAAAACTATTGCAGATTTTCTATTGAGCTTGGTATGAATACAACAAAAAGCATTGCATCCAGAACACCACTTCCTGGAGGATTAATGACAGCTGGGAGCTGATTAATCCCAGTCATTCATACTTCTCCACAAGTATCCATCAGAAGTGTTATTTTTATCAAGCAGAAAAAAAAGTGCCCAGCATGGAACCTCAGCTCTGCAATGCCATAACCCAGACTCAGTTTAGCTAGGGTTGAACCAGATAGTCCTGGTTGAAGTGCATCCTGAGGACTCAGCCTCCTGTAGTCCAACCAAACTTCCCTTATTTCAGACCACAAAGCTCTGTGAGCTCCACAGCTGTGTGAGATTTCTCTGTTCCTAAAACAGCTCTCAGAAAACAAAAATTTGCAAGAGGCTGTTGATGCTAAGGATTTCAGTTAAACACTGCAATTGCTGTCCTTCTCCTATCCAAACCCAAGCACCTCTCGATTGCTTCCTGCTCACAATACATTAAACCTGTTTACTGCTCACAGGAAGCAGACTGGACTGAGTGCAGGACTGGAAATAATCAATCTGATTAATTCACCAGCTGCAAAGCCATTAAGAGCATTGGTATTTCTTTCAAACTTGTTTTAGACTAGTAGCTAGTCTCCCACTCCTTCCTCCTGGGCGTTGCAAGGCTGGCCTCTTCCTGTGCTCCTCCTCCTCCTTCTTGGCTCTCTCTGGACTGGCTCAGGCTTTCCCCTCATCATCTCCTCTCCAAATGCCAGACTCTGTTCTTCCCTTTTACTGTCTGTCTGACTACTTGACTGTCCCCATCATCTCTAAATCCTCACTGCCTGGATGTATTTCATTTTTTACACAAATTTACTCCATCAAAACAAAACATCCATAAATATGTCTGATGACTAAGAAAAAGATTTATCCATTGCTAAAAGGGGAGCTACTTTGCCTACAGGTGTCCACCTTGCCCACCCATGGATTTTGAGCTTTTTGAGGCTACTATCTGCTACATTTTGACCACAAAAGATCATGTGTAAGTGCTACATAGAATCAACATTTGAGATTGACTTTTGTGGAAAGACCAAGTCAGAAGCATTAAATCTTATTTTAAATCACATCTGTGACCAAATTTCATGTGAAGCAATACTTACAAAAATCGCTTGTCCTTCAAGTTGACCCTGGGAAAAAGCAAATAGGACTTGTTAAGAACTAACATAATAAAAAGTGATAGCAAAACCCCATAAATAATGGGTCAGGGAATTAAAACAAGACCAATCCTGCAGCGTATTACAGTCTGTGTGGCTGTTAGTCACCTGCATGAGTACTGGGATACACTCTCCTCCCCCAGTACTAAGAAGTACTGCTGCTAGGATTAAGATTTAAAAAAAAACAAAACAAAACAGTGCTGTTTGATCTTTCTTGGCACTAGCGAGAATAGTTCTTAAGAAACAAAAAAGGTGAGAGAGGAATAAAAGGATAAAATTAAGAAGGGAGAAAATAATGCATGAATAAAGAAACAATATATCATGACAGCAATATTGTTTTATTCACTGTGATCCCAGAATCCTGCAGAAGTCAGAATTGACAACCAGAGTGATGGAAACCTGCAGGAAACCTGAGCATCCACCTCACTCATGCTTCTAGTGAAGAAGTGGGGCAGAAAAAAAGGAGGAAAGAGAAGGGACAAATGGGAAAAAAAACCCTGAAGCAAGAATGCAAGGAAGATACAAAAGAAAAAAAATAACTTTAAAAAAATGGAGAGCAATGAGAAAAAGTAGTCCTTTCAATAACAAAATAAACACCAGCAGCTGGGAAAATCTTCTAGAATATGAACTTGCAGAGCTGCAACTGAAGTGGCCATGTTTCAGGAGGACACAGTCTCACACAGAAGCAACAGCAGTGTGTGTTAATTCACACAGCTGTGTCAGACACTGCAATACACATACAGTGTAACTGCAGCTCTCTCCAACTGTGCATAGACTCATGCAATTCCACCCTTTCCATGTGTGAAAATGCATGCATTTAAGATTAAAGGTTCTATTTTAGTAGATGTCAAAGGCCAGTACTAGGAAGCTGAGAGCAAGTCCCAGTAGTTTCACATGATAAAATGGTCTGACAAGAAGGAGAAAAAGTGCATCACACAAACACAAAAACATTGTGATTTCCTTTTTCTCAACACCCAGAGCAGATTTGGGGCTTGGATCCTCAGCATATTTCACAAAACTATAACAAGGAGTCAGTTGCAAGTTTCCACTTGCTTGTTCTGCTCCAGTGCTCTGATTGTTGATGAAAAGAAATACTCACCATGCTAATCATATCCAAACTAAGGGGAACATCATGTGAGAGCTGTTTAACTGCTTTGTCACCTTCAACTTCTGAGTAAAAAACCTGGGGAAGAAGATATAGCCAAACCAGTTAAAGCAATAACTCAGTGTTTCAGAATAACTTGAGAAAGAGTGCACCAGTGCATCATTCTCACACTGACAACAGAATTTGAATCCACGATCCCCTGCCCTTTCAAATGCAGGAAAAGCTGAAGTCCTTTAATATTCCTTACATATTTTCTAGAAGTTTTCAGTGTGACCAAAGGACATCATCACACAGTGAATACACTTACCTAACATAAAACACAGTTGTAGTGTTAGTAGCTCAGGCCTGAGCTGATAATTTTAATTGTGCATGATTTGTCTGTGGTTAACATGGACAGCTGAAGAGTTGTGGGACTAGCCTGCACAATACAGACACCTTACTTCATGTAAGGCAGATGTTTACATTACGTGATTATGACATTATAAAAATTGCTCTACCACAGAACGTCTCTCCGTGTCTGTTGTCATGTACTGGAGACTGATGAGACAGACAATCTGCTTTCCTGTGCACAGAGACCCAGAGATGCCAGAGGGGCAAGATACTACAGTGAAGACATTTTGAGTACAGCACTGTTGATGCTGCTTGTCATTGGTTTTATTAACATGCCACACACCAGCCAAGGCCTAAAAAAGGAAGTGGAGCTCAGATGCTTGATCTGCATGCATGAGGGGTGGAAAGTGTTTACTTAAGCTCCTTACTCCCTGCACCTCTGTTTTTGCAGAGAACGGTGGACCCACACAGAGCCCAGCTGAGGCAGGTCCTGGCCACAGCAAGGGCTTTTTGGAGTTTTTGACCACTATATTCTAGTCCATAGCTCTTTCATAACAATAAAATGAACTCTGCAGCTGGGCTGCACTGGTGTCATTGACAAGACTGTGGGATAAAGAAGCGTGTGTACCAGAAACACCTATTGCAGTATTTTTCTCATTCTTTTAGTGCACATTATTGATAAGGTACTCAGTAATATTCTCCTTCCCACCTTTTTACACAACACTGAATTTTGGGTATTTTTATTCCAGGAAATTTCAAATCCATCCACAGAAAATACTAATAAGAAAAACTGCTTTTCATTTCTTTCTGTTGTTTTTGTCAAAAGGGAAAGCAACACATTCTAGTCAACATCTCCCATCTTTGGTGCTAATTTCCCACTAACTAACTTCCATTTTGGGAGTGAGTCTCATTGCCATGGAATACCTGTTGAAGAAATACCTAACAAAAATGAATGAATGGCATGTTAGTGTTCATTGTTCTTCTTCTTGCACACTAAAACACAGTAACCAGTTTAGCCTTGCCCTCTTGTTTTGCCCTATAGGCAGAATATAGGTAACATGGCAGAGGGTTGATGGGGGTCAGAGACTTCTTTATAAAATTGCTGAGTACAACAAGAAAATCATTCAGCTTCTTTAACAGAAATTGACTTCGGAGCTAGGGGGAAATAAAACAAACATCCTTTGGGTATTTATGGCTGTAGGTGGGTTACCAGGGATCCTACACACTACAGTGCCAATCCAGGAAGAGACTCCATGAAACACTCCTTACCTTGTACCTGCTGCCACTCTGGGAAATTTTAGAGGCTTAGATATTCCTATTGAATATCTAAGGATATACCTCAGGATGGAAGTACAAGTCAAAGGACCTGCATGGCCCTCACTTGTACAGTGTAATATCAACCTGCTCTGCTCTACTTTACTGTTTTATCAGCTGCAGAGAGCACTGAGAGCCCTACAGGAAAACCACAACAGAAAAGCAATCCATATCCACTGCAGGCCCTTGGTATCCAACCCAAATTCCCATCATAGCTTGTTTCTAAAACACAAACAGCTTGTTTTTCAAGGTTACAGCTCAATCCACTCAATCCCACTGTCCCCTGGCCACTTTCTGGGCAGTGGCACTGTTTGTCAGGATAAGGAGCTGTCCCACTGGTTTCAGTGTGTGCAGTCTGAGGCCAGGCAGCAGCACAGAGCATCACTTACCGTGTACCCTGTGATGGTGCTCGCATGCTGCTTTGGCATCTTCCATTGCACGCTGAACGCTGTGCAGTTCAGTGAATCCAGCAGAATATCCAGAGGAGGCCCCAGCCTATCTGCTAAAAACAAAATGGCATTGTATAAGGAGCCATAGGAAAAAACCCTTCTTCTTTAGCATCCTGGCATGCATGTCTTTGAAGAATAGGTCTGTGCTGCCATTATTCCAAACTATCAAACATAGACCACTACTCAGATTGGACTTGTGCCCCTTTTCCCTCTCCACTTCTGCCGTCCAAGGTAGCAGTAGAGCAGCAGGAGAGGGAGAACAAAAGGGGACATCTACTCAGTGGGCAAGCTGTTGCTTAGCTTAGGAGCACCCAGTGCTTCAAGCAATGTCATTGAGCAACTCTTAGGCTTTTGAATGTGTTCCTGAAATGCTGGATACTACCCAGGACCCAAAGACAGGGCCATTCACACATTCATACTGCTTGTACAGTCTGTGGCACAGATTCAGGCTACTGGGAAGGTCTCCCAGGAATGGTCTGGAAGACAGCACAGCTCACACAGCACATCTGTAAGTCAGTATGGACATCTCTGGGGAAGGGAAGACCAACTGTGTGAAAGGCAGACAAACTATGCCATGTTCCCCGGGCCCTCACCCGTTTTCTTCATTAGCATAGACCTAGTCCTATGGTTTCCTGCTGGTTCCAGGGGCTCCAAACACAGCACATACCACCTCCTATGCTCACCTTCTGCCCTGCCCTGCACTCAGCAGTAGCTGAGTGTATGGTACCATACACCACCTGCTACTTAAAGGAGTGGCAGGAATGAGCAGCCAGGGCTGGGGTATCAGTGTCCACTTAAGAAGAATTTCACATTCAGAAAACAGCTTTCCAATCTTCACAACACCCAATAAGGCAAATTAGCATTTCAGCTGCATTAGTAATAAGGAGGAAAGAATACCCCCTAAACATTCACTCTTAACATATTCATAGCATCCTTGTATTACTTTCTGGAGAAGCTCTATGAGACAAGTTTGCTGGAAGGCATAGTTGCCTAAACAACAAATTTTAACCAGCAATGACAAATAGTCATGTAAGACAGGCTTCAAATTCATATTCTGAATGCATTATAGGCCAATAACATTATTTACTGAAAGTATTTGGTGAATAATTTGGAACAACAAATAAATTTGAACAAAATGGAATCCATTTGCAGACTACCTGCAAGCAGAGAGACAACATCTGTTTAATAAGGAGCCACATAATGAATTATTCACTCAGCCCTAGAAAACACTACTATCTCTAGGTTGCAGATGATGAAAGAGACACAGAGAGCCAAACAGTGACCTCGGTTACACTGGCCTATAAATTGTCATTGTGGAGTAAATACAAAGCTAAGTTTTCCCCGGACTAAATCAGGGAAAACAAGAGCAAGGAGCCAGAGAGGCCTATGTTTTTATCCTTCCTGTTTAGTTCTCCCTAGAAGTTAGGGAATTCCCCTAACACAACAGGGATATGGCTGGATGCTTGCTTGGGAACCAGGCATAAGCACCATCAGCCCTAGCACTGTCTTGGCAAGCAGCCTCGGGTGACGGCCAGCGCTCACCACACCACTGCATCCTGCCCTCTCCGTGACAAAGCCGGCAGACAGGCAGGCACATGGCACTCAGGCTGCTGGGGACCTGCTGCCTCATGCCCAGACCAGGAGCCAAGAGGAAAAAGAAAGCCAGTGGCATCTGTGACCCATGCACAGAGTTATTTCCTGGGGAGGCTAGAGGGCAAGGCAGAGAGGAGTATCTCATGCAGCGTGGCAGTCCCACAGTCCTCTGCTGTCACCGCTCCCGGCCTGACAGCTCAGTGATGTGCACCTGGGGATTGAGAGTCACTTCTGGTTGTCAGAATTTCACACAACCTGGCAGAAAATAAAAAATGTCAATTTCTGGACTGAACTTTCCCTTTGCAGGCATGGCAAAGTGACGGCAGGATCTGACACAAGCATTGTTTATGGCACTGAGTTGCAGGAGATGTCATGGCTTTTGAACAACCGTATCAAAGTGGTTTGTCAGCTGATCACAACTGCTGCAGCACATGTCACTGCTCTACTGACAAGCCATTTTGAGATAAATGTGAACTTAATGTATTTTGCACAATTTTACAGAGCATCATGTATTAGGCACACTAAAAACAGGTATTGAAGCTGATCTAAACATTTATGTCTTTACGTCTAATGTCATGTTTAGACTATTAGAAGTGTTTTCAAGGGCAAAGCTCTTGGGGTATTTGTAGCTTCTCCTACAACTGGGGTCAGAAATACTCTTCTCAAAACTCAGCAGGAAACCTCTGTAAATCTGGTAGCACCACATACAGTGCAAAACCACAACAGAACCTCCTCCCCTCTGCACCCTGTGGGTTGGGAATCTGCAGACAAGGGGGCTGAGACACATCCACTACTTGTACATGTTCTGAAGATCTGCCTGAGTGATGATCCCCCTGCCAGTGTCCTCTGCTGTTGGGTCCAGTGAATACCTAAGAAGGCATGGAGATTGGCTCTGGTCACAAAGAACATGGAGCCAATTTATATAAACAATAAACACATCTTGTACAAATACAGTCGTCCTCCTTTCTGGCCTATCAGGCACAGACAGTTTGATATTGTCCAAACTGCTTTTATGGTAGTGGAAGCAATGACTCCAGTGCCATGCAAAGAAGCCATTAATCAAGTAGGAGCACTCTCACACATATCTTGACTATACATTGTGAAAGTATATCAAACACAAGAACTTAATGAGGATTTATCCATAGATAAACAATGTTGAGTTGACCATGTTGTGTTTACTTTTCTGCTTACAACTAATTTCCTTCCCATTTATACATGTCTTTGGCTCTGTACTTCTAAAAATATGCAAAAACCACAAAATCAGTAAAGAAGTCACCGAACAAGTTCTCCAAATAAGCTGAAGAATACATAAGCACTCTCCCTGAGATGGAATAAATTTTTCCATTTCAGAATAATGACCATTATTTAAATTTTTGCTTCACAGAACAACTCAAAAATGGTGAAAATGCTCATGCCATCAATACAAATGTCACTTCCATTGTGGCTCTCACTGCCACATACAACAGCCTCTGCCCATTTATTAAACACCCATGGGCTACCATCAGGGTGGCCAGAGGATAGAATGTGTGCCTCCTGGGAATGGCCCCCATTCTGGGCCAATCAGTGTTGTTAACCTTTACTGCAATGAAGAGATTAAATTCTTTGCTGTGAGGCTGGTGAGGCACTGTCACAGGTTGCCCAGAGAGGTTGTGGATGCCCCAATCTTGGCAATGTTCAGGTCCAGGTTAGAAAAGGACTTGAGCAACCCAGCCTAGTGGGAGGTGTACCTATGGCAAGGAGATCAGGATTAGATGGTCCTTAAGGTTCCTTCAACCCCGTAACATCCCACCATTCTATGATTCTATGTACCACTGCCTCTGGATGCTCCTTGCCATTCATCACCGAACCCACCAGCAGAAATGGCACTTCTGCCCCTGTGATTCTGTGCAGTTACCTGGAGGAAACAGCAGAAACACTTCCAATGAATCCACCCTCTGCTCCCAAGACAGCCATGCTGGCCTTAAGCAGGGCTCATGAGCAGCCAGCTCAGCCGGATCCTTTCCTTCAACTACTGCAAAAAAACTGCTTATGCAGGCACAGCTCTTCCTTCCTCCCTTCTAGTCATGGACTGACCAAAATGCTACTACAGTGGTGAACAGTTATGAAAAAAACCCTCAGCTTCAAAGCAAATACATTTCTAATGTTTATAAACTTCATATTTGAAGCACTTTGGATGAATTGGATAAAGCTCATCCCTACTAGTATATAATATTAGTCCTATTATTTCAGAGCAAATTTCAAAACTGATTCAAATTTTAAATTAGATTAAAATAATAGTGATTGAAAACAGTTTAAATATTAAATACAGATGAATGGAATATCTGAAAGAATTTGTGTTAGAAATTTTTCTTTTAGAATTTTAATTATCTTTTGAATTTAATCTTTTCTTTTTAGAGATTGCTGTATCAAGGCATGCAGGTAGTCACAGGTACTTGCAGATCCTGAAACAAATATGCAAATAATTCACAGATACAATCCACATGCTTTAATACAGTAATATATTTAAGAGAAAACAGATGGTTAATTTCATCTTTATGAGTTTTTAGTTTGGGAAATCAAAACCTTTATACTAAATTTTCTGTACTACACCTAACAAGAGAGCAGAAGACAAGGAATGGAGTGTAAGCATTTCACTACTTTACTTCTAAATCTCTGTAGGTAACAGCCAGGACATACTGACTGAAGGACTCCTTATTTTCCAGGTTGAAGTGTCTCCCATTTGTGTCCCATGAAACAAGAGAAATTTGTTGATGAAATGCCAGTTTTCACTACTAACATGATACAATGTAAGAAAATAGGGGAAAAAAAGCTCAAGAAAACCTATTCAAACTAATTCTAAACTGAAGTTTTCAGGAAAAAAAAAAAAAAAAAAGTTTCCAGAAATAGCTCTGAATCTCTTCTGTTTGAAACTTTATTTGTGTTCACCAATTCACAAAAAAACTCACCATGAATTTTATTAAAATAGTGTTTTATCATTGTAATAGCTGCTTTTGAGGGAAAAAAGCTTGTCCACTCCAAGAGGTGAATCAAAGTGTAGAACAGCCTATTCACTCCCTGAGATATTGGTGAAATTCTTATTTATTAAACAATAAACAGCGATAAGGTCTTTTGCTTCCTTCATTTTACAGACCAAAAGTTATGCAAACACCACAGTGGAAGGAAGACAACATGACAAACTGAAAAGGTCAGGAAATTCTAAATGAAAAAAATATGCCATCTTTAAATTTCTTTGAAGCCTCTTCCAGCTCCCACTGCCCAGCAGCAGTACGTAAGAGAGCAAGAATTTCTCAGCCACAACAACTACAAAGGACAAGGACTTGAAACTGGAAAATCTCAACCAGCCTGTCCTGGTTCTGCACCCAGAGCAGCAACATCCATGCACCAAAAATCTTGATTGTAGTTTCTCTGAATGAATCACCTACCACTGCATCAGATCCTGCAGCAGAGATGGCAGGTAACACAGCCCAAGAGAGGCACCATGGTTTTTGATTCAAACCACAGTGCACAAATCTTTGGAGAGACTAACCTGACCTTCATTAGTGCTTTAAAAATACTGCAAAAGAAACCACAACGAAGGCAAAAAAAAAATAAATCTCTCAGCATTTTAATAAATAACAGGCTTGGACTCATGTGATGTTTTGCTGATACTTATATAGCATCTGTTATCTGCCCCAGGGACATCTGAGGTGACAGTCACTGGGATTTTAATAGCCCGGGGAAGGGGAATGAAGGCAACAAAGCTCAGAACTTAAGCTACAGTGCAACACCACGAATCCCATTAAGAACAAACATGTCACTGGTGACTTTGTCGTGGCTTTTCCTGCTGTACCTTGGCCCTGCAGATCCCTGAAGAGAAAGGCAGCAAGGGGAAGTTCTCTCATTACATTCCTTCCTGGAGCAAGGCTCTGCTCCCAGAAAGTCTCCACCTGCAGCAAAGGGAAGGAGAGAGGAGGGGAGCTCTGCACAGGGCAATAGTGACTTCCAGGAGTGAAAAGGAAAAGCAGTAACTACTTTTTTAAAAAACTTTTTGGAGATATATATATTAAAATTTCTAGCTATGGATGGTTGTGCCCTGGACACACTTTTGGAGAATTCCTGGTGCTGAAGGTTATAAAAAGCAGGGGACATCATACCTCTGAGCAAAGGTCTAGTTTGTATCTATCTGACTTGCCACAGGCAAAATTGAGCACATCAGGCAATCTCTAGGCAATTCTTACAGGTTTATGTTTTTAATAATTACTGATCAGAGGCAGGTTTGATTCAGACAAGTGCATATGTGCATAACCTGTACCTGCACCTGGATAACTTGGTGAAATATTTCACCTAATGGAAGCATTTTCCACTTCCAGAGGAAATGAAGTACAGATGCCTGTAAAAACCTCCACCAAGACACTCTACTTGCATAACTTCCAGTGCATTTCTGGGAGCCTGAGTCAAAATCTAACACTCACTCCTCTGAAACCAGGCTCGTGCTTTGCCCATTGAAGCCCCAGTGCTGGGGCACGGCTATCCTAGTTCCTGGTATCTCTGCAGCACCTTGGTCTGCAGAGGCCAGGTTCCTGTTCTTGGAGAAGGGACAGCACTGAGACTCACTTCTCTCTTCTCCAGCCTACAAACTGCTTGAATGTAAAGCTCAGCATTTTTCCTGGCTTGGGATTTCCTGCCTGGGCTCCAGCCTGCCTTTTCCCTGTGGATGTGCCCAGTGACTGGCAGGCTGCAGCTAGCCCTGCCTGCTGCCAGTACACTGCCTGCCCTGCCACTGCCTGCCTTCTCATCAGCTGCTTCAGCAGTTTTCAAATAACTTCGAAAAAACGTGTCTAAGAGATTTAACTTGAGTGTCAGAAGGTAGCTAAAATCAAGCAAGGGTACACGACCCTGTCTGTGTAATAGATTTTAGTAATCAGAGGGACAGGCTGCTTAGGAACCAGCATTCCAGCAGCATACCCTGGCATCTCCTTTTGTCTCATGGGTTATGCATCTGAGGTGCTAGGAAGCACAAACACAGGAGGAGCGTCACAAAACTCCGTAAAGAAAAAAGGTTTGTGAAATTGTAAACATGCCAAATAAATAACTTGAAAATTTATTTTCACAACAATTAATATCACTTATTTTTCAGGTGTTTGCGATCCAAATCTTATTATCTCAGTGGAACCCATGACAAAATTGCTCACAATAGTTGAAAAGTGTTCTCCTTGATGTACCTTAATTGGTTCACTTCACCTACTACACATTTCTTTCTTGCTGAAACCCAGAACAAAAGAGCTCTTGAAGGAACATATTACTTGGTACAAGAAAATAATTAAAGGAGAGCTTCCTAAAAATGGTCAGAGAGAAAAAAAATTACAATCAGACAATCACACATTCATTACATACACACATGCAGGAAGATTAAAGAAGACGAAACTGACTGTGTGACAGGAAACAAGTGTGCAGGGGGAGGACACAACATGTATGATTGAGTCCCCACAGTCCTTCTAGTACTGAGCAATTGTTTTGAAGCTCATTGTTCATGGACACAAATGATCTGGTCCCACCCAAGAAAGTATCACAAAAATCAGAGTGTGGATTGGTTATCCCTGAGGTTCTGGCACAGGCCTCAGAGAGCTACACAAGACCAAGTGTAGCTACCTCACATCAAACACTTTATGCTGATCACAACACCAGAAAACACTTATTTCTCTGTAGAAAGCAGAGTAGCTTGGTTGGTGTTGGTTGGTTGGTGTTTTCAGTCCATGACAGGGTGGAGAAGAGCACAAAGGAAGCTAAACCTGAGAGCTGAAACAGATGTTTTCAGGAGATCCTTGTGACACTCTGCAAAATCATAGAGGGAGTGAGGCTGGAAAGCATGTTTGGAGATCACCCAGTCCAAACCCCTGCTCAGAGCAGGCTCAGCTGCACAAGGTTGCCCAAGACTTTGCATAAAGAGGTTTGAATAACTCCAAGGACAGAGACTCCACAACCTCTCAGGCTGAATTCTCAGTCACCCTCACAGTAAAAAAACTATTTGCTCATGTTAAAGGGAATTTCCTGTTTTCCCTTTGTGTCCATTGCCTCCAGCCCTCTCTCAGGACACCAGAGAAAAGCCTACCTCCATCTTCATCACTGCTCTATCATGTATATACATTTGTATGATTCCCACAAGTATTTTACTTCCAAAGAAAATCTTCTCAGCAGGATGTTTTTCCGTAACTCAGTTCCTCTATAAGAAATGGGATCATTTCAATACCTTCTGCAGTCAGCAAGTCTCTCTATTCACCAGCACTATCAGTAAAACTGGAAGAAATTAATTGTCTCTACTAAGTGACTGAAATAACTGTCTTTTTTAAACCTGAATTCCTGCACTGATTTAGTGTGGGACATGGCCTGTGCTTTCAAAGAACTAGTAACAAGCAGCAGGATATGAGAGTGACAGGGAAGGACAAAACCCTCTTTGGTGCAAGAGACACTGAGACATGGAAATATATCACAGCATAAAGAACAAATACATAAGGGAGAAAACAGCACATGACCCAGGCACAGCTATGATGTCCACACAGTTAGTATCTAATGCCCCCTAATCCTCTCAAGGCATTCCCTGCTTCGCTGGCAGACTCTCTTCTGCAGCCTGTGGAGTCCAACCCTTTGTCCCAGACCTCTTCCCAGGGCTACCTCATGCAAACCATGCCCAAGCTGGTCCAAATAGCTTGTTTTTTCCCCCCCTTTAAACCCATTTTAAGAGCTGTCTTGTTCTTTGTCCAGAAGTCCCTGAGAGAATTGCTTCTGCAGGTTTCTTCTTCCATCCTATGACCCTATGGCTCTGCAGGGGTAAAGGAGAGCTCAAAGGCTCCCATCTCACCCTACTGAGTGATTCCTTTAGCACATGAACAGAGAAACAGTTCTTGGCTGCAAAGTTCAACTCTGCCATTGCGACTGTTCAATTAAGATGGGAACATTAGCAACCTGCACACCACAGGTTCACATGGGAACGAGAACGTCATGAAATGGAACAGGAACTAAAAATGCCAGCAGGACATCAATCCATGCATGGCTGGAGTATCAGCTGCAATGCCAACATCTCTGTAAACAGTCATCTTCAGAAAATGCCTGCTTATTTTTGGAAACATGTTACCTTCTCCTGTAATTGTCTAGAAAGCAGAATATGAAAGAGACCTCACATTTCAGTTCCAAGGAACAGATTCTGGCTTCTGCAATCTCTAATTAAACCACAAAAATTTTGGTCCTAGACACGTACTTTCCATCATCTACAGTTTGACAGTTTTTGTACATAGTTTGGCTTCTTTTTTCCTATAATGATATTTTAGTTTAATTTTTTTCATGCATAAAAGCAATTAAACTTGAGTGAAATACTGTATAATTTTAGCCCTTAGGATTTTTTATCAGAAGATTTTTGAGCCCAGCAACACAAAGCCAGTCTTGATTTAAAACTTTGTATGTGCAACAATACCTCTGGCACAGCAGAAAGATCAGAATGATTTTTATATTTGAAAGAAGTATGATCAAAACTTATAGGACACTCATTTCCCATTGTTTTAGAAAAACAATTTTGCAAGTTGCAAATGTACTGATATGTATTGATATATACCATCATTTTCACAGATGCCAGAAATTTCAAACTGCTTTTAAAATTGAGAGAGGTGTGAAGGATAATCTGTGCTGGGATTCTTCCAGCTTCAGAGATCTTTCTGTGCAAATAACACTGGACTGACTATTCTCTGAGGACGTGGGGAACTCAGAACCACTCCGTGTCTGCTTCTCAGAAGAACTGTTCTTGACATGACTGCTATCTGCACAGTTATATAAAAAGTGTTCATTAGCTGTAAGGTTAACATATATAAGGGGAAAGACATCCTATCATACTTGGGGATACAATCAGAAAGCCATGTTCAGATGTTAGTACCTGAATATGGTTTATATTTCCTAGCTCTGAAAAATTATCCAGGATAACTTTGGTGATGCTTGAGTGAGACATCTTTTTAAGAAAAGAAAGCCAATGCATTTTGGCTATCAACCTGCAGGGATCCAACCCAAGAGAAGAAAAGGTTTTTCCCTTCTGTTGACAATCATATAACTGTCCCCTTCTTTATGAAGAAATGCCTCCCTTTATCAATATTTTGTGGATTCCTTTTTCATTGGAGGCCAATATCCTGAGGGACTTTCCTCAACAGTAATCTTTACTCCTGGGTTTAGCTACCCTATGTTCAACAGAAGAACTGGCATGGAACTTGGTGTATTTCACACTATACACCTCTCACCTGCAGAGTTTTATGGATCATCACACAGTGTACCATTATCTAGGTTTGAGTTAAGTACCTGGTTCTGCTGAAGCTTTCCCCCTAAGCCCTCAATTTTCAGTGGCTTATGCCCTACTTTCAAAGATGAATTCTGGTGTGCTTGTTCTCAGCTCAGTGGCTCTGAAATGTTTGAAAAAGTAATGTTGATCTTTTGCTGTGGTTTGGATGGTCATGTTATATGAAGTAACTCATTTGATTGTCATGTGTAAGCGTCTTCACTAAAAGTAAAAATAAAAGGAAATCAAATCTTGCCTAGTCTTACCCAAAAGTATTTCCTTTCAGCTGGAATTAGTAATGAAGAACAGGTTTGGGGATTTGTTTGGTTTGTGGGATTTTTTTTTTTTAGATAGATCATTGGTTTGCACAGAAAACAATTAAGAAATTTCATTCAAATTCAGACATCTAACATAATCTCCTGTGTCCCTGTGATTTAGGAAGTCTTTTGTTATGTGATCATAGACCATTATCACAAATTCATAGATAAATATGGCACCCAGCTATACACTCAATAATGAGATAATAAACTCTGCAAAGACCCATTCATGGCTGTTTGCTTAGATTACAGGTATCTTTAATATTCTTTAATGACTTTTTGATATGAAAAGCTTTCTACAAGCATTTTAGAGTTTCATTTTCTTGTCATGGAGAAATGGTGAAAAGGTCCAAACAGTACTGTTTTGAGGACATGAAGCACCTTTTTTTTAATTAATTTTATTTTCAATTTAAAAGAGCATTAAAAGAGAAAAAACACACATTAGAAGAGCATAAATAGAAACATGCAAAACTTTGAGTGCCAATATAGGCATGATAAGAGGAGTTACAAGCTTCCAAGTATACTCTCAGTTAATCAATGAGTTTGAGGGGCACTGAAGAAAAATCATGCACTGAAATTTTCTGGTTTAAGAAAAAAAGGTACTGTTCTATTCTTCAGGATATTTTTGGGGTGACATTCAGAATCCCTGGTATTAAGTTAAAGGTGAGTGTAATTGTTGAATGTGTTCACTTCTAATGAACTGCAAACAGTACACAGTGCTGTGTCTAGTCCAGCGTCACTGAGAGAAAAAGATGATTTTTTTTTTCTGCAAGGCACACCAGAAGACACCATGAAAATCACCTACACATTATCACTGTTTCCTGGAAGCACTGACTAAAATTGGACCCTATAGGAGTCTTACCACTGTTTAAAGTGGCATGTCAGGAAAAGGATAAAAGCACAAAAACACTCTGATCCCAATTTTTAAAATGAAAATTTTTCCTGTGAAGGAGTGGCAAGCCATCAAAGACAGTCTGTGACAGCCTCAAGGCAGAAAGATTTCCCAAGGATCACTCTAGTGCCCTAACTCCAAAACAAGCCTTCCTCTCCGATGCATCACTCTGAGCCCCAGCATGTGGTTTAGAATGTCTTGGCTAATTTTGCCTTTCTGAACATTGGTGGAAGTCTGAATAGTCATTTCAGACAGTGGCATTGGCAAAATGGCACAAATGAAAAACATTTACTGAAAGTTTCTTTGTACAGACAAAGATAGCAATTTCATAGTGGAAAGGGCACAAGATATTTTGCTGCAAGTGAGACTAACTAAAATGAGGAAACATACTTCAAAATGAGTAACAGTGACACAGAGAGTAACATGCTCAAGTGGACTAATTCACTGCATTCCTATTGCTGCCCTGGAAAGTATTACCATGGACCCCTGAGGTACAAGAGCAAGTCCAATCAAAAGGACAATGTCACATAATGTTGTGATGCAACTTACATCTGAAGGTGAAAAACAACAAATACATACATAATTAGTGTTTGATTCTATTGGTGTTGAAGACATCAGACATTTTTGAAATTGTAAGAGGATGATACTAATCTTCCCTCAAATAAATTATTCACATCTTTATTAGTTCTAGCTCACAGATATGCAGTGTCTCTGACAGCTCTACATCCCTCACATTAGGAATCATTCACCTTCAGAGTCATTCCTCTTCTCAGACACTTCATATCCAGCAGCAAATCAACCTTACCCTTGCACACTTTATGTGTGGGATTTATTATGACAGTGAATAAGAATTCATCCTATTGTTCCAAAAAACTTTAATATTTAAAAACTCAAATAAGCACCTTCTTTCCCAAAGACTGCTGAGTTTTTTGATACATAAATACAGCCAGACTTTCAGAAGTGTTCTTTATGTAGCAGCTCTTATTATAGGCAGATTTTCTAAAGAATTCAAGTATCCCAGCACCAAATCCTTTGGAAAAAAAAAAGTCATTTACTGTAATGCTGACCAAGGATCTGTACCCTTTTGAAACTCTGGCCCTGATATCAAGTGCTACTCTCTTGTAAAGTCTTCAGACTTTAACTGGTCTGATTCCTCCAGCACTTACACAGAAAGCCGGTGATGTCTACTGCTATGGACATCTGGGAAAGAGATACAAGCCAAATTCTTTATTTGTATTAGCTGGCAAACATAATATATTTATAAAAGAAGCATTCCTAAGCATCAGATATGATTATTTTTATTCTCCATACAGACCAACTTACCCATTTTATTATTCTACAGGGCGTTGGAATTTTACACTATTACTAAAGAAGCACAACGCAATACAGTGCAACAACTTTATTCTGTGAACACCCAAGACGGGCTAACTCTTTCCCCTAAAATCAGACAACCATTAAAATTAAATACTGTGTTTATATTAGTAGCAGAGTAACACATTGGGAGCTACTTTCAGACTCCCTATTCTTCAACCAGTTTCAACCAGCTGAAACTCGAAACAGAGATGGCAAAACCTGTGTCTTTGCAGAAGGCAAAAGAAAGAAAACAATGTGAAAGCAGCAGCCTGAGTGCCAGCTTCTGGGAATACAAGATACAGAGAATCCCAGGCTAATCTGTTCCCAGCTATACTATTCACCACACGGTGTCTAAGGATTTGTTTTAAGCCCTTCCCAAAGAGTCTGTCATCCCGTTTCCTTGTCTCCAGAAAATGTATTATGTAACTGTAAATAAATGTTCAAATGATTTTAGCAGTCATCAGAATGTCTTGTATTTGAGTACAACAGCCTTTTACCCTGAAGATTAATTTAAGAAGTTGCATTTGGGGGACTTTTACTATATATTTTTAACTTCACAAACAGATTTCTGACTTTGCTGCTTTCTTGGCATTACAAAACTGATCTTTGTAAGCTAAGCCTTGAACTGAAACTTGGGAAGAACGGAGATCCATTTTACCATTTTTTTCTTTTGATCCACAGGACCTCCAAGTCAGCTTCTGTTATTGAAGATCAACTAGTTTTACGATTTCTCTCTTGATATAAGCTCTTGCTTCCATCTCATTTAAAATTCCTGTACAATCTATCTTCTATCACTATTAAAAGGACAAAATGAAAGAAAAAAAATCCTAAAGAACTTTTTAGTATCTTGTCTCTTCCTTGCTCACTGAATGTGTCATTTTGGATGTGTGAGTAAATGAGAGTTCTTTTCTACTGTTAACCACCCAGCATATGATATGCTGCAGAACAAGGCAGAGATGTTCCAGCCACCTGAAACTTCACCTGTCCTGAGTGTTTTGAGAGCAATGCTTCATAGTAAGGACCCAGTCATGGGATTCTTGGGAGTACTCAATTCCAACACTCCCTGCAAAACGCAGATAGGAGCTAAATTATATATATATATATATATATATGTAAAATTAGATAGATGATAGATAGATAGATAGATAGATAGATAGATAGATAGATAGATAGATAGATAGATAGATATCTACTGAAAAGGGGGATTCCCCTCTTTGAATCTTGCTACAAGTAGATTTTAAAATGTTTGTAGATTTTGAAAAAATTTTGCCCCATAAAACTCATTACTTTCTTATGCAGCAAAGGAAGCAAGAAAGGAATGATTGAATCAGTCAGTGAATCTGACTTTATAAAAAAATTAACATGAAATGTGTGCTTACAAAAGTAAGGTAAACACAATACTAACATATTAATTGATTTCCTTCACAACATTACAATTAGTTTCCAAGCTTTAAACTGTTTTAATTTAATGCACAGAAATATATTTTCCCCAGGTCTGCCATTCTGTGTGAGAGAAAACAAATACAACAGTATGTTACAGTCAAAGAATACTTAAAAATATTTATACATTTGCCTCCCCAAATTCACATATCCAGCATTCTTAATGCAAGCTACTAATCATCTCGTTCACAATGACTGTCTGCCTAATTTCCTCTGGTACTTAATGGTGGTTATTATGACAACCAAGGATCATGGGACTAGATCCCTAAGAGACAAGGTCAGACTAGCAAAATTAGCCATCTGTCCAGTAAGGGTTTTAAGCTCAGGCTGTATTTAAGTATTAAGTTTCCAACTGTACAGGTATTTGTTTTCTTCTCAAATGAGCAAGAAAAGGCACAATAGTGATTCTAAAAACCAGCAATAAAAATCGTTCAATACTGTGGGATAGATACAAAAGGGATCTGAAGCTACACACTCTTCATGAGATGAGGCAGAACTTACTAAACTTTTTGTATTTTCAATTGAGTTGATCTCAGTGAACTCAGTGATAAGAGTCAGTCACAAAGACTCCCGGACAGTCCCAGTGTTTGAGACAGTCCTGGGCGTAGTTATCTTCTCTTAGCACTGCAGTTTGTAAAGTATACAGAACGTCAAACTTCACCGTGCACTGTGTCTCATCTCATTGTTTATGTTTTACCTTACTGTTTCATATGCTGCAGACTGTAAAAGGGTTTTAACAGACTCAGGGTTTTAACTTTCAGCCTCTAAGGACCGTGCAGGACCTCCTTGATCAGCACGCAAACCTGCCGCCGACAGCTGTGGGAACTCTCCCACAGGACACAGGCAGCACTCAGCCGGGAACAGGACCAGAAGGCACACCACATCATGCTTGGTACACGATAGCTACATTTCTGAGACAAAATCATTGCTTCTCTAGTAATTTTTCTTTCACATTTACTACTCTGTGTCTATGTGTGCGCTGCCGCACATAGAGATGTCGCGGCCACGGAACAGCCTTCCCGACAGGTCACCTCTGACTGGCTTAGGGGTTCCCCTGGCTTCTAACTGCTCACGCCGTGCCGCAGGTAACGGGGTACAGGGAAAAATGGACAAATTTTTTTGCCGATTTCTTCCGCAGTAGCTGCAGTCTGGTCCTGGTCTGTAAATCGAGAGATCCCACCGGCACTCGGAGTAAGACGTGGGAGAAAACTGGTCATACACGACCCCGCAACTTCAGGGGTCCCTGCCAGTGCCCGGACATCCTCTCTTCCCCTTGAGAGGGCGGCAGGAGCTCGCGGGGTAGGGCGAGGAGCGGCGGCGGCCCGACCCCAGCCCACCCTCAGGGACCTCAGGGACCGCTGCCCACCGAGGGCTGCTGCCCGTGCCCGACCCGGGACAGCCCCAGTGTTAAAGGGACGCGGAACTTGGCCGGTGCAAGGGTGTCGCGGGGCGGGCACCCTTCGTCTGGCGCTGCCGCCCGTCCTACCTTGCCGGCGGGGGATGTTCCTGCGCGGCGTGGCCGCACACCCGATGCACGAAGCCAGGAGCAGCACCAAGGCGAGGCAGCGGCGGTGACAGCCGCCCGGCACCTCCATGTGCGCCGAGTCCCCCCGGCCGAGCGGGGAGCTGGGGCCGGTGGCCGCGGGCGAGGGGCGCCGCCGGCGCCGCGCGTCCCCTCCGGGCGGCAGCCGCTGCGCAGCGGAGCCGGGGCCGGCGCGGAGCGGACAGCGGGGCTGGGATGCCGGGAGCGCCGGGCAGGGACGGGGAGGGACGGAGGGAAGGGGGGAGGAGGCTGGGTCCGGCCCTTTGATGGGATTACGGCCGCCCGGCGCGGGGCACGGCTCGGCACCTCCCCCGCGGGCCGCGCCGCCCCGGCTCGGCAGCCCCAGCCCCGCCGGAGGGGTCGCGGCGTCCCCTGCCGGGAGACCCCCGTGCCGGCGGGGTCACTCGGCAGCCGGCCCTGCCCGCGGGGAGCGCGCTCAGGGGCCACCCCTGGGTACCATGGAGCAGAGTGCCACCCTTTCCCCAGCGGGGACCCCTGCCCCGAGGGACCCCAGCTCCGGTGCTGCCCTCCCCAGGGAGCTGCGGCATTTGACACGGGTTTCTTCCCTTTTTTTTTTTTTCCCCGAAGGTATGGGGCTGAAATACTAGCCAACTGCAGGGGCTAAGGCGAAGCTAGGAAGAGGATTTGGTGAGGAAATTGTTGCTGAATTAAGAGGATAAATTAAGTTTAATCCCCCCCAGATGGAGGCTGAGACCTATCCAGCCACTCAGACTAATATAGTAGAGATTAGAGGAGATGGGAAGGGCTGGGGGAGGAAGGCAAAGGTAAGTGCTGGAGTTTGATGATACCAGAAAAAAAAAACTGAGATAAACAAGAAATCCAAAGCATCTCTTCGGAGCAATGAAACGTTAGTGAGATGAAAGACCTAATCAATTTGGTTCAGTATCACATCTTTGAAATTTAAAAGACAGAAGGAAGTGCAGAATCTTACTATTAGCAGACATGAGATTATCTGCCCTCTGTTCCAGGTCTCATCCTAACTTGGTTATTTAGAGATCAGTATAAATCCTGAAACACTAGAGTTGTTACGTCTTGAGGGTTTATGTGGGCTTCAGTTTGGAAATTAGCTTAATTTGTTTATTTTGCTGTTTACTTTGATAACTTCCAGTGGGTTTGATGGCCATATAAATCATGTATGTTTACACAGTCTCTTGTGAATCTGTAAAACAGATACTCTATTCAATGTGTTCCATGCTGTAATTTTATGACATGAGGAGAAAAACCAGGAAGAGATCAGAAGAAAAACTGTCTCTCTGTGGGAACAATGCTGATACAGGAAAATAAGGAAAGCTGTACCCTTTTAGGGTATGAGAGGAGACAAGGAAATGGTGATGAAGTCCTTTTGGCCAGAAGCTAAGAAGAAGGGAGCTTGAGCCCCTATCATGTAAAAGCACTGCAAGCTCCACATGAAGGGGTTGGAGGCGGTAATCAAAGCCTTCACAGGAGACAGTAGAGAGGACAGCCCTTGCCTACATCAGGGACAAGGAAAGGAGATAGAAACATGGTCCCCTTAGAAAGGGCAGCATCCAAGTTTCACAGTGATCATTGCCAGGAGAGTATGCTCGAGGCTACAGGATTAAAGATGAGGAATAGTTTTGTTACCGTGATTGAGATGCCAGTGGTATGTCTGTCTCACACTCTTATCAGCCTGCCTTTGCAGACACAGAGGAATTGCAGTCCATGTAGGAGAAGTGCAGGACTCATGGCAGGAATTCCTGGCAGGGTCAGTAACTGTGGCATGCTGTGAAACTGCAGTTCACAGGGCAGAGAACAAACTCTGGACTCCATATTTGCCCAAAAGGCACATGGACTGCTCACTCATTGGCAAAAATGGCAAGCAGATCACAGCCAAGGATGGAGAAAAGCAAAGCCTGTCCTTTATATACACTCCAAGTAATTGTGGTTTGTACAGTGTGCTGTCATCAAATTCATTACAATTTCTGCTTTTCTTCTTATTTGATCTCCTTCCTCCCTTCTTTCACTCCCCCATTTCTTTCCTATGACTTTCTTTTCTGGCAGTACTCATAATACCACTGTAGTTTGTCTTCTTACATATCTACACAAAGTATTCTGTGATTAAGTTGTAGTTGGACGTATTGAGGCCAAAATGATTGGAACACCGAAGTTGATACTACTGAGTTTCAGGCAGTTATAAGATTCAGACAGGTTTTTAAATTTTAATTACCCTTTTGGGAGATTAACTCTGCAGCCATGCAAGTTGGCAACTTGCCTTCTGCTGCGATGGAGCAGGATATTAAGTTCTGGATGTATGGAGAGGTGCTCTTCCTGAAAATCCTACCAACAAAGGTAATCCACCACTAGCCTATTGAATTCCCTCTAAATAACAATATGAGTCCCAGTGGCTTTCTCACTGACAAGATTTTACACTCTCCTCGTTGGCATAGTCCCTGTTGTCTTCCAGTAGCATACTGATAAAAATTAATAAAACTTGGTACACATTTGTTAATGCAACCTTTGTCCAAGGAATGGTTCTCTCTTCCAAGAGAAGCATTTTAGTAGAGTGTATAGAATTAAGGCTTAGAATTTTGTTTCTAAGATAAATGTATGCCTTGCTATTCACTGATCTGTGAGATGGCAAGATGAGTAAAGAGTTTCATGAACTTTTGACAGTGCTGAGTTTTGCGAGGTTAGACTGTTGCTGAGTTTTGTGCCTGTGTCAGACCCACTTGTAAAATACATCATCATCTTACAGATGAAAAATTACTTTTGTCACGGAGGACTCTGTTCTACCAGAAAAACACAGTTACTAATGATACCTCTTGTCTGCATATTCATCCAGCTGCTTCTCTTTTGTCCTCACCTGAAAATTGCTCTGTCTGGATTTGACTTTAATCAGTAGTCTGCAATTGGATTCAGCCTCAGACCCATCTCTATACTAGTGATGAGATTTTTGTTTTGTTCCTGAGAAGATGTAGATGTGAAAAATATCCATCATATGCCTGGTTCTCCAGTGTTTGTAAAAACTTGTTGAAAAGGACTGAGACATGTCTTTCAAAACTCCATAAACCCGGGAGTCTAGTGGTGGTGGAGGCAGTTTTCCAGCATTATCTGCTCCACCAGGGAAGATTATAACTAAGCCAGCACATGAATTTGGATATATTAGCCCTCTGTTCGGGTTGGATATTCCATTCCTTCTCTTGCTCTATAGCTCTGGGAAGGAATCAGACTTCAGTCCACATCGTTTCTTACTCAGTGAAGCAAAGGGATGCAACACAGAGAACTTTCCCCTCACCTCTCTTCCTTAAGAGGCAATGCATGTGCATACAGCAATAGCAATGCAAGGAATGATGTCCTGGGAAGGCAGGAGAGAGTGTGTTTCGTACTTCTATCTACTCAGACCCCTCTAAAAGCTATAAAAGGACCAACTTGATTCAGCTTGCAATTATATTAGCCTGTTACATCAACATGTCATTAGCAAGTGTCAGAATCAAGAGTCACCCCTTTTCCTTGAAAAGGTAAAAATAGATATAAATGCAAAGCACCAAATTTTCAAGTATGGCCATAACATCCCTTTCAGATTTTGGAGGTCCAGTGTAAGAGGACATCATTATTTTTTGTAAATTTCAAAGTTGGCATGTCAGGACCCTCTAAGAAACAAAGTGTGTTTAGTAGGCATCTAGACTATTACTCGTTCATAGTTAAAAATAGATTCCTACACTTATTTTCAACACCTGATTTTATAATAAATACCTGTGGAAGAAAAAACAGGATGTTTACCCCAAAACTATTTGGTAGAAGCAAGGAAACCTTTGTTTGTGGGCATTTAAGTGAGCAGATGGAGAGACTGGGGAGCAGAAGAATCTGGCCAGTGAGGTTAGCAGGCTTTTCCACTGTGATTCATGGGGGTAAAAGAGCCTTGTCTTTGCCTTGGAGCTTGTCTTCACCTGAAAGAGGAGTGCAAATTTATAACATTTTCCAGAGTTGCTCAACATGTGGATACATTTAGTCCAGAATAGGATTGAAAGAAATGCAATGAAAAAGTATTTTGAGATAGAAGTGTAAAAATGGGGGGGGGGGCATGTTGAAATGGGATATTTTATACCTTTATAATTATTTTTATGATGAGAGTATAGGGGACAGATTAAGACATTTTGAATCTGGATGTTTTCATAATTATGAAGAATGGATTATTTTCTCATTACCTAAAGGTTTAAAAAATTTATTGTTCTCCCTCCCTCCTTTTTTTTCCTTTTTTGTTTTTCTTTCTTTTTTTTAAATAAACAGAGTTTTTTAAAAGACAAATTCCAAATACATAGCATTGTGTCAATTTGTTCATGATCCTCTATAGATTTTTGTGAGGAGTTTTTCATAGGTTCTTCTCAAAAGAAAAGCATAAACTTTTGACCTATTAAGGTTCTTTTAGTATGCTATGATCACTCAATCTATTTCACCATCCTGGTATTAATTTCAATGAGATACTGATTAAGAGTTATACCAATCTGTATATGTGTTAAATAAAATTATTTAGAAGAAAAGATCTTTTTATTGACTTTAGTAACTTTATAAATTTATGGAAAATGGAAGGACTATTACTTACTAGCTTCCAAAATTAAACCTCAGAAATGTAATATCACTTAAAACCAGCAAACATTAATTTAGCAAGTTACATTTAGTTTTATAGCAATAACAAACAAACCAATGGTATTTTGTATCTTACTATTAAATTAGAAAACAGTGATGTTTCGTAAGTGAATATATTTGTTGCTTCTTCTAATCTTTATAACAAATAATTGCTTAACTTACAAAATGCCATAGATGTGAATACAGAGCATATGACAATATCTCACAACCATAATTCTTCTGCATAAACTGCTTTTTTTTTCTGGCTCCACTAAACAGAGTGTCTTGGGTAGACCTGTTTCTGATACTCTACAGCCAATATACATCTGAATGGGTTAGGAGGTTCAGGCTGCCCCACAAACTCAGGGGACAAGGGTCATGGAAATTCTAGTTTTCCTGCAGAATTGGTACGGCTTCTTCCTTAGGATTTTATTAGGAAACTCAGAAAGGTTTATGTAAATTTAAACTACCTTGAAACAGCGAAGGGATGAGTTTATCCTATTAGGCTCTTAGCTTCTGACACCATCTACTTATTTTAGGACTGGATCTGAACTGAGCCTTCAAGGCTCTTTCTATCTCTATGTTTTCCATAAGACAGTCTATGAATGATTTCATTCATTTAGGGGAAGGAACATAAAACAATCCCTGCCTGCCCTTTGTCTTATCTTAATATAAAAACAACTGTACATCAGAGACATACTACACATGGACATGTATTAAATACTGAAAACTGAAAAGACCAAACTAACAGCATTGGATTCTCTTGTCACATCAATAAATATTTCACATATATTTATTACCCAAACTGTCAGTTTTAAGTCCATCAGCTTCTCCAAGGGCTCAGATTTTTTCTGTCCTCCATTGTCTCTCATATGGACTCTCTGCAGCATTGACAGAAAGCACACATGAGTGCCTCCAAGCTATGACTGTGCTACAGAGTAGAGTCTTTACAACCTTCATTCACATGCTGCCACCTCTTTCTCCTAACCTCCCTGCCTCCTGCTGTATTTCAGGCTATTTTTTGGTCCCTCCATCTCTTTGCTTGACATTTCAGGGTGGTTTTATTAAACACATTCCATGGGTTACCTGTACTCCACCAGGACTTGCAAGCCGCAGCCAAGACCTGTAGTTCTATGCACAGAGACCAAGAGATAACATAGAAAGGCCTTGCTGTGGCCCAGACTTCTGAGTAAGTAAGCACTGAGAACAAAAGTGAAGGATTGGAGGATGATGAACAACAAGAAAAATAGTGGTGATAGCCCTGCAGTCATCTGGCCAGTGTAAACCATTGCATTCCTCATTGTTGTCTCACTTTTTTGCTCCAACTCATTTTCACTTTTTTTTATGTCACATTAGTACTTATCATGTTATCAAGTGTTCTTCCCTAATACACTATACACTTATTATTAATCACACTTTGCAGTATATTTATAATTTAAAAAATCTAGATTTATAAATTGTAATAACTTACAGTAATTTATAATAATTTATAATTAAGAACTAGTATGCATTACACTATTAAAATAGGATTACACAGAATAAACAATTGGTGTTCTGTTTGTGGGCCAACTTTGTTATTTTTTTTAAAATTTAAAATAAATGTGATCAGGAGCGAGCACATGTGCGCACTCCAAAATGGATGTTGCAGCCTATGTGCTCAGATCCTAAAATGTAATCCTGTAGTTTATTTTGGTAAATATTACTTTTTCTGACTCCTCTAGCAAAAAATTTGACAGCTCTTTGGTCATAGATTAGAGTGTCAGTGTGCTATAGATGTCCAAAGTAATCTCCAAAGACCAGTCTGAGTAAATTTAACTACAAGTTTGGAAGATTCTTAAGCAAAGGAGCCCCTTGGAAATGGGGCCCAGCAACACATGTGGTAGCTTATAAGAGCTAAATCTGACACTTTTTATTTATGAGAAAGCTATTTATTTATTCTTTCTGTCAGACTTGTTTGTGGATTTGTAGGTTCCTGTTTTAATAACTTTGCTTTTCTTCTCCTTTTGTCTTCCTTGGCTGTGTTTTGGTAAGGTGGGGAAAGCACTGTTTTGCTTTCAAACACTCTTGATAGTGTCCTTTATTCAACTTATAAAGCAGCAGAAGCACAAAGACCAAAATTCAAAACAATTTTCACCTAAGAATATAAGCATATTTTTATACATCTTTCTCACCCTTTCACCTCAGATAAATCAATAATTCCCAGGGTTATTCCTGGTGATTTAGCAGATCAAGTTGTTCTCTTGCAAAGTCAGTTCTTTGGACCTATGGTAAATGCAATGAAAAGCAGCAGAAGGAAGAAATGCACTCCTACAAACTTGATATTCCATTTGACACTCATAAAGTTTACATGTATCAAATATTAAATATTTATTATTTGTAAGTTTGGGAAGAGTTGGAAAAAAGATGGGTTTTCTGTCTTTTCATGATAATGATAATAGAAAGAAAAATGGATAATCCACAAAGCTTTGAGGAGCTCATGGCAGTATCTTCATATTTGTTTTCCCATTTCAGTCCTTCAGCTGCCCTCAAAGAAAAGTGACTTCAAAGATTGTCTTTGATTGTTTTTCTATTTAATATAATAATTTGATATGTATCATGTCCCCACCCAGTATTTATATATATAATATGTATCCTCTGTTAACTTCACAGACTGGTGTGTAGGTGTACATCTCTTGCATAGGATATAATTTCCCTGGGTATTTTACCCACATCTGTGGTCCGGATTTCAGAATCACAGGATCACAGGATGGGTCAGCTTAGAAGGACCACTGTGGGTCCAGAGCACATGGCACAGGATTGCATCCAAACAAATGCAGTGAGGGAGACTCCACAGCCTCTGTGGGTAATCTGCAGAGAAAGTCACAGTGCTCAGTCACTGCACTTTAAAGAAGTTTTTTCTCACGTTCAGGTGGAATTCCCTGTCTCATGTCCTGCTGCCTCGCACCACTGAGCAGAGCCTGGTCCCTCCTCTGACCCCTCCCTGCAGGCACTGACAGACACTGATGAGGTCCCCTCTCAGCTGTCTCCTCTCCAGGCTGAACAGGTTTGATTCTCTCAGCCTTTCCTCACAAGAGATGTTCCAGTGCTGCATCACCTTTGCAGTTCCCTGCTGGGCCCACTCCAGGAGCTCCAGGTCTCTGTTGTGCTCCAGAGACCAGAACTGAGCAGAGCCTCCAGGTGAGACCTCACTAGAGCTGAGTAGCAGGGCAGGATCACCTCCCTTGACCTTCTGCAGTGCTCTTCCTAAGGTACCCCAGGTTCCATTGGCCTTCCTGGCCACCAGGCCACTGCTGGCTCATGGACAGCTTGTTGTCCACCAGGACCCCCAGGTCCTTCTCCACAGAGCTGCTTTCCAGCAGGTTGGGCCCCCGCCTGTGCTGGTACCCAAAGTTGTTCTTCCCCAGGTGCAGGAACTTGCAATTTCAAACTGCTATTTTCTGTCCATTTTTCCAGCCTGTTGAGGCCCTTCTGAAGTGCTGTACAACACTCTGGGATATCATCCACTCCTCCCTTCTTATTTGCCAGAAAGAGCACTAAAAGATTAATTTGCAGAAGAAATGACACTTCTGGAAAGGTTATTGAAGAAGTGGAAGACTACAGGATCTGCTAGTTCACTTTCACTCAGTCCGCCTCTTCTCCTCCTTCCAAAGGGAAACATAAGCACTGGAGGAAAAAGCAAAAGTTTTTAAAGTTGAATTTTTCTTTCCAAGTCAAGGAGAAAACTACTGAATGAGTGCCATGTAACTTGTCATGGTCTTGAGTGTTCTAACACATTGCCATGGATATAGCATCATATACCAGTTTACTTCTTGAACCCGAAATTAAAAATCTCTCTTGTAGATATCACATGGTCCACTCAGTTTACATGAATATAAAAGATAAGAGGTCTCCAACTAATTTTGATCACTGATTCATGTAACACATTCCTCCTCTGTCTCTTTCTAAAGATCACTGAAAACTTCACTTTCAACACATTAATTTGTTGTTATGAAACAGAGAGAAAATACCATAGAGGTAACTCCAGATGTCTCACGGCTTGACAAGCCTCTAAGGAGCTTTTGAAAATCGTAATTTTTTAAAGACATCTTTAAAAGCAGTTTTAAGTGTTTGCCCTAGCAGAGCAATAATGTTTATATAAAAATAGCTTGTAGGTCCAGCCATAAAGGCACCAACACCACCAGGATAGAATTACAAGGTGAATAAGTTGTGAAACCTTTTAACTGTTTTATTTTTTGACTAAGAAAATAATGATAATTAAAAAAAAAAATGTTAATTACTTCACAAGATGTGTTATTTATTTCACAAGCTTAACTCGACATGATCTCAAATCTTTCTTGTCATTATAAAAGCCCCCTGCTTGTGCAAATATGAGAACAGTGGGTTACTAGGTACTCATCCTAAAGTCATGATTCTTATTTTTAGGCTGAAAAATGATTTAAACAAAACAGCAATTTCCTTTTGCTTTACCTGTATAGGGTAATATCTAGGTTCCACAAAATTCTAGAGGAACAAGTTCAACTGCGACTGCTAAGGGTGACTGCTTGGTGCAGTCACTGGCAAAAGAACTGCCCGGGCAGCTAACATAAGGGATCTGGGAGATTCTTTGTTTCTCTAAGAGCACATGACCAAATGAACTTTTGAGTAGCGATAGAGCAGCAGATTTTATGGAGTAGGAAATGTCATCATCTATCTTATCTATTTTTATAATGACTATGTTATGATATTTCTGGTTCCAAGTGTCTTGGTGGGCTGCAAAGCAGTACAAGGAAAATGGTGCTGATCTGCAATGCAGTTTCAGGGGATGAGGATACTATTCCATTGATGTAACCATAACTCTGAAGGTGTTTGAAGGTTTCTGTGCAGGGAAGTTATGTTGTAGTATGTTTATTCAGCTCTGTTAAAATTGTTATTATTTCATCTGTTTGGTATGTTCCTGGTTCTCCCCCATTTACTCCTTTGGTTGGTTTCATTTGTCTGTTATGTAAACCCCTCCTAGTTTTCCTGAATGTTCCCTGTCCATCACCTTTACCCTGCCCCATCTCCCCATCCATCACTGTAAACCCCACCTCTCTTTCCAGACCCTTCCATGTATATCATCCCTTCCTAGACGTGTTATTGATTGTTATGTTGTATTCCTGCCTTCTTTGTATCCCCATTGATCCCTGACATTGTAACCTCCTCCCCTTACCCCTCCCTCCGTGAGCTCCCATTGGACCCTGGACTGTGCCCACCCCTGAGATAAAACCCAGTGCACAGAGGTGCTCAGGGCTCTCTTCGGTCCTGAATTCTCCCAGCCCAGACCCTTGTGTTCATTCCCCTCTCCTGATTAAACCTGTTCCTGGGAAGTACAGCCAAGTGAGTCTCCTCCTTCCTTTTAGCACCCCCCATGACACCTGATCTGGCAGAGCCCGGCAGGATTCGGTGCTCTGAAGGTTCTGCAGTGGGATTGCCTTTCCCCTGCAGTTCCCCACTCCTGGTGACTGCCCGTGCTGGAGTGGCACCGTAGAGCTAGCCCGGAGCTCCGGTGCGGCCAAGAGCAGCGTCAAAGCTGTGCACTGACATCATGTGTGACACCCATGCTAGTGTACATAAAACTGTCTCAAGTCTTGGTCAGTTGTGCTGCCTTCTGGCCTGTACATGCATCTCCATTTCCTTTGATGCTGGAATTCAAGGCGAGATTTTCCAGCGCAGTTTTCTAATGCCAAGGCAGTTTTGACATGCATTTCCACTCAAAAGTCCTGTTATATTGCAGAGTGGGTGGGATGTAGGGTACTGTATTTCTGTCCCAAAGTCCATCTTGAGCTTGTTTTCCTAAAATTACCACCCCATTTTCAATGCTGAGCACCTTGCCATTTGCTTCACCGTTACCAACTGCTGAGATGAAAGGCATCTCAAGTGCAGAGGCAAAGTCACTGTGAGACAGTGATTTTGGACTTAAGTTATGAATTAATTTGGCCAGCTGTTCCGTTGCCAATGACCAGACCAATTTGTTTTCTCTCAGAGACAGGGAACAGAATGGTATATTCAGCTTGTAATTAAAATATGAATTCTGCATCTGATTTAGCATTTTTTTAGTAGGGATCTAATACAAATAAGACACTTTGTTTGTAACTTAGACCACATGGTTCTGCAAAACTTATTAATACATTTGCCTTACCAGACTGGAACCAAAGCTGGTAAAGTCAACCGGAAACCTTTTTAGTGAATTTAGTGGATTTTGCATTTGTCAGTTGAATGTTGAGGTGTTCAGGCATAAGTTTTAATACCTCTATTCATGGGGATACATGAGGCTGCAACCACTCTGTTCCTGCTCAAGGCAAAAAAGGGCAGCAGCTGGGAAACACCGCTTTGTATTCTGATCTATGCACATATGTAGGACTTTGTATCCAGCTTCCAAAGAATATGATGGTACCTGAGCTACACTGCTCTTGTGTAAGAGCAAAACTCTTGTGTAGTCTTAATGAGACCAGAAACCTCATTTAGACACTGTAAGAACCCATCAAATTTACTTTCTAACAAAAAGTTAAGAAGCAAAAAATTATGATTTGGCTTACAAGACAGGGGAGAGAAAACCATTGACCCAGCCACCCTATTTTTTCAGGTGCACATGCTAAGGTTATTAGGATTTCCTAAATAGTCTTACTATCTGCACAGATAAGTTGTAACAAGGATGTTAAGCCTAAGGCTGACAAAATCAGCTGTAATGTTGAAAAAAAAAGAGATAAAGGGGAAAATAAAATAATGTTTGTTTTTAATTTTAAAAAAATCTTCAATTGGAATTGAAAACTTCGCGGTTTTGAGAGACTTCCTTACTATATGCCACATCTTTTTAAAATTGTTTTGAATTGCAGTACTCTGTAATGTTATCATTTCAGTGGTACTGCTGTGGCTTTGACCAGGTTTTCCTTTCAGAAACAAAGCCCTGTGTGCATGGTCTGGTGCCTGCTCTGCACAGGTGTAAAGAGCACGTGTACTAGGTGGGATGTGGATACTCAATGAGTGTCACCAGGTCTGCTGTTTCATTAGGCCTGATTCCAAGAGATCCTAAAAGTGCGCAGAAGTTTTAAAATTCTGTCCAGATAAAATTTCCAGAAAGAACAAGAATAGCCAGAAAAATTGTTGTGCTAACTACATTGGATAACTATTTCTTTCATGTTTATATTCTAGTAAGAAATGAGCTCTATCAAATATTAAACTACCTTCTTTGTAGAAGGAAGTAAATACTGACTTTTACACAATTTGAAAGGGAAAATACAACAGGTTAGAGTAACCTGCCTATCTTTACCCATTTCTGTAGAGCTATTCTGGGTTTATAGTACTATTTTTCAGTTCAGGATCACTTTTCAGATCAGGCTCAAGACAGAGCACTGAGAAAGAGCATATACATAACTCTTGATCAAGTGGAACAAACCAAGCTGTATTTCTCTATTCTAGTTACTAAAGGTCTCTCCATATAAAAGAGAAAAATCTCTAAGACACTGGGTGCAGGAAATCCAGGGATTTTATTAAGAGGAGATACCAAGTAATTTCTTGCTATGTAACTAAGCTCATTGTTTCATCTGCCATACAAACAGATACCACCTGTATCTTTGCTTTGCAACCACGTTTCCTAAGGTCACTTTGCTGCTGCCAAACATACAGAGGACCAAAAATGATATAAAAATATTAATATTTTAAAATTTACATTTACATCATCCATTTATATCAGCCATATTATGTTTTGTAATTTACTAGGTCAGATCCTTTGTAGATTAAGGTCTGGCCAACTCCTAGGATGCTCCATAAGCTCAGAAAAACAGTGCCTCTCACAGTGACCAAGGGTCTGGCCCTAGCACATTACCTTATAGCAGTATGGGGAGAAGGGACAGTTTGCTCATGAAATAAGATTCCAGCGCTTTTGTGGCTTGTATTTTCCAAACCCTTCTTCAAAGCCATCAAGGCTTTCTCTTTCTCACTCATCCAGGAGGAAGACAATGACTGAGTCTTCCTATTACTTAAAAGCATTCTAACATTATATTTAACATTACAATTTTATTTTTTTTTTTTTTATTTTACATGGTGAAAGAATATGTGTGTTCTCCCTTTTTCTACCATCAGGAAAAAATATTTTCAAAAGAAAGAAATAAGCAAGTTATGCCCATAAAAACTTCTCAGATCTTTAGGGACTTCCAGATGCACTCTGTTAACAGAAATAATAGAAGTATTTGCATCATGAGTATCATATCTGTGAGACATCACACTGTTTCTTGGATTAAGCCAATTTAAAATGTATTGAATGCTGATTTGTTGGTGTCATATTTAAATATCTTTTCTCAAGAGTACCATTCTGTATCTTCCTAGAGCTTTCTTTGATTTACTCCTATTCCTGTACCAATCCCAGAGTAGCTGTACCAATTTTCTTGTTGAAAAGCAATTGGTATTGAGAGAGCACCACGTGGATCCACCTAATGTTGTGTTCTCCACATGCAGTAGAATGGCAGTTATTAAAGAGGCTCACTCTTTAAACCTCTCTGACCAATAAACTCTATATATTTTCATCTTCTGTAGCCTGTAAATTTGTCAAGATTTCAGTTAACCTAGTCTATTGTGTAATGCCCATGTGGCATGTAATTAAGAGCTTAAAATGTTTTCATCTTCATTTTGATAGATGTTAATATGTACTGCAAAATACAGTACTGTAACCTTTCCTCCCACTAGTAATCTAATGCTGACTTTATGCAGAATTTAATTCTGAAATACCTACTATTTTTTCTCTATTTTTTCTGTCCAGCACAGCCAACAAGGCACAGCAGGAATACAGTGTCTCCAGTGTTCTGTCTCTGATCTCCCCAGAACACTCTGGCTTCACTCTGGCTTTCAGGCTGTGGCTCTCAGAGGCACTGCAGCACCACTGGAGTCCAGAACCCACACCAAAAAATAGCAAACTGTGCTGGAACTGTTGTGTTGGCCCCTGACTTTGAAGCACTTGTGACAGCACAGACATCAGAACCCTGCTGGCCTGTCACCTTTGAGTGCAGTAGAGCTGGTGTTGCTGTAATTCTGACAAACCATCCAGACATGCTCAGCTGCTGGTTATAATCACATGCTGTAACCACTTTTCTTGCTATTTGCAAACCCATTGTTCGTGAACTCTAGAAAAACAAAACTAAAAATTGGTTTAGGTGATAAAAAACAGTGCTTAGTTTTCTTCATATGAAGAAGAAGGATTTTAAAAACAAATGGGACTTAGAAATGCAACCATACTCTGGTGGCTTGGCCTAGGGATTCTTTAAACACTTATGAATACCTAGCCATGTTATAAACAATTAAATTCCCCGCCCATGTTGTATGTACACAAGATAGTTTGAATGTCATACAGAGCTCTTTGGAACAAAATGTAAACAGGCCTTTCCAGCTGCAGTGGGAGTCTCAGAAATCAAATGTCAAAGTGCAGGCCTGTGAAAGCTGTAGGGGATCACTGGGGTTTGTTCATCAGCTGGTGTGACCTGCTGTCTGAGAACTAAATTGACACTGCTCCAACTTAGTGGGTGAAGAAAATAAAAATACCTTCATTCTCCCCACACTATGAGAAGCAAAGTGGTGACTTAGAAAAAGGATAGCAGTAGAACAGAGAAAAATTAGTGCCTCCCATTGCTGTAGAAGCCAGCCACTGTCAGGGGCTGACAGTAAAAGGGCAGGCGACAGTGCAGTGCAATTCTGTAGGCTAGTGATATCAGCTTTTCCAAAGCAAATGAGGGGGCAAGAGGTAAGGATAAAGCCTAAACTTTGACCACCACACAAAGTGATGCTGTTCTTTCCATTCATCTCAGCTTAGACTGGAAATTTACAATCCAGCCCTTAGGGTCTGCTCTCTTGTTTAAGATTTGGTGGGTCACTTGTGATCCGGGCAGGCTAGGTCCATGGCCCAAGGCCAGTTATATGAGGTTCAGTAAACCAAGTCTTGCCCTTGGGTAACAACAGCCCCAGAAAGTGCTAAAGGCTGAGGTAAGAGTGGATGGAAAGCTGCTGGGTGGAAAAAGACCTTGGAGTGTTGGTCAATGGCAGCTGAACATGAGCCAGGGTGATGAGCCAGATGGCCAGAAGTGCCAAGGACATCCCGGCCTGCATCAGAAACAGGGCAGCCAGCCGGGCCAGGGCAGGGATTATACCCCGGTACTGGGCACTGGTGAGGCCACACCTCGAGTGCTGTGTCCAGTTCTGGACTCCTCAGGTTAAGAAAGATGTTGAGATGCTGGAGAGTGTCCAGAGAAGAGTAGTGGGGCTGGGGAAGGGTCTGGAGCACAAAAGATTCTTTTGAGGAGCAACTGAGGGAGTTGGGGTTGTTTAGCCTGGAGAAGAGGAGAGACCTTATCAGTCTCTACAACCTCCTGAAAGGGGGTTATAGCCAGGTGGGGATCAGCCTCTTATTCCAGGCAACCAGTGACAGGAGAAGAGGAAATGGCTTCGAACTTTGCCAGAGGATGTTCAGGTCAGACATCAGAAGAATTTCATCACTGAAACAGTATTAAGCATTGGAATGCTCTGGTTGGTGGTGGAGTCACCATCTCTGAAAGTCTTCAAGAAACATGTGAGTGTGCACCTGAGGACAGGGTTAATGGTGAACATGGTGGTGGTGCTCGACTGGACTTGATCTTAAAGATCTTTTCCAACTTCAGCAATTTTATAATTCTATGAGTGAGAATCTGCCTTGGAAGATGTTAGGATACAAAGGCTTTTACAGAGGAAAACTTTGGTGAAATAAGTTCCAGAAAAAGTCTTGCACAAAAATGGAAAATGAGTGGATCATTAGAAAATTGAAGGACAGCTGCAGGTTATAATCTGGAAATTGCTTTTCCAGAGCACTTCTTGGAAACAAAGGGAATGAGACCTTCAACTGACTCCTATCTATGTAAATAAATTAAAGGAAGGTTACAGTCCTCCATGCCTGGCACTATCTGGTAGGTACAGCTGATGTTTTTCTTCCTGACCTCCACACAGCAGTGCAGCAGCCTAGTCTGAGGAACAAAACTGGTTTTGTGATGGTTGCTCCCATGCAATTGGACAGAGAAAGGATGGTCAAAGATGGGGTAGTGCAGCTAAACTTTTCCCCTTTGAAATGAACAAAGCCATTCTACACTAAATTGTGTATGAAAATGACATCCATGCATAATCAAGGTAATGGCATACCAACATAAATCACTAGGAGGAAGGAACAACAACAAAAAATTATTAGTGATGGCTGCATGCAAGAAAGGGGTAATAGCATTCACAACACCAAAATATGGCTATATCATCCAGAGAGTAAAAAAGCTTCATCAGAGATGAGTGCAAGAATGTTTAGCACAGCCTTGCCTATAAACAGATAAACTGCACAAATATGGAAGATAAAAGAAAAGAAAAAAGCAACTAAAAGAGAAGATAAAATTTGCTTTGTTTGCAAGGCAAAGATAAAAGTACATGGATACAGGCCTGAAATGGGTTTAGCATAATGACAAACAGGGAGATTTGAGATGCACACTCCAAAAGAGGATGTATCTTGATAGAGAGAGAAAGTGAGTGTCAGGGAGAAGAACCAGTGAAGAGCAAACTCCAGAGGAGAAAACTAGAGCCAAGCATGAAAGTGTGCAGGGTATGTAAGATCAGAGACTTGAAATAAGTCTATGGAGAGTGCTAAAGATAGCAAGTCAAAGATGAAGATAAAGGAACCAGCTCTAAACTGCAGCTCTATTGAAAAGCTATAGGAGCTCTGAATCCCTCAATTTTTTGAGGAAACAGTTGGGGTGACAATTTCTGCATTATGAAACTTGATCTCCAGGAGTTACATGATCATATAGAGAATGAAGGATTTAATTTTAAAACTCAGTTTTTTGTAGTTTAAATTGGAGGAAAAAAATAAGTGTTCTGCATAAATCCTAAAAAAATCCAACAGCAGACAGCAATCAGTGGGAAGGAAATTTATTCAGCTGGGTATTTTTACGTGATTATAAAGCAAATGATATTATTTCTGAGCATTCACAGACTTACCTATTCCCCAGTCCCTCTTTGAGGACAGAAGTTCAGGGGACTCTCCAGTCCTGTTTCATACCCCCTCACAGCCCAATGATGACTGCTTGCTTGACATAGGTGTTATGATGGAACATGCATTGGAAGCATAAAATACATACTCCAAAAGAATTATCCTGAAAAAAAACTTGCAGAATCACTGAATGGTTTGAGCTGGAAGGGACCTTTAAATGTCATCTAGTCTGGCCTCCATAAGCAGGGACATTCTCCACTTGACCATTTTGCTCAGAGCTCCATACAACCAGACCTTGATTGTTTCTGTGGATAGGGCATCCCCAGCTACTCTGAGTCACCTGGTTCAGTGTTTCACCACCCTCAGCATGAAAAATTTCCTCCTTATATCTAGTCTGAATTAACCCTCTTTCACTTTAAAACCACTAGCCCTTTTCCTATCTTTACAGGCAGTCCTACTGTAAAAAAAAAACCTCTTCAAAGGAGATAGCCATGTACAAACTTACATTCCTGGGGTTATCCCAGGAACATATTTTTGCATTTGAGAAGAGGGGATGCTATAACAGAACACACACAACCACACTCCCTCACATGCCTTTGAAGTAAGGGAATGTGAAATGAAGGGTTCTGCAAGTGTTGGGATTTCCCTTATGCAGTATAACAGCACTTAACAACAAGAGAGGCCTTCCTTATATTGGAGGTGCTTGTGTAGCACCTCCAATAATAAATAAAATAATCCAAAAAATGAGAATGAGTGATGAAGAAACAGGACACCCTAGGGCTGTGCTGAGCTCATCCAAGGTTGCCCTGTGGCTGGACTGCTCTGTCTGGCACCCGTACAGCCAGATGTGACTGTACTGACTCTGCTTTTGCTCACATGGGCAAATGACAGCAAAACCCTGAAAAATTACTCCCATTCTGTGAGGAAATGAGAAGATAACCTGAGGTATCTGCAGCAACTGGCAATTCCATTTGCTTTTCACTGTATTCCAGGATAACAGTCTTATTTTCTACTTGGCTACCAGTGTCAATCAGCTACTAATAAAAAATCAAAATAAGGTCCAGACTTGTGATTTCATGCTGTGACAGTGCAAAGCTTGCCAGCTAATACCTGAAAGCAAGTGGCATGTTATCCCAGGGGAAATTTGGGTTCTCCTGTGCACCAGAGAATCAGTACTGACTTCTTGGCTGTAGCAGACTGTAAAGAACATTTGGGTGGAACATATGGAGACAGACTGCGATTTTCTATCAGCAAGCTGAAGTTCTGGGGCAGGGTGTTGAAGAGCAGAGAAATGAGCAAGAGCACATGTCCTTTATGCTGTGGCCTAAGCCTGGCGCAGCACGGTGGGGAGGACACCGGAGCAGGCTGGAATGCCAGGATTGATGGCTACCTCATCTCTTTACTAGGGCAAAACTAGGAGGAGGTGAAACAGAACAGTGTAGTTTGTGAAGTACTGATGGTAATTTTAATTACATATATATTGATATAGTAAATAATTATAATAATATCTATAATAATAGGGAGGTGTGTGTGTGTGTGTGTGTGTGTGTGTGTGTGTGTGTGTGTGTGCATGCGTTCGTGTGTGTGTGTATATATAAAATTAGTCCATTGGTAATCCCAGTGTCTTTCTGTGAGTGTTGAGGCTGGGACAGTGAGTTTAAGCATAGCACATCTCTGTTATCACCAGCCTTGTCTGGCTGCTTTTGGTCATCTGAGGCATGTCCTTAGTGCACCCAGCTGAAATAAGTGGCTCCTCCAGATGAAAACTGTCATGTAAGGTCAAATTCCAAATCTTTAGCTATGAAACTGGAACAGGATGAGACTGACTTACCGTATTGGACATTAGAGCTGAGCTAGGCTTAGCAAGATTAGTATCTACTCTGTATGCAGCACAAGGGGACAGAGTTTGTCTGGAGCATGAGTTCTTTTCACCTCAGGAAAATCTGCAGAAAATCGGACACAGTGCAGGGAAGTGATGGCCTTGAAGCAGGAAAGAGCAGATAGGTGTTAGACATCAGAGTTCTGACACATGTGAGTGACACAGCTACAACTGCAGTGGCCTGGAACATGCAGAAGAGCAGCAGAAGGTCCTGGTACTTTCCTGAGGAACATTTAGGAAAAAAAATTGTAGGGTGAATATTTTAATCTACCTCCCCTGGATGTGCAGAAGTCCTGTTTAGTGGTTTATTAAACATTATAGTGAACTGGACAAATCCATTTTAGTTCTTGTTTGCATTATGGCAAAAATCAGGGTATCTTCAGGTTAATGCAGCATAGCACAGATGTATAGTCTGTTTTTGTTCCTGCTTTGCAAAATGCAGAAAATATATGACATGAAATAATACTGTGCAGATGGAGAGATACACTGGAATTTATTCTTCTTTATTGACACTCAGTTTTTCTTCAAAGAGCTGCCTCAGCTTCATTCTAAAATTCCAAAGTCAAGTAGATGAATTAGTGGAGGAGAAGTTTCCTGCATTTCCTAATTTAAAGAGCCCCATCCACCCCTGGGAAAATACCAATTTTGAAAAAATATTTCCATTTTTCAAAACAGCATTTTGAAATTAACCAAAGTGCCTTTTTCAAAATGTCAGTGCTTAGTTTCAAATTTCTGGTTTAACTCAGACTTAATTTTCTCTAATGCAACAAGGAAGTTCCTAGAGAGAAAATGTAAATCTTTTCTTGATGTTTGATTTTAGAGAAATCTGCAAAAGAGTGAACTCCAAGGATAATTTACAGTTCAAGAACACAAATTATTTTCTATGGAACATATAATGATTTGTTTTCCTGTTAAAATTTGTGTCCTTGTTATTTCTTTTTGCCTTCTCAACATTTCTTTGACATAGCTTCAAGTTAATAATAATCTATCCAACCTCACAAACAAGCAAAAATTTAGACTAAAGCCAGTGGGAAGTTTGCCATCAGTGTTGATAAGGACAAGGTGCAGCCTCAAGTTCATTACCTCTGTAATTTTATGTTACTATTGTGTTTTGTCTGACTGCGTATTAACCTGATTCACATTTGATGCTAGATATTCAGATTCCACCATTCTCTTAAATTCAGGCCATCAGACTGTGACTTCATCAGTGAAAAGCCACTCATGTTGTGTCCGGAATTAAATCCAGAAAAATCTGTGTACTTTATTAGGAATTAATCAGAAGGGCAAGCCTAGGAATATGATCTATTACTTTGTTTTCCTGCAGTGTTTATATTATTGTTCTCTGTTTCTCTGTTTTCCTGCTGCATAAATAAACCCTTTTCTTTTTATCTTTGAGGTATTCATGTAATAAAAATCTAATTTTTTCATATAATCAGTTGCCATTTCTCTTGTTGCATGGTATTTTATATGTTAGATTCTCCAATTCATATAGGAGGTAAGACAAAAGAATGAACCCTATCCACAGAGAAACTTTTTCATTGAGTGCAAAGCACCGTGAAGCTACGGGGGGTGTAATTGTATAAATAATTTAAAAGGCAAAGAAAATAGATGTGGAATGCAATTGCTGAATGTACACTTTTTGTCAGATGTTTAATATTTTTTGTCAAGGGAATGAAGTTACTTTTATTCTACTGCTTTTTATTCAAGCTGCTAAAAATACACACACAGACACACAGACACAGACACAGACACAGACACAGACACACAGACACAGACACAGACACACACACACAGACACAGACACACACACACACACAGACACAGACACAGACACAGACACAGACACAGACACACAGACACAGACACAGACACAGACACACACACAGACACACACACAGACACTCTCTTTCTTTCAAACACAAAGAACAGCATATGATAGCAATAAAAGACAAAAGTACTTTCTTGCATTAATTGTACTGTCTCCACCTGACTGACCCTATCTTTGGTCAGTGTCTTTGTCAGTGAATCAATGTTATATTCTCTAAATTTCTAGTAATGTAAATATGCTAAGCTGGCAGGTAATGATACTGGTGGAAAATGTATGTGAAAAGAAGCTTCAGTACTCTGAGGAAAAATCTCTCTCTTCTCTATCCGCTGCTCTCCTAAAGATACCAGACATGAGTCTGGGGCTGCATCCCTGTCCTGCAGCAGAAGGTTCCTGCCCTTCTGTACAGAGATACTACAATCATGAATATGTTGCTGTTTGCATCTGTTTCTGTGCTGCAATGATCAGCAACAAAGAAAAATCTGAGTGTAAAACCATGCATATGGAAATGGAAGTTTCTGTCACAGATCAGGAATGCAGATGGGGTTTTGGACACGGAAAATGTGTTTTGCCTAGAGGAGCCCAATTGTTACAGATGAGCAAAGATACAGCATGGCCACACAGTACCAGAACTCAAAGAAGTCCTGCTGCCCTGACTTGTCCATGCACAGATGGTCTTCAGCCAAGCTTGTGCAAATTTCTCTGTGTAATGCAGGTATTTCAGCCAAGGATAGGCATGTTAAAGTAGTTCTCATTTACTAGGACAGCAGACTGTTTACAGCAAAGCAGTGCTAAGCACACATTTTACTGCACCAGTTTAAGATGACAGTGTGAAGAAGGCTGCCAGGAGGGTCACTGACTGGCAAGGGAATTGCAGTATTTTGGTTATCTCATGTTAATTCCCCTGTGGGTGCTCATCTCATTTACTCCCTGTGGAGGAAACAGCACATTGGCAGGTTATCCCCTCATCACTGCAATGTAACCTCAAAGAAACCCTGTGGCACTCAGCTGGATGTGCTGAGACCATAACCAGAAGACATCTCACAACCTCCCACCCAGCCCCCTAGTCTAGCTTTGGCAGAAAAAAGTGAAGCATGACTGATTGTCATGTGGAAAGTGACCATCAAATAATAGGTATTTAATGGCATTTGTTCTGAAGGTAACTCTGAAGTCTTCAGTCTCAGATTTATGCCCAGATTCAGATTAAACAAAATCTCCTTTCTTAAAGTTTTTACAGCAGTTGTGTGAGGAAAAAGAGATTTGTGGGGGGTATATGAGGAAACCTGCTGTTATTATATATGGGCATTATATTATACCCCTGCACATCCCATGGATCAGTTTTCTTTGTGAAAAGTACTTCTGAGCAGCCCTATAACCTCCATCACACCAGATCTGACTTCTCAGAAATCTCTGCACAGACTTTACTGGATAACCCTTTCTCCTGTAGCACAGGGCCTACTGCAGAAGGATGGAAAGCTGTGCTGTATCCAATTTACCATCTGGTAAATAGGACAGACACATATTCTTCCTGTGGCAGAACACTTGCAGTAATACATTTTCAGGGGAACTGCTTGGACTGAACAGGCCTTTGCATGACAAACTTAGCAGTTAGGAGATTCAGTCGCTGTGTTCAAGAGCTAAGTTTTGTTCTTGGTCTGAGTTTCCATGCCCTGGTCCCCTTTCCACTGTTGCCTGTGGTTGGTAAAGTGCTCGGTGCTGTTCTATTAAACAGCTCCTGCACACAGCCTGACTTTGTATTCCACATATCCATAGACATTGCCTGATGAGAGGGGGCTTTGTGCTGCCAAGAGCTGCTGGTTGGAAAAATATTCCTGATTATGTATAGTGCTATTGTTTCTCAATACCACTGCTTAATCAGCAAAGCTGCATCCTAACTTCTGCTAAAATATTCAAGGAAAATGTGTATGTCAGCAAGGGGTCCTAAGCAATAAACCCTCAATGGCCCAAGAGCTGGTGAGCAACAGAATCAAGATGTACAAGATGTACACCCCCTTCAAAAAGGCACGTAAGAATATTTAGAAGAACTGAGAGTTTTCATTTCCTTTTCTGTGAACCTCATATCAGGTGCTGAGGAGGCACTCACCTAATGCACTTCAATGCTAATTGAGGCAGTTGAAGTCAGTCTTCCATGGGAGATGAGAAAAAGACAGCAGCTGACAACAGCAATGGGCTGGGAAAGGCATTGAGAGGCCAAAAGAAGCACAAAGATGGAGAAGCTGTGAAGTAAGATCTGAGCCTTGATCTTCAAAGTGGAGGTTAGGTATTTAAAATTGAAAGTAGTGATGAACAAGAAGGAACCTTTGGAAGAGGGGTTAGGTTTAGCAACAAATGATCACAAGTAGAGGATCTATACCAGTAAAACTGGTATAGAAGTCACTGAGAGTCCTTGCCCTAGATAAACTAACAATTGATCTGATCTTCTTTTTTCTTTAGGAGTACCTAATATTCAACCCTTATTGTAAATATTACCATACCACACTGAGAGCCCTATGCTCCAGAGGCATAAGATCAATTCCATACTGCAGCTTCTATTGAAAATAAGTAAGATCCTACCCTTTGCAGCAAGAAGGAAAGCCTATAAAAGTGAAGGTAACTAGTACAAGTAGCTGGAATATATGGTAATGAAGCTTATGAGCTACCCCTGTATTTCAGTGACAGTCTTACTTCAGCACACTGCGTGTCTCAGGGAAAACACCCATGGTATTGTAGGACAAAAAAGGGTGCAAAAGAGCCCTGGAACAGGCTCACAGGACTGAGAGGGGTGTTCTCAATCATTCTTCTGAGTATTAAAGGCAACCATGGAAGAAAATATCAATATGATGACACCAATATCCTTTGGGAACCAGGAAGAACAAGCTACCAAGAGCCTAGCTCTGCCTATCAGCATCAGAGATGATAGATATAGGGTCAGTTCATTGAAAGAAGGGGAATTGTTATACACATGATACTGTGTTTAGAAGAACCTTTCTGCTTGCCCTGAAGTAGAAGAAAACTCCCTCAGATCAGTGTCACACGTGAGTTAGTGAGGGTCTTTGACTATCTTCATAGAGCTGTTTCATGTTCAGTGCCTACCTGCAATGTCACTGGAATATTTTGGACACACTCTCATGCTGCATTACCATTTGACAGTCCCCAGCTTTTAGGCCACCCTCAGTGACCCTGAAAGTGTTTTACTAGGAAGGGGTTACACCCACATAAGTGGTAAGGGAACTGAGCTATGGAGAAATGACCTTCTGGAGCCCTCCCAGCCTTGGCAGCGTCAAAACTACTTGGTGGAATCCAGATCTCTGGGGTCTTCTAGGACTGGAGGGTGCTTCTGTTCCATCTGCACCACTGAAGTTCTTTAAGACATCACAAAGGCCACCTCTGAATGTTTCCTGTGTTACAGAGTTCCTCATCCTTAACATAGGAGATCTAAAGGCAGAACAGGCACTGGAAGATTTGAATATAAGCACTTGGGTCAAAACAAGCATTTGCCTGTAGCTTAGTGGAAAGATTCCAGTACCTGAAAAACTGTCACATCTGATCTTCAGTTAGTTTTTCTGTGTCTTTTCCTGTCTTCTTATTCCTTTAGAACTGTCTGTGTAGCTATTTTGACAGTAACTCCTCAAATCTGCTTTTCAAAAAAAAAGCTGGATAAGACACTGTCTGTTGAAACAAAATAAAACAAAACAAAAATAGCTCAGATTAACCCTGGGTCATTTTGCTAGCAAAAATGAAGGAAATGAGCCATGGAAGAGAAGGATGGATGGGAAAGGGAGGGTGCTGGAGAATGATACTTCATTTTACAAACATCAAGATACCATCTGAGTGTTGGCAACAAACTTGAATTCCTAAGGCTCCTATGTGGTGGATATGTCTAATGTCTGAGGCAGGAATAATCAAGAGGCTGCTCTAATACTTGTGTGTCATCTGCAAAGCAAGCACATCAACCCTCATTGCCAAAGCTAGTCAACATGGATACCTAAGTTAACAGTCTGTCAATTCACAAGCATTTCCTTGGATGCCTAAATGCAATTTACTCTCACCCCCCTTCACATAAAACATAAACATGACACTCACCATATCTGTCCATAGTAGGGTCTCTGGGTAAAATTTATCTCAAAAACAAAAAGAAGGGCCTTATGCAACAGGATCACAGTTCCTCGCTTTTCCTTTTGTTTTTAAATGCAGAAAAACAAATATTTATTTTGTGATAGATTAAGGATGTACAACTGCTAGCTTCACAGTGCAATGCAAATTAAATCTTCACCCAGTGGGCTTAGATGGAATTTACAGGGAGCAACATAAATAAAAAATTTATTATTCACTACTTCATTGCTTATTTGCTGTGAAGGATATAACAGTTTACTGTTCAAGTGGCTTATGATTTCAGAGTGCAATAAAAATGAAATCAATGGCCAATATGTCCAACACTTACAAACAATTCTTTATGAAATAAAACCTTATTTCCTATGGTGCCTTTCATAGCAACTGTATTCCAACGAGTTATGCATACTGAAAGAATCCGATTACAGAGATAATAAATAGGGAAGGGGAGTATAATGAAAGAGATACTGGGAGACAGGGGAGAAACATAAATAATATGCTACAGAACCAATGTTTCTCTTACTTAGCTTTGTACATAATGATTACCTTGGTGGGATTCTGCTGGAAGAGGTAAAAAATCCAGCATGGTTCATTTTCAAAGGCCACAATCAGCAACAATTTATCAGCTGCTGCACTGGAGGATATGATAATGTTTAAAGGGCATCAAATCAGGCCCATAAAAGCTAATGGAAGGCTTTTTCTTTCTGTGTGTATTGGATCAGGCCTGAGTGTACATATTAAACCAATAATACACATCTCTCTTTTTTCTTTTTTTTTTTTTTTATCTAGATCTCTACATCAAAAGAACAAAACTCCAAAAGGACTTTTTCAAGAATGGCAACAAATCACCAAAGGAAGATAAAAACTCTTTTAACTCTGCAAAACTGATGTCTTTCTGGCACTTTTTATTCCGGTGCATTTCACAAGATACTTGGAAAAAAATGTGTTTTCAAACTGCAAAATAAACTTAGTAGGGCAAAGAAAAGGAAACTGTTGCATTCTTCTGAAATGCAAAATGCCGTAGTTGACTAATTGAAATACTACCCCAATCAGGCAAACATTTTCTAATATGAAAATTTAAGTCCTCAACCCATTATAGTGAAAAACAACAAATATCTGCAAAGAGATCTGAGCAAAACAAAAAGAAGTGTTAAAAATACTGTCCTTAAACTAACATATTTCAGCTTCAAAATCTACTTCATAAAGGCTTGGGACAGACTCAGTTTTCAATCTGGCAGAACAAGTATGTCTACAGGTACTTAAAAAAAAATACAGTAATACAGTTTCATTTCTTTTTAAACATTTTTATGTTGATTTCACAGATAATCTATAATGGTTTTCAAACACTTACAAACGTAGCGGATTTAAATATAAGATGTGCAAACAAGAGACATTTTTTAATGTCAGACTGGGGAAGGAGATGCTGGAGAGCAGTGCCATGGAAAAGGATCTGGGGCTGTGGGTCCATTTGGGCAAGTTGAACAGGAGCCAGCAGTGCCCTGGCAGCCAGGAGGGCCAGCCCTGTCCTGGGGGCATCAGGGACAGCATCACCAGCCAGGCAAGGGAGGGGATTGTCCTGATCTGCTCTGGTGGCCTCACCTCAGTGTAAAACAGACATTAAACTATCAGAGTGTGTTCAAAGAAGGGCCACAGGAAGGGTCTAGAGAGGAAGCCATTGAGGAGTGGCTGAGGTCACTTTATCTGTTCAGCCCTGAGACCTCATTGCAGTACAACTTTTTCATGAAGAGGAAGACGAGGGGCAGACACTGATCTCTTCTCTGTGCCAAGGGAATGGCCTGAAGAGGTCAGGAGAGGTTCAGGTGGGATCTTAGAAAAGGTGCTTCACCCAGAGGGTGGCTGGGAGCTGGAACAGGCTGCCCAGTAAATTTGTCACAGCATCAACCTGAAAGAATTCCAGAATTGTTTAGGCAATGCTCTCAGGAACATGGTGTGACTCTTGGGACTGTCCTGTGAAGGGATAGGAGTTGGACTTTCATGACTCTTGTGGGTTCCTTCCAACTCAGGATATCCTATGATTCTATGACATAAAAAATGGTTGCAAACGATGTTGGAGCACATTTAATCTGAAAAACAGAACATTAGTAATCAGTAAAGAAGTAAATATCTAAGTAAGACCTCTGACAGGACCAGCCATGGGGGAAGATTAAAGATGTTTCCACACGTAGCTGGACTGGGTCTGGGTGAGGTGGAGTCCCACAGAAAGCCAGATTTACAGCTCATGAACCTCTATTTCCACTACAGTTTCACAAAATACTGCTGAACTAGCTTTTCAACAGTTTGGGTCTGTTCAAAACCTTCCCTTCAAAAGCTTCACAAGAATCTTCTTTCCATTCTTGTCTCAAACATCTTTCACTCTTTGTTTCCTTCATATTACTAGATTTTCTTCTGCTGTCCTAGATTTTGCTTCATTCTAACTTGAAGGTCAGTATCTAAACTATTTCCTCAACTATTCTCTTATCACTACACAGCAAATTTCCCCTCAGGACGCATTGTGCAGCCAGAGTCTCCGGTGCCTTTTTCACCCCAGGCATGCTAGAAAGTCTCCCCTGAGATATGTCATAAGTAGAAGTATGAAGTCAAAGAACCCCAGACTTTGGCAGAAACTGCTGAGAACATGCTGAAAATATGAAAATATTTTCACTCTCCAAAGGGAAGACAACTTTGTGATAGGCTTGAGAAGAAGGAAGAAAAAAAAAAAGAAAAAGAAAAAGGAAGCACTAAAAATCTCTTTGCCAACAAGGAAGACAAGCTTTGTTAATCTATTTTATTTTAACACTGAAATATCCATAAAAGTCCTAGGCTGTTATTTTGGGTTGTCTTAGTTTATCTGGCTATCTGGGTTTACAAAGACACCCACTTCCCAAAAAGACGCTGATTTTTAAGAAACATTAACTAGAGAAGACAATCCCCCATCTTCATTTGAACTTTACCAAAGGCTCTACAAGACAAGGCTGTGGAAACACAAAGGTTTTCCTTTCCACTAAAACACAGCACACTAAATGATTTTTGTGTTTTATTATTTTCTCAGTCTCTATCTGAGCAAGTACTTGAAGGGAGATCCACTGCAAATGATGTAATAATTAAGACCTAAGTCCTCTCTTAGTAATCTAAATCTAGTTTCTGTGGACTCTTCATCTCTTTTAAACTGGTGCCATGTAGACCCTCATGGGTCTTAAAGTTGAAAACCATCAGTTAGAAGAAATAGAGGCCACAATATTGGCTCAGGTGGTTTTTAGCCTAATATGGAAAGGCATAACCAGGTCCAGGGCCGGAGTAAAAGTGGGAAAATTCCATGTGGAGACATCTACACATTTTCAGAAATGAGAGCAATTAGTTAGCAGATCAACACACCTAGGATCACAGGGGATTTTACAGTCTTCCCTGCACTTTAGGTATCTTTCTACAAGCTGTGTTATTCTCAGCAAACACTTCATCTGTTGAAATTTTCTAAATACTTGCACTAAATGCATGGCCTCTATCCCTGATCAATACTAAAAGCATGTCAGAAAAAAGTTCTTGTAATTCTTCACATTTATAAAATAAAATTTTAAAAAATCAAATCCAGTCTATTACAACACTTTTGAGTAGTATTCTGACTGCAAAAGGAAAAAAAAATAGTTTTTCACTGTAAGTGTAGTTTAGCAACGTTTAGGACAAAGTGTCCCAAATTCAGCTGCCTAGATAGTGCAAAAATGAAATTCCAGGGCACTGTGATAGCTGTAGAGTCAATAATTGCAACAAGTTTTAGCTCACAAATCCAGCATTCTCACCCTTAAACCAGGAGCAGCAGCTCTTGGCTTTTGTTCAAATAATAAAAAAATAGAGATACTCAGGCAGCTAAATCTCCATATCCTCAGTGGAAGAGTTATTAAGTGCATCTTTGTATGCTAAGCAGAGCAACTTGTGTATCTGTGGGTGTCTTCCTTATATATATTTAGAGAAAGAAGAGTTGAAATTTTGAAAGAAAAAGTCTTATTTAGAAATACAGTACCCCAAAAGAAACAAAAAGTCCCAAACACTATTAATAACAATTTGGGACCAGCTTTGTAAAGAACCTTTGTGTGTGAGCTGTGAATAGCATTACAGCCCAAGAAGCACCAGATCCTAAACTGTTTTGTTCATTCTAATCCCCTATGGTCCAATTAGGCTTTCACAACTTGCTCAACTGGAATCCTTGAAGGAAGTCCAGCTTCTAACAATAAATTCCCACTGAAATCTAGTTTAATCGATGTGCTTTGGAATATTTAACTTCTTCTCCAGTATTTCTCAAGCATCAGCATACAGATTAATAAAGAATTTCTCTTTAGTAGAACATGTTATTTTAGGGATGAGAAACTTTCGTGGCTGAGAGAAGTGCTGGTTGAGCAGAATGACTGCAATCGCTGGGTTTGTGGGACATCTAGTGGGAAAAAAAGGTTACTGTCATGGGTATGCAGTTTCTCAGACACGCCGCTCAAGGAGGATAACCCTGCAAGCGTACAATGTTGAGCATAATTGTGAGATGCATGAGGCTGCTTCCACCTGAGCGCCTGGGAGAAAAGTCATCTGCTACCCTACATCTGCTTCATCTGAGCCTGTTTCCCAGAGCATAAGCACCCCTCTGCTTTTCCACTGCAGCCTGGCAGCACATACACACACTAGGAGAGGCATCCATTCCCTCTGCTGGCTGTGATCTTGCACGAGGTAACGTGGTTAAAAAAGCGGCGAAGGTAGACCAGCACAGATTTTGTCATGGGCAGAAAACTTCGGCATTTTACCAGAATCCTGAACAGCCTGTACACTCCCATTGCTATTTCTCCCAGCCATAAGTCAGTAAGCTGTCGTGGGTCACCCTATAGGTTTACCCAATTTAGCATTCTTCTCCTGAAACAGCCCTTAAAGAGCCACAGGTCCCAGTATACCTTCCCAGACATTCCTGTCACAGAAACGACTGAGCTTCCTCTTTGTGTCAAACAGATTTTTTTTCCATTCAAGGAACAAATACTATCTTTTAATCCACACTACCATCTGTCATTCTCAAAGTTCTGCCAGTGTTTTCCACACTTCAGAACCTATTATGAAATACATCATTTTGATGCTAAGTCTCCCTGTTCTGTGTCATTATGAAATAGAATCATTCAGTAGTTTGAGTTGGAGGAGACCCTTAAAAGTCATCTTGTCCAACCTTCCTGCAATAAGCTGGGACATCCTCCACTGCTTGGTCAGATCACTCAGAGTCCCATCTAACCTGATCTTGAATGTTTCCAGAGGTGGGAAGTCCAGCACATCCTATTCCAGTGCCTTACCACCTTCCTTGTAAAAAAACCTTTCTTCCTCATGTCTAATTTAAATAGATCATCTGTAGTGAAACCCGTCTACCTATAGTCCAGTGCAAAAGACAATTTATCCCCAAAGATTAGGCTCTCTTCCTACATATCTTCTCTGTGTTGTTCTATTTAGACATCTCTTCTTTTTCTCTCTCTCTAACATACCTTTCTTTGTAGATAGCAGAATCTTTACCTGTTCAGTTGACCTTCAAACTGATGCTGCTGCAAATCTTGGTTCATTTTGGCCACCTTTTGAAATCTTTTCTTTTTTATATTACTTCTGCTATGTCCTCTCAATGACAGCAGTTCTGAGGTGAAAACAGTTGTCAGGGTATACTCACACCATGAATTTCTGTAGTAGCATAGTGGTATTCCCTTTTCCTTACTTTTCCTTTCTCAGTAATGCATATTATTGTGCACTTATGCAAAATCTGCCATCTTCTTCTCACTCCCTTTTCCTACATAATTTATTAATATGTCAGATAGCACAGGTCCTAGGATCCCCAGAGGATTCAGAAATCAGACTTCCATTCCTACTCCATATTTCTACCTATAACTAGTTATCAGTCTATGAGGAACATTTAATCTCATTCTTTTATAGATTAGCAGGGGTTTTTTTGACTTTTTTTTGACTTGTTGAGAGTCTCCTGGAGATAAGCACATGCTCACATAACCAAGAGCTTCATCAAAGAGACCCAACACAATCCTGAGGTGCTACTTTCTTCCTGTAAAGTCACACCTAATCCTTCTCCACTATGGCATATCAATTCATATCTCTACTAAATTTAATTTGCAGAGATGCCATGGAGCCTGAATTGAGTTTCCCTGGGCTGTCTTTTTTGTCACACTCTCTAGTATCATCCCTCACAGACAGTGACTGCCCCAGGCAAGAGCAAACCCAACCTGGAGGTATCACACTGCAAGAACAGAGGCTCAGCTGCAACCAATTTATATATCCTGAGACTAGGATGATAGGTGTCCATGTCTGAATGCATATTTGATGTCTCTAGTTCTTTTTAAGATCCCCATCCTTTTTCTCTCAGAAATAATTTACCATTACACCAATGACCACTGGGAATAATCCCAGCTCAGGCCATGACATTTTTCCCTAATTTAAATGTGCTCAAAAAACATAAACTTTACCTGTTAAATACAGGTAAAAAGGAGCAAGGTAAAATGAGTAAGAGTTGCTCCTGTTCCTGACCCTGGACAATTCTCCATTCAGTCTTGTATATCTGGGCTCTCCCCTTCTGCCCTCAAATCTCTCTTCAAACATAATTCTTTTAGAATCAGATCAAACTTCACTTCTGCACAATTTCTCAAGTTCCCCAGAGTAACATGTGTGTTGGGATGCTTGCCTGTCTTCATGAAACAGCTAATATTGGAAATAGAGCACTTAATTTTTTTTATATTGTAAAGTCAAGTAAATACAGGAGTGTAATTTCTTTCTTTCTTATTTGAACAATATGTCCTGCAAAGACCTTTCTTTCCTTTTTAAAATATAGTTCATGAAACAGGAGAGTTTATCTCATTTTTCACAGTCACTGCACTAGCAAGGTTCACTAATAAACACTGATGTGTTAAGATTAAGGGAAAACATTGACTGAAAGATCAGCTTTGTGTCATGCTTTGAAGGTGACATCTGGCTTTGATAGACTGCTGCAGAAATTCTGGGATGGTTCAAAGAGGCTGCCCTGACTCCAGTTGTGAAAAACACTCATTTACAGGCACCTTGCAAAATAAGAGGAGAATAGAGCATGTTGCATCTGCCTTTTTTGCCACTAGTCATTAAAAAAAATAATGGCTGTCAGATGTATTCAAGTAGTTAATTGAGCATTGCTTGTAATAAGATGTGTTTTTAATGCTAGAAGTTAGCCATGCTACTGCTAGCAAAGGGGAATTCAGACCATGTCCTCATACATCAAATCTCTGCTATGTTGTTTATGAGCAGCAATTTGAGATCAGGATTGGATTTGTAGAGGTATGTGAATTGTAAACAGTTTGCAGAAATGGCAACCAAGATTCCAGCATGCTTACTGTAGGCCAGGAGAGGTTTGTGAGGCCTTATTGTTCTTTAAACTTAATTACCAGGTACAGTTAAATCCTAGGCCAGATTTTTATCTTGCATCATGCAAGGAAGGCTGAATTTGATCTTTTGGAGGCATGTCAGTCAGTTGCTGGGAATATCATATGCATGGTCAGCATCAGATATGCTCACTTATGCTATTTCAACACTGCTAAAGGAATCTCTCCCAGTATTTTTTGTTCAGCCCTTAGATGAATCCAAATAAATATGGTGAGATCCTTGCTTAAAGTTCTGTGTAGAGGGCTCTTCTCACTAATAAAGCTTAATCAAAAAAGGAAAATAAGAGCTCTCTCACAATGCTTTGGAAGAAACTGAAACCATTTTGTGCAGTACTATAGTATCAAAACTTGTAAACTTACAACATACATTATTTGGGGAAGAAACAACAAATTATGATCACTTCGTACATAGCAAGTGCAGGAGTTCAAACTTTCCTTTAATTGAAAGACCACTAAGGAAAACAGGCTTCCTGATAATGGGTTTAAGTTGAAAATGAGAAGTTCTACTTTTCAGAAAAAGCTGAAAGCCACATGTTAACATTACCAGACAAAGCATCCCAGGAACAAAAATGCAGGACAAGGTCAATGTCTTTAGTGGTCAGTATCCAAAGTTTTACACAAACTTGCAGCAAGTTCTAAAGATACGAGCTGCCATTTGAAAAACTTCATGGCAGTGTTCAGAATTTGGGCTGCACAGCGTGCAACTTCGGCCAGGGATTCTCTTGGTGCTTCCCCTCTCTGTAAAAGTGTACACAAGTGTGCTATGACAAGAATATTCAGTCAATAAATGGGGATTTGTAGGTTTAAAATAGCACCAGCTGAAATAGTAGGCTAGCATCATGTAAACGTTTTTGCACTTTAAATTCTGATGTCAAGCTTTTGGCAGTTGACGCCGCCAACATTTTTTCAAGCCACTTATATAATGCAGGATAAGTACCGGACTTAGCGAAGAAAAGGAGAATGAGTTTGACAGCTGGAAATTGCTACTCCAAAGAGGCAAAAAGACATAGTCAAACGGGTTTAAAGCGCGGGGTGACTAGAATCGGGGCGAGGCCAGCATCAGGGGTGCGCGGCTGCTCCCGTGGGCGAGCGGACACCGGTGGGACGACAGGGGGAGAGGGGCTGGTGGCCGCCAGAGGGACCCCGGACCTCGCCGGACCTCTCTCCGTCCTTCACTCGTCTCATCTCAGGGCTGCCACTTGTCCCTTTCCTGCGCGCTTCTGCCGCACGGGGAGGAGCTGCTTGCGCTGGGTTCAAACTCGAGATGCTCCTTCGGAGGACAGGTGGTTACGTGAGGTGGGAAAGCCATGTCTGAAGCACACAAACAGACGAACAAACCCAAACAAAACACCCCTAAAAACAAAGCAACAAAAATTTTCAATAGGAGAAAAATACAAAGGCTGACGCCTGAAATAAAACAGTGGAAAAGAGCAACAAGTCCAAGGGCACGTACAGAACGGGGGGTGAGGGGAGAGAGAGGGGGAGAGTGAAAAAAGCACAACAGTAGCTGGCATAGAGTGTTGCTTTCTCCACTCTTATGAGAAATAGAGAAACAACTAGGGAAAAATCTGAGCAGAAGTATTATTACAGAATTTTTGCTGATGACACAAGCAGGTCAAGGGAGGCGATTCTGCCCCTCTGCTCTGCTCTTGTGAGACCCCGCCGTCAGGGGAGCTGCATCCAGCTCTTGGGTCTCTAGCATGGAAAAGACATGAACCTATTGTAGAGGGCCTAGAGGAGGCCACAAAGCTGATCAGGGGGCTGGAGCACCTCTGCTATGAGGACAGACGACAGGAATATGGGGGGTATTCAGCCTGAGGCAGGCAAGACTCCAGAGAGACCTTACTGAGGCATCTTTATATTTAAATGAAGATTATAAAAAAGATGGGGAGTGACTTTTTACAGCAGATAATGATAGGGGCAATGGTCAAACTAAAAGAGGAGAGATTTGGATTAGATGTTAGGAGTATACTGATAGTCAGAGGGTGATGAGGCACTGGAACAGAGAAGCTGTGGCTGCCCCATCCCAGGAAGTGTTCAAGGCCAGGCTGGATTCACCTTTGGAAACCTGGACTGCTGAGTGGCATCCCTGCCCAGGGAAAGGAGCTAGGCGAAACTAAATGATCAGTAATATCCCTTCCAACCCAAGCCATGCTCTGATTCTAAGTTTTAGGATACTTACTTTCAGCTAATAGTAAAAATTCTACTGTTTGTTCTCATTTCTCTTACATTCATTAAGGATAGGTTTTTCCTGAGAATCTGATGAATTGTTGCTATTAGATGGGCACTTAGATCTCTTATTTTAGAGATATTTGAAATGAGGCTGAATAATTTCAAGATGGTTTGGGGTTTAATTTCCCATGGCTGAGATTCTCATATTACTGAGATGGACCTTATTTTCATTATAAGTTCTTGGAAATGAATGGAATTGTTCCATGTTAAAATTAGTTTGTTCAGAAACTTTGTCTTTAGACAGAGAAAATGGAGTTCAGAGTTATTAGCAGAATTTTGGATATTCTGTTCTGTTGTTTTGCTTATGGGACAATCTGACTGAGTCACATAATTATGCTTTTTATGATCCAATTTCTTTTTAAATGTTATGCTAATATATAACCCTTGCAATTCTCATGAAAAAATACTGAGGATCAGACCTGAGTAATGCAGTTAATTCTTCTGAATTTGTCAAGGTTTTTCCCCCATGAATGAACCTAAAAACTAGCTTTCAAAGGTATTAATTTCCCCACTTACTTCAACAGGTAGGGTCTGAAATCTACTGTCAATACTTGACTTCATGAACTTCAGTGCTGCTGCACTTCTTGCCTGAAGTGCCAGAAAAACTACCTGCCAAAGGTCTCCAGCTTCATCTCTTCTCTTTAATGTTCTAATACTAATACAAATACAAATACTAATACAAAAATACCTGGGCTTACTTCTACAATCAGACCAGTCTAGTGAAACTTTTGAGGGACCTACTTTAGATACAGTATTTACTGAGCAAAGTATGAAGATTGTGCTTCATCTGAAAGCCTGCATGTAATCTTAAAGTAGTTGGTCATGCTCTTAGATGCTTCCTAAGCATGTTTTGGATTTAACAGCTCTGGGCTCCTAACATTTTTGCAGAGATTAAAGTTGTAATAAGGACTGTAAAGGCTGTAAAACAACAGTCTTAAATAGACCAGGAATGTCAATAATTCAATATGTAATTCCTTCAGTTAATGCTGGCTTTTGCAATTATTTGTGGTACCCATGCAGCTGAAGTCTTCTTGAAGAAGGAAAAAAACCACTGGATACAGCCTTTGCTGTAATTTGCTAAAGCATTGTCTTTCTCAGTCGTACTGCCCACTCCAGTCAGCCTCAATTTTTTCAAATGCCAATTAACAGGTGTGAGAAATGCTACTTCTTACCCAGGGACCAATGTCTGTATAACAGTGATACTATCTTGGCAATCCAGTCTGCAGCATAAATATCATGGTGTTTGAGCCCTTGGGGCCTGTGGAGTTTACAACTATGCTGTCAAGATCTCTTCGTTGGGCTAGTCCTTGAAGTCCTGCCAAGATGTAGGGGACTGTGGTGCTTTTATGTGCTCCCAAGCACAGCTCTGGCTCCAGGAGTCAACACTCTTGTCAGGCTGAGTGATGGTGTGAATCTCAACTCGCGAGCTGAGATTCCAGCGGGGAGTGTGACAGTGCATGCTTGCATGATGATGCCAGAGAAGCAGGTGACACTGGCAGATAGCTGCAAGGAATAGTAACTGGGTGGCTTCTTGTTACATATCCTCCGAACTTCACAGGATGGAATTTGAGAGAGAGGAACAGTTATAAAATGAGGTTACAAAATCCGGATGTCCTGATCAATTCGAGACAGTTGTAAGGTACCTAACACTGCATGCACAGGCAAGAACAGCATTCAGTACTGGGTCAGGATCTGTTTGCATCATATTTTGACTAATCCAAGGATTAATCACATTGCAAGTCAATGAGCTGTTACGCTCTTCCAGGCTCTCCAGAGACTGCCTGGAGAGAAAAGAAGGGGTCGGTATGTCAAAATAGTGACACGAGGAGGCGCAGAGCAAGTATGTTTTCCTTGTAATAAAAAACTACACAGGCCCAAAGTATTTAAACACAGCTTGTAAAGAAAAACAAGAGTTAAAAGGGCAAAGTTTGTCTCGGCCACATCCCAAAAAAATCAGGAAAGCTGGATCAATTCTGAGTTTATCCTACTGCATATACAATAAATGGAAAGAAAGAGCAGTAGTTTGCAGTCTGAAGCACTTCACATTTGCTAGATCTCAGGGATACTTGAAAGCCTCAAAACTGACAGAACTCTTGCAATACAGGACATTACTAACAGGTTTCTGTGCATTACCTGCATTTCTGCAGCTGTTAACCATGAATATTTAGATAGCAGCATGCCTGATTTTCACCTGGGTCAGAATTCAAAGGCAAATTCAAACACAGCATTTAAACAGACATATTCATTCTGCTGACAGCTGAGGCTGATTTTGTAGTTATTCTCAAGCTCTACTACCTGCCACAAATAATAAATGTACTAAAGTCTTTTAGTGTAGCCATGAAACATCTACTGAATGTCAAGAGGCTGTTCTGTTGTCTTGGTTTTCCAACTATTTATCCAAGGGTATAAGCCTGTGTAGATCTTTGTGCATGCTTTCTCTGGTACCAGCAACTAGCCATGCAGTTCTAGAATAGTGAGGGAGGCTGCTAGACCACTCACTGCTTCTGAAAAGCTTCTCTCTTGTAGATCACCCCTAGTACAGGGGCGGTACCCAGATGAGACAAAAAATCAACAACAGAACCATATCTGAGAGACACCATTAGTGGCTGTATTGTACCTTTCCCTGTACTGACCTTCAGGGACAAATGAATTTAGATAAGAGTTTATTTGAATTTTTTTTTTTTTTGCAGAAAGCAAGGCTGTTAAGTTTCACCAGTCTCTTTTAAGACTCTATGAAATAAATCCATGTTCAGAATCAGCTTTGTGATTTACTCAGTGTCCTTGACCTCTCACAGAGAAGGACTGCTCTGATGAAACACTTCTGGCAAGATTGTCCTAGCTTCAATATGTGCTGAGTATCTTCTGTTCACTGAAACATGCAAATACTCATACAAATTACATATTCAGAACAAACATTATTTTCCCCCATAAGATTAATTTTGAGCTCAATTCTGCAAGGTATTGTCTATGTACTGGAAATCTCTGGTTAACAGAGTTGGTGGTATCCAGTAGCCCTTTGTAAAAGTGAGCCCCTATGGAAAGGACTTTAGGTGTTGATTTCTAAATAAATATGAAATAAAGCAAAAAGGAATTCACAGGCCAAAGTGGTTTCTCTATAAAGCATCAAGGAAATTACTCAGTTAAGTTATGCCTGTGAATGGAAATCAGTGTTGTACTACTCTGAATAAGAATAAGGAAAGTTATAGCAGGATTGTGTACAGACACCTCTAAATTCCATTTAAAGTTTTAAAAGCATTGGTTTGTGCCTTATCACATGGCTCCTAATGAAGCAGTCTCACACTGCCAGATGAAGATGAGATGGAGGTCACCTGCAGAGGAGAAGCAGGTTGGTACTGCAGTCTGCATACAACATGCACTGCAATATGCTGTTCTGTGGATGTTCACAGTAAACAGGTGGAGGCTGATTGCTAAACGTTGGCTTTTCCCAGTGTTAACTTTTTGGGTTACATTTACAGCATTCAGAATGAAAGAATATTCCCAGCATTCTGAGAGATGGAAGAATAAGTTTACAAGCTGAGAGATTTAGCTAAACAAGGATCCTCCATGAGCTTGTGTGAACAGAAGAGTTGACCTCACAAAAATCTGTGGTCATTTAGTTCTGGAGTAACAGTGTAGATGCCCACACCAAGGAGCGGCAGCTGCTTCTTTCTGCTATCATTTGCCCTTGAGCTACCTCTATTTATGTCCAGCACAGCTCAAGAGCTTAGGTACATGCCAGCCACCAGCTTTGCTTTTACTTCTGCCAACAGAAGTTTGCACTGCGCTGAAACACTGGAAACAGAGCTGCTTCCTGTGAGAAAGATGTGCTTTATTTATTCTCTTCTTTTTTTAAAGGATTTCATATAGAAAGTGTTTTCAGGTTTGGTTTCTTCAAAGATTTTTCAGAGAAATCTGTGCTGGTCCTGTAATTCCTTTTATTTCCCCTTCAGGATCTGTGCATCTACTAGCATGTCAAAAGAATTGTCTTAACTTTGTTCATCACTATCAGTTTGTATCCTGCTGCATTATGCTAAGAGAAGCATGCTGAATACAAATATAGAGAGAAAGCAAAACCAGCAACCCATTTGCAAGCACTCACACTATGGTCTCAGGTGGCTGCAACCAGCAATCTGCTCTAATCCTATGCCTGTGTGGATCATAATCTTGATCAGACAACTGCTGCTGACACTGTTCAGTCTGTGGAGTGGTGACTCCATCCTGATGGCAGTGGGTAAATGATACTGCCACCCACAAGCACCTGTTCTGCCCACGTGGCAGGCTGCTGAAGCAGTCTGTAGAGACATGGCAGCCACCTCCAGGCACAGGACAGCATGCCCTCTGGAGCAGGGGCGTGTCTGGCTGTTCCTGCGCACACATGCTCGTCTGGATCCCAGCTCAAACACCCAGACTATAATGCAACCAGTCTTAAAAACCTGTGCACTGCAAGCTTGGAAATGCAGATGAGCAAAGTCTCTACAGCAATGCCTTCAAAGCTGAGGAAGCCATGGCTAATCTCCATGCAGGCTTTATAAACCCGAATTCTCTTCTCAAGCTATCCTAGGACATCAGGGGCTGCTTTAAACAATATTGTTTAGAATTGCTATGCTCTTGCCTGTAAGGGGAGGGGAGACACAACTTTGCAAGATGAACCCGCACCTCCCTGCCTTAAGATTCCTCAGATATCCATCCCTTCAGCAAAGAGAATTGTAAAAGCTATTTCCTTAGACAAAGGGGGTACTATGACAGTCTCACCACATCATTCCAAATGTTCCCAAATGTAGGGCAAAGTTGTTCTTAACATTAAGGCATGACCCAAAACCAGGTTACTTAGCTTTTTGTCTGCTGTCATTGAACATACTGCTGAATCTAAGTGGAAATTTTACATTACTAAAATGAATTCCTGTAGGAAAAGTTTACAGGATTCTCTTTATTCAGGACTTCCATTTCAGAAAAAAGAATAATATATGCTGGTGATTAAATTATTTGTCAAAATTCATTTTACTCATACTCTGCATCATCCTGTTGGAAGGGAAAGGAAACATATGAGTTTCCAAAATGAGCAAGTATTACCTTCAGATACTTCAGGCTGTTGTTCCACAATTCCCAGAGACAAGGATGCAGGTTTTCTATGGCCATAGGTGAGATGTGGATAGGGATAGGGATAGGGTTAGGATAAATAGGGTTAGGATAGGGATAGGCTGAGGGTAAATGTGAATGCAGAGAGGACGAGCTGAGGACATCAGGATGTTACTGAAATTGTGCTATACAGATCGGAGGGAAGCAAAATACTTTGGGATGTCTCTGATTCAGAAACTATTCCTAAAGTTTCATATGCTGCGCTTCACCAAAAACTCTTTTTATTCAGCTGTGACTGAACTTCTGTAGGATGGTACTAACATATTGGAAAGACTGTATTTCTGGAATTACAGGGGCTGACTTTACATCCTCAGTGCAGGTGTGCAAGGTGCTCCTTTGGAGGACTTCTCCCACTCAGTTTGGCCTAAGACTCAGCTCAGGCTTCCGTTAAGAGTCAGAGAAAATCCAAAATTTAACTGCTCCTAACTGAGATAGGATTAGGAGATTTTTCTGGACTAGAAATTTAATTCTGAAAACAACCAAGCAACCATAGGCTCTGTAATCTTTGGGCCATACCAGCTGTTATAGGACACCACAGAAAAGTGGTTAGCTGAGGGATGATTAAGAGTTGGCTTTAGGCTACTGTGACAGGGAACAGTTACTTCCTCTTTACCAAGCAAAAATCTGCCCCAGTCCAACCATACACTTGCTAACCCAAGGAAATTCCTTTGCTTTCAATGCCAGGTGATGTTTGGCACTATCAGAGTGGAGTTGTTCTCCACATCATCCACTCACTAAGCATATTTCCATAGACAGCTAATGAAAAATAGGAATGCAATATAAATCACACATTACCTCAATATGTGGCATATTCCCTGCCTAGACCAGCCCTCTGCTGAAATGGATGCCTTGCTGCTGTCAGCCTCAGCAGGTAGCTTTTGTTAGAAAGGGTGGTCAAGTCAGGATCATCAGACTAGGTGAGTACAGAGCTGGCAAGAGCAGTCCAGTCTTCAGCTACAGGCAAGTCTAGACAGGAATGTATGCTTAGAATGCAAGTTTAAACTTCATTCAATTTTTTTAAAAAAGTATACATATATATGTGTGTGTGTGTGTATGTATATGTATATATGTATTTATATGTATAGATGTCTATATATGTGTATATATGTATATAAATATAATACTATATATAATATTAATATAACATTATATATATTTATATATGTATTTTTATATATGTGTAGATAGATAGATAGATAGATAGATAGATAGATAGACAGATACACAAAACTGGATTGGACTTACTGAGGGAAAAATAGGTACCATATCCAAAGTATTAAAAAACCACAAAAAATAAACCAAACCAACAAACAACAAAGCAAACAAAAAGAAAATAACCCAAGCAGAAATCCACTCATTTAAATGAGAAAATGAGGCTCTGACTTATCCAAAAATAAATGAAAATCAAGACTTTTATTTATCTAGTTTGGAATTTTTACTATGTGTGGTCTATTGTCTGTAGTTGTATTGTGGTAGGGCATCTAACTCTTATAAAATGATAAAAACTCTTCCTAATTCAATTTTCCTCCTAATTCAATTCAGAAATTTGCATTCATTTCCCAGAAGTGTTCTAACTTTGAGCTTCAGGAAATGAAGAAAGTGTTTGAACTTTAGAAATTCCTTGCATCATTAGTTTTAGCAGATGCACAATACAGTAATCATCACGAGTGCTGTAACACTCATGTAGCTGACATTTTATTAAAAAATGGAAATATACAGATGTGCTAATCCCTGCAAAGTGCACATGCATCACCACAGATGACTTTTTATTCTTAGGCCATGGTGACCAAGGGAACAAATGTGTGGGCATTAATGATTTCCCCTGCAGTGTGCTCCACTAGGTCATCATCAGCACACGGTGTTTATTCTGGTTGAATAAAATGCTCTGGGCAAGTAACACCAAAGATTCTGCAAGGTTGGTAGTTTGGGCATTTCTGTTGTTCTAAAATGCACCCAAAGGATAGTTACAATCTGTACACATGGTTGTGTGAGACAGCCCTTGACAGGTAAAGTGTACAAGCATCAACTGATTTCTTAGAGAACAGCTGTTGCAATTTTCAGACATGCCTCCCAACCCTTCATAAGATATACAGCAGGTATTACTTATACTTAATGATATCAGGTCTGTGAAAAGTGGAAACATAAGTTAAACAGAGGTGCTGACATTTTGTCTGACATTGTGGATGACACAAGCAGCCAGATCACTAAGTGAATAAACAGAGCTTTTTATTTTCCCTGCAGATATGTGAGCTCTGGTTATTTCTGACACACCTGCAAAGCCTCTGTGGAGATTAAGGTAAGTGTCTCACAGAGCAAGTTTGACTTAAACATACATTTTGTGTGTGGGATCTGATTTTGGAAGAGATGGGCCAACTGTTAGAGAGCCACAGCAGAGGACTGTGAGCTGGTATATGTACCAGTTAACATTAAACCCTGTGTTTGTGAGAGAAAGGTTATGTGTGCCTTCCTCATGAAAAAGATACAGCTGCATATTAAGGCAGATAAAACCCACATTTGGCTTCATATGCTCTCCATGTCTTAGGACATTTGGATTAAAAGAGAGAATCTCTATTTTTCCCCATTGTCTATTCCACCAATAAAATCATTACCACTTTCATGAGGACAAGTTATAAGGCAGCAGTTCCACTGCTTACAAAGAGACTTTGGAAAATACTGGTACCATAACATATGGATGAGGTGCTGCTTCTGCTCAGAACCCTTAGCCCGTGTTCTGCACTACTCTTTGCAGCATAACTCCTGGTCCAAGCAAGCGTGATGGGGTAGGCCCAGCTGGGAAACAGTAGTTTCTTTTTCTTCTTCACTAAAGGCTGAAAATTCCTTCCTTCACTGAAAGAAAAAGCAAATCCAAAGCCAGCCAAATTTGTGCTGCCTTTTTCTGAGTATGCAGGAGAATCTACCAGAAGAACCGTTTTTCTCAGGAAAGATTATCATCCTAATATATCAAAAAAGATATCCTGTCAGACAACTTTTTCACCTCCTCAGTTATAAATGAAAAAAAAAAATATTTATTTTAGATTTGAATAGAACAAAGAGACCAATTATTTTTGCTTGTAGTAGAAAGTGGAAGCACCTTCACAAATATGTTACTTACCTACAGTTCCTTCACTACCCAGAGGGAAGCAGGCTGTTTAATAAACTTCATTTACCCAATAAAGCTTGTGGGAAGCAGTTTGAGAGGCAAAGATGCAAATGTTATTGATGCTAGTAGATCTGCTTGTCAGATAAAGACATCGGGCAGAAATGTCTAATGGGAAATTCTTCCATTTTCTAATTCTTTCCATTGGGAATATATTATGGGTATGGTCAAGATCTGGAGCAACAGGGAGAGGTGGAAGCCTAGAAATGGTGCTATTTGTTAAATCACAGCTCTGCATATCACAGGCTGCCTACTATTTGATTTCCTCCTCACCCTTAAGGCTTTAACCTGGTTTGCAATAAATGGCAGGTCCCCCAGAGTTTCACCTTGTGACAGTGAAGCCAGTTTGAGCTCTGCTATCATCACAGAGCAACTATCATGTACAAGAATATTTAGTGTCACCTATCAAAAAAACCCCAAAAAACAAAACCCAAACATCTGTCTCTTATCTTTCCTTTGAAGACAACATGGCAATGACTTTTCTCCATGGGAGGTAGGTAGTGCTGCCTGCAAGTCCAGGTTATGGCTGAAGATGAACAAGGAAAGGGAGGATTGGGCCAATGACAATATTAATTCCCCAGCACTTCTACTGCTCTTCCAACGTGTCTGTTATTAAGAACTTGGTATTTTCATAACACTTAGATAATGGCCAGAGGGTGTTTCTATGGTGACATACTGAGAACTCAAAGATTAATGTGTCATTTTACTATTTCCATTCTGATATCTCTATGCTGATAAATGCTTGGCAATCTCACCATCCCATTAGTAATATTAAATACTGTGAACCTAGGGTTTCGGGACATATAAACCATTTTAAAATTGAATGTGACCAATAAAATGCTCTGTGGGCAGTTTTCCAGTGCAAACACTCTCCAAGCTCACTATAAAAACATGGTGAAGAAAAGAGCTACTAGACATTTCTTTCATAACTGAGAGTAAGGAACTTGAGGTTTTGGGGTAGTCTTTTATGAACAAGCATGGAGATGAACATGCAGATATTTCTGGTTTCAAATAATACTGCAGCATGGATCAGAAATGTTTGGAGGAGCATCATTTAGATTTTCCCATTGGTGTTGGATTGAGTCTTTGGCAAATGGAAGCCTCTCTATTATACCACTCTGTTCTGACAAACTCCACTCCTCTCATCCATAAAAGATGGCATTGTTTTTGTAAAAGAAAACTCAGAGAAAAGCCCAATAAGCATGAAAAGCGATGAATTAAGGCCTTGGTGGGGGTTTTTCTTTTACACAGAAACCTTTCTTTTACCAGTACAAGACTGAGATGAGTTAGTCACCAGCCTGATGAAGTCAATCCCTGTTCCAGTACACTTTCTCCAAGGTCATCCAGTGAGTCAATGCATAAACTGGGCTAAGAACATAGGAATTGTGTTCTACAAGAGCAATAGTTCTACTATTTATCCAGGCTCTTAGGATTCCTAGAGCTTTTCCTTTTTATGGGGAACATCAGCAGGCTGCTCAAACCAGGCAATTTTTGAAACCTCATACAAAATAAGATATGCAGCAAATCAGCATCAACAGACAGGTGTGAGTACTTCAGAGGCCTTTGGGAAGGCTTCAGAAATTAATCTGAGACTCATGATGAACTTTAAAGTTTAAACATTTTCTCAAGAGAGAAAAAAAAAGAGAACTCAAGCCCCAAATGAACGTGACCCCAGGAAAGGTCATTAAAGCACAGAGACACTTTTCCACTCTGTTTGGTTTAGACACTAGGATGCAGTCAGGATTCTGGCAACTCTCCACTCCTACAAGCACCTTAGCAGCATTACATTTAGATGTGTATATCCTACTGCCTTATGTCTCAGCCATAACGGGATCTTTTCTCTACCCTGAATAAACAAAACCTAATCTTTTCTCATATCACTTCTATTTCAGTAGAAATAAAGTGCTCTGGTTATTGGTCTTGACTCCAGTAAGCTGCTTTCCTCTATATATGGGCTGAGGCACACAAAATGCTGATCTCTTTCCGGACACAGTTTGAACCTGGACTCAAGATGACACAAGCAGAAGCAGATTTTTTCAGATCTCTTCTGTTGGGGGCCTTCCAAGAATGCATCAAATTGAAGAGCAAATGTTTTGAAACAGCTGAGAGGAGCCTTGTGAAGCACTGCCCACCACCAGTACCTGTAAGGTCTGATGGGAAGGGTGAATGTCTTGGGCATGGAGGTTGAACTGGAGTTGGCTTAGCAGCTCAGCTGTGTTCAAATTTAAATAGACAATACTTCACTTTTCCTTCTCCTTCTTACCTTCCCTTATATCATGCAGAGCCTTCCCATGAGTGTACAGTAGAATTTGGTGCATCTAGCCCTCAACAAATTTAATACCACTAACAAGAAACCAGAGAACAAAGCACAATAAACCTTCCACACAGACTCTAAAGCCGCATAAAGAAAACATTAGTTTGCAGATTGTCACAGTATATTAAAAGAATGAAAAGGATCACAACAATGTCAGCTTTAACAAAGGCAAGCAATCCCAAAGTATCTTCACAATAGTTGCCAGTCTGGAAAACCATTAGAAAAAAAACAAGGGAGCATTTTGGACTTTACACACCTCTTTCCTCAGATGATTGCCTAAATGTGAAGCTTTGAATGTTTAGATAGAGGTAAATATCAGAAAGTAGGGCTGATTCCTCAAACACATAAGATTCCTCTGAGGTGACCAGACATCCTCATGTCCTAGTGCCACTCCATAGGAAGGTCTCTTTAGAGAGGCTTATAGGAAAGGGTGGGGCTGAGAAGCAGAAGTGCTCACCCTTGTCATCCACATATCCTTTCTCTAGGACAGTCTAACACCCTCTGATGGTATCCACTGGATTTAACCTATTCAGACAGCAGAGTAACCTGACTTGGCATCTGCTGTTGCCATTCAATAAGAGTTTCCTCTCCCATGTCCATAAGTCATTGTTAAATGAGGACATGAACTAGGCAGCTTCCTATTTCTGTACTCCTTGATGACCCATAAACATGAATTGCTTTGATGGCTTTCAGCCCTTTTCCAGAAATAGGTGCCCCTAGCACTGGCTCTTCCCGGTCTCTTTCTGCCTTCTTTTAGAGCAGGCCTGTGGAGCTGTGCTAGTGCTTTCCCTATACAGAGAAGAGACTGTGGGAGGTGAGACTTTCACTGAACACAGGAAGACAACACATCAGGAGACTTCTTACCTTACTCTTCCCTCCTACGAACAAGAGTGCCCAGGAACCAGGTAAGCTCAGTCACACATTAGACTCAGCTTGCTCTGCAAAATTATCTCACAGCAGAACATGTTTGATTAAAAAACTGCACAGCACACACACTCAGCTGCCCACAAGTTGGCTGGGACTCAGGAACTCCCAAAGCTGGGTTTAAAAATCTGTTCTCACAGCTTGAAAGTAGCGCTCCTGAACCTAAGGACAGTGTCACACGGGGACTGATTAACAAAAGTTTGCCACGGATTTTGGAATGTAATTACCTCGTATCAGTGAAGGTTAATTTCAGTTAAATAGATCATAGCAATATCCTTTGAGTCTGGGTAAGCTGATCTAAGATGAAGCTGCCAGTTCAGTGATTTAAAATTAGAGCAATGCTCTCCCTCCTTCAGGCCCCCCAGCATAATTCTTGTTACCACATGCTAACCCCGCTGCAATCTGATGCTGTACCCGATCAAGAATTGCTATGCTTAAGTGGGAGGCAGTGAGAACACAAGCACCACTGCTACAAAATTCAAATAGAATTTTCTTTATTGCAAAAAAGGATGAAGAAATACAAGTGTCTGTTTCTGTGGCATGGTGACGGCACTGTGTGCAACTGCTATGTACAGCCCCTTCTTTGCAGGACAGGTATGTGCCCTCTCTTGAGGAACTCACCAAAGAGAGCACATTAAACAGCTGTGAGGGATCTCAAAAAGAGAAATAGGGAAATAGGCACTAAAGGGCTAATATTGAATAAATATCCTTTCATTAAAACTAGATTGCTAAAGGAAGAGAAAGCCAAAGAGCACACTCACTTATGACCAAATTTTAATAACCCATCACATTGAAAAGCAATTCCTTCTCAGACTTGTGGAAGTCTAATTCACAAGGAAGGACAGTCTGTTACCCTTCTCCAATGCATCAAAGCCCTTAGCCCTTGTCCATTACGGTTTGCATATCACTGCCTGGCCCTGTCAAGTCTGCTCACACACAGGCAAAATAGCAATGTTATTGCTGGTGATTTGGTCAGCAATTAAAAAACGGCAGCTGAGTTTCAGCCAGAAGAATACAAGAGATTCTGTCTTTTGGGCAATTTGGGTGGTGCCTCATTGGAGAAAAAGAGTTTTCTTTTAAATATCAGCATTCAGCATCCCCTAGTTGTGTATGTGGACAGAGTACAGCAGAGCCGTATCCCAATGTTTCCTAGTTATATTAGACAAATATAACAAAGATTCCACTGGCTTTTATGGCCCCTTTCCACTTTTTGCTGTCTTGTTACATGACAGGTCTTAAATTCTCTGTAAACTTCAAGCCAGAACAAACAGCTCCAGTGCACAAAAGGTGAAAAAGCAGTGACAGACCATGTCACACACACAGCTAGGACTGGAATCACTAAAATGTCACTCACCACTCATATGGAATCAATTTCTGGGATAACACACATATCCAAAAAGCCCGTTCAGCTTTTATAATGATCAATAGTAGACCTTTTTAATGGCTATGTCTAGTAACTCACTAGCAATCCTAGATAAAAAACTTCCATTCCCCCCTTTTACTACTTAGAACTTGTAAACCAAAAGCACTTTCTTTTATAGTCTGTATAATTTTTAAGGACATATTTGTCATAATTTTACATTTCTCTGTACTTACTGAATTCTATATCTTCAAAACAACTATTCATTTTTCTCTGCCCTAATGTTTTCCTCTTTGCCTAAACTTTTTCCCTAATTCCATTTTAGATGCTTATTTGAAGATCCTTTCCTGCTATAGCTAAAATTTTACTACTTTCATCTTCAGCTCTGTTGACTCAGTTCTACTCTCCTGGAGATCTGAGCAGGTTGATATACGCATTGCAGTCAGTAGAACAATATAAAACTGTTTTGAGAGAAGATCCAGATGGACAAAGACATATGAATCCTGGGCATATGAGGACACACTTGTAGTATTGACCCTGAGGGTTTTCAAAACAGTTGATGCTGTCACTGGATTGAAAACTCTGTTTTATGCTAGTAGCACATAAAGATTTTCACTCTTGTCTGTGGTTGCCTGCAACTTATCAATAAGTATTTACCATGCATTTTTCACATAAATGACCTTCACCCTCTGAGTTCAGCATGCCCATTACTGCTTTGTGCCACAAGATGTATCTGTTGTTTAATAAAACTGTTGTTAGCAGCAACCTGAGAAATGTGTGACCACATCCTTTCTGTTTGGACAGCCTGCTTTTCTTGCTTTGTGCTGTGGAAGCTGAAGGGGATACAGCTAGGATAACTGGCCAGGTTTTCCACGACTTACATCAGAAAACTTTGACCTATGACCTAAATTTTACCTCATAATACTTCGGTTTTACAACTGTCTTCACTCACAGATCTAAGTCACTGCTCCCACCAAGAGGAAATATGGCCTTCTCTTCCCTATATAATTTTAATGCCAAATGGAAGAGTTTCATGAGAGGAAGCAGCCAAAGCTCTGCATATATTATCTAAAACAACATAACTCATTGTAGATCTTATAATTTCTCTTTTACCCCCAAAGTAGTCAGGAGGAAAAGGTTTTGCTTTCACCAAACTATGAGCTGAAAATCAGGTTCTTCTGAAAGCATCTTTGATAGGAAAACACTTTCATACCAAAAATGAAAGACAGGCTGGTCGCAGGTACAGGCCATCAGCAGCATCAGAACTGTCAGCTAGACATAGAAGAGCCTTGGAGTGTAAATCCACCTTGTTTGGACAGCTTCCCCTAAGACTAGTCCTGAGAGAAGCCATTTGTCATTTGCAGGGCAGCCTAGCAAGGCACTGAAGGGCAAAACCAAGTTTCTTCTGGTCCTCCTGAGGAAAGCCTGCCGTGTGACACTCCTGCCTTGCATGGTCTGGGGCAGCTCTTCTTCCTGATGCCAGGGATACATATGCCTAAGAATCCTATTTGCCTATTTGCCGGGGACACATTTGCATTTGAACCCTAGTCAAATTGTGGAGTTGTGCCAACCACCAAAGGATGTTTGTTGTGTACTGTCACCTCTCGGCAGGACCTCTGTGGTTGTGCAGCTGCACTGCTGCTCCTCTCTCCTCACCATGGGTGTGCAAAACATCAGGAGGGCAGGAGGGATTACCCAGCCTTTAACCCAGCAGTGCTCTGGGAGACAGCGCTGCTCTGGGACACCTCTCTGCACTCCTCTCCTTGTCCCCTTTCTGGGCACTGGAGAACACTGGCCACAGCTGATGTAATGAGGGTCCTTGAACACAAACCATTAATATTTCAGAGCCTGTCTTCCCCTGGTAACATCTGTGACAGCTCTTACCAAGTGTTGCACATCAGTGCGCAGCTAAACATGCCAAAATCCATGAGGCAACAGGTTCACACATTTATGGGGTGTTAAGGGGGAAAATGTAATGTCAACTCACCAAAGGCAGCTGAAGTACTTGCACTAGAGATGGGATAAGGGCCTTAAAGAGTTAATAGGACCAGTTAGGATACTATTTTTGGACTGCCTTGTGTGAGTAGACAGCAGATTTTCCCAGCATGTCAGTGACCTCCTCCTGCCTACGCTTATCTTTGGCTGCATATAAGACTCTGCTCATGAGAGTTATCACTGGAGCCTTTAAAAAGCCCATAAACCCAAACACTACATGGGAGAAGAGACACTAAAAGGAGAGGGTGAAGGATTCTCTTAACTGATTCATCACTAAGACCATCTTGGTATGTTCTAGTGACATACAATAATAAAATTTGCACAGCTCTGTTTTATATCAGAGAAATTTATTGTTTGGGAAAGCTGCTGTGAGAAGAGCTCTGAGGAGACCTGCTTCTGAGAGCAGTGGCCACAGAAGCAGTGTTGTGCCCAAGCTCACTGCAGGCAGGGTGATGGTTGCCTCCTGCCTCTCTGGGGTGCAGGCAGCCAGTAACAAACCAGGTTCTGCTTTAGAGGAACAGTCTGGGATCAACTGATGGGGTAAAAATTAAGTAATTAAAGTAATCATCCAAATACTTTGAGATATGGGTGATTTTAAATCACCCAAATGTGATGGTTCAATTTGGAAAGTCCTGGGTTACACCACAGCAAAGAGCAATGACATACATCAGCTCTCCATGAAGGAAGGACAATAGATAGGAGTTTATCATAGTGTGACATTTTCAAATGTGCCTATGCTATTTCAGAGACTAATGTAAGAAAAATATGGCCACAGTTACTCTTTATTTCCTGAGATCATCACTTGAGCTCAGTTGAGCAGTTTTTAAATTCTATTTCCATAGGATTTAACCAGTATTATTCAGCAACCTTTTTGAATAGAAATAGCCCTTTAAAAGATTTGAGGATTTTCTTGTTTATAAGGAAACAATTCTCCCATTGCAAAATTCTACATATTGAGTAAATCACATTGTTTAGTGATTCATTTGGCAATTTTTCTGCTTAACAGATACAAAAGACTTCCAGCTGACAACACACCTGGAGCTTCTCCTCTGCAACCCACAGTGGGTGGCAGTAGAGGCCTGGCAGACAGGGCAAAAGCAGCCTGAGTCACTGAGATGTTTATCTAGATGTTAGCAGATGTTGCGAGTGACTTCTCATGTTGTTTTGTCCCTTTTAAATGAAAAAAAAAAAAAAGTTTTCTTGTAACTAAAACAAAAGACAGAAAACTGGTTGAGAAATAAATTCATGTTCAGCACCCTGTCCAAAAGTGTTCATGTACTTGTAGCAATATGCATAACAGATTTGTTTGATGCTAAGCATGAGAAGAGCTTGAAATACTTGCTTTCTATGTAATGGCAAGTATTTGCCTTTAAGGTACTTGCTGTTGATGCAGCCAGCAAAGCATTCAGTCCTGAGAAGAAACAATAGAGATGTCTGTGACAGAATTTGTCCCAGTGTGGACAAATCAGCAGCAGTAGTCAGAGATCAGGTGGCTGCTACCAGATGTTAAAAAATTATACCCAGGTCCTTACAGCATGGTGTCAAGGTTTTAATGATAGCCATTCCCAAGACATCCCTAACTCAGAACACCTGTTAGAGGGAAGCCTTAATTGAAGTATGCATCCACCAAAGATAAAAATCTTTAAAATCCAGCTTTGAGGAATTAGAAGCTAAGAGGTAACTGTGGTCTTATATGTGATTTCATGCTTTAATGATTTTGTCCATTCAAACATTTTTGCTGTGTCCCAAAAAAATATCTGGATTCCCTCACCCCATGGGAAGCACAGTGGCAGCCTTCTGAATTTTCACAAAGGATGAGTTAAAAGCACAGTGATTTCCTCCTAATTTGTTATCTAACACAGGGACCCAACAGGCTGCTTTGCAAGTACTCACAGTATTCAGATCCCTGTATTAAAAACTGACCTCAAAAAAGAAGTAGGATGGAAGAATCACCCAAACGTCTCTCCTGTACCCAAAACGTGGTGGCTCACATAGGACTAGGCTGGCATAAAGAAAAACTGGTGGCTTAGTGAGCCACAGGGAGGTCAATCAGGTTCTTAACAGCCCTCATATGAAGCTGATTCAAGTTTATCAACATTTAAATACATATTTCAGTGAATTCTCCCTTTTTCCAGCATTTCCCATGTAATTATGTGGATTAAAAGTTTCTAAAATTACATGAAAAAGTAAAATTTTCCATCCCAAAAAATCAAATCTCCTATTGTAACTCCTCTTTACTGGGGTGCACAATTAGAGCCAGCAGTACTCATATGAGCAGAACTCATACTATAAAAACACTAGAAATATTAGTAGAAATAAAAAGCATTAACTACCAAGCATGAACATAAATCCAAAAAGGAATATTTGGTTTTCATAAAAAATGTTTTTGTCAGTAAAAATCCATCAGAATACATTGCAGCTTGCACAGATTTGGGTCAATTAAATCCACTAAAGTAAGAAAGGACAAAATAAATGCAATCTGATATCACTAAACTTCTGTCTTTTAATGTGGATGCCTAGTTTACACTAGTGGATTCATTCTTATCCCAGGACTGAGCAGATCTTATTCTTCTAAGTGTATATAAATATCAGGAAAAAATAAAAATAAAATAAAATAAAAATAAATAAAAAAGGAACATAATTTCTTTGAAATTCTGTAGGGCAGCTGTCAGTACTCATGTATGTACAATTCACATGTGAACACAGTTTTACTTCAAATGGTGCATTTCAAGGTGACTTTGTGGAAATCATGCTGTCACTGTGTCTGAAGGGAAAAGGAGGTTTAAAATTATTTATATTCTGTCTGTTCCTCTGGATTTTGGTATCACAAGCCACAATAGAAATTTAACTCATTTATAAGGGTAAAAGCTTTGAAGATTATGTTGTTGGGGGGCTTTTGGTTTGTTTGGGTTTTTTCCCTCCTCTTTCTCCTCTTTAGACTCTCATATTAAAGGTTTTGTTGTGAAAGGAATAAAAAGCAACTTCCAGACTGTTGCTTGACTATTTAGGACAGATGTGCTGCCAAAGTCCAGCATACTTTTTTAACTGCTTACACATGTACTCCAGATGAGTTTAATGGTGAAATCTAGGTTTTATTCTTGGTCATATGGCTATAAATTTAAAAAAACATAATAAAATAACAGCTTCCTCCTACCCTTGCTTGTTAAATTAATCTACTAAATAAAAACTGGTTTTCTTTCCTGCGTCTCTGCTAAACTTTGTCAACATAGGCTGAAAGTCCAAAGCTGATGGAGATAAGGAAATATTAAGGAGGAGTTTCAGTTAAGACTCTGTCAAACTGGATTAGAGATCAACTGATGATAAACAAGTTACAATGAATTTTTTGAAAATGTATATATTATTAATCTCTCTCACAACTGCAGGATCCTTGTCATTTGACAATGTAAGAGATCTTAGGCTCTGCTCTTTCTGGAGCTGCTGCAACCTTGCAAACTTTGTGCTCAGTAGAAGAGGAGTAAAGTTTCTAAAAACTAAACAATGGATAAAATTTATTTGCAGTGTGGTTCCATTTACTTGTCTGAAGTCAGCATAGTAATGAATTGCAACCATATATTTCACCCAGAGGATTTACTGAATGAAACTGAACAGGTGGCTCCAAAAGAGGTCATGTAAGACAGGAAAGACCACATGGTATTGGAAACTCAACCATGGTCTCCTCAGCCTACTGTTTGCACATACCTGATAACACAGAAATACCTCCTTGAAATTAGCTCTGGGAGTTTAGTCAAAACAGCAGTTTTAATTAATCCTCTCAACAATGTGTGTAGGAATACTACATTCTAAAATTCAATTTTGCTTGAAAACTTTCACCAGTGTCCTTCAGACACATAGACCTGAGTTGAAACAGAAGTTGCATGCTTAAGACAAAAGGGGATTGTTTAAATTCTGTGAGACGTGCTGGTAGGAATTCACATGTGGTCATCCTGAATTTATTAAAGAATAATCCATGATGTGCTGTGATTTTTTAAAACACAGTTTAGAAAAGCTGCTAGAGGCTGGTTTCTTCTCTCCTATACCTTGTTCTCTGAATAACTTCATCTAAATTTAGAACAAATCCTGTCCTTTTCATTGCCTTCAAGAACTCACAAGTCACAAAAACAATGAAAAGAAACTCAGAGATAATTACATGGGATTTTCATGAGGGTAGCAAGAGAATGAGGCACAGACTCTCTGATCCTGAGGGAACATCTAATTCCTCTGTTGGCCCCAAGAGCAACGGGTATGTGCAGAGTTTTGGGGAACTGGAAACAGAAGCTGTACCACAAAAAAGTGCAGAGTGGCAGAATAAAACAGTGAATCTTTATTCTTCAGGAACAGTTACATGTGACTATTGAAATGTCATCTACTTTTCCAACTCTTAACCATCTACGACGTTTAAGTTAAAATAAATTATTTTGATGTCTTTATAATGAAGTCACGATTAAACTTTAATGAAAGGCTCAAAGTCTAGCAGCAGAATATATTTTTTGAATGGGTCACCCACATCAAAGCTTTCATATTCCATCACAGAGATAACATTTTAAAAATAATTTCCTAGATTCACATCCTTCAAACAGATGATTCAGGAGGGAAGAAAATTATAGAGTTCAGTCTTGACAAGGGCAGAGTGCTCATCTTTCTTGCACTAATACTGCTGTTTGAACAGGTTAAATTGTGGAGGAGGACTGAGAAACAGGCTAGTCAGAAGAAAGAGAAAGCTTATTCCAAGAGAGTACACATTTCAGATGTGTCAAAATCAAATGACTAATTAAGACAATAATTCAAATTAAAACTGGCTGGTAGTTTAACATTCCTCAAACCCTTATTCAGCAAAAGTTTTTCATGTTTGCCTGGTTTGAGTCTCACCAAACTCAATTAACAGTCAAAGAGCAGTTCAGAAAGTTTGAAACCTGAGGATAATTTTCCCTAGTTTTTTAAGATTTCTGAGGCTTTGGTCTGGTGTTAGCTATCTCAGTCCTGTGCTAAACAGGACTTTTGTCCAACAAGACCAAACTACAATTACCCTTGGTATAGCCTACGTATAAGCACAGCAGCACAACACATAGGGTAAAGTCTTGACCCTGTGAATCATTCTGCCCAAATCTTGGTGACAAGAGCCTCCATTCAGGTGCAAGAAATCCTTTCTGTAGAGACCCAATCACTGGAAAAGCTTCTTCCTTATCTGTTTACAGAACAGCATTTCCCTTTTTGAGACTTTATTTCCCTTTTAAAATTTCTATATAATCTCAGCTAATACACTTGTTTCAGATTATGCAGTTTATTTTGTTTCTATGACAACCTGAGGATGAGAGTTCCAGTGATTAATTACACATCCTGGAGCAGGATCCTAAACTTCTGGCATTGCCCAAACCGGCCATTTTTCAGTTCAAAATTCTTTTTTCCATGTCAGAACAACAACCTTCTTCATTCCAGAGACGCCCTAAGCCTAGGAAGAGGAGAAGGCAAGCAGTTCTACAAAACTGCTCTCCAAAAGTCTTATTGTTAGTGTACAGTAAAAAGTCTCTAACAGCCTTTCATGAGACCTTTCAAGTAAGTCACGGATTCTTTTCCCTTAACAGTTGCCAAGGACAAAATTCAAGACAGTCACAGAAGAGCTAAAGTAGTTGCTGTCACTAGCAATAAACTCCAGAAACTTCAGCAGAAACTTAAAAGCTCTCATGCTACTATAGAATAATAATTGTAATTCCCTTCTGGTCTCTCAGACTACATAAAGTCCATTGCTTTCATGAATCCCTCAGGTTTTATTTTGGGCTTCAGACCTCATGAAGAAGGATTTGTGATGATTTTATATTGCTGCTAACTTGTTAGAAATTTAGATGTATGGTTATCTCAAGCAGTTTGGATATATCCTTAGAATGTAGCTATTTGTGTTCTGGAAAGGTTTTATTGCTGCTATTTTTGAGATATTTTGTAATTGCTGCAAAGTTATTTTCCTGTTATATTCATTCCCCTGCTGCATTCCAAATAAAGGGTTATTGATGAATCTTTTTGATGCACACATGTTGCCATCATCTCATAGTATGAGATAGTGGATGTAGCTTGTGGAACATTGTGTTATATATTTGGGAAATAAATCACACTCCAAGTTATTTAATGTGTATTTCACACTGAGGAATGTGTGTCTTATATCTTCTTTTACAAACTTAGTCAAGATCCGCAGGTATTCTTAGCAAAAGGAGAAAAACATTTGGGAAAAGTAAAAATCCTTCTTGGCTGGTTTGTATGAATTTTCTGAGTGACAATCTGAAACCCATCAAATTACTTGCTTTTCCATGAGACTGAGCTCCTTAGAAGCATAATCTATTCTGAGACCAGTGAGCAAGGAAGAAAATAACCTTGCAGTATCCTTTAAGCCTTATCCAAACAATAGTCAGGATTTTTTTTAAGTGACTAATGACTGTAGGTGCCTTGAGACTCCATAAAGAGGTCTGATTTCCAGGGCTTAAGGTGTTGCCTGAAAATAGCAGCCTTGCTGGTGCCTTGTGTTAGCCAGTCTAGTACAGAGGCACCACAATTCACTAGACATCAACTTTACTGCAACCTACAGATGATACTGAGTGTGAAACAACCTACAACCTTCCTCCTTCAGAGACTCCCCCATGTTTCCTCTCCTACACAAGACCTAATTATCTGTCCTGGTTGTTTGAATCAAAATTGAGTAATCCAGTTTGTCAGATGGAGATACTTTGGAGACTCTCATGACTGAGAGGTTCTCTACTTCCAAACCTCAAATGGGAAGAGAAGAAAATGAAGTGCTTTGCCCCTTTAGATGTAAAAGATAACCTCCAAGTTGTAAAACAATCAGCTCATGTGTTATAGAGACCTCAGGCAGACAGACTAAAGCAAAAACAACCAAGGTGCTAATTTCAGCAATCGATCTCCAAGCCAGGGTTCACTTCAAAGGATATTCGTCATCATTTGAGTGTTAACATTTCCAAATAACTAGTGTAAAAAGAAATATCCTGTACTGGGTTAAGTGACTTTTCTAAAGGAGTGTATTTCATTCCAACTGATATACCAGGGAACATATGTTAAAAATCAGACTCTCTGCAGCATATGAATTGTTACAATTAAAATAATGGAAGTCTACCCTCTAGGGTAAAAATGAATATGCCTTTACCAATGATACAAAACAGCATTGCAACATTAAGAAGGAGAAAACTCCACTGTATTTTTAAAGGCACCCCCAGACCACCTTCAAGAAGGAATCATTTCCCACTAAGATTTCACTCCCAGTGGGCTCATCCCTTGTGCCTTAGAGTTCTGTTCCCAACAGTTACGCTGTAGATGGCTTAGGACAGCACTAGGCATGGATAGTTTCACAGAAGATACTTCCCAGGGAAGGAAGGAAGGAAAATGAGAGACATTGTGACTGGAAGCATTTACAGCATAAAAAATTCATATACATTGGTCAATGTAGCACCGTCTCCTGCTTTCTCTCTAACTGTAGAATCAGGATACCATGTGTTGTAAATGAAATAGAGGGAATTACAGCCATGTCTGCAGCAGACCAGAGTCTACCTGTCCTGAGTGATGTTGCAGGTTTAAAGATAGCCACTGTGAATGAATTAACCACTCATATTCTGACTACCTATATAGTTTATTTTGCTTGTCATGGGCATGTGTACCTGGCAGGTCAGAGACAGGAGCCTGGGAAGACAGTAAGAATGTTATCCACTAGTCAGCATTTGTCCACCATTTTTAGCCCATCTACCCTTCTGCAAAGGAAGGCTTTTCTGACCGTTCCATGCTAGAGAGTCTGTGCAGTCAGACTAGGCTGGAAACAGACACTGGGCTGTATTCCTTTCAAACCTGTCAAACAAATAAGGACATGTTCACACTGGCCTGGGAAGACACCAGTTTATGGCCTCAGACCCAGTGACTACTTATCATTGAAAACTCTTTCCTTGAGCTAGGCCATATTTTCATGTTACCAGGCCATGTTACCTTGAGAAGGTAACACCTCCCTGGGAATCCAAAGTCTTCCAGGCCAGTGAGGAATATTTAGGCCCTCTGTTCAACTGCAATGTTAATGGCAAGGTGCTCACATGTAGTGGCAAATCACAGGATCACTTGCAAGACAGCTCTGCTGCCTAAGTTATGCTCCAGCTGTCCATTGTGGGTTCCCATCTAAGACAAAACAACTGCTTAATGAGCACTCAGCCCACTTCAGAAGAAACTGGAACAATCAAATCAGAAGGCAACTGAACTGAACGTGTTCTGCTCAGCTGTGTTCTTCTGATTGATAGTGCAAATTCTACATGACAGATCCACCATGTAAAATTATTGCTGTCTCTGTGTTGTTAAGATTGATCAGTCAGAACTTCTTTAAGCTGCTAGTCCCAAAAAACCCTCTTGTAATGTGGTAGTGCTCAGTCTGAGCTTTTTTCCATCATAACAAGTGTTTGTTCTGCTGAACACTATGCCAGGATTTCTGAATATTTCTTTTAAAGAATGTTAAGGCAGATAGGTAAATCTTGGACTTCTGGGAAAGAAATTTATTTCTTGGATATGTGTTAAATTACATCCACAGCCTGTTATATATAATATTTCATTGCTGGCTGTCACTGTCAGGTGACTGTCAGTTCCAATATGGCTGGTCATTGCAAGCTCTAATTTGCTCCAGTCCCAGAGAGAATAAAGAGACCACAAACTAATAATCTGTGGGTTCCATCACAAACAGCCAGAGTTGAAAACCCTTTGCAGACTGCCCATAAAAGCTTTGTGTGGCTCCAGTGGCCAAAAAAAAAGGTGCATATTTGGAGCTCTTGGAAGGAAATTATGTCTGATTCTCACAAGCGGTTTTCCATGTGAACCTGGTTCCCATGGCACTCTTAGATGCAATGTTATGCCTGCATGGAAGTCTCTTCCCTTGCCACTTCTTCTAGACTGAATGGCAATACAAACTGCCATGTTACCTCCTTAAAACAGCTCAAGGACTTCAGTTCCCTAATGTAAAAATAGTGATGGCATCTGTGCGAGTATCAGCTTGATGCTGGCAGTCAGATGTCTACTCACCTATTTGTGAAGAGCCCTGCCTCACATATTTGCTCTCATACGGTTTGTGCTGCATGAAACATTAAGAGAGCAGAAGGGAGTTTCTCTTGCCCACCTTTGAGCTTCACTGATCAGTTATACACAAGAACTCAGCATGTAATGAGTATGCATTTCAAACTTTGTTCAGCCCTGCTGCTCTGTTGCACAAAGAAATATATGTCCCTCACACACTGGCAAGATGCACTTGGCACACGGGCTTTGCACACCAGGGCAACAGAGTCTTGCTGGCAGAATGCTGATGTCACCTAGCAGACAAGAGCTTAACACCTTCTGACACAACCTTTCACTCCCCAACAGCCAGCAAAAAGAATCACAGAATCACAGAGTATTCCAAGTTGGAAGGGACTCACAAGGATCATCAAGTGAGCACCTTTGCTTCTTCTCCTAGGAATCCCACAAGTCTGGGATCAATACACGAGGAAGACAAATTAAGGCCATGATGATTGTATAACAAAATCCACAGACATAAAGGCCAGATCAGATTTGGAAAAAAAACACATCCACCTTGTAGGAGAGTTTTCCTCTGTCTGGCCATGCCCTCACTTTTTTAACATCACAGAATTAAACCTGACTATGTTAAAAATGTTCAGTTGAAAACTGCAAATGAATGTTACTGAACTCAAGGTTCTTGTCCTTCTCCACTCTCATCTTCTTTTTCTCTGTCATCTCTTCTCTTGTCCCTTCCTTCCTCCCCTCCCAGTCAGCATTTTTGAAGTTTATATCATACTCAACTCTGGAATTTCAGTAATGCGCTTGGAAGTTGATCCTAGAGGCCAAACTTTATTCTTCCATGTGAGTTATTTTTTGTTTCACTCTTGAACAGGCATTTCTTGGAAGTGCAAGTACTCACAGAACTGTAGCACATGGCAATCATGTAAATATTAATATTCACACAGCACTGAAGATTACAAGATAATTAGAAGCTATATAACCATGTAAGTCAGTTTATAAAGAGTATGACAGTTACAGGACCAAATTTTGTCTTTCCTCCAGGCCTGACTCCTTGGAATCTCTTTCTTCCGCTTTGTTTATGAGGAATTAATCATTTGGAACCTGATCCAAAAAGCTCTAGAGTCAATGCAAGTCTCCCATTGACTGCAGCAGACTCTGGTCTTCGATTAAGTAAACTCTCTATAGTCCTTGGCAGCTCAGATCTGAAGCACATTACCAACCTCCTGGTACCCACCCCTCAGCAGCATCAAAGGGAGTTGTCAGAAAACTTCCACATGAGATTCACTCTTGGAACAGATAGAAGGGTCAGGCAAAGCCTTTCATTTGGACAGAGGCCATGCATGTCCTCCAGCACATTAGGTCATGTACTGCCAGAGCCTCATTAGACTGCAATGTCTATGGGTCCACTGCCTGGCTCTGCTCCCACCTGGTAGCACCAGGCAGACGGTGATACATCTCCCCAGAGGAGCAGAGGGACTGTGGGGCTGTGCTGTAGACAACTCTTCACAAAAGGAACATGGAGTGGGAGTTGTGAAACAAGGTTTGGCAGGAAAGAGTGTTTCCAGCTTCCCCCCCTCCCCCCCAGCCACCACTTCTCATCAGATGTTGCTTTTCTGGTTGTAGCATCTATTTCTCTTTCTGGATTGCACACAGTTATGAAGTCAAACAAACAAATTACCCACCTGAATACAGCCCTTGGTGGATTTAGAACCTGTTACTTTGTGAGAGATTTTTATAGACTTATTGTTTTAAGTGTTTTCCTTCTAGCTGTAGAGGGGCAGCAAACAATGAAGAGATGCCAATGGACAGGTTTTCTCTCACATATTGTAGGAGCCCATGACAGAACCCAACTGTCAACATATCCACTACCAAAAAAATGGATGTGTTTTAGACTAGAGGAAAACTGACTGGTAAATAGCAAACAATATTTATTTAATACTGGCCTTTTATTTTTGTCTTAGAAACTGTAGAAAATCACTCCTTAGTTAATTACATTCACAGGGAGGCGTTTCAGAGATGTCTGCATCACTCTGCTTTAACAATGAGACATAAATAACATTTTATGGTATTCCCCCCAAAACAAAGAACCTACTTGGAGTACCTTTTACTGCACTTTCTATGTGCATGTTCAGAAAAATCCCAGAAATGTTACAGTGAGTCTTTTGAAGTGAAAGTGCTTCTCAGGTAAATACATATGTGTCATGGGGTAACTTTATCTTTAAGATAGCTTTGGGTGCTAAGGAAGTTGAAGCTGCTGGAGGCTGATGGGAGTCTTTTCTCCTGACCAATTATCGGTCATTTCTGAGAACTGTCAGTGGTTTTAACCACTGAGAAGTGAGATCAACTTGTGAACACCACCTTAAGGTGTAAAGCCAGAGTTCGCTTGTTCTCTTTGTTTCCTGGCTGTGAAAGGTAGCAGAGCTCCAGCTGGCTCCCGTCCCCTGGCCAGGCCATGCGGCCCGGGCACGGCCCGGGCTGGGCCCAGCGGCTCCCGGCCGGGAGATGGGGCCTGCGGGGCTTGCCCCGGGCTCTGGCCGGGCCAGGCCGGTCCCTGGCTCGGCTGCAGTTTCTGCTGTGACTGAATTCACCAGAGACTGCCGAGTAAAGAGAGGAAAAGCTCTTGACCTGCGGCAGGCTGAGACAGTGACCACACTCTCCAGAGCAGCCATGAAGAATCTTCCATCGCTGACAACTCCAGCTGCTGCTCCGGCAGAGATCACAGAACCATCTACAAAGCCTGGGAAAGATTTTAACTCTTTCATTACCCAGATGAGACTTGCACATTAATCCTTTTTTCCAGAGAAAGAAAGAGTAATCAACATGTAAAGAGACTTTATAAACTATCAGAGACAGTAAAGAAAAGAATTAAGCTTCAGAAGAGGTAGAGAAAAAGGAGATGCTTTAATTAAGCTGAAATATTTTTCTGTTAAAGCTATGGAGATGGACAACAGTATTCTGAAAAAACTTTAACTCATGACAGAGTATATTGGGAGGAATAGAGTGTTCAAAGTGTAGATTTTGAGGAAAAGGTGGAGTAATTGTGATACAGTGAGGTGCTGGAACAGAGGGGGGAGAAGTAATAGTTGAAGATTTGAGGCCTTGAGAAGCAAAGAGAAAACTTCTGGTTCCAGAGAAGCTCACAGAGACAGATGAAGAGAACTTTTACCTTTGAATAATTCATCCTTAAAAATGACATCCCTAGACTCATGGCCCATAACACACCTCAGAGTGATGTGAAATGGGAGGAGAAAATCTGATGGCAGATTTCCAGGCAGCTGGCATCAGAAAAATAGAAAGCTATAACAGAAATAGTTTTCTTGTGAGATACTCCATAGATTAGTAGAAGAAGACTTCTGTTTCTCTACAAAGACTGATAAAAAGACTCTAGCAGGAATTGGGACTGTTTTAAACACCGAAGTTCCAAAGTTTTTTGTCTCCATGTTGTCATGTAAACAAGGGAATGGCTGGGTAGTGGGGGGAAAAAAGGGTTTTCTGGAAGTTTTATTTTAATTTTCCTATTCTTGTAGTTTTGTTAATAAACTTTCTTTATTCATTTTAAGTTTTAAGCCTGTTTATGCTTTAGGTGTTTATTATTACAGTATTGTCTGAAGTTGTCTCCATCCCATTGTTCTGGAAGACTGGATTGAAAAAAATCTTTTTTTAAAGCTATATTTAAACCATCACAATATTGCATGTTATCCAAAAGAAAGCAATTCTTAAGGTGAATTTTAGGTAGTACACATTTCACAATGATTCAGTTATGTCGTGTTTCTTCCTCTGCCCATACACATTCTGTGCCTTGGGGCTGAGGTTTCACAATACTACCATGCCTCAGCAGCTTATTCCCCACACCCTGTGTTGCCCCTCCCTGACTATTTGCGTGCCCTCCAGAACAAGCTGGGTCATGTTTTGGGAAAAATTTCTTTAGTAATTAATGTTTGACCTCCAACTAGTTTGTGAAGTAGTTTGAATCGCATGTATAAATAGATAATTTAAAAGCTTGTGTTTAGTGTGAAAATACTAGTGTGAAGGCTTTCTCCTAACCACTTAGAAAACCTTGTATGTATCCATTGAAGGAGGAATTCCAAAACATTACCACTGACTGGATTCCAGTACGTGATTTCTGCAGTCATTTTAAAAGCCAATGTATCACTTATTTGCATTCATTTTCTCAAACAGTAGTCCATCACTAATCCCCAAAACTAAATACACAAAGCAGGCTGAATTGAATTTTGGTTTTGATACTGAATGAAGTTAAAGGAAATGGTTTGGTCTTATGAATTTCTACTGCTTATTTGCATTCTTATTTGCATGTAGAAGGTCAAGATTCAGTTTAATAATTACTCACTGTTCAGTGCTAAGGGAAGAAATGGACATGAATTACCTCCATACTCCCACTAATTTTGCCTGTGTCAGGAAGTTACTTTGAGAGACAAGAGCTGGCCATGGAAGGCAAGTTCTCCGATGCTTTTGAGCAATGCTGGAGCTGCAGAAACAGCAGTAGCCAGAGCTTTGAAGAAGCAGTAGTTGAACTTCACATATGTAAGTTCTACACTAGAGTGAATTTTCTCTGGAATGTCTGTAGTTGCATGTTCTTCTGAATAGCAGTATGTCTACATTTTACAAAAAAGTGGAAAATATTATATTCTAAATCTGAAAATTAAGCACCATCCTTTCAAATAAATGCTCTGCATTCTTCTAAAAATTGTGCTGCCATAGATACCCAGTGGGGCACAGCATGTTACCAGGTCATTTCTACAAACCTCTTTAAATGAGTAATTGAAGTCAATACCAATAGCCATAGGAAAAAAACTCGTACTTCAGCTGAGAAGAGAGATATTTTATGTTCAAAGCTTACAGCAGAGGATAAGAGGGATACAGCCTTGCATTTGGAAAAGAAGTCACAACTCTATACCACATAAGGTCAGTCCCAGTTCCTGAGTGAGGCATCAGGACATATGGCAAAGAATATCAGAATGAGATCTGGGCAGCGAGCTATCAATGGACATTTTCACAAAATACTCAAAAAGTTGAAAAAATAATAAAATATATCCCAGAGTATACATTAAAACCATGAATGAGCCAAGCTGTTTCTCTTCATCTTGATTCCTTATGTGTATCTTATGTGATACACATATTGATATCTTACGTGATACACATATTGATATCTTACGTGATATACATATTGATATCTTATGTGTAATATACATATTAACAGAAAAAATCATTCCATTTGACTGTGAATTTGGAAAAGAGATTTTTAAAAAGTCATATATACTCTTTCTAATGATTTTTATAATATTCCATGCAGCTGTCTCATGGCCGCAGACAGGATGATCTAATACCTCACCCCAAGGATGTTGCAGCAAATTTTCCAGGATGCTTGCGTGAGGGCTCTGTCCCTCCATGTTCAAGTCTGTCACAGGTTGTCTTGATGACATCCAGGTACAAGAAGAAAGCTTTCTGCATATGTCAGCTCTCTAACCAGTACACCACTACCTTCTCTATTGCATTGTCCCTTATCTTTCTCAGCCTTGAACTTTCATACGTCTGTCTCTAAATCAACTGAAAAATAATTCTCTCCAAATGCAGTCTGTCATTTATGAAAAACCACTCCATAGAGCTTGTTTGACAGAAAAAAAATTTGCTCCTAATTTTATTAAAAGTGAATGCTAGAGAATCTTTTGAGGGTTAAATTTGGAGTGGCCAAGTGTGTCATAACCTCTGTTTCTCCCCTTGTGATTATCCCCATGCCTAGTCTCAGTCATCAGCTAGCCATCTTCATCATCACCGACCCCGTGCATGAATTCAGAACAAGTGCATTTATTCCTATGGAAGTTGGCAGGGAATTCAAAGGCATGGAGGCTGAAAACTGAACACAGAAACATAGACACTGCCAGCTCTAACACCAAAGGAGACCTCTAAGGCCAGAGCTCCCATCTGAGCAGCATCAGGCCCATGGAGGATGTATCATTAAGCTGCCTCTGCCTGGAGGTGAAAGGAAGAATTACAGGGAAAAAAAGTCGTCAGGAGGGAGTTGATCTCTTCAATCAGGACCAAGCTGGCCCTGAAAGGTTCTCTCCAAGCTGCAGATGCAAAAGACAGAAAAACCCTGCAAGGTCTTTGGGGCAATGACAAGTCAGCTGAAACCCAAAAGATTCTGTTAGATGTGAGCTTGCTGTGATTAGATTAAGTGTTCTCTTTCTGTAATTTCTTCGTTTACCTCTTTTATAAACATTTGTAACTGTGTTGCCTATATTGGATGCTGTAAGTACTTCTCCTGGCATACTTCCCAAAACTCTCCTTTAATTTAAACCAGGCTAAGGTAGCTGGGTAAGATCGAAGTGTTTTTCATCAAGACTGGTGAACTTAAAAACATGAGTATCAAGAAACTATCTTGTGTATCCAGCTCCCCAACGTACTTCACGAGAGTCAAAGGGTAAAGGTCCTGCCCTCACAGAAATTTCATGAGCTGACTGAAGACTTGGCCCTACTAGGAAGGAGAAATAATCCTGTGAACCTAGCCTTCCCTGGCAAACAGAAAGGTGGTGGGAAGCAATCCTGTGCACAAGAAGGCTCCAGGAGATTTTTCTAAAAGAATAGTATTTTTATTTTCCATGACTGCATGTGGCAGACGGCATTAGACAGTTTGGCAGACCTGCCACTCTCAGAAGTCACACGACTCTCTTCATTTGCAAAACCACCCTGGAAAATCTAAGTGCAGCTGAAAAACCTGGGAAGGTTCTGAGTGTCCAAAACCTGTAAGTTTCACAGTTCATCCTCAAAATCAAGCCAATGTTGTGTTAGAGTGGTATTATACCTGTTTCAGTACAATTTTTTTGCCTTAAGGTTTTCAAATAGAGCTTTAAAGTTAAAAAGTAATCTGTTTGTACAGTTGTGTTTAATCTGTGTGTGGGATTCATATGGACAGGTCCCCTCATTTAGAAAGAGGAAAATTTTTTGACCACACAGTTAGGTTTTGGGTGTATTTAAGTCAGCATGTTCCATTTAAAGTATGATTCAGAAGACAATATCACAATGCTAACAAAGTTCCCTGCTACATGTAATCTTCTTTTCACTTTAAGAAGCAGTGGAGAATGAGGCTTGTGCCAAGTGCCACACCCAGAGAGCAGCAGACTGGCTCCACAGAAAGAGCTTATTGAAGAGACCCAGTGGTGGGAGACACAGAAGTTCTTGGAAAGCACAGTGAATATAAAACAGTAGCTCCTGGGTATTGGAGTGAGGGATTGGCCAGAAGGTTTAGGCAATGAAAGGAAGAAAGATGCTGTAAAGCATGGTAGGCAAAGAGATAAGAGTAGAGTGACACAGAATTGAAGAAGCTGAACAAAAGGGAATGGGAGGATGGAAACAATCAGGCAGACAGCATGGCTAGCTGCAGTCCAGGCAAAATTCCATGGAGCCTCTGAATGCCAGAAGTCCTGGGCTGTGGTTGGCTAGTCTCTGGCCAGTTCCTCTGCAGAGTTCCCCATGGGCCACACAGTGCAGTGGGGAGGAGGAGGCACCTGGGCAGGGCTCTCCCCTGCACACCTCTGAGTTCAGAAGGTTGCTGGCAAGCTCCATTTCTCCCCTTCCCCTCCATGCAGCAGGCCCAGATTTGGCTGCCTTCACAGCTGCAGCTGTTCCTACCAGCTGGAATCAACCGTCCTGGCCCTGTTCCAGCCCAAAAGCAATTACATTCTTGCAAGTGGATATTGCAACTTCCTGTCCTAAACAATCATGTACTGTTCCTCTGCACTTTTAACCAGCTGCTGCCTTGTACTCAGAGATGGCTGCAGGCACAGGGGTGGGGCCCTGGAAGAAAGGTAATGGTGTATCAAGAGATCATTCCTTTGTAGGTTCACCTGCAGCTTAGAAAGGTCAGGGACTGCTTCCTGACTGCTCTGAATGTCTGTATATAGCACTCAGTGCTTCAGCAACATGTAATAATATTACATGGGCTAGACACTGGTGAAGGAGAGTGCTTTTCTTGGCTCAAATCTTCCAGGAGAAATCTTCCTCTGTGCCTGAACTTCATAAAACAGGGCATCTCCAAGAACTTTGGCATGAACTACCTTGCCTTTGCCAAGCGTTTAAAACCAGAGACCAGCCGATAACACCTGGTAAAGAGTTTTGTAAAATACCTTTGTAAAAAATTTGCTGAAGGCATCCAAATGGTAAGTGGGATTATTGGTCTCAGAATAAAATACCTATTTACCTGCAGCTGGTTTTCTAAAGCTCTTCCACTCAATCTCCAGCTTCTCAAGGCATATTTTTCCATTCCAACTCTGCTACATGAGCAGCGTGGATCTGAAGGGATCATAAGGTTTTTGATTCCTGTAACTTTTTCCACATCTGAGCTTTTCAGAGGCATGGATAAGTCAAGGTACCCACCCTTTAGAGGAAGGTGCTCACACATTCATTAACGTAAGCACATCACAGTGTTGCACAGAGTGAGGCAACATACCTTGAAGAACAGAGTAAACACATTAAAAAAAACTTCTCAGTAAAGCTGGGAACCAAGCTCCCGAGTGAAAGGCTGTGAGCATGCTGTAAAAGGCCAGAAGGATTTTGGGGATAGAAATTCCCACTCAGGCAGGCACCATCTCTTGTGAATCAGCAGATCCACACCACTAGTCTGGACAGTTAAACCCCCTCATTTCATCTAAGAATAATTGACTACACATTTGGGGAGTGAGGGCTTTTAAACACTGCTGATTCTTACCTCTTTAGTTCCTAGTGCCTAAACCTCGATGTCTGTAATTAATGGACTTGATGAGCCTGTGAATTACTTGTACCCCCACATCAATTAGACAAAACAAGTGAGCCACTATTGTGTTGAAAAAATGCAGAGGGGTGCTACCATAGGTCAGTCACAACCTGGGGAAATACCCCATCATCTTGCCATCATTCTTCTGTCAGGCTCTACTTGCAAGATTCTGCTGAGCACTAGGACATTTCAGGTCTCAAACAATGTGTTTAGTCCTGGTGAAAATACAAAATATTCTAAATACAGAACAGTCCCTTAACATGACTAAAAAAGCCCGATAATTTTCTGAAATTCTGACAGTGCTGTTAACATTCTTTCCTATTAACTTTAATAGACCAATATTAAGTGATGCAGCAACAAAAAAAGCATTTTGCAAGAGGAAAAAAGAAAAAATAATTAAACTAAGAGTCACATGTCCACCTAGTGTTTTAGATTTGTGATAGGCTCTGTCTTGGCTGACAGCCAGGCGGTCCTAAATATAGTCTAAAACCAAATATTTAAGTGTAAGTCTGAACAGGCAGGGTTTTTTGGTTGGTTTTGTATTTGGTTTTTCTTATTTTTTTAACACATTTCTTTCAAGTGCTACAAAGGCGGCTGCAGATGCAGCAATTGATAAATTTCTCCTCCAAAGGAAGTATTATATGCTCTGGATTCCCAAGGTAATGCTACAAGAGAGCACGTACTAAAGTACTATGACGTATGGATTTGAGTGCCATAATTTATAAAAATGTCTCAAAGTGTTGTACAATACAGAAAAGCGTGCAGATAAATCATAGAAACATATACACTAGGTGTAGTATGTTTTCAGCATGTGCTGTCTGCCAGTTTGTAACATATACACCTGCCCAGGGGAGTGCTAGAAAGCAGTACATTCAATATTATTTATTACCTATTGTATCACAAAGCTGTCTTTATCTGCATGTATCACTTGAATACTCTGCTTTGCACAATTGTACTCTGTGGGTAACAGAGTACATATGTGAGTATCTCTCACATATGACATTACCTGAGCAAGGCCACTACAATGAGAATGAAACAGGGCCACTGAAAAAAAAAAATAACCAGGATGTTTTACTGAATTTCCACAACATGCTGATCTTACACCGGATTCTGATATTTTATCTTTTAATTTTGTCTCATATAACTGCCTTCTCCAGGTTTTCCCCATGCTAGCTTTGTGCTGAATGATCTCCAGCCTGTCTCAAGAATGGGAACACCTTACTTGTCCCTTCAATAAACGATTCTTGTTCTTCCTGCAGCTCTGTGCACAGGCTCAGAACTGAGCCATCTGGTGCCACAAGACAAATTTTCCACATGAAAAACCCTCCTTGCAGAGGAGCATAACTCTGTGTTATAAGTGTACTTACAAGTGAACTTCCTTGCACTAGTAAGTGAGTGTATCTGCAATACCCAAAGCCAAACAGATCTCCAGTTCTAAGCCAGGGCTGAAGAAATACTGACATGAAAAGACTTCTTATGATGGATCCAGGAAATTCAGCATCAACTACAAAATCATCACCGAAACTTCTGTGGTGTTGTTTTTTCGGGGGTTTTTTTTTTGTTGTTGTTTGTATTTTTTTTTCTTTAATTAAAAAGTCTTGGGCTTTTTTAAACTTTAAGTACTGGGAAATAAAAATGAACCAAAGAGAATGTTCTTCATTCCTTTTATCACTGTTTTCACACTCTAACACCACTTCCAACACCTGATAATATTACCACTCTGATTTTGAATCCCCTCCCAGTCCTCCTGCCAACCTTCTTTCTCACATAAATAATTCTGGTCTCTTTTCTATCACTCTAATAGCATGTTTCTTCTCTTCATCTCATGCACATCCTTTTCATGCTTAACCAAAGTTTTTTCAGAGCTTGGAGTGAGATCTAATCTAACCTTTTTAGTTTTCAAGTCCTGTTAATCAAAGAAAAATGATTATCATGTTATCACAAAAATCAAGACAATTCCCATAGTCATGAAAGGAACTCCTCCTTTTCTTAACTATCATTCTTACTATAACCTTCCCTGTCCCTTGTTCTCCACAGCAATGGTCACACTGGCTGAAAAGCTTTGGATTTGTTTTAGCACTGGCACATCTCTTGCACTCAGCTATTGGACACTGTTGGGAATTTAGATTGTCTTTATTAATTGCCCATTAGTAACAACAGATAATAATGATTAACAGTTTAAAGAAAACAAACAGACAGCTCCTATTACTTTTTAAAGCTTCTCTTTGAGTGTCATATTTAAGTAGTTCCTCAGGGACTGCTCTTCAAAGTCTGGCCCATTTTGTTGATATGTTAAAACATACCAAGCATCCAACTGGCCGGGAAAAGACTTAGTGGGCCTGTGAACCTGCCTAAATAGGCTCTCTTCCTCTTGCCAGACATTTTATTTTTTTCCCCACAAAATCTGATGATCATAAAATAAGGTTTAGGATATGAATCTTTCCAGCATTTTGCAGCTGTGTTAAATCTATTAAACAACATCTAGGATCCTTATGCTTTAGCATAAACCAATAAATAGTATACAACAGGGAAGAGGTTTTTATAGCCATAGCTATTACTTTGAACTGTGAGGGTACAGCTTTTCAGGTTTGGAGAGAAGAGGTTTTACTCCAGACTCATTATATTTCTGTGATTTTATGTGTCAGATATGAATTCTGGATGGCCCATTCCTGTTACAAACCACCATCATGTGCAGGTTCTCTGTCACTGCAGCTGAAAAGCAGGAATGTTTTTTCTTCACTACCACTTATAGAATGATGTTGAGTGAATATTTTTTGACCCAGTATCTTTGATCAGGTACAGGACAATGAAATTTCACCATATATTGCTTTCCCCAGTAAAACTCCCTTTCTGTACTTCTTAATAGCTTTGTTCTCAGAGCTGACACATTCCTTTTTAGCATTTCTAACCCTTCTAAATGTACCTATGGACACATGTGCTACAGACACATGGTTTGCACACATGCTGTAACTTTTCCCTCTTCACTTGCCAGAATTAGCATGGAAGAGGCTGATGGCCAGTGCAGTCCAAGATTAACACGTGGCCAGATGGAGCCTTTAAAGGATAATATCCATGAGCAGATCGAGGAACCTTCCACAGAATCATAGAATAATTCAGGCTGGAAGGGATCCCTGGAGGTCACCTAGTTGATCCTGCTGCTCCAAGAGGGGCCAGTTTCAAAGGTAGATCAGATTTCTCAAGCCATTCCAGTCTCAAAATGAGCTGATCTCTGCCAGAAACCCAATAGTGACACTTCCCAGAAAAATAACCCTATATAGCATCTTTCCAGTAAATCAGCTACAGATCAAATAGGTTTAATTACAGCCACTACACTTACACAATTGGGTAGTTCCACAACTAGTGAGAGTGCTCACTATACACACATTTTCTCCTACAGAAGAGGGGCAGTAGCTCAATTGGATAGAAGATCTAGACAAAAAAAAAAAAAAAAAGAAAGAAAAGAAGTTTGGTACCATAAAATAACAGTCATGTTACTCTCCCATTGTCAAGATGCTCAACTCACCTTTAGTTTGTCCCACCCCTGGGACATACAATCAACCTTTCTTCTCTGCAGCCATAAAGTCATTAGTTTTAAAGGTTGTTAGGATCAACTAAATATACCCATGCCATTGTCTATTGCAGATTTTTTGCATATATGAAATCAAAGAACAAGCCATTAGAAAACAAACACATTTTGCTACGTCTGCAGGACTGAAAGCCTCAGGTACAGGTGAGTGTTGTGTTGATACAGCTGTGATTCCCTTGGGAATCCCTTGAGCTATTCTGGGGGTTCACTGTGGCACATATTCAACAAAACTTGGGAAGTTTCCACAATCTTACTCCTCTTCCAGTCACTTTCCTACAAAAAGGAACTCAAATTAATAAAATTGTCATTGTGGTAGGAAAGAGTTATGTTTAGAAAGGAGGTTCAAAATAATATTTCTTTTTTTTTCTCACAAAGCCCTAGTCTCTTTGGGGAGATGGACTGGGGTTTTTTTCTATTATTGCTGTTGGACAGGAGAGAAGAAGATTTTGTGTCTTCCAAAGAGGAAGGAAAATGTAAAATAAAAGTTGATTTAGTTTTCAGGCTTCCAGCACTGAAGATTATCAAGATTTGTTCTTTACTTTCAATCAGTAGATTGCATTGGAGAAAAAATAAGTTTTAAAAATTCAGGTATTTTTATGTCAAGTCTTTATAAAACCATTGGAAGTTATTTTTGTATGTGTGAAAATAAACCTGAAAGAAACTTTAAAAAGAGAGATTACTTGAAAGAAGAGAAATGCCAGATCAGATACCACTTACATTTTTAATGCAGAAATTAGGAATTGTTCTCTTTAAATTCCCCTACTAGCATTATTCTTTTTAGTATCACAGTACACAGGGTTTAAGACAAAGCAGCACAGAGTGCTCACTAAATCCATGCATAAAACTGAGACCACAGACACTTGCATCCTAATTCCACTTTTATTATTCTCAATAAAATGGAATCTTTGAAAATCATAGAGGATCAGTGATGCTAAAAAATACATCCTCCAGCTGTTCTAATGACTGTACGACTAACACACAGGTAAAGCAGTTGGAAAACTAAAAGCAGTTTAATTATATACAGACTAGTGATTGACAATACCACTTCAAACTCCTACTTATACCAAAAAAGGCATCAAACACCACTGAGTGGGGAGAAGCAAGGCTATCTGTGCAGCCTCCTGCAAGCAAGGCAGGAGTCTGTTCATCAATCTGTCCGTCACTCCTGTAAGACCAAGACCTTTTAGGGACATTACACAGTGACAGGGGCTGCATAAGAAGGTCTAATATTCCCCCTTGATCTCAAGGACATGCGATGTCCTCAAGAAAACTTGTCCATTCCCTGGATACTCTGACCCCATAGATCTCCCCTTGCATGGCAGTTTTGCGGTAGGGCTTGGCTGAGCAGAGGGCAGATCTCAGAGAGCGGAAGCTGGCAGGCAGGCAGGCAGGGAGGGCAGCTCAGGTGAGGCAGGGGACAGGAAGGGCAGAGGACAGCACAAAGCCAGGCTACGCCAGGCTACACAGGGCAGCCCAAAGTAGAAGTTGAAGAAGCATCCAGGGTAATATCAGCAGCTCATCAGTTTGATAACGTTGATTGTGCATATTATTTGGATCACAGCACTCCAGTGGTATTGGTACATCAGCCACTGCAAAAAGCTCCCCAAGCAGCATGGAGAATTTAGAACACAGCTCTCATGAACTTCAATGAGAATGATGCATCTGTCTCCTGCGGTAGCTTTGAAGCTCTCGGCCAAAAGTATTCTTAGCCCTACTGTCATGCATGTCCCCAAAGAGACAAAAAAAGAAGGTGCGAGCATGTGAGACCGGGAGCGGACGTGGTTGAGGAAGTGAGAGACCAAGTAGAGCCTGATCTGGGAACCCTGCAGAGGCAGATCATGTCCCTCAGGCTTTATGTTATCAACACTTGCTTGGAGGCAAAGAGCGGGGCTTTTTCTCCTAGCAGGATGAGGGAGCCATTCTGGAGCACTGGGCTCCTGACACTTAGCTGCTTTCAGTAGTGTTCCCAGATCATTAAAGTCTGCTCCAGTATCTCTACCTGACCCTGTGGACACAGACAGAAATCAGAACAAACAAGGTAGAGAAAATAGCACAACAAACAAAGGAAAGACAGGTTTGCAAGAGCTGAATGTACAAATATTTCAAATAAAGTTTCCTCTGTGTTTATAAATTGTTTGTGTTTTCTCATCAAGTGCCTGGATATGGAAAGGGAGAAAACCAGCTCCTAGATAGTTTAAAATAACCCCTTTTTGCAACAGTACTGTTCAGTATCAATGTACCTTTCTTCCTGTTATACATACAGATTTTCACTCTGGCCTGCTGCAGAAGGCTCAATTTCCCTTCCCAGCTACACCTGCATTCTTTATTTGTGTGTGGTCTTTTGCATCACCACAATGCTGATATCATCTCCTGCTCCCAGCTCAGAGGGGCTGGAAGGCAATGGCAAGAGCACATTAATAAGCAGTGTGCTCCATACTCCTCTGGAGCCTAGGGGTTCAGGGGGTTAGAAAACACTTGTGCAGAAGAAAATGTCTTGCAATACTTGCATGTGACCAACTTCCAATCCTTGTGAAGCTAAACCAAGCAGTCAGAGCTCCCTGTGATGAATAATTAACACACAGGGAGCAGCTTCTGCACTTCAGAATAACCCTCTGTGCCACATAAAGGCATTTCATGGAGAGGAGGCAAGAGTTAAAGTATTTTAGATACAGCTTATGTGGTTCCCAGAAATAAGGAGATATCTGAAAGATTATGAAAAGTCAAGATCAGTAATATTACATGTCAAGGAATTAATTTACTGACTATATTTTCGTTCTTATCTACATTGTATCTGAAAGGGCGGGATGCCAGTTCAAAGCCTGAATTTGACTGAGCATAGATGTTGCTATTGTGTATTCCTTATTTGCTGCAACAATTTTTGAAGCCTGACAGTTTGAAATTACATTTTCATGTTGGAGCTGTATTTTCACAAATCCTGGAAGTTAAATAACTCTTATAATAACAGAGAAGATATTACATTGCCAAATAGAGTTGATATTCTCTTTCATTATTTGTTTCTATAAATAGATATGATCTTTTTTTTCTGGAACATAGTCTCATGTAGAGCAATACCTTTTCCTCAGATGGCATCAAGAGGCACAAAGTAAGCTTAAAGTTATCCACTATGCTTACTCCGCCTCCCTTCAAAGCTCTTGCAAGAGACAGGGCAGATTAAAGGACACGTAATCATGTTGCTACACAGGAGTCCCAGCAATTCTGAACCTTGCAGGGATAAAACTGGAACTACAAAATATCCATTCCACCTGAGAAGCCATTCTTTGATATTAGGTGTCCCTAATGTTTTGTCACCTTTCTGTACTTTCCCAGAATAAACTGTAGGATTACTAGATCCACAAGGACTGCATGCACAGAGCAGGAGGATTTCCATGGCCCCCCTAACACACAGAAGATTGTCACATTCAACAATTTGTTTAACAACAGAGGTGATATGTATTGAGTGTATTGTGTATCAACAGTGGTGTTGAGGAATACATCTGGTGTAGGTAGCTGAGTTTGCAGGCGGCAGTTTGAGATGCAGATGGAGCTCTGGGTGGGACTCTGAGACAAGAGGCCGTGAGCTGCCAACAAAGATACAAAGGGCACAAGAACCAGTGGCCAGACGGGTGAAGTGACACAACAGGGGAGTTGGACTAAGGAGAAGGAGCAAGACTTGCACCCAGTCTGTACTGTGAGGGTACAAAAACCCAGGTGTTCCTTTGTTGGGGGAGGTCCTTCCTCAGCAGCAGCTCAGCTTGAGCTGTTTCTGTGTTACTGAGCTGTGAATAAATGTCTGTATGGAATGAGACATCTGAGACTGTGCCACGGGAAATGTCAGGTGAGGAAACCTGCTCTGACTGAGTGGGGCATGCAGGGACCCCTCAGGGCAATGAGCCCACGGTGGAGGGGCTTCAGTCCCAGCAGTGAAAGTCTCTGACCTTGGGAGTGCTGTGAGGGCCCTTGGGAATGGTCAGGCTGGGAAGTTTCCCTAACACTGCAAAGAAATTAAATAAAATTACTATTCAAGATTTCTGTTTGATGGTATTTCATTCTTCAGGTTTCTAACATAGCTCATTTTCAAGATAGCAGTTTAAACTTCCATTGCGTAGTCCTTAAGCACCACAAATATAAAACATTCAGAAATTACAAGTTATGTTTTAACATCACAGTTGGTGTTGTTGAAATTTGGGTTCTTAGTTTTGACCCCGAGAATGCCATTTCCAATACTGTCTCCCTATTCACATGAAACAAAACTTTATTTTGAAAGAAAAAAAATACCTTAAAATTCTTCTACAGGCCTGACTGTGGAAACTTTTCTTCTATGAAAAACATACGAGGCCTAGAACCAAATCTAGGTGAATGAGCCTATAGTCACCCTCTAAAAACAATTTTATTTTTCATAGCACAATAGAATCTAAAAAATAGGCAATGAAAAATGGAAGCTAAATCTAGTTTGATACAATTCTTTATACATTCTTCAGAGCAGAGTCTGTCCATTTATTTTGTAGATTTGGTAGGTCTCAGTCAGAACTATGGCATACTACAAGAATTTGTACACACTCAAATGTAGACCAAAGATGGTTGTATACAAGTTTTCTGCCACTGAACTGCAAAAAACCAAGTACCCATTTATGTACAAGGATTGAGGAAAGAAAAACATAAAAACTAAATACTTTCCAGTCAGTTGATTCAAACTGTGGTTGTATCATTAAGTTCATTAAAATATACTTTGCATTAAATAACCTAAAGAAAATAGTCAATGTGGCAACATGCAATACAAAAGAGAAGATAATATTTTCAGAACTACTGTACAGGAATTTTGTGTGTATCAAAGTATTATATTTTTATGAAAAAAAAAATAAAAATGAGTGTATAAAAATTAGACCTTACCTAATAGACAACAATCTTGCACTTTCTCACACCTGATCTAAACCTTGTTTTGGAAGTTACCATTAACATAATACCTGGATCTGTACACTTCTGAAGTATCACGTATGTTTGAAGAATGCCTATCCACTTCACAGTCTCTAAAACTTAGTGAAATGAACTTCAGAGTGATTAATTTAGGGTATTGTGAAATTTCCTGTTTGTATTAGCCTAGAAAAATACAAAGGCAGCTGGATATAGTCACTGTTTGCTCTGTGTCCTCCAGAAGAAGGCACAATCCACCAGCTCTTGGGAAGGTTGGAAGAGCAGGATATGCTGCCACATATTTGAGAAGGACCACACCAAAGCTGTGCCTGCAAACCTCTTGGGATCATTCCATTAAAAACAAACAAAACCCCCCCCAGCAAATAAGGCCAAACAAACAAATAAACAATACACACAAAACCCCACAAAGAAACAAACAAACAAATGAGAAATCCTGAACCAACCAACCGCCAAACAAGAAAACAAACAAACAACAAAAGCCAACCTAAACCCCTAACAATGAAACCCCATATCACCCTGATTTAAATTCCTCAGTGGTTTAGGGCACCACAACTTCCAGAAGTGAGGAAGTACATTTTCCATCTCACAGAAGTCACTGTCACAGTGGTAAACCTAGGTCAGACACCCTGTGCATGATTTGAAATTACTCATGTCCTCCTTCTCAGACTGACATTTGTCTGAGTTAATAGCAGCTGAACTCAGGCAACAACAGGTCATTTTCAAATGCCAGCTGTCGTTTCCTGGGCACAAGACCTGTACAAGAGCCCTGGCAAAGTCAAAAGTACCCCATCCCACCATGGTTTGGCCTCACAGGTGTTGCAGTTCAGTTTTCAGAACAATTGACTGGCAAGGTAGGCCTGTGAGTCAGATTGATCGGATTGTTACACTGATGTTCTCCAACAGCTTAGCTCACTCACAGGTGCAGCCAGATATATAGAAACCATGGAGAAACCACTTATGAAACCATGAAGATCACTTATGCATCTTCAGACATACAACAGCAGTTTCTAAATTACCTCTGGTCTGCCCTGCACAGACAGCCTTGTCACTGTTTCTGTAAGCTCCTTTATCCAATACAGGTACTCTGACATCTTTGTAAACAAAGCTAACACTATGATTTTGACATCAGCAGATAAGCATGGATTAGCTAAACTTGATAACTTGTGGTAATTTCATGACATACTTAAGCTTTTATTCACCCAAGTGAGGCTGAAAACAACTCTTAAAAAATGGAGATGGTGTTAGTTATGAATTAAACTGGGAAATCTGAAAAGTGGTTGTACCTATGAAGCATACTGGCCTAGAAATAGGAAAGTGATTTGTTGATAGGATGCATCTCCCAAAGGGGAACATGCATCTTCCTTAGAGAGAGATTTCTGTTGCTCCATCAGTTCTGTTTTATTAATAAAATCTCTCTCAAGGGAAAATAAAATTTGACTTCAGGTATTTCAATGTTGCCTGGCTGCCAGACCTGTTTAAGTCATCTCTGCTGGCTGAGAAAACAAGCTCCAAATGTCCTGAGCAATGAGCATCCCTGTAAAAGCTGGAGCCAAGGACAACTACGCTACTCTCTGCAGTTTTTCAGCACTGCCATATCATTCTTGCTGTCTGGAGCAGTGACCTGAGGTTGGCTGCAGGGAACAAATATGCCCAAGCCAGTAGTATGAGCACAGAAGTTAAGCTGTAGCAGGACAGGTTTCATCGTATCTACATGTGAGTTTTGCTGACAGCTCAGAAGAGCCCGGCAAACACACAGGCTTCTGGAAGGCAGCATACACAAATCTTACCAATTCTGCTTCAGCTGGAAAACAGCTGTACTCACAGTGGTAATTAGTGTGCCCACAGCCACAGTGAATACACTGATAATGTATAGGAAATAATACCAATTCCAAGTTTTATACTTGAGAGAGGCTTTTTAGTGGTGCTCCTGACCTTCCAGCCACCTGCTAGGGAGTAGAAGGCCCAGAGCATCACCATGAGCTGGGCACGCGTGGCAGATACCACTGTAAACTCACAAGCACACAAGCTGCAGAAGAGACATGTTTTAGACAGCCATGGAGACACCAATGGTGAGAGGGCAATGAAAAAAGGGATTTAAAGCAGCAGAATCAGGCAAGAGACTACCTTTTAGTCATGGTATCTGCACTGACAGGTTAAGTCTTCCTCAAAAGACCTGGCAGTGTTTAATGTATGCACTCATGCTGAAGGACAACTATTTAAACAACTGCCTGAGAGTGCTTTTAAGAAATCAGCCAGAACTAATGTCAGAGAAAGGAGAACAATCATTAAAACGTTCTCAAAGCTTTATTATATGTCTTAAAATAGCGTCCTTGCATATAGGAATGCCAGGAGATTAAGATTCAATATCTCATGATCTACTGTGTCTAGGAACAAGTACTTTAATAAGGTTGGAAATGTGCCCTCTTGAATTTTTGACTGCATATTGTTTCCATCTCTAGCTGTAATGAGTGTCAAAGTCTCCTTTTCTAAAACATTATTGTTTGCCATACATGGGTATGATTTGGGCTTAGAAGGTCATATTTTGAGGAAAAACAGATTATTGTTTGGGTTTGTTGTTTTGGGTTTTTTTTTTAGTTTTAAGATGATACCTTTTAAAAGTAATCTTGACAACTGGCACACACCAAGCCACTTACAAAGTACAAATTGTCACAGGTGTCTCCAATACATGGGTGTGATTTACTCAGCTTTCCTAAAATGTGAAAGCATGCAACAACAATGGTTTTGCCACTCATTTGGCAATCAATACAACTCAAATGTAAGTCTACTGTTTATGATTAATGGCATCACACCAATGCATGCTAGCAAGAATTTATGGCAAACAGGCCATCACAAATTCTAGCACTGTTTATCCTTTTACCCTCACTTCCTCCACACGATTTAGTATGAAAATGTCCGTACTTCCACTGTGATTTTTCACCAAACGCTGGTTCAGAAGAACTGAGTTGAGTTCTGGGCTCCCCAACACAAGAAGGACATGGACCTGCTGGACAAAGTCCAGAGGGGCCATGAAGATGATCAGAGGGCTGGAGCACAGGCTGAGCAGGTTGAGGTGGTCAGCTGGGAGAAAAGAAGACTCCAGGGTCACTCTGGAACTTCTTCCAGTAGCTGAAGGGAGCCTATAAGAAAGAGACTTTTTACGAGGGCAGGAAGTGATAGGACAAGGCAGAATGGCTTCTAACTGAGAGTAGTTCTAGATTAGATATTAGGAAGATAATCTCACCACTATGAGAGTAGTGAGACACTGGCACAGGTTTCCCAGAGAAGTTGTGTATAACTCAACCCTGGAAGTGCTCAAGACAAGGCTGGATGTGATTTTGAGCAATGTGGTCTAGTAAAGGTGTTTCTGCCTCGGAAGGGAACTGGAACTGAATGATCTTTAAGGTCCCTTCCAACCCAAACCGCTTCATGACTGTATGAGTATTTTGAGATAAAAACTAGCAAATTCTCAATTGTAGATCATGCAAGTATTTTTTTTTCCTTGTGAAAAAAAGTAATTGAGAGAGATCTTTAAATCCAGTTTTTTTCCCCCCCAGGTTTTCCTCAGGATAAACCAGTTGGGATTTTCTTCAGTTATGTCTCTGATTATGCTTTCCCTCAATCATCCAAACAGCCCACACAACCACTTTAAAAATAAAGACAACAAAATAACATATCTTGGCTACTGCTAACATGAGAACAGGTGGTTTCAAACAGCACTGTGGCCATCAAGGACCACAGGGCTGAAGAAACCTCAAAGATCACTAAGAATGTCTAATACCATGTTTTATCATTGTTTTAGTCAGATTATCTCTTGAAACTTAGCAATGACCTTCACCCAAGATGTACAATCCCAAACCCCAGCTCTGAAAGTCTTTAAAGATATTATTTCAGTCTCCAGTATTTCCACTCATTGCCAACAACAAGGAAAGCTTATCCAAATGTAATATCCAAGTGATTATCTTCTGCTTGCACACACATGTACCTAAAGAAACACACAGTTTTCATTTTATTTAACTCAAATTGGAAAGTGCCATTAATTAGTTATCATAGCTACCTCCTTCAGTGGCACACACTGGCTCCACTCCCCTTCCCTGGTGGATGGACAGCTGATCCCACAGCTTGGCTGTTCCTTTATCCAGCTGGGAGGTATATGACAGGAAAAATGGTGCTAAACCAGGAAGTGGTGGAACAAAATTTTTTATGAGTAGAACTGCAAATATTTGGATGCCTGTCATCTTCAGCTACTGCAGGCCATCCTGCAGCCATAAATGCAATTAATCACCTGTCTGGAGGTTTCAGGGCTGTCTGCTAATGGTTTTTGTATGTTTTCTTCTGCTAGTTTTGAGAAATCAAAACAGGCACAAGAAAACCTGGATTTTGTTCTTGCTGCTTTATCTTAAGGTGATGAATATTATTAATGACATTCAAGCCTCTCTTACAGTCTTCAGTGGCTAAATAGAGATAGATAATAAAATCATCTCCAGACCTTCCATTAACTAGAAGATCAGAGCCATGTCTGCTTGTTCCTAGCACAGGCATTTGGAAAACCCCCAGCACGACAATTGAACACTGGGAGAACATTTAAGTTTTGTTCACAGGCCACTCCCTGTCCTTTCCTTTCCCAAGGAGCCGTAGTACTTCCCCTGCTGCAAACACACAGTTTTGTTGGAATAACTTGGAATCCCCACAGTTAAAGATACTTGATTGCCCTTTTGCTCACCTTACTACAGTGGGCAAATATCTCCAGGAGATTAGCAGTAAAAACAGATGAAGGAAGCAATCACACCTAAATTTTCCAGAAATCTTAAAGATCTGTGCATGAACATAGTGTTTAGCACAACTTCCAGCTGGAGGGGATAAGTTGAATGACCCCCCTACTGTGTTGCATAAAATAATCAACAAATCAGTTGGAAAGGATACAAAGCCCCAAGTAGCCAATATTTATATCATTTGTGACAAGTTACTGAAAGATCTGATTTCCATAGCTTCATGCAATATGGTGAAAGCAATAATCATATTGACAATTTATACCTCCTGCCACATGGATACAGAGACACACAGAATAAATCAGCTGTGGCTATGATGAGTGGAGACTGGTTGCCATGGGGAAGCTGGCTAGTCAAACTCAGAGAAAGAAAAAACGATGAAGTGTAGCTTGTATGGCTAAAAATGAATGGGTCAAGGCACCCTGACAGTGCCAAAGGAAGACCTGGAAAGGCATAATATACCCACTCCTTTATGGGGTATGTGAGATTTTTTAATGAGCAATCTATGCTTTTACCCTGATGGTTGTCAGGGAATACAAGAGCAGTTTCTGAGAATGGTTCTGGTGTATGTTCATATCAATTAGGTGAAAAGGTTCCTGTGTCAATGCACTTCCTTTCTGTTACTCCTGATATTGACAGCTGTTCTGGGCCTTTCCAGATGAGGAGGAAAAAGAGGGGAAAAAATAACAGCAACCTGCAAAACATGTATTGCACAAATCCACATCTTTACTAAGAGTGAGCTTCCAAGAGGAAGGAGGAATCTGAATCTGTGTCTGCAAGGACATCACCCAAATAATGTATTATGCCAAAAGTCAGTTCCTTCATTAAAGCAGTAGGAATGCCAGTTACTGAGAGCACTGGACCTTCAGTAGTGTTGAGGCAGTTTTGTGCTGACCAGTTAGTAAATGTCAGGCGGAAGGAAAATCAATTTTTATCATATACCTAAATTGAAAGCAGAATTAACTTATATGCCTATTGACTACATAATGAAAAGTGCAATTAGATATATTGCTTGCAAATTCTACCATAGCCAATGGCAGCATAGGGAGACATGGGAAGCATGTGAGTATATTTGAGTGTATGCTCTATCTAGAAAACAGAGGTAATCAAGTTAGAATTAAATATAGTTATACCAGTTCAGTTAGACCACACAATTCATTTCTAGAACAACTCACGAAGTGAATGAGATCATTAAAGCAAATATACTTAAGAAATTTATTTGCTGAAAGCATGGGACTGAAAGCTTTACTTAGAAATGAAAAATCTAACAGATTGGCAACAAAATGTAATATAGGAAGGAAATAAAAATAAATTCAGAACAGCAGGCTGACTGCCACAGATAAGAAACAATAAAAGCTGGAAACTAATCCCTGACAACTGAAAATTTATGGCACTGCAAAATACAAGTGACCACCCTCAGACCATTTTCATTTAGTAGAATACTCAAAAGCTTCTTCTGAGAAAATCAACATTTTCAGATTTATTAATATCCATTTGGATTTATGTTGACTTCAATAAGTGTACCTATACACACTCACAATATATATGATTTTTTTTCTTGTATTATTACAGCAGAATCTGGAAACTGTGTGTAATTTTTTTGCTCCCCTTTTGCTAGATTCAATAGTTATACCATGTTATACCTGAAAATTTTTATGCTGAAAAAGTAACTTTCTGCATTTGATGCACCAGAATGAACATGCAAAGGTAAGTATTCCAAAGAAAGGAAATTCAAAATCCAAGCTACTTAGATCCACTTTCTTTCAACTGTCCAAAGTTTTGCTTTTTATATCCTTTTGAACTATGTTCTTTAATATATTTCTGTTTATATTAAATACATAACATAATACACATAGGAAGTGAAAACTATTCAGCCTTTTGCTATTCAGACTCCTATGTATTTAAATGCATGCAGCTAACATTTCCTTAAATGCAAGGTAATCCAAAAGTAATTCACAGCAGTTGCTTGACAAGATGGTAACAGAGAATACAATAATTAACATGGGAACCATCAGGACTCTGCAGAGCCAGCCAACTTTACTCCTACCTGTTGTAGAAACATCATCATACTAACAAAGGAGCAAGGTCATTTTAAATCTCAGAACAATTAAAGCTGAATAAAAACCTCATCAGTGGTATATCTCCTGCTAACAGTCCCCATTACCTCTGCCTGTAAAATGAATGAGGAAAATATTGATGTAGGTACAATACCACTACAGTGTAACCCCCTTAAAAGGCATTAAGTCACTAGCATAACTAGGTTAAAACACTGACATACCTGCCCCATCTAGTCCTGGTTTTATTTTATATAAAAATTACATTTATGGGCAGACCAGTAGTTGGTTATTAAGGTTTAAGGCAGGGGGTAAAGGGTCTTTTCCCTGGGAAAAAATATTTACAGCAAGAAACTTAAATAATCAGCATAATTCAAAAAGAAAAATAGTGGATTCCTGTGTCTGGAAAATAGACTGAGCCCAGTATCTTCTTAATAGGGCATTTCTTCTCAGGAACACAATATTTACTGTCTCAAACAAGCCTGGAAAGGGATCTAGGCACATCAGATAATTAACCCCAGGCTTCTTCCTAAGAAGATTAGTCAGGGCTGAACACCAAAAAGATGTCAGTGATCTAGTAGAAGGGTGGTAACTTTCTGTTCTGCTTCTCAAGTCTCTCCTCAGCTTCCAGCAAGTGTGGGAAATGTCAGCCATAAGGAGTTATTATGTTCTGCTTCCTGGGGAAAGGAGCACTGCACCTCACACAGGCACCAGAGGCTGCAAAGTCTCCTGACTCAGTGGCCTTACAAGTGGAGCCCTTCACAGACCTTTGTAGGATTCCAGAAGTAGATGGGAGCAGGGAGGAAGAGACAAAGCAAAGCTCTGAAACGCGCAAAAAGAGACACTTCAGAAGTCCTCAAAGGACTTCTTAAACCTTAAGGTTTAATCTCTACTCAGAGGGAGCAAAGAAATGGAGGCCAAGAGATACACGTTCTGCACTCTGATGGCATCTGTGAGGACAAGCCAGCAAGTCAGAGGCTCAGATTTCTTCAGTCTTGCTTGCACCCAGGAGATGCTCTTCATTCAACTAATCTTCCCCTTTCTAGCAGGGAAGTAATAGGCTCTTCTTTCCACTTGCATGCATTAGCCCCCATTAGACAATCAAAATATGATTTTAATTTCTGCAGAGTCCTATCCCCTGCATAGAGAAACAGCAACCACTCAGCATGAATTACCTTCTTCCAACCCCAGACCCAGTGGGAAACTGATACACCTTAGTTCTTATGAACCCAGGCATATCTCATTAGCAGATAATCAGCAAGCGACTCATTAACTAAAATATGAGCATTTTATTACAAGAATAGAGGGAGCTCTGAAAAGGATACTTTTACCACATTTCATATGATTTGTTGTGATTTTGAACATCCGGCCCCATGATTTGTGTTTCAGGGAATTGTTTTTATGTAAATCAGCATCTGAATAAGTAAAGATTGTGAGACTGTAGATATTGTCTGTAATTCAGCTCAGGATATGTAAATGTAAAAACTTGAAATCGAAATGTATGCATTCTGCGCAACTTTGTGGTCTACAGAGTAACAGGAAATAGATTTTGATGTGATTTATGCATAAGTAGATGCAAAATAAATCCAGAAAAACTGAAAAATATTCTCAAAACCAATGAGAAGCACTTCTGTCCTGAGCACAGGAATCTTGACTCAAGAGGGAGCTAGGTAGCTGGCTTCATAAGCAGAGCATTTCAATATTCTTACTCATTTTCATTTGAAAATTACGAAATTAAATAAACCTGCTTATGCTCACAATTGATGTTGTTGACAAGACGACAGATAGGAGTTTCATTCCCTAGGGCAGAACCCATGACTGCATACTGATGGTGATTTCACTGACAGATTTAAAATGAACAGTCAAATTCAGCTAAGCTGCCTTTTTCTATAAGCTGCAGAATAGTGTTTAAGAAATCCTTCATTTTCACCTTCTCTTTTCAGACAGGAATTCAGAGCATACTCAACTGTTTTTTGAACTAGTAAAGCAAAAGTAAACACAAGGACTAGTAACATCAAGGAATCACAGAATGACCTGGGTTGGAAGGGACCTTAAAGATCATTTTTCTCCTACCCTGCTGCCATGTCCAGGGACACTTTTCACTAGACCAGGTTGCTCAGAGCTCCCTCTGTGTCCACTCTGGCCTTGTACACGTCCAGGAGTGTCACCCAAAGTATTCTTCATTTCCATCAGGAAACTGTAATGGTATCTGACATATAATTTTTATTGAAAATATAAATTTTCAAGAGATCAAAGGTCACCTGATATTTTGGTGCATAGATTGCTAAAATGCTTTTAATACAAGCTTCTACCATGTATTTAAAAACAGAATGAACCTGTTAAACTATCTAGGGGATAAACTCTATCACAAATGTTGACAGAGCCATCCAGATGCAGCAGTGACAAAATTATGACAAGCCAGAAGTAAGGAATGATTTCTTTTTGCAGCGAAAGATAATTTTAAGGAATCCTTTACAGATTGTCCCTTTAACTCTTCTTTAGAGGTTGAAATTTACATTTAGTACTACCAAAGTACTGGAAAATCCCTACTGTAATAAAAAAATAGCCTGAATCATATGAGGAGAGCAAAAATAAAATACAAAAATATGTAGTGTAGAAAATACTTTGAGCAAAAAAAGGAATGTGTTTATATTTCTGTGCTGGCTGGCAGGGGTGCACCTGGCAGCTTAGCTTCCTGCTGTAAACAGTAGAGAACTGTACCCAGCTCTCCCAAGTGGGCAGATGGGAGCCATTTATTTACTGTTTCTCCAATACAAAACTCAAATTTCTAAAAACAATTTTCAGCTTTCAGTTATGACTTCTTCCAAAATTATGATGATGTTTCTCAAACATAACATCAATCTAGTCAAACTTGTGTTTGTGACTTCTGGTACCCTTGAAACTGTTGTGGGGTAAGGCCCAAAGATGAGGGATTGACTCTGGACTGGGGTTAGCAGTGTGAGAGCCTGTGTGCCAGTGTCAGCACACAAACCTTGGCACTGCACTGGACACTTTGGCAGGGGAGTCACCCCATAGGATGATACAGCTGTGTTCACTGGGACTCTTCCCACAGCCAAGAGGAGAACGTAGCACACTTACCTCTCCATCCTGCCCATTGTTCCTTGCTGTTCCATGACTCATAATCTCTCCTATTGAATTCAGAATAGGTAGAAGGGAAAGCAAAGCCTATTCACAGAGTGTTATATAAAGCAAGGAAGAACATCTGCAGTCGTTTGTCTGGAGGAGGGAGGTTCCTCCCCATCCCTGGCTAATGACCACAGAATTTTGACAAGGAAAGAGGGAGGGAAAAGCCTTATGGCCTTTTGGCACTTGCATTCCCCTTCTTGTCACCAAATTGTAAAATGGGAAACAGTTACACAAGCTTTGTTCCTTTCACAAATAAGGAGGGTGCTGGAACTGATTGACTTATTTATTTAAGTTGTACAGTAATGGTTTTGCTCTCTGAAGTGACGAGGAATGCTTGTATGAAGCAGACATATTGGTGAAACTTTATGTTGGGACAGAGTCTACAAAAGCAAACACAGAAGCCCAGGCTTTGTCACCTCTACCCCCAAATTCAAAGCATGTGACAAACAAGCACTATGCCAAAATCTGCAGAAGTTATGTTTAATTAAATGCATTGGAGTTTATTTACATATCATAATTTACAGCAGCAGGAAAGAGATTTAACTAACAAAAACGGACATTGCTCCTTTTCTAAATAATGCTTCTAACTTAGCATGTAAAGAAAATACTGTGTAATTAAGGGTTAAACTTCACTACCATGCCAGAAAGCCATCCAAGTTCAGTCTGCTGTAAACAAATTCTACTGCCAGTTAACAGGCATTATGACTGTAACTCTGAGAAAAGTTCTTAAATAACTGTTTGCCATGAATGCATTGAATTATACATTAAAAAATCCATGTCTTCCTTCAATGTGGCAAATGTTGGTGAGGATTTTTCTGACCAAGAGGAACATGTCAAACATTCAGCTAGACAATATTAAAACCTTAAACCCTTTGGGAGCAATGAAAGTAACACCTAGAAAACTCAAATGAACAAAAGTGGGCTTTAAAGTACCATATGAAAAAGCAACAAGAAAATAATTAACAACAGATTCCTGCATTAGCTCTCCTTGTTTGATGCCTGATGACAAGCTACATATAGTACTAAATTCTAAATTACAAAAACATTACATATGTGATTGGATCAGGGGAGAGCAAGGGGGCCTGTCCTGAGAGGCTGGAGATGAGCAACTGCTGCCTCTGAAAAGAAGTATGAAAAGCAAGTCTTGGGCTCTACAGTTTGGGAGCCAGTCTGCCTGGGATGGGGAGAGGATGGTACAAGCAACCCAGAAATGCTAACACAACCCACTCACCAGGGCTTTCTGTTTTGTAATTCTCCTGCTGGTCCTAGTGGGAAGGAGGAGGTAATAAAAGCTGTAGAATACATCCTTATTCCTCATCAGTGGGGAAATGTGCTACACATGGCAGCCAAGCAGCAATAGCCCTTCCCTCTCAGGAGAAACACAGCAAAAGGACAGCAGAGGACAAACCAGCAGGAGAGACCCTGTGCCATGTGGCTCTTTAAGGTTCTTTGTACAGCAGCTACAGAATTGCCAATGGCTGCTGCTGCAGTGAAAGTTGTTTTTAATCCCTGATAATACCTGTGAGTTTCCCAGTGGAGTATTAACTATCCAGCCATCCAAATCAAAACTTGGCAAAAATTAAAATTTCCATTTTGGCATCCGAACATTCACAATACTTTTTTCTTCACTGTTTTAGAATTATGAGTGGAAAATTACACATTTGCATTCACCCAGCTAAGCAAAAGCATACCAGGACTCCAAAGCCCACTTTTTCAAACTGTGAAGTAATCACTTAATTTTGTTTAAAAGTAGGCAGTTATTAAAGCTGAAAAAAACCAAGGTCAGTTAGAACTAGACACGAAAATGTCTGCAGGTTTTAGAAAAACACAGTCAAGAACATCATGTCAGAATCATATTTAAGATACATATTGCAAATAACTCGTAGACAGCCAGGGCTATGTCCTTAAAACTTTGTAAACAGACATGTTTTTATTTATTTATTTAACTTTAGGCTTTGAGTTACTTTGGAACTGGTTTTAAATGTCACAGAACTCCAAACCCACAGAAATGAGGAAAGCAGATTATGTGCCTTCACTATTTGAATTCTACAGAAGAGGGGAGACACTTCCCACAGTGCTTCTTTAGAGGTATTTTTTATATATATATATGCAAATCCTTACATAGAAGTAGCCAGAAGAGTTGCATTACCTTCACGAAGAGTAATACAACTTAGTGAGCAAAATATTTATAGCAGACATTTCCACTCTAATTTTGTTTCTTTTGAACAGACTTGTCATTTGGCAGTACTACTTCAATACCCACCTTTGAAGCAGTAGAAGCTGACATTCACATGAGCATATGGGCATGCCTTCCTCTGCTCTCACACCCTGAAAAAACTAAGCATATTTCCAACGAGAGAAGCAAAAGAGGAGAAAGTCTCCCTACATTTAACTCTGACTTCAGGGACCTTAGGAATTCCACCTAAAACAGCACCTGAAGTCTTAGACAGCCCAACAAGTCCTTTTCAACCTTCTCTTCCTAGAACAGGGTCTCCAAACACCTACATGGATACTCCAGCTTGAGGAGAGTGGTAACAACTGCTTGGCATAAGACTCACCAAGAAAACAAACTACATCCTCAGCTTTCCAGACAGACCAAGAAAATCAGCAGCCTCCCATCAAAGTCACTAGGCACCACGCCCTGGGAAGCTACATCCCAATTAATCAACCCACACTTTTGATAGCAGACCCCAGATTTATAACCTCCTCCCTGAGCCTTGATCTGTTTCCATGTGTTCAGCTGATCTGCTGAGCTGTCAGACAGCAGCTGCCATTCTGACCCCAGCACACACCTCAGACTACTCCTCACCAGGCACTGCTGTGCCCTTCAGCTGAGCTGCTCTGCAAATACAGGATTCAGGTTCTGCTCCTGTGATGAAGAAATTCTCCACTGCTGCAAAAGAGACAAAATGGGTCATCAGGATCTAGTCTAAGGCAGGTCGTTTTGGGAGAGCTCTGAATAAGAGGCATCATGAAGAAGAGGTGGAGGTTTTTTTCATGGTTCACAATGTTACCTACGATGGGACTGCCCAGGTTATGGACAATTTTTAAATCATCATCAGGCACTAAGATGCCTACTAAGGCACCTATGGAACTGCCTTAGATTTGTCATGGCAACTGGACCCTTTGTTATATTTAAATTACTGGTTATCCAACACATTTCACATCCATATTGCTAGGGAGGAAGCTGACATTCAGTCTTTCGGGGAACTTTAGGGCAGTCTAAAAGATGAGGGGAAGTAAGCCCATGCTACGCCTTAGCATCTGTGTACTTCCAACTCTACCATCCAATATTCTGGTAGCACATGTTTTAACCTGAACAGACAAGATCCAAAAGGCCAGGAGCAGGAATAGCAAGAATGGGGAAAAAAAGGGGAAATACCTGGTGGAAATTAGGTGGCTTTGAACAAGTTGCTGAGATACAGAAAGCTTAAAATCAGCTGAGTAAACAAACTGTGAATGGCAGCCAGCAGGGAAACATTTGAACCCAGTACTATAGGCAATTCAAAATATACTGTTTAAAATTCTTGTTTGCTATAGCAAAACTCTTTCACTTGGATGTCTTCAGGAAATAAATATATATATATATATATATATATAAAGAAGTAGAAAAACATAATTTATCCCCAGCAATTTTTAAATCACAGCTCATATTTGCAGATGCATTGTTCAATACTTTCCACATTCTAGCCAGGAAGTCTAACATTAGGCTATGAGGGAAGGGTATTATAGGCTTCTAAATCATTCCTCATATGTGCTTGAGGTGATTTACGTGACAGCTATGCACTGAAGTCCACATATTCACTTAGAAAAATGCACCTTCCAGAACAATATAATTAAGTAATAGGAATTCAATTCTGGTAGATTTTCCAGTTTCCTGTAGTGACCCCCAAACAAGAATCCTTGTCTGCAGACAACAAATTGAATTAGAATGTTTACTGGAAGAGGTAGATGACCTGCCCCATTAAGCCAGCTAACATTTTATTGTAATCTCTGACTGAAAGGGCTATTCATGGAATTTTGCTTTCACTTCAGGTTTCTCTTGCTTAATCCTCTAAGGTATATTATATGTTGTTCCAATAGGAAGATTATGTTACTAGAATTTCTTTGTGTGAAACACAGACAGCTGGCATTTGCCATCATTTAATTTTAATATTGTCTTCTCAGACAAACCTTAATTGAAGGTACATTTTTCTCACATAGAAACACTAGATCTATATCTGGGAGTCACCTACATAAAGCTCCATTTGTCAGCAGCATTCTGCATTGAGTCTGCCAAGATCTGGTCTCTTCTTCATTACATTCTCTATCAATATTCTCTGACATGATTAACTAGCATCTTAATCTGGCAACATGGTACTGAATTGCAACATGTTTTGATTTGATACAGTGTAAAAGACATTTGTAAGAGTACCTTCCTAGCGCATTATGTATAAGCAGCAATTCATTTGAACTGTGTAAAAAGGGGCTAAACAACAGTATACAGATTGCTTTCAGGCTTTGAGTTGAGTTGCAATATATTACACCTGATTTACATAACTCCATAATGTGTTTGGAGCTTTTTGTGTCAGACCATGTCATCAGTAGGACTGTATCACCCAGATACCTATAAAACATGTATAAAAACGTGAGATTGTGTTGGCACTGTACCAGCCTGTCGTTAGAAAATACACTGTATGACATTATTGAAAAGGCAGAGCACTAAAAACCTTCAGTGTGATTTACTCTTTTACTTTTTTTCCTACCCCCAAATTGGCAGCATCAGTCTTTTTTAAGCAAATCCTTTTTGGTCCATGATTTGATAGCTATTTTTTGGCTTCATCAAAGCAGTAAGGAATGAGTTAATCTTTTGACAAAATTTCTCTGAATGTCAAATTTCTCTGAATTTCTGTGAATGTCAAACTCTCATTCTTATGAGTTTGACATGTCATTTGGCTTCAGGGACTGATCAAAGGACACATTAAAAAATGGAGACAAAACCACCAAATCCCAAAACAACTAAGGAATTTGTGTTACAATTTTATGTCGACCAGTATTTTGATAGAAAATAACACGTGGAGTTTTGTCAACAAATTAAAACTTCTTCAGTTTTAATCAGGGCTCAGCATATTTGGCGCATTCTATACACACCTTTTTTGATCCTTATATTGTTTCCTTCCTTCTTTTTGCTATACATATACTTTAAAAATCACAGTTGTGAGTTTTCTCACAAGTTGATGCATTAGGCCATTATTTTGTCTTTCCTTCTGCTATCCACAAATTGATTGCCACAAATGTAGTTCCTTCCTGGGAGTGTGCCTTTGGAGGCCCAAGTTCATTATCACATCACCACACCATGTAGAGAACAGGAGCCCCAGTGACTCAGAAGCCCATAAGAGGTATCTCAGAGGAAGCCCAACATGACAAAATGAAGGCCTCTGACACACTTCTCTCCTTGTTCAAACAGCTGGGAGTGCAGTCAAAGGCTATTCAAGGATATCCACACCTCGAGACTGGCCAAACTACCATGACTTAAATAATCTTGATCCTATATCCACTGAAGACTTTGGTTTCAAAACTTTGAAAGGATATTATCTCTCACAAGAATAACAGGTTTCTCTGCATCCTCATCATACCTCCTCTGTAGCTAAAGTCTCTGCAAATTTGTGCCCATTCTGTATGGGTTTTCCCATACAGAATGAAGTGAGTAGAACTTATTAAACTGTTCTTAAAAACTTGAGAGACCTGACAGAGGAATAGAAGATGTTGTCTTGCAGATCCCTGATGTTCCCTCTAGCAAAACTTAAAAGCAAATTCACCTACTGATTTTCCAAAATCAACTGTTTTATTCACATACCTGAGATTAATTGCTTAAAAATTCAGAAAGATTTGGTGCTTGGAGGATAAGGTTTTGAAGTTTGTTTGCAAAGCAAAGCTCAAAGCAGGCACTTTTCTCTCATGAATTTGCATTTTTTTAATATAAGAAAGACAAAACAATTTGGGCTTGCATTTCTAATTATTGCATGATTTGGCATGAACTGTACTTAGAAAATCTGATACAATTGTTATTCATTATTCTAGGAATCCTAAATGCTGATGTAATGTAGCAATGTACAGGTTTTTTCATGGGGAGGGGATGTGAAAAGGGGAAGAGGGCTTAACCTTGCAATATTTAAAACCAAGGCTGACTTCTAGTTCTGTAGGGAATTTAAAGGATGTCTTTGCTAAAAGCAGATGCGTACATACATATGTGTTTACACATATGTTCACACACAGTCAAGCTTGCTGCAGGACCTAAAGGAATAGGATTGAACGTGGATAAGAGTCATCCTATAATTAGTGAGGAACTGGTCACTCAGGCAGGACTGTCAAAGGTGCTGACTGTGGTCCAAACCACAGGGCTGCGTTTGCTTGGCTATAGAAACTGAAAAGATTAACCACACTAGTCAAAAGGGTTCTCAGGCCAAGACAGATTAACCTTTTGTAAATCCTAAATGTAGAGGATATCCTTTCCAGTTTGGTTACTGGGGAATGTTTCATAACTATTCGGTCATAAGATCAAAGAATGGTTTAGGTTGGAAGGGACATAAAGATCATCTTGTTCCAACTCCCCTGCCATGAGCAGGGACAACTTCCACTAGACCAGGTTGCTCAGTTACCCATCCTTGAACACTTAATCTGCTACTTCTCATGGCAACTGTGCCAGTGCCTCACTGCCTTTATAGTGAAGAATTTCCTCCTAATATCTAATGTAATCCTACCCTCTTTCTGTTTGCAATCATTACCCCTAATCTTATTGCTCCATGCCCTTGTAAAAAACCCCTCTCCAACTATTTTTTAGGACCCCTGCATGTACTGGAAAGTGCAAAATGGTCTCCCCAGAGTCTTCTCCCAGCTGAACAGCCCCAACTCTTTAAGCCTGTCCTCACAGAAGAAGTGGTCCAGTCCTGATCATCTTCATGGCCTCCCCCATGTCCTTCTCGTGCTGGGGATCCCAGAGCAGGATGCAGTGCTCCAGGTGGGATCTCACCAGAGCAGACAGAGGGATAGGATCACCTTCCAAGTGGCCACACCGCCTTGATGCAGTCCAGAATTCAGCTGGCTTTCCAGGCTTCAAACACACATTATTGGGTGTCAGCTCTATTCTTTAAAAAGCAATCTCCTCTCTGCTCCTGTGTGTCTTTCACTGAACTGACAGTATTTCATAAAACTATTTTAAAGTTTGACTTGAATTTACACCTCAGCTATGACTGGCAACAAAATCTCAGTTGGAAAATCTCAGTCTGGACAAAATGGCTCTCTGGGTTTACCTAGCTCCTTGGAAAAGGTATAAAGTTGGTACATATGTGTCCCTCACTGCAGTGTAAACAATGTGAGTGTGATCAATTTTATGTTTTGGTGTGGCCAGAGTTAAATATGTTCTCATTGCAAGAAAGCAAATATTAGATCCCAGTATTGTGTTCTCAGAATACCTTAAAATATTACACAAACTTATTTCAGTCCCCTTCCCCCCACCAAAAAAAAAAAGTGAATTTTAAAATCTGCTGTTTTTGCTGTATTGACACACGAAAAATTTCTCACAAATGCTATCAAATATTGCAGCTTCTAAACAGTCAATAGTAACTTTAATATTTGTATTTATCTCTGCTCTTCATAGTGCATTCCTTCTTTGTAGGTGCTTGAGACTGCCTTCCAAACATCCCAGAAGGCAGATTTACAAGCACAGCTACAAAAGATGCACCTGCAAAATCACTCTTTACTGAGCTCTGTGGCAATTCAGTTTTTACCAGCCTGGAGTGAGAAAGACAGCTCTGATTAGATACACAGATATGGATTTGTTCCGGAAGCTAGGGAGCCTTTATATTCAACATCTTTTAGTCTTTATGCAATACATGCTGAGCAAACAAGTACTGAGTTCACTGGAGAGGAAGAATATGGTAACAGAATTCTGGAAATGTTCTGTCAAATGCTGTATAAATTAAGGATTTCAGACTCAGGCCAAAGAGAGATGCGAATGGAAGAAATTCAAAAGGAGCAGGTGCGAGTCAGAAGTGACAGAAGAAATAAATTTACTACTTATACAACTAGAACTAACCAAACAAGAGGAGACATACTAAGATAATTCAAATTCTAAAAAAACTCTCAAACAACTATGGCCAAAGCCTATAAACAGGCTGATAAATTAAGCACTTATTTTATAGAAGGAACTTTACATTAGACAGAACAAAAGGTGATACCTTCCCATTTGATGTTCACATTCTGCCTCCCTCCTGGAGATGCAATAGCCCTCCCTTCTCATCCATTCCATCAGTTTCATATTTAAAGACCCCCTGCTAGGAATCTGCCTTTTTTTCAGCATTGAAACATCCAGGAATTTCAATATTCACACTATTGAATCAAATAGAATCATTCACAGAAATCAGCAGCTTCAGTAAACTTCTTATAAAACCTTGGAATACTCTGCTTTTCTAACTAGTCTATTGAATTTTTCTGTTCTGAGCTCATGTCTGATGGTCTACAACTTCTGCTTCCCATTCCCACTTTCTGCTCTGGCATTTGGTGCACCAGCTGCTGATGTGGCCACAGCTGCTCAGCATCTGCCAAAGGCTGGGGTGACTGTGCTACTGACCTAAAGGGTTGGAGGGAGACCTGGGCCACAACTTGACTGTTCACAAACTTGCCACCAGACTTCAGCCAAATCATAATGCTTTTGATCCTGACTATCAGCAGTGACATCTGAAAAGTAAGGAATAAGTTCTTTTTCAGTATATCTTAAAGGAATTCAGATATATAACAGAAAGGTATTTTTGCCTCCTATCCCAAAGAGGTTAAGAGTATCAAGCTTGTTTGCTTAGGATTTTCCACCCGTAATTTATGTTTAATACCTTAATATTGTATGTTTTGGAGCTACTGGACTTGGTAAAGTGTCTCTTTTTCCTCTGTTCAATCTGTGGAAGTCATACAGGCAACTCACCCAGGCAGCTAAACAGGTAGATCCAAAAGATAATTATCTCTTTCTATGGAGAGCATCTGCTAGTGACTACAAAGGGAGTCTAACTACTGCCTAAGCCTGTGTGAAGGTGAGAACATGAAGCCATACATAATACCTAAACACAGTTAGATGCACACCTTGAACTGGAGGTTTTGAAAATAGAGAATAGCTCATGTATCATGATTTTCAGAAAAATAAAATTATGCAGATTAAGGAGAGTGTAAGAATTCACAGTCAATGATGCTTTAGCTGAAGTGCTATCTAATCAATTTGCCATTCAGCTGTTGTGAAAGGAATTGAAGGTCAGTAGTAACACAAAGAAAACTGAGAACTGTAGATCAAGTCATGCTCTGTTATTCAGACAGAGAGAGGTTTACACATCACAAGATCGTTTCTTTCACCGAAAAGGTTGGGGCTACATTCATGGCAAATAATGGGCATCAGCAGACAGATATCAAGGTATTTCTGAATGAAGGAACTTCTGTGAGTCAGAGGATCTGGATTTTTAGCTTAGCATCAAACAACTGCATAAATAGACCTTCTAAACCTGTAGCTCGTTCCATGGACGATTAGGAATAAGCAGTTGTGCTAAAAAGAAAAGATCTTGGATTATAACTTGCCAAAACATAGTCTGGGGTCTGTCATGATTCAAAACATAGCTCAAGCAAAATTCTCATTTTCATCACAGCAACTAATTTACAGCAGAACACAGACGGTCTGAGGATTACCAGGGCAGTTCAGCCAATACAGGTATTTCAGACTAAAAGAAGACATAGGTCTTTGGAGACATCACCACACCATGTAGAGAGCAGGAGCTCCAATGACTCAGAAGCCCATAAGAGGTATCTCAGAGGAAGCCCAACATGACAAAATGAAGGCCTTCATCTCATTTCTGAGAGGAACATAAATAGCTGCATCCCAACCACTGCAAGTCTGCTGATCACGAGCAGCCTGTTACCATTTCCACCTGTTCTACCATAGTGTTATGCTCCTGACGTACTCAGTCCTTCTAATGAGCTCTCTGTCTCAGTAATAAACTTGGCTCAGAATGGCTTGTGGTGCAAAATGGTTTTTGTGTGTCACCATGTCTTAATTCCCCATAGCTGGCAGAAGGACTAAGATAAAAGAGAATTAAGTCCCTGACCCCTTGAAATTTCCAATTTAATATCCCCCAGAGATCATCTGTGAAGTGTTGCCACTGAGGATATTCATGGTCCCACAAGGCCACCCATATTTGTGCAGCACAGATTGTAAACTCCATGGCTGCAACAAAAATTATATTCTAATACAAAGAAAACAATATTCTGAGACTCTCTCCAGGGCCATTAAGATTTCCTCTGCTCAGCTAGTTTTGGCTTTGGACAATTACAATAAAAATACACGTTACCTACTTTCTCCTACGTTCTCCTACTTTCTCCAGTGTGGGAATTCCATGGAGGCAATCTAAAAAAGAAAAAAGTTATTTAAAGTTCTTCATATATCTACATACATATGACATTCAAAGTAACTTTTATTGTATTTTATATTATGCATTGGTCTATCTGTCTATCTATTGAAATACATATTAATAAACTTCACAATAAAGCAAAGACACAGACACTTGAAATCTTCCTCATCACCACATCCCTGGTACTCAAGTGTCCCCTTCCTGCCTGTTCCAGGCCCGAGACAACAGCTCCATCAGAAATTTCTCTGACATACCATGACTAGATCAGTGGGCTACACCTGTAAGAGCAATTAAAAGTTCCATGCTCTAAGCTGAGACCAGCTAACATGTAATGGCACAAATAAGTTTGTGAGACATAACAGAGGTAAGAGACATACCTGGAGCCATTTTAACAATTTAACAATGTAGAATGTCAGGGTCCAGTGCCCAGCACTGTTTAATCTTCTACAAAAAACAATGGCCAAATCTCACTGAAGTTTCAAATATATACCACTGTCACTGTATTAATTGAATTTCTGTAGCAATATCAACTCTTCATTGTCATTACTCTGGTTTTAATGTCAGAGATCTGATTTTCTGAACCACTGCTACTGGTGTATTCCCTGGCTGAGCTCCATTCAAATAGCTCTGTGATTTCAACCTAGGTGAAGTGAGAGCAAAGGAGGACCTCCTAGACTCCAATCCTATTTGTGAATGTAGGCTTCCAATTTCTTTTATGGAGACTTGGCCCTTTCTTTGGTGCTCAGGCCAAACCACAACCTACCACCAATACACACTGGCTAAAGTACATATCCCAAGGCCTATTTTGTACAGTTCCTTTTGGCTTTTTGGCAGATGTAGAGAACTTATAACTACAGTTTTAGAGCTGGAACACTGTTGAAGCAAAAGGACACAAAATGTTGGAACTATGAGTAAGGTCCAGTCCAGGTTTCATTAATGATGTTGGCAGGTCCTGGTCTTGCTTCTGACCCACTACAAGGGAGACCAGAAGTTCCATTCTTAAAAGCTTGCCAATTATTTTACTCTTAATAACAATTCCTCTGCAAGCAAAAAAAAATTGCTACAGGCATGCAGACAGACACATCTTTCACTGACTGGATTTTCTTTGGAGGAACATGATGCTGGAAATTGGGATCTGAACAGCTGTGAGATCATGCAGTCAGGCTTCTGATCTTGGGCCATGTGTGTAGCCACCACAATGCAGCACCTAACCATGCACATGGCATGCACAGCCTGGCTCAGATACAGAAGACCCAGGAATGGGCTCTTTGTCCTGCAGAGACTGCAGTACACCCCCACTCAGACTCATGCAGGGGTGTGAGGAAGCCACCATTGCAAAGAAATTGCATAGTGCTTGAAAGGGGGTGCAGATTAATTGGGTTTTTCCCATTATCACTGGGCAACGTATTATGCTCCTATGCACCAGGTGATCTTTATGGAAAAGACTTCAGAGATCTGTGGTAACAGATATCCCCAGATACCAGACTATGAGCACTACAACACAGTATTGTGCTGCCTGTTGGCAATGAGCAGTGAGTACTTGAATCTATTTTCAAGAAGCAAACCAGAGTTGAAATCAGCTGCAGGCTCTGGAGGACTGGAAGAAAAAGCTTCCCTAACATAGTCCACGAATAAGTCCCCAGAAGTCAAGGGCAATCCATTCACCTCTAAGAAATGCATCCCAGGAACATTAACTTCCTGAGAAAATTAAATACTGTGAATATTTTTGGCACATACTAGAAAGCTAAATTTATTTCCTTAACTGCAAACAATCATTTAACACAGTAAGTTATACAAACAGATAAAAAAATTCATAACTTATTTTATCTTTGCTTTCAAAAGTGTTGCAGTATGATATAAGACTTCCTTGCCAATGCACAGGCACCTGTGTTGCCTGTATATTTAACCACTTCAGCAAGCTGACAGTGCTGTGCCATGTATATAGGAAAGGCAACCTTTCCTGTTAAGGCCATTTAAGTGCAATTTATTTCTGTTCAGTGCTGAGCACTGCAGGGGTAGTTTCAGAGGAGCGCATATGCAGTACTAGTGCTGCAGAGACATTACTTGCTACACTAAACTATATTTGACTACAGACAAAAATCCTCCTAAAGTCAAAATCAACCCCACCAACATCAGCAGGAAATCTAGTGCAGCTGGAGCCATTTCCTTGCATTTAAAAGAGAACTAATTACAAAAATATAAAAGTCAGATGAGACCTTACATTTACTAATAATGCTTGATTCACTCCTGATATGTTTCCTTCAAACTGTACTTCAACCGCAGTGGGAAAAATCCCAGACATACTATTTCTAGATATATTCAAGCTCCAAACTACCCTAGGTCTCTTTGATTTTGTGTTATTAATGAAGATCTACTTAAGGAACTAGTGCTTCCTTATGTTGTGAAACACTTGCACTGTAACCCAGACTGCTGACATCGTATTGCACCAAGGTCTCAGCGCTGGTAAACTCAACTGTTTTTCCTTCAGTTAGTGAGCTGTACCATTGTGCAGTCTACCTGCAAATGCTGTCTGCATTTACCTGCTTGCTTATTATCTCCAGAGCAGAGAATACTTGTCCCAAACCAGAGATCTAAGTGGTGACCCAAAAAGAAAAAAATCCTGAGGTAGAAACCTTAGAACTGAAGGTGAGAGAAATCCCCCCAAAATTGAATTTTTACAGCATTTGATTCTACTTTAGTACATACTTTTCAAACCTCTGACACTCTTCTGTCCTTCAGGAAGAAGCAACAATGATGGCAATGATGGAATCTTTAGCAACCAGAAAAGAAGATTTGTACATGAAGGGCTGCAAATGATGTTCACATTCTGGGAGGAAATATAAGGAATGCACCCAAATACTGCATATTTATGGCACCCCAGATGTTTTGATGGCAGTCAGGGTTTTCCCCATTTTCTATTCCCTCTTTCACTTTTGGCAAAGAGCAGTAATTCTACTGCCAAAACAAGTCTCAACCTATAACCTATTGTCTTGAGAAAAAAAAGCAGCGCAGTTGACAGCAGCTTTTCTGCAATTCAGATGTTCTTCTTCAGTTTCTGAAGAGCCAGGAAAGATGGTAATTTGGACTGGTGAGGTCCCTTTTCTTCCCATGGAGATACTAGTATTGATTTTAACACCTTACTGATTTACTCATAAGGATATGAATCAATGATAATAAGAAGCTTCTGAGTATCTTAAAAGAAAATAAAAAAAAATAAAAATACACACACACATACCAAAAAAGCCCCACATAACAACAAAAGAAAACAAAAACCATGAGACAAAAATACTTCTACCCTTAACAAACTATTTTGATCGCAGAAGTTCAGTTCATTGTGTCCTTTTAAATGTTTTAGAAAGAAAAACTAAAAAATTACAAGATATCATGAGTCAGAGGAAGAGACAAAGCACTAGTTGTCATAGGAAACCCACAGTGCTTCCTCTTTGCTGTTTCACTACTTTAAATCATTTTATGGCTCTCTTCCATACTAGGATTGTTCTTTTGGAAGTTCATTCTATTCCTAATTCCATCTTCAAATGCAGCTGGCTAATGCTGTGTGGATGTTCAGCTGTCTCCTCTGGGAGGGACTCCTCTCTCTAACCAAGTCATGTGAAACTTTGACAGAAAGCATGAAACAAAATACCTGTTTTGTTACCATGATGGCTATGTAATGTTGTCTGTGACTACAACAACAAAGATGCAATTAGAGTATTATGTGTGGATGCTTGCATTTCAACCTGTAAATAAATAAAAACAAATCACAGGGAGAAAGTGTCTTGATTTAAGAAATGGGACTCTGCAAGAAAAAAAGCATTATTTGAGACTTTCACTGAATTTCAAAGGATCCTGTTGTACCTGGTGATAAAGCCAATGTGCTACAAGGCACAGAGGTTTCTCAGCTACCTTTTGAATAGAAAGCTACATTCAGCTCACTGCTATCAGGCAACAGAAGTGAACAATGAAGAATACCAAAAAAAAAAAAAAAAAGGTAATGTGTATTTAGACCTCTTAAATATTTGCATTTCTGTTACAGATAATTCTTTGAGGCTCATGGTGAAAAACAGTGTTTCATAGCAAGGGATGTTCTAAAATTGACATTCCCAGCCTTCTTTTATAATTGCTGGCTAAGCCTCCCTAACCAGATTCTAAGTTAGAAAAACAAAATTATGAAAATTTAAAAATTAAAGATTCATATAAATAGGATAATATTCTTACTGTTCTATTCTTACACTCTTCTGTGGTGTTCTGCTTTTCTATTTGTTCGTCTCCCTATCCCAAATTTTTAGGCAGTAAGCCGTCTCTGTCTGCCTCCTGCTCTGCTTGTTCAGGGCATAGCATAATCTGAATTAGCAATGCATAAGAGTTTGCTTTTTAACGTTTCAGACTGTATTTGACCTATATTTCACCAGGCTGTGCTTTGCATCAGCAAACCCTTGTGAAAGCAAACAAGCAACACTAAGTTACACTGTAATGGACAGCATTAGCAAATAACCATTTAATTCAGGCAGAGAGATAGAGGCATTGCTCCTTTCTTCAAATGCCAAAAAATGGTGGACATCTAAACCGAAAATGTTTCAATTTTTTTGTTGTTTGATCTTATCTACAAATTAAAATGAACCGTGATACATAACTTGGTTTTCGGCTTCTGTTAATCTACTACAGCCTGCTTGTGTGGGAAAGAGAGAGACAGTAAGTGGAACAAGGTCAATTGGGTTTTACAATCTATCCTCATGCTTCACTTTCATCCATTTCCAGAAATGTCTATATCCTTCTGGCTGTCTAATATGCCTTCCCAGTCTCTGGTGCTCCTCATATCTGTTTAAGCTTGAAGACTGGAGCTGCAATCAATGAGATGGAAGACCAAAATACAACCAGTTTTTCAAGATAACAACCAAAGATCAAAATAACATAAAGGTAATTAAGGCTTGGCATTTATAGAGCAGAACTATGACCTTTTAATGACAGGCTTTAGAACTCATCACATATGTATTTTCTCCACTGAAAGAAATATTGACTATACACACTGGCAGCTAAATTATATAACAATAATCAAAAATAATATGTTTTGTGATAGGTTCTTCTTGTTTTCCCCAAGAATGGAAAGGATTGAAGATCTTAAAAACTTATTTGGTCAACACAGCTAATAGAAATGGTCAAACTAATGGTGTACACTGTGTTTCTGTAACAGATGGAATTGTTGTGCAGGAAGTGTTTCATTGACAGAGTAAACTGATAAGTCTGCTTTTATTTAAGAAAAAGGAATCAGTCAAGTCTAGTATGATTCACAACAGCAACAAAATGCTTTGGATTTGTTTCAGTTCTATCAGAAAACAGCTGAACATATTGTTCAATTAATCTGTGATGTTGGAAGTCCTAAAAAACCATCTTGTTCTCAAAAGTCCAGCTATTAGCTGTCTATTGTAAAGGGCACATAGAGTCACAGAACCACAGAAACACAGAATATCCTGAATTGGAAAGGACCCACAAGGATCATCAAAGACCAGCTCCTGGCCCTGCACAGGACCATCTCCAAGATCCACACCAGGAAGCTGCCTGAGAGCATTGTCCGAATGCCTCTTGAGCTCTGTCAGGCTTGAAGCTGTGATCACTTTCCTGGGGAGCCTGCTCCAATCCCCAGCCACCCTCTGTGGAAGAACCTTTTCCTGATATCCAGCCTAAATCTCCCCTGACACAGCTTCAGGCCATTCCCTCAGGCCCTGTCACTGTCACCACAGAGAAGAGATCAGGGTCTGCCCCTCCTCTTCATCTCATAAGGAAGTTGTTGACTGTGATGAGTTCTGCCCTCAGTCTCCTCTCCTCCTGGCTGAACATACCAAGTGACCTCTCCTCAACAGCTTCCTTTCCAGACCCTTTACCACACATGTGGTTCTCCTTTTGATGGTCTCTAATGGTTTAAAATCTCTTTTTTATTGTGGCACCCAAAACTCAAGGTGAGGCTGTCCCGGCTCAGAGCAGAGCAGGACAATCCCCTCCCTTGCCTGGCTGGTGATGCTGTCCCTGATGCCCCCAGGACAGGGCTGGCCCTCCTGGCTGCCAGGGCACTGCTGGCTCCTCTTCAACTTGCCATGGACCCACAGTCCCAGATCCTTTTCCATGGCACTGCTCTCCAGCATCTCCTTCCCCAGTCTGTCTGTACATCCAGGGTTGTCCCATCCCAGGTGCAGAGTTCAGCTCTTCCCCTTGTTTATCTTCATGGAGTTGGTGATTTCCCAGTCCTCCCATTTGTGAAGGTGTTGCTGCAGGGCCTTGCTGTCTTTAAGGGAGCCAACAGCTCCTCCCAGTTTTGTATTTTTTGTGAACTTGCCCAGTGTCCTTTCCAGTCCTGTGTCCAAGTCGTTTATAAAGATGTTGAAGAGAGCTCAGAGCTGCAGATGGAGGCAGATCACCAGTCTGATGTCACCCCATCCTCTACAACCCTTTGTAGCCCACCCATGAGCCAGCTGCTCACCCATCACAGGATGTGTTTATCCAGCTGGGGGATTTTGTCTGAAAGGACTATGTGAGAGAAAGTATCAAAAGCTCTGCTAAAGTCCAAAAAGGTATCATCAGCTGGCTTTCCTAGATCAACCAGGTAGATTACCTTGTCATGAAAGGAAATCGGGTGTGATAAGTAGGACTTTCCCTTCATGAAGCCATGCTAGCTGTGACTGATAACTGTGTTGTCCTTCACGTGCTTTACAATATCTCTCAGAGCAATCTTCAATATAGAAGAAGTCAAACCACTACAGCCTTGCAGCCTAAGATAGAGAAGTGCACATTCCTGAAAACAGATCCATCTGATACCCATCCACCTGAAAATGACATGTTTAATAGCAGCAGATCCAGTCATAGAATAACTTCCTGTGCACAAAGAGTGAAATAAAACTGCCTTCACCTCAGCTCCCCAGTTTAACTTCAGGGCTAAAGGTCCCAGAAGAGGCCTTTCAAGGACTACACTCTTACTAACACAGGTTCACTTTCATCCTGGTTCACAGCTCTGTAACTGCAAATGCATGAAGAACTGCTAAGTTACATATGCAGAGCTGCTGACAAGGCTGGGTGTTATAACAGCCTTGTGTAGTGAACACTTGCATTTGAAATAGGACCCATGTTCATAAAGAAGGTAGCATAAAGAAAGGAACACCTGTAATAATTCAATGGTTTGCATGTTCAAAGCACTGGAAACATAGAAAAAAGTTCACTCAGATAATTGATGCTGCTGTGTTTATAAAGGGTCTTTCAATAGAGAAAGTAGAAAAAAAAAATCATGATTCATATTGAGATTTAAGATATGTATACCAGTTGCACAGATGTGAACATGCAGCATTTAAGTTAATTCTCCGTTGATTGCATATGGTAGGAAATTCATATTTTCAAGCTGGGTTAATAATAAAAATAAATTTAATTAAACTAAACCCAGAAACTTGAGGAAGTTTCTGCTGTCAGATTTCATGTATAATTTGGCTGCCTGTTCTGGCAGAGGAGGAAGCTTCAAATGAGGTCCTTGTACTGTGGCAGTAAGGCTATGGTTTGTCTTTGCTTTGGACAGGGTGAGGACAGGGTGAGCCCTGCCTGAAAATAATCTCCAAGACAAACAAACCATCAAAACAGAAACAAACAAACAAGCCCTTCCCAGACAGTGCACACATGGAATTCATATCCATGATAGTATATTAGAGTCAGTGGAATGCCAGCAAAGTCCCTGAAATTAATGGGAAAACCAGAAGTAGTGACAGCAGCCAAACCAAAGCTGACTGACCACCCTTTTCTGCACCAACTGCAATGACAGTGCAAGATTTCCTTCCAGCCCATGGTAACGTAGCTGATAATAAAGACAATTTTTCTTAACATAATAAACACCTCCAGAGTTTCAGAAGGCAAATATACTTTCGAGACAGCTGTAATATAGAAGACAACCTCTCCCCTCCCTTTAGTGCCCTTTTCAGTACCATTTTGCTGCATGGACCCATGGGCGTTCAGATCCATACTTAAAGGACACTCAGCAAGCAGGATGCAGGAAAACCAGTGTGGATGTTTGAGACCTGCTTTGTACATGCTACAGATGGAGAGGATCGTGCCAGGCTCAGGAACTCTAGCTTATTATATAGCTTGGTTTCCCTGGAAGCTCCTGCCAGTCTCATATTTTAAATGAGCTTCCTGTATTTGTCATTGTCATGTCTCTTCCCTAAAAAGGTCAGGACTGTAGCAGACACAAGAGGCCTATGAGCAGTGGATGGATTTTCACCTTCCAGTCTTCTGCCACTTCTCCCTTCATCTTGTAACAAGCAGACTAAACCAGTTGAAAAGCCATCCTACCCACAAAGCAATTCACTGTTGATACATAGATACCCCAGTCAGCTTCAGCCTGGGCACAAATCTGCCCTATGAAATTGGAGCCTCTTATTTTAGGAAAAAAGAAGCTTCATATGTACATCTGCATTAAGCATTATTTTCTCTATTAATTATTACCCATATTTTACATACACAAAATCAAGCAATATAGTGAATACAGAGAGGTTGTCAGAGTAAGCAGAAGTAAGACTAGAAAGACCTGGAATTAAATCTGGCCAGGGATGTCAAGGACAGCAAAATACACCACCAACAAAATACATGAATAACAAAAGGAAAACAAAGGATGATGTGGGTTCATTGCTAAATTGAGAGTGGACCCTGGTAACAGAGCACAGAGAAGGCAGGGTTATTGGATGATTTCTTTGCATTGGTCTTCACTGGTAAGACCGGCCCTCAGTGATTTCCAACCCAGAAGACCAGGGTAAAGGAATCTAAGAAGGAAGAATTTTCAATGGTGAAGGACTGGGTCAGAGAATACCTAAACCAAGTTGACATCCACAAGTCCATGGGCCCTGACAGGCATCCCCAAATGTTGAGGGAGCTGGAAGACATCATAGCCAGAGGACTCATGGTCATCTTTGAAAGGTCATGGAGAACAGGAGAGGTTTCTGAGGACTGGAAGAAAGCAAATGTCACCCTGGTCTTGAAAACAGGCAAGGAGGACACAGGGAACTACAGTCAGTCAGCTTGTCAGCTCCACTTCAATCACTGGAAAGGTGATGAAGCACATCACTCTGGAGACAATTTCTACCCACATGGAAGACAAGAAGCTGGTCAGGAGTAGTCAGCATGGATTCACTGAAGGTAAGTCATGTTTGACCTGCCTGATTGCCTTCTGTGATGAAGCAGCTACCTGGATAGATGAGCAGAGAGCAGGGGATATTGTCTACTTCAGCAAGATTTTCAGCACTATCTCTGACAGCATCCTCATAGGCAAACTCAGGAAGTGTGCATTGGTTGAGTGGACGGTGACATGGATTGAGAAATGGCTGAGTGCCAGACCCCAGAGGACTGTAATCAGTGGCACAGGGTTAAAGGTGTGTCAATATTGGTGTCACCCGGGGTTCAATTCTGGGCCCAGTCTGGTTTAACTTGTTCATCAATGACACGTTCACTGATGACACAAAGCTGGGAGGAGTCGCCGATACCCCAGAGGGCTGTGCAGCCCTTCAGAGGGACCTCGACAGCTGGAGAGATGGACAGAGATGAACATGTTGAAATTCAACAAGAGAAAATGCAGGGTCCTGCACCTGGAGAAGAATAACTCCAGGCATCATATAGACTGGGGGCCGATCTGCTGGAAAGCAGCTCTGCAGAGAAGGACCTGGGGGTCCTGGTGGACAACAAACTGTGCATGAGTCAATTCTACCATGATGATTTTGTTAACTAATCCTTTCAGGAACATATGTACTGTGTAGATGTTTTTCTCCTCTGCTCTAGAGACATGTGTGATGTACAGCAAGAGTTTCCTGAGTTTGTCAGAGGACAGCGCTGATAGTCAGGAGTTCAGGAGTTTCCATGCAATGGAAAAACTTGCCCAACATCAAGGAGATTTTTTCAGTGCAATTAATTTATAATGTTTCATTTTTGTTCAGGTGACATGGAACAAATACATAAAGATCATAAATGTATTTCACGTAGGAACACAGCCAACAAAGCAAACACATGACTGATATTTGTCACTCTTGTTTTCTTTTGAAAAATTTCTACCCCTTATTTTCTATGTGGAAGAATTCCTTAAAATCATCACATGCGGAGTTGAAACACATCTACAGTCCCACAACCAGTTCCTCACATTCCCAGCTTGTTCCATAACCAGCTGCAATCCAGATGCCTTGTGACCGCATCAGTGTAGAGTCCAGACTATAAATTCTGCCTTCCCATGAGCAGACATGCAGCTGTCTGCACCATGCATGAGCAGCCTTGATGTCTCAGGACTGGCTTGCCAGTAAGCCAAGGACACTGAGAGATCCAGCAAGTGTCAGCACAGACAGACCTGCCAGGGGAGGGAGCTAACATTACAGACAGGGTTATCATCTTGCCAGCAGTGCAGTGTCACCCCAAATTCAGATATTCCCTGGACACAGATGTCCCTGAGTGCACAGCCTGACCACTAATGCTAGTCCTGGATGTGATGTGTAAAGCAGGTGATGTGGCAGAGGAGACACTGATGCTTACTAACACCTCTGAGATCTGTTTGAGCACAGCACACTTCAGCCTCCTGCTTTCTCTAGACCTCCTTGAGTAGCATGGCTGGATCATGCCTGGGCTTAAAGTTCTTCATATTCTTTAAGCAAAGAGGTTTATTTGAGTTACAAAGCCCAGACCTTCTATAATTATCCTTAAGAGTGACAATTCTGTATATATTAAGTCCAGAAATATTAATGGCATCACAGAATGAGCTTGAGTGTGTTTGAACACTTGGTTAATTGGAATACTTGGTCTCTGACTGCTCTGTATCTCACAAGTGCATGGGAATCACCACAGACACATCATCTTGTTCACTTCTAGTGAATTACAAGCTTAACTTTGATGGTTAATTTCTTTAATAATGATCTTCATTTTCAGTGTTTTGTTTTTTTTTCTGTTACTAGACAGAGAGAATTGACACAACTGGCTCTCTGCCTTCCTTTGGCCCATACTTGGTATTTCTCATCACTCTGTTCCTTTCCACTAGCATGCATTAGTGCTATTACAGAAAATTCTGAATGCTTCTCAGCTTTGCTGAGGCTGTAATATTTATCTGTGTGCTGTATTAGAAATGCATTTCATTGCCTCATTAGCAGGCATCAGATAATCTCTCTTGTATCAGAACAGTGTAAAATGTTATCAGTCTGGCTATCTAAGACACAGTACTTCTGCTGTACAATGGTCTGTTTAATAAATGTACAGCTGCCTCAAACTGAAGCTTGCAGCAATTTAGTGTTTGAAACCTGCTTTAGACTAACAATAATGAGTTTAGAAAGACATTTCCAACTGTTCCCCAAAGATATTCAAACTGCCAAGATCAAATAAAACTCTGTCATAATATAGGCACAATAGATTAAACATGTTTTGGGGGTTTAAATCTTTTTCCAGCAGTGACATTGTAATCTGCAAGCCAGAGCTATATGAAGATCATACACTGAAATATTCCCAATGAGAAACCAAAGAAAAATACAAAAAAAAACTCACTGGAGCCTATTGTAATCTCACAGTCCTGAAATAAGTGTTTCCCTCAGAAGTCAAATCACCATGCAGTGGTGGTAGAGTTATTCTACTTTTTAGTTACAGCTGTGCTTCATTGCCTGTATAATTGTAGAACATAAAAAGGAAGGAAGCAGGGGAGGCATTAAAGTGTCTGAATGTTTTTGATGGGATCTTTTTCTGTCCCAAGCGTGGGAGGTGAGAAAACATCAGAACTTTGGGTGTAGTAAAGGCAGCTAATGACACTCAACTGGATGTGAAAAGTCTTTTATGGGGAGAAGAGAAATATGGCCAGGGCAAACTGGTTTATGGGCACATGGGCAAAAATGTCTTGGAAAAAGTCCATGGCATCAGAGTCATCCTTTAAAAATAGCACTAGTGGGGTTTACTTTTCATTTTAGCATTAGCTCCTTCTTCATCCAGTTTGTCATTGCAGCAAAATCTCTGGGAATGCCAACATCATACAGAGAAAGGTAAGAGGATAAAGAGGTAAAAGTACAGGATACTTTTTCAAAGCCTGATGAGGTGATTGGGAGTTTTCTCCTGGATTTCTGAAGCTTCTATGAGACCCTAAAGTGGAAAGGGTGCTTTTCTACATCACATTTCTGCTATATCACAAACATTGAATTATTGGAGTACCTATGTTTCTCTGTCCACAGCATCACAACAAAGGGCTTCAAATTTTCTCTGACAGGCTACTCTCTCCAGTCTTTGTATGAAGGACATTCAATTTTTTTGACATGGTTGTATTTACTCCTGCCATTTCTATTTTATATTCTACCATTATCAGAAATTCAATAGATTTTGCTTATTATTACTTCCTTTTTTTATTCAAGCAGTTTATACTACTAAGCAAGTAGATTTCTGAATAACATAGCTCATAATATACTGCTTCATCTTTTCCACAGGAAATTGTTTGTGTTGCCACTATATCTGTATGAACATGACCCCATGCAATTCCCACATCCTCCCTAACAGTACTCAAATCCCTTTACCGGCTTCAGCTGAATTTAACAGAAAGTTCAGCACCTGCCATTCAGAGAGATAAATAAAGAGAGATTTGCTACTACTGCCTCTGCTGATGGTAAGAGAAGGTGCTCTCCTTCCTCATCCACTCAGTTCTATTGAGCAGGGTGGGCTGGGCCACTAACCACGCACAAGCCCCACAAGCAGCACACGAGGTCCCTGACCACCAGTGACATGGCTCTCAGGCCATAAAGATGGACATGAGAGAGGGTCCTGAGGGCATTTGGTGATAGATGAGGATCTGAGGGGTTGTGAGGCTCAAAGAAGTAAAGGGGCAGAGCTGTGGGTATTAAAGGAGGAGAGAGTGGGGAGCTGGGCAAAACTGAGGGCATGAGAGTAATGTTGTACAAAGCACACAAGGAGAGGCAGGTGTGTCAGGGAGAGGAAACCAGGGGTCCTGCGGGAGAGCCTGCATTATATGGATGGCAGATCCAGAATCCATAGGTACCCTCAATTTCTCTGTTCAGGGAACAACTTGTTGTGATCACGCCTGATAGGATAGCTGGTGTAAGTCTGTTTACTTGGGCACCATACCAGGTCTGTGGGTTTGCTGGTGTTCCCTGAATACAAGGGTAGGCTGACCTTCTATATTCCATGTTTTTCTTTGTACAAACTCAGATGTACCAACAATCAAGTTTACAGGGAAAAGTTGGTCATTTCAGTGAAACCAGAGATTCTAGTACAAAGGTTAGAAATGGCTTCAAAAGAACAGCTTCTTATACTTTCTTAAAAATCCTGCTTTTTTACGACTAATACTGCCTTCTCTTCATTTTTCTAGATGTGTAAACAATTGGGGTTTTTTTTAATGATAGAAACATCTCAAGTTTTTTGAGGGGTTTTATTTGAAAAGCTATGATTTTGTAAACCTAGGTCAGAGGTATAATTTTAAAACTGTTACTCTTGTCAATACTTAGAAGCAGTTGCTGGGGAGAGATTCTGTTTTCAGCTCTGCTAGTGACTCCTCATGGGACCATGACATTTAAATTTCATGCTTTCTCACTCAAATCCTTCTGTAAAATGAATGTAATAGGTAACTTCATGAAGTTGTTGGGAAGCCTCTTTAATGCCTGACAAGCATTTTGATGCCACCCCACAGTTGCTTGTATAAGCAGAGTACGGTAATTGCAAGTGCTTTTTTAATTCCTATTTTCTTTTCTCAGCCTAGTCTTGGTTTTGTGTCTTTTTGCTGCAGCCTTCTCACAAAATACTCTGACTTAGTCCTGTGGAATCTGTTTAAGTTTTGCTAGATAAGGACAAAAAATGGGTTTGTCTTTTATAGCACAGATACAGTACTGTGCATTTTCTAGGAATGGATCTCTTCCATAATTAATTTTCTGGCGTCTTACCAGATTTTAATGCTGTAAAATCTAAAGAATCTGTAATCCACATTGTACATTTAATTAAATGGAAATTATCCTGCATTGACTATTTTTCTCTTAAAAATTGTTGTTAGTCCAACTTTTGAAAACAAAGTGAAAAACTAGTCTTGAGGTAGATTGAAAGCAGGATCCTATATTTCAGGAACCTTTTTCTGTGCAGCTTCAACTCTGAATTAGCTACTGTAATTCACCCATCTTTATTAAATGAAATTTTAAATAAAAACCAAACCATACAGTATAAGCGTAGCTGAACATAGTGTAATTCCACATTTTGATACCAAGAATAAAAGAAATTCTCCTGTCATATTCAACACAAAAGCTATCCTGGCTAATGCTAAGTCTGTGACAACCAGAGAGAAATCCAAGAAAATATGAAGTTAATGCTGACATTTTGTTCTCAGTGCTTTTCAACACATCATTCTCCTAGGAAATTATTCTTTGATTTCCATGGAAAGATTTCCAGGTGTCAGGGTGAAATGAAACCTAAAACATGCAATGAGATCAGCTTCTTCTTTCCATGCAAGTCAGACTACAGGTTACAGCCATGAGCCTTATCAGAAGGACAGAATCTTTGCCTGTTCAGAGCACAGCTGATATAGATTAGAACAGAGGACTGTGATTTAAAGTATTAATAAAGTGGTGGGAAGCACAGGCCCTCTCCTCCAGATCTGGGATTTCTACTCCCTTTGGGAGCAAGGCAAGTAATATACTTTACATTATTTACTCCTTACACAATATGCTGATTTTAAAGCATCCTATCTTAAGTCTCAGAAGTTATGTACTAACGTAATAACTTAATATCTATTGTACAGTCACTTTAGATATTAAAGAACTACTTCTGATTGTATGCTTTTAGTGGTTAACATTGAGGCAAATGGAACAAGAACAAGAGAGATCAATATTGAAAATGTCATTTAGCATCCTTAAAGTACCACCTCCTTCACTATCAAGACATCAGTGTGTATTTCCAAATCGCCCACGTTGTCAGCCAGCATGGTTTTTAACTTTTCTAATGTCTTTGGGATTTCCCCCAGATACATCTCACACAGACTGTAAGCACCACCCAAACAATCCTACTTTCCTACCTCAATTCACTGTATATTTTACATATTCTGCTAAAAGTTTGATGATAACAGGACTTGGGGTAACTGGTGTTCTAGGACCATAATTACCAGCTTGTTCTTTGTTTTCATTCTATATTTAAATTTCAGATTTCTTTGGTACAGAGAGGTTATTTCCTGTTTCTGAAGCATGTAACAAAACAAAATCCTACTGACTGAGTAAGGATTCCAGATCTTGAAGCTTAATAGCACCAAACCCTACTCTGACATCCTCTAAGACATCAGAACCATGGAACACACAATACAACACATTCATATTCACACTCAAATGACTTAGAGATGGGTACCTACATGCAAAATTTAGGCCTTCAGTCTCCTGTTTACCCCCTAAAAGTGTCTTCTTTTGGCTCAAAAACAAAGCATGTTGTTGCAGCTAATACTGTTCCAGGGCACTAGCCATACCAACTACTGTACCTGAGCGCAGGAGAGATGCATTTCTGTACTGACCTGTGCATGCCTAACCTTAATTTTTTCACCCAAGTATCTCTTAGGTAAATTCATTTTTGCTACTGGCCAAAGCTGTAGAGATCATGACCTGTACTGTTCGGTTCCTGTCCCAGGCTTACACCATGGTTCAAGATTTCATGAAGTGCTCTCTGCATTTCAAGGAAGAAAGATTCCTGTAAGCACAGTTCACCATTCCCAAAATGGCAGACTTCATGCCAGAACCACCTCCCTTTTTTTCTTGGAAGCCTAAAGATTTACAGTAGACCAAAGCATTCTATAGCTGAAATACAGGGATGTAAACGAGCCAAATTCGAGGCATGTAAGGTACAAATTGGAGCAGAGATCTGAAGACAGCTTCCAAGAAAATTCTTTAACTACCAGGCATTTGAGCATTTCAAGGAATGCCATCTCTCCTGTTGAAGAGGTTGTGATACAAAACAAGAGAGAACTGTGCAAATACCTGATTTGGGATGGCTTGCTGAACTGAAAGACCACCAGACTAAAGCTATTTAATTACCTATTTTTGCATAGATAATTAAATAATCGCTGGAGCAAGAGCTTGAACATAACGCTTCTTTATTTCAGACAGATCTCTGCTGACTGAGCTGTTGGCCAGAAGTGAAAATGCACCACGCGTTCCTTCCCCTCCTCCTATTCCAGCTGCACTTTCTGTGAGAAAGTCCTGGCCTCCCACCTACTTGCAGAAAACGATTCATGGCTGTCAATGCTAAGAAGAAACAGAGGCACCTTCCTTCAGAATTATTTGCCTAAGCCTTTTTGAGAAACAGAGTAGGATGAAAGGTTTCCCACATACTCAGGTTCTCTGGTCAATCCCTTGCTTGGTGTTCCAAGAAAGGATTCCTGTCCTCTCCCTGTGCTAGGCAGACATCCCTAGCTGCCTGCATCAGGACTGCAAATTCTGCCATTCAGGACAATGACTAAAAGCTGGGAACGTGAACCCAAACCCAAACATGTTGGCATTGCCCTCAGAGACTTCCCGCCAGGGCAAATTTCTGATTTTATTTTATTTGAGTGATGCATATGAATGAGAAAACTTCTACAAATTCCAGGCATATTTGAGACTTGTGCTGAACACAGCTAAGTGTATAAGATTAAATAATTCTAACATGTGGCTCCAATGCTCCATTTTGGCTAGGCATTATTAAATTAGAATCTTTTAAATATTTTATTATCAAACAGACACTGAGATTACAGAATTATTATCCACTCAATATTATTTTGCAACACTTTTATTCAAGCCACCCTTTGCTAATTAAATTCCTATTGGGGAAAAATATTAGGAAATAAAAAACAAACTAATGAATTAAGATAACCTGTTCTTTAATAGTTGTCTTTTTCTTATGTCAGCCAAAATCTCAGGCCTAACTTATGGGCCTGTTATAGATCTTGCAGGCCCTTAATCATTGCCAAAAGGATTCATGTGATATCAAAATTAAAATCAGGGTGAAGATTAGTAATGTCCTTGCTGATGTTGTTTTTCATTAAAAAAAATATAACTGATTATCCAGAATTAATTGTAACAGGTGTTCCAAACAGAAAATGTGTTTACTATTGATTTAGGCATTTTTGCCCCGAACCATGAAAAATTCATATTTATAATGCAATATGACATTTGCTATCCATCAATTTTATTGCACATTGTTTCACACGCACTCAGCAGACTAGGCACTGAACAAGCCACAGTCAATGCCTCTAGACTCACTTTTAAAGAACAATTGGGGAACAGGAGGATACTGCAGGGTCTCTAAATTTTATCCAAACACAGACCCACAGTCAGTCCCTGGACTGCCTACAAGCTGCCCATGGGAAGGGCATCCCTGAGGGTACCCATATTTCATTTTCCAGAGGGCATTTCCAGTTACACCTTCACCTAACAGAGCTTGCTTGCACTTGCTTTCAGTTTGGTCCTGGAAATGGCTGCAGATACCCTGCAAAAACTAAGCTAGAACAACTTAGAGAAAGATAATTTTAGCTGTGGAAACACAATGACGTGATGCTTGCTTCTGCAAGGACAAGATGCAGACATCCCTGTGGCATGTTGCTGCAGCAGGGTTTCGGTGCAGGTGAATGCAGCTGCCTTTCCCAGAGTGCAGCAGCAGGGCCTGGGCAATTGTGACAGCGAATAGATCAGACTGAATAACTGACTCGGGAGAGATGAGTAAACCAAAACCCCCAAACTGAGAAAAAAATCTACTCTTATCCAGCAAAACAAGCAAAAATGTCTTTCATGTGACGCATTCCAGTGTCAAGAGCAGGGAAAGCTACCTTAGAGGAGGTTTCAGTAGCAGTAAATCCATGCACATTACTGAAAGAAGTATACCTGACTGCTGAATCTTTTCCCCTCATAGACACCAGACTGCAGCATTCCAACATTTTTTTCTAAAATATTTATTTTTTGTATTAAAAAAATTGTTGAATACTGAACAAATTCATAAATAATTTCCAGAAAACTGAAATTCATGACTTTGATAAACAACTGCCAATGATTGTAAAAAGCTACCAGGCACTACACCATAAAATCCTAAAGCTGTTGAGACCCCCTCAAGAGGCATTCAGTACAGACTGTACTGACTCAGGTTGTTACAATGGCAGCCTGAACTTGATGTCCCCATGGATGAACCCTGTTCTGCAGCACAAAAAGAGATCAGTGATTAAAACATCCAGCTCCCTGTCAGGTAACATGGCAAATACCCATGTGACCCATTGGAAAAAAAAACCAAATAAAGGCTTGCTTGGGCAGTGAGAATCATGGCTAAGGTATGAAAAGTTATAACCAAGTTCAACCAGCTTTTACCATATTGTGCTAAAATGGTGTGGTTGTATTACTGTGATATTTAATGTTGTTGCTTATTTGGAAGGGTACAAAAACTAATTTTCTAGCAAAAAATACTGTTTTCAAATATGAAGAGATCTAAGATGAGACCTTATCCCTTATTCATGAGAGACAGATGTTATTTTTGGCTTCATAGTTTAATGAATACCATATTATGTTCTTTATAACCTTACACCAGAAATAACATACTTCTAGCACTCATGAACTTCAAATCATTATCAGTAAAAGCTTCTATTAACATCCAGAACTTCTCTCAGTTTCCACTGCAAATGCTTTAAGCTGTCAGCTACAGTCCCTATTAGGGCAGGATTTTTTTACCCTGAGAAGACATAATCCTTAGCAGTGAGATAGTTGAGAAAACTGCAATATTGTTCCTGTTGTCTTTACCATATTTAATTTACTCATTTGATGCCTTGATGTATTTTTGTGGTTTTGGTTTATGGTCTTCTAAAAGTAAAAAAATACTGCATCCTTTTAAAAATGCTGTTACACTTCTGTTTACTTTCACTGATTTGGAGCAATGCCTGCCAGTAAGTATGAGCTGAAACTAATTACCATCAGCACAAAATCTCCAAGCTGAACTGGGATGCTGACAAAAATGCAACCAGAAAATGAATAAAATGTTTCTTGGGAAGCACAGATCAGTTTCACCAGCCAGTGAGTACAGTGAAAAATAAAACCCTGCATACAGTTATTCTTAGCATTTCATTTCTGTATGGATAACTTTCTTCATACAGTAAAGGTTGTGGCTAAAACTGCTTGGTTTAAGCCAGCTACAAAAGATTTTGTGATGCCTGTGTCAGTGTGTACAATGGGATTTTTCCCACTGCATCTAATGCTGTTCTAAGAAAGATCCTCAAAATCTAAAGTTTCATGCATCCTGTCCCAGCTTCATGTATGAGAATATAACAGTATGCTTCCCAAAAAGGTAACCACGAAGCCTTCCTGAACTTCCTGGGCCTGAAGTACAAATAAACACAGCTTGGGATTTAGTACACAGAAAAGGTAAAATACCTTTTCAGCCTACCAGAAACTCAGGCTTTGTGAACAGATCATCTTTGGAGGTGTGAGACTGTCCAAATTGTCACTTATGTTCGTTCTCACAGCTGTAATAAAGCCATTCTAGCAACTGCAGATCTTGAACACCTTTCAGCTATAGCAACCTGCTGCTTCACACAGGAGCCCACCAAAAAGAGTGCTGAAGTCAAATGCTGATTAAAAAGCTTTAAGCTGGCAAGAGACATTAAAAAACAGGAGCAATGCATATTAAACCAAACATCAAGCTTACAGGCAGACCATGCCTCATATTGCACAACTGGGCTGAGCAGCATTTCCATAGCAGTAGAGGAAGACAAATATCTGGCACTCCACCTCATGATTAGCCTGGTTGCTGCACAAGTCAGCACGTCACAGAGCAAAAGGGACGTGATGAGAGCAGATCCCATGTTGTTACTGTTCCCACAGAAGCTGACACTGTTGAAATAAAAAAAAAGTGCCCAACAGCACAATTTTTCCCAGGGCAAACAGAGATGCTAGATGTGCTGAGCACACCCTGTGACAAAAGCCATCTGCAAGAATTCATATCAGTCCACATGTGCCAAATTCTGGGAACTGTAAGGAGAGCCTCAATTTACACAGGCAAGTATAAATTTACAGCCTAGCGCAGGATGACAATTTCTCCTGGGCACCTTACCCTCCTTGAATTTTTTTCTGAACAAAAGAACAGCCATGACTTTAGCCATGTATCTTGTCTCTGATGATAGCCTGGCAATTAAGAAAAATAAAAGGTAGCAGTAATACCAGTAATTATTTGCATTTGCCATGCTGTCAGTGGGAAAAGGGCAACAAATGTAAAGTCTGCCATACCTTTAGGAAATTCGTACACTTAGAACAATTGTCTGGCAAAAGAAGGTATCTCTGAATGCATACATGAAACCCAGCAAAGGAAATTAAAGTATTACTTGCAGCAAAAAACACAGGTTAAAGCTGTAACTGTAGTCAAGTCAAGTTTAATGCAGCTGAAGAGAAGACAATTTATGATGTTTAGACTACACCAGAGCTGGCATTGACAAATTGTCTGAGTAGGCCAAAAAAACACTCAGAGCTTGGGTAAATTTAAATATGTCTGCACATGCACATGAACAACTTAGAATGTTTTATTGTAACGACTTCCTTTCCTTTTTTTGATATTTCATGCATAATATAATTCACCCTTCCTGACCACTGACCTGGAAATTTAAATAATAAAATAACACAAAATGCTTTGAAGTTGTAATGTCAGTGAAAAGTGCTCATAAAATAGCTTCAACTTTTATTATTGTTTGTGCTCATTTATCTCAAAAATCATCAAATTTACTTTTCCAGATACCTTGAGATTTCCTTGAGTTTCCTGCACTCTGCTCCTCATGGTCAAGTTTTATCTGAAAAAAACCCACTTTTACAGTTCCATTAAAATTAAATAAAAGTCAGAAACACAAGGCTAGGGCAGGCTGATACAGAAAAGTTTTAAGTCTCATAAAAGGGAAAAACAACATATTTCTGTAGGATACTGCCAAGAAAGAGCAAGATACTGAACAGGGAACACCAGTATTGTTCCTTCATAGTGCTGATTTGCATCGGATGATCATCTGTCCCTCAGGTTTTTTTCCTATTACACATTTTCCTTTTGTCCTAGAGTTAAGAATGTTTGCCGGAAAAATTCAAGGTGCAGGAGCCAAAATACTGTCTGGAGAGCTGGCAATTCCTTAAAACATTTCATCACACTGTCTCCACTTGGGAGACTTGGGATAAAATTCTTCCCTGGTTGACTGAGCTGATGCAAGGATTAATCTATCTATTTTATCTATTTAGATATTTTCAAAAGGACAAGTTCCATACAGATTACAGTCCCACAGAAATCAAATGCCTGAGTCTAGAGCTTTTACCTTTTGGGTTATATTTTGTATATAGTATAATAGAGTTTCTCTGCAGACTTAGATAACTGTATCAGCAAGCCCTATAGTGTGGTGGCAATAACTTGTTATGAACCAGTGGGAGCCCTGTTCCTTCAAAACCAGGCTGTAACAGATGGGAGAACAGCTTCAGCACAGAGAGATTCTGCACACAGTTAGGCACTTAATTCTCAGTTGATTCAGAAAAATGGGGACTATGTTCACATGGTGCAATAGAGAGTGAGACAAAGAGCTCAAAATTAGAGCCAAACGTGCCAGCACGTACACACAGAATGGAGTGAAGCTGTGCAGAAACTTGGACCCTCAAACCAGACATCTCCTCAGCCTATCATGGGCCTGATACTAATTAGACTGGCTGTGAGGCTCATAGCCAAAAGATGCTGCATCGTGCCAGCCATATTGTTTCTGACTGCAGAGTTTCGTAGTTCACTGCCTGAGGTGCTTAAAAGATTCTGCAAGTGCTTCTCAGCATCTCTGAACAGGTTCATGTGCCCCAGGTTTTAAGTAAGGGTTAGTTCCAGGATCTCTGCTAATGCTGCTTCTTGAACTTAAGTCACTCAAAAATCAAGTGTTTCACTGATACAAAACAGCTGGAGCCACGACTGGGGCTGGAAGGAGAGGTAAGGATGGAAGATGACAGACAAAAGGGGGAAAGCCAAGTCAGTTTTAGGATCTGGAAGGAATTGGGAACTGTATAACTCAGCCACCTGCACCTTTGGAGCAATAGTTTTAAACCCAGAAGCTGTCCTTGATGGATGGACATCTAGCTGGAAATGCATCCCACAACAACAGTTTCATACCCTCTCTTAGCAGCTGTCTTTTTTGTTCCATTCCTCTAACTGCTTCCTGCTCAATTTATATTTTTGTTCCTGCTCCATCCATAATTACTTCTACCATCCTTGTGAATTAACATGAACAATTATGCTGCTTCTCCTTGTAAAACTGTTTTGATGTGAGATAGTCAGGTTCCATGTTCCCATCAGTCATCTCTGCATTACATATTCTCACTTCTTTTCCACACAGGTCTTCATTTCCAAAACATCTATCACATTAGCTGCTCTCCTTTGATCTCTCTCCAGCTTGTCTGGGGCTCTTTTAAAACATGTTGCCCAGAACTGAACACAGGATTATAAATCATGTGTTGACTACAGCAAGCTAGGAACACTTGCCTCACATGTAATACTCTTGGTAGTTCAATGCAGTACAAGAGGAGCTATTTTTCTCATTAGTAGTGCACTGTTTACCAATTTAAATCACCATCCACTATAATCCCCAGATACTTCTCTATGGGTTAAATACACATCTGAAAATATTTCCCCCATTCTATATTTCTTTTTTCTTATGTGAAATATGCTATTGTTTGCATTTAAAACTTCACTTGATTCACTTCAGTCTGCCTCTACTGTTTTCTTTGATATGGTATTTTTAAACTGTCTTCTACAAAGCATTCATGACTCTCTACATACTATTTTTACCAAAATAGTATTTTTTTTTTTTATGGGAAGGTAATAATGAAGATTCTGAGAAACATTAAAACACACACGAGTACAGAGTCCTCATACATCAGGACATCCTGGCAATGAATAAGTAGCAATTACTGGTTATATTTGTTTAAACTTACTTTGGTCAGAACAAACTAGAGCCTCACTATGGCAGCTATAGCTCCACCACATACCTGAGCTTTTCAGAGGAAAACTTCACACAAGAAATAAAAGTACAGTATGGGCACTGCATTTCTTTCCTTCACTAAGATAACGACCAAACACATAATTTAATGTGCCATGAGTCATTCCTAACAAACCCTCATTATCTTTGTTTTATTGTCTTAGCTTCCTCTGTTAAGATTTCCCTGTGCTCTCTGTAACTGTAGTATTTAAGGATACCAGTGAGTGAGAAAAAAAATGCATGGCTTTTTTGTTCTGTACAGATCAACAAGAAGTGTGTTAATTAACCCAAAACTTGGTGTCTTTCAGTAACTGAGCTAACACATGCAAAGCTACCTTCATATCTCTACATTGCAGTCCAGCCTGGAACATGCACAGAGGAGCTCTTGTTATCCTTAAGTACAGACACAGAACACAGAATAAAGCAGATTTCTGGAAATCACTGATAGATAACTAAGCATTCCTAAATTAAACACGCCTCATTCTTCTCCCTCATCTCATTATGATCACCACAAATTTAAAGCCTTCTCAAAATGAGTAATTGTGTAAAGCATTTATAGTGTTTCATTCTCTATCTGCCAGCAGACAGGTCCAGCAAAAGACAGGCTTCAAAGTCTAGACTCTTCTAAAGGACTTGTCATGTTCATCAGTTTTCATTTCATTTTGGCAGAGAAGGCTAACTATGAAACAAAGCTTAAAAAGTGGAAAGAGTTATAATACTAGATAAAAATACCAGATAATAACAGTTATCATACCAGATAAAAAAAAAAACATCAAAGATGTCTGCTGAAACAGTGTGGAAAGAAAGCCAACTAATTGAAGAGTTTGAGGGTGATGTAAAACTAAAGGACAAAATACTCATATAGACAAATCAAGAGGAGAAAGGAAAACAAGTCAGGTCAGTAACACAAACCAGACTGTCACTAGGATCAAAGTCCAAAGCTGTAGGAGACAGATTAAAACCTTTGATAAATAATCCTTAACAATGCTGGTATGACCTGCAATTTGAACAAAACTGTTCACTCTGGAGCAATGTGGAGATGGCTATTGAGCAAGTGACAAGATGAACAGACACTACAGCTGAACACAGTGTGCTCATCAGACTAGATGGGTATGCTTAGGGTCCACTGTGGTAGAAAACAGGATCACTAACAAGCAACACATCTTCATCAAGGTTTTTGGGTTTTCAGCCCAGACAGGTATATGCTATTAGAGTTTAGGCAATATGTTTCTCACATCTTCAAAGAAAGAAAGCACCAAGAATCTTGTTTCTCCAAGAAGATGTCAGGCAGGCATAACATTGGTCATTAGAGACAAGAGAGTCTCAGAATACAAAATTATTCTCACAAATAAACTCCTTGTTTTTGGAAACTAGCAATGCTGGTTGATTACATGTGAACTTAACTCAGATGCCATAAGAATTTAACTAAGTTACAGGAGGTTGTTTATAATGTCCAGTAAGAGTGAGAAAGGCTGAATTAACCTAGTGTATTGGTCTGAAAATGCTACCAAAGAGCTGCATCAAAAATGTGTTAGGAAAAAAATGTGAGGATTGGGCTAGAAGTAAGTAAGCCCAAAAGGAAGCACTGGAAGTAATTAACAATGAATGAAATTACTGGCTAATCAAACTATATCTCTTTAGAAACCTTCCAAAAGAAAAGTCTTTGGGATCAAAGAATAACTGGAACTGCCAGGACACATAGCTTCCTTAAACAATTTCAAACAGTAGGAAGAGGAATCTCTGGGCATTACAGCTTCCATCAGTGACAGAAAAACCCTAGACCTCAATTTAGGTGTCATTTTTTTATTTCCTGATGGTACATTTCTCCTGCCTACCTGTCTCTTGACTACCACCTCCTTCACACCTTGTTTCCTTTTGCTATGTCTCATTTTTTAGCCATTTGCTTTGAGAAAGTCCAATTTAGATAGCCCAGAGTTGTTTTACAAACCACTGGCCTTATCCAGTGTCTTCAGAGGAAAATAAAAGCTGTGTTGAGTGAACTATTGAGTTTTCCAAATTTTGTAGTGACTGTAGCTTTTTTTCTCTGAAAGTCAGAAACTCAAGAGACCATGTTTGCTATATCTATTCTCTCTTCTGCCTCCTTCATCTGCTTATCTTTCTTTGCTTTCAGAAATAAAATCAGATTTTAATGACAGCAGAACCATCAGATCCAGACACAGGACCATACTGTGTGTTCTTTTTCCCAAAGTGGAAAGGTATTACATGTCACATTTGAAAGATTATTGAACAGAAGATTTCCTTAGAAAAATTCAATCATCCATAGTTTAAAGGGAAAAGAATCTCAGTGAAACACAGTTTTCTTCTGCTTTCAAATAATCTAGCTGTCTCCTTTTCTGTCTTTTAAGGTTAAAAAAGATTTTGAGCACCTCTAAGGGATAGCATCCTCAGATCATGGCCTCATGGATTTTAGGAATCTCCATCCTCAGCAGTGAAATACTGAGCTTCCATGGATCCACACTGGTATAGCCCAAAGTGGTTTAGCACCAGTTATGCTAGCTCAGTCCAAGCACCCCAGGGTGTTGCTGCTCCACAGCTGACCACCCCTGACTTCCAGCAGCATGGGACCAACATGCTGGAGTGGGTTCAGGTTAACACAGTGCTGTAATTATGCTCTGTCTGCTTCCAGCTCAGAGCTGGTCCCCAGCTGTTCCCGCAGTAGCTGTGGATCTCTGCAGAACAGAGATGTATAAAGTTCTTGCATATACCTGGTGTTATCCAGAACCAGCTGCTGCTGTACTGAGAAAAAATATTATCCTTTGCAAACAATGAGGAAGGGGAAAATGTGGGCACTTGCTGACTGGGTCATCATGATTGCTACAAATAAGGCTCAGCTGTGCAGTCTCTTCTTTGAATGAGTTGGACTCTTTTGTAATCATGAGATTGATTCCCTCGGGCTGTCCTCATTTTACATTAACCTTTAGTTCTGATTCTGTGTTCTTATGTGGTGGTTTTATCCCTGTAATGAAGGGAGCTGCTCAGAGAGGTAGAGTACAGAATCCTGATCTCCTTTTCAATCTAAAATTTTATTTCAAAGCATTAATCAATTTCTGATTATCAGAAAAACAGAATTTTTCCATTTTTCTGCCCTGTCATCTTATTTTACTTACCTTTACAATGATAAATTCAAAATCTTTCCCTCCTACATATTCCAAAAACATCTGGAATTAGGCCTCAGAATTAATATCTCAAAATTACAGTGCAGATCAGTGTTCTACAATGCAAGCAACTTTTAGCTGTCACGTATCCTAGCTCCAGCCCAAAATTCCACACACCTTCTGACACCCAGGACTGTTAACATGAAAAAAAAAAATTGTAAATGAGTTTATTACTTTATTACTTACAGCTTCTATAGAAATACATTGTAACTGTTGCAACCAAGTTATCTCCTGACTTTTTCTCCAAAATATCTCATCTATTGCCAGGGATCAGTAGTCCAGAAGTTGTTACTGATGGTTTTATGTTTGTTTCTAAAGACTGGAATGGATACAGATCCTAATAGAAACCTCACTGAAGTTAAAAAGATTCTTTCCTTTTTTGCATTATTTCTGGAGCAGTGTCATTACTGAGGCTTTTATGCTAAGATTTCATCTTTACACAACAGGCCAACATCAAATGTGCTACAAATAAGTATAATTATTATGATTTTATGTTGGCAATAAGATATAAAGCATTCCTTAGCATCACAATAATCACTGAATATGATGCAAGCAAGTGTGTTTATTGGTCAGGTTGAGTTTCCACAAACTTGTGAGATCCATGTTTTCCAACTTGTAAAGCCTTTATCTTTTTTTTAATAAAAGAAACAAGGGAATTTGCAGTTTAAGAAGAAATATTAACAAAACAGTTTATGCAACTGTTTCTATGATGCACTTCAACCTACTGAAACAAGGTTGAGATAGCTATCATTGTCTAACTTCAGGAAATAGATCTAAATGGAAACTCAATAGTTATATTATATTATGAGTTGCATCATAAACTCTAAACTAATCAGAAGATTTGGTTTCTAATGGAATGCATTCCACTGATGTTTGAGATGTAAATGAGACCATCAGTAATAAATAAGCTTTTAGATGTCACATAAAGAGTAAATGATCTAGCATAGGAGATGGAAGAGTGAGTGAAGATTTCACACTCTGCATGACATCCATCTTGTGAAGCCTAAAAAAATAGCTATTAAATAAATAGTGAAATAAAAAATAATAATTAATAAATAAAATATTAAATAATTAAATATTAAAATAATTTTAAGATTAATTAATAAACTAATAAAATATTAGAAATGAAAATTAATAATTAAAGTTAAATAAAAAATTCAGTAAAACTCAAGGAGTTTCTGTGACATCCTCCCCAAATGGCTGAAAACAAAATCAAAACCCCTTCTCTTCTTAATTTCTTATCATCTGTATGAGAACTGCTGAAGCCAGTGCTCTAGTAAAATTAAAAAAAGAAAAAACCACAAAAGAGGGAAGACAGATAGATAGATAGATAGATAGATACATACATACATACATACATGCATACATACATATATATTCATTTTTGAAAACAACAGAAAAATTATAAGCTTTGGCTGTGAATACTTATTTGGTTACTTCGTTGGTATGCTGACTGTGAGAACAGAAAGAAGAGAAATAATTGAATTCCTAGATCATCTTTGTTTTAAACTGTACATTTATATTATGACATTCATTTGAGGCTTCTTCTAGCTGCCTGAAATTGTCACAAAAGTACTAGTTTTCCATGTTTTATAAAATTAGACATGTTTATTCTTTTTCCTTCAGTCTTTCAAATATTTGAGATAAGTCACATCAAAAAGATAATATAAACTAAGGCATTTGAATGTGATATTGATTTTGTACTGTTGCAAGATCCAAATTCAGTACAGGGTGTGTGTCTTGTGGTCTCTGATAGAGAGAGACACATGGACTAAAAAGTCTTCTGGACTAACCTTTTCAAATGTGGTTCCCCAACCCTGTGAAAGTCAATACTCGATGATACAACCAGTCCCTTTTGTCCATTCTTCATTTATATCTTCCTGTGTCTGAGGATACTGAAGCACTTGTATTAAAATACTGACTTCATTATAGAATCGTAGAATAGGCTGAATTGAAAGGCACTGATCAGGATCATAGACTTCAATGCTTGATCTTCCCCAGGAATCCCCAACAATCACACCATGTGTCAGAAGGTTTTGTCCAAATGCTTCTTAAACTCTGTCAGAGCTTGGTGCTGTGACCATTTCTGTGGGGAGCCTGTTCCAGTGTCCAATCACCCTCTGGGTGCAGAACCTTTTTCTGATATCCACTCTACACCTGCCTTGACTCAGCTTCTTGCCATTCCCTGGAGTCCTGCCACTGGTCACAAGAGCAGGAATACCAAGATGCCAACACTAGAATGCAAAACAAGGTTCTTCTGATCCACCAAGGCTGAAAGAGGGCAACAAGCCTCGTAAGGGAAGCTGGCAACAATGGTGGTAAAAGCAATAAAATGCAAAATGGAGGAAAGAGTTAAATGTAGTGAAAATAGTATCCAAAAAAGCCTAGAAGCTATAGTGCAAAGCAAAACCTGATGGTGCAAAACCAATTCCAAATAATTAGGAATAGTTTAGGGTTACAAATAGGTTTACATATTTTATTCTGGTGCAATTATAAATAGCTCATTAGAAACCATAGTACACCAAGCAACTCTGGGTACCTATTGCATTGTCTAGTACAGCTATAATCTGAAAATCGTGCTGAACTTCACAAATAACACTTACCCAAACAAAGATAATATCAAGAAACACAAAAAGAGGAGTGGAAAAAAATGCTGGGTATATTGTAATGCTGTTACATTTTGGTATGACATGCCTCACAGACTTATGTCTTTGGCTCAAAAAGACACCCAGGCTTTTTACAGCCCTAGAGTTCAGCTAATGAGACCTAGGTGACCTGGCTAACAAAACAAATCAGACAGTTCATTGCCCCAAGTCTGACATAGCCTCTCACACTCTTCCTTTGTTTGGGGTTGGAAGGTCAGAAACTGAGACTCCCATACTATCCATTTTATCACATCCACAAGCCTTTAAAGTTTTTTCCATTAGACCTTAATCACAGTATATTTCAAACACTTAACTAAATACTGCTTTACATTAAGCTAAACTTGTGAATCATTTAAGTAATTTCATAACATCTTACCTTGAAAACTACATGCTGCAAATTGGCACCATTTCTAAATGTTAAGTAGAAATAATAATGGCAACATCTACATTTGTCAAGTCAAATCTCCTAGAAAATCTCTGTGTTCCCTGTTGGAAAACTGGTGAAGATCCTGTCTGTCTACCAAGCACTCTTGGGAACTCAAATTCCTTCTTTCTTCTTTGGACCTCCCCAAAAGCTTAGGGAAAATTGTCCAAGAGTGCCACCAGAACTTCCTTATCTGACCTGGGCAGCAGATTTTGCACTGAGCAGGAGGCGCTCAAGCAGGATGAATCCTTATCAACATCACAAGCGAGAAAGTTTCCAAGGATAGGACATCCACCATGTATGTGGGCAACTGTGTCAGGTTTTACCACTCTCATTATAAAACAACTCCTAATGAATAGCTAATCTAAACTGACCATCCACCAGTTTAAAGCCCTTACCTCTTGTTCTAACACAACAAGTCCTGCTAAAAAAATTGTCCTTGTCTTTCTATTGTCTGTCTGTTGTTTATCAGCCCCCTTCAAGTACTGGAAGGTGATCTCCGTTCTCCCCAGAATCTCTTCTCCAGGCAGAACAGCCTCAATGCTCTCAGCCTCATTGGAGAGGTGCTGCAGCCTCCTGATCATCTTTGTAGCCTCTGGACTCACTTCAACAGGACCATGTTCTTATGTTGGGTACATTGGGCCTCAATGCAGTGCTCCAGGTGGGGTCTCACGAGGGCAGAGCAGAATGGGAGAATCACCTCCTTCAACGCTGCTCTGGGTGCAGCCCAGGACACCTTTGGCTTTCTGGGCAGTAAGTGCACTTTTCACATTCATATCCAGCCTCTCCAGCAGCCCCAAATTCATCTCCTCAGGGCTGCTTTTGAAACATCCATCCCCCAGTCTGCACTGATACCAGGAGATCCACAAGTGTTCCAAAGTGTCCCTCCACAGGACAACCTTACTTCTTTTGATGTGCCGTAGCACAGATCAGCTCATGCCTTGTCCTGTGCCTGGCACAGAGCCCTGCACATGTACCAGTACCACACATCCCAGCCCAGCACACGTGTCAGGGGATGGTTTGCACAGCTCAGTGTGGTGGTGGTGACAGAAGCCCTGCCCACCCTGTGTGTCCCTCCTGTGTCCAGACAAGGACACTGGTGCAGGCTGTGCATTCCTTGGTGCCCTGGATGGGTGGTCACTAAGTGGCCTCAGGTGACCTAAACAGGCTGGCTGCAGGCCCCAGAGTGCACTCAGACATTGTCCCCTCACCAAGCATCAGCCTCCAGTGACAGGCCAGGGGGCTCCTGCATGGGGAAGTATCAGTGGGATGTTTTTATAACACCTTTAAGAGTGTTAAAAGCTACATGCATGCTTTCCTAGTGGGAATGGGGCTTCACAATCATTCCTCATGAGCATCTGAGTTCCCCACAGCAAAACCCACATCTCTTCCTCCCAGCAGTGGAGCTGGAATTTTATTTCTGCTTCCTATCAACCTTGGAAAAAGCCTCAGGCCACGACTTCCTTTCACTTTGGGAGAGGGCTTATAGAAAACCCAGAACCAGCAGCCCCAGTAGCAGAGAGGAAAGAGCACTCTGCCAAGTGTAAAAATGAGGAGGAATTTGACAGACTCTCATTTCTACAGTTGCCTCCCTGTACACCTACAGGTGTGGGTGGATGAGCAGAAATCACGTGGTGATGTGAAGATTTTGCTGTTCTTTCCCCCTATTAAAGTCACATTCTGTCAGCCCAATCCTCAGCTCTTGGGAAAAAGTCTCATTAATTTCATTTTCAGAATATAAAAGAGCAGATAATCACAAAGCAAAACTCATTAGTGAAGTTTAAAAAGGGAACTAATTTGAGCAGCATTTACTTTTTCCACTCTGCAGCACAGTTCTAAGTCTGCTCAGAATTAGGGGCAAATGAAGAAAATATTTCCAGCAGTGAAGAGGAGTTTTCAGCATACCATTAAATTTGCCTGTGGCATTCCAAACCAAAACTTTTTGCTTGATGTATACAGCTTACTGAGGGCTTATCACAGGAATCCCCACGCATGCCTGCACAAAGAATTGCTATGGACCTATACACATAACTATTTAAAAATGCATGCAAGGGGGTTGTGTAGTTTTCCATTTCCTACGTCATCTAATGGGAGCTGTGACCCTGGAGGTCAGATTACTGTAGGTAGATCCAATAAGAGAGTTAACCCCCGCAGATCAGGCACCAAATACCTGGCCTCTTAGCATCTGGCTCCTCCTGTGAAATTCAAAACCCAGAGCTGGGTGCTAAGCCTCCCTTCATTGAGTGCATGCAGAGTTAGACCTCTCAGAAGGGCCATCCAAGAAAGCACATGTAGAGTGGGAGCCACTTGGAGCTGGAAATGTTAATTGCAGGAGCGTGGCCCAAATTCTTGTACCCTCTCCAGGGCTGTGGCATCCGCCCATGTCAGAGCTCCAAATAGAGGCTGACCCTGCTCCCTGCCACCAGCAGGCAGCTCTCATCAGGCTTCTGTTTTCTTTCTAAAATCCAAGCAGGATGCTCAAGCAGGGCTGGCACTCACACACAGTGTCATGCCCTGGAGCTGGTAGCAGAGGGAGGCACATGGGTGGATGGGCTCCTCCATCAGCTGGGGGACCATCTTCAGCCTCCCAACAAAGCTGCTTTGCTTTGCTGCAGGTGTCTTGGATGATGTGAATAGGACTTCCATAGCTTTCCTTGGAAATCCCAATGTTTGTGACGACCCTAGCAGCGGGTCTTAGCACTTTGGCTGCGTACGATGAATACAGATGGAATTTTAGCACTTCACAAGGACTAACTTCCTATGGCCACCCATCCCCTGATATTATCCAAGGCTACTGCAAGCCTTCATTTACTCTTGTGGATATCAGAAACACCATCCTTGCAGAGAGCTCTCTACCTCTAATGCAGGTTTCCTCTGCTTGAAATCAAGTGCTTGCTTTCTGAATTTTGTTGCATAAAAGAATAGCATTTATTGATGATTTGGGACAATTCATCCAAGTACACTGTGATCCTTTTCAGTTCTCTCTTGCCAGTTGTACAATTTTCCCTTTTGATCACAACACACACACAAACACCTGTGCAATAACTGTCATTGTTTTTAAACAGGAATATATTTTATGACAAGTAACAGTTGAATTAGAGGTCATAAGATCTGAGTTAAAAGAAACACATATTTTATAGTGTTATTTGATGTTAAATGTATGTCCTGAAAACATATCACTTCTCGTGAAGAAATGTTTCTTTTAGTAGCGATATTAATTTTTGTCAATATTATCTCTGAATCTGAAATAAATAATAAAAGGACACAGTAATCTTTTTTTTCAAAATGTGAGTTACATATCTATTAGAATTGATGTCTACAGACACTAGTGGTAAAATACTGCTCTGAATTTTAACATGTATGTATGGCGACATCGTATTTCTGGATTTTACGTTTGCTTTGAGCACCTGCACCCAAATTCCCCAATGTGGAATCAGCTAAAGTTGATATAACATAACAGCTAGTTGTATTTAGGCTCAGAAAGAAAATACTGACATTTGGATTACATGTCAGAAAATAAGAACTATTAGACCTGAATTATTCAAAAGAGAAGTTAATTTTTAAAGCCTTAAGACATGAAAACGGATAATTGAGAGACCTTTTTTTTTTTGCATCTGAAGATACTACTTAAATTTTTTAAGTGATGCTTTACTGGGAAAAAATTCTGGAAAGCTATTGATAATTTACACCCTGCAGCATTGCTATAAATGACTAGTTCAAGAAGTTTCACAGAAACCTCAAATGCATAATTCCAAAATAAATAGCATTGAAATGGAATTTAGCAAAATATGTTCCCTGACATGTGGCAGGAGATAGCACACACCTCTCAACTCCATGTCACTTGCAAGTCAAGAGTCTTACTTGCCAGAGTACTGCAACCTCTTGCTATTAAAAAGAGAAAAAAAAAAAAAAGTGTGAAATGAAAACCAGGGAGAAAATGTGAAGAAAGATATTCTTGTTCAATTTGCAATAGCAAATCCAAAAGGAAAATGCTGGCACAATCCTGAAAACTTGGGAACACACTGAAAAGATACTGCTGGGGCATGGACACAATAACCTTTTAGGCAAAACATGTGGCACTATGGCTGGGAAAAGAGATGATGTTTCTGAGAGACAAAGGTTTTGATATTTTCCATGAAACGGCATAAAAGTGAAACTAAGTCATTCAAAAACAACCTTTTAAGAATGGAACAAATAAAACAGTTATAACCAGATACTTCAGCACCTCTTCCAGAACAGAAGAGCCACTTTTGCCATTGTTCAATCTTTACACCACTGTGAAAAATATCCAAGTCCTCTTTGCTAGGCAGCTTCCTGCTGAAGTCCTATCAGTTTAATACTTTCCACTGCTCATGTCTGCTAGACTTTCCTTATCTGAAGTCCCCCTTTGACTGAACTGGAATGAAAGAAGAAAGCCAAGATACACACAGGATGTCTCTATCTGAAAAAGTAGGAGCAGGTAGATAACTTCTATCACATATCCAGGCACTGAGCCAAATTTTCAATGCATGTAAACAAGCATAGCTTCACTGAAGCTTGTGGAATCTTGCCAATAGAAAACTCACTTGAGTCTACCATTCTCTTTACCACTGTAACAAACTGATATCCTAGGATGAAACCTGAATTCATTAAGCCAAAAATAAATAAAAAAAAAAAATCACAGAAAGCAAAGCTGTTAAATTAATAACTGTCTGAGAGAAAATCAGATACCTGAAACTGTAAGCTCTCATTGTAACTGTGATATAATCTATTTAATGAATATTGCATTTACCTCCAGAAGTTTTAGACAGGTAACAGCAATGTTTCTGTGCGCATTGCTGTTACCACAGTCACAATACTTCTTTCACTCTGGATGAAACTAAATGATTGATTCCTTAAAAGTAGGGTAGAATTTCTCAGGACAGTATGGCTAATTTGTTAAAATCACTCTTGTGCACTTAAGAGTCACTTCAGATAAATGAGGACAGATCTTGTGTTGAAGTACATTGACCCTGCATCTTATTTCCGGAAAACATAGGCACTTGTGAAACTCAAACTTAAATATTGTATGTCAAATGATCACACATATGCTGAAGATATTACTAAATAGTAATAGAGAAATATATTCATAATACAAAGGAAAACCTGTTTCATGACTGTGAGCATACAAAGCTTTTAAACAATGGAAAAATACAAAACTTTATATTTATACTAAGTTTTATATATAAAATATGTAATCAACATAACTTCAAATATTTGGAATTTAAGTCCAGCAGATCATGAATCTTAGTAAGAAATATTAATGTGAGGATTAATGGTATATATTATTTAATAATTCACTGTGAATCAGGAATGTTAAATTATATTTCTGGGTACTTTATTACTAATTTCTTTCAGCATTCATGAGAGTTTCCGTTAAAATAAATTAAATATTTTATATCTCAATCTGAATAGACTAGACTTCAAAAAATTGCAGTGACTAAACTGAAACATATTTTATGTTAAGTAAGATTTTGGGTTGTCCAGGGCCTAGAATGCTGAACACACCTCATCACCTTATCCATACTTACTATGTATTGTTGCCCATATTGCAAATGTAATAACTTTACTTAAAACATAGAAAATCAGTGTGGGAAAACACAAATCAACTTGTAGTGAACTCAAACTATTTTTTTTTTCATCTACAAGAATACTATCTGAGCAATATTCATTAGCATCCCTTTCATCTATCTGATATCTGCCTGTTGAAGGTGCAGAAACAGATGCCTGATGGTCTAGCTCACCAAGTCTCCCAACAACTTCCATTTTGGCACAGGGAAGATTATATGAGCAAAGGCCTCATGTGTCCTTAGGTTTTGAGTCAGATTTCCAATACACAGCAGAGCGGACGGTGCAATTTTGAGAAATTTGTCATGGTTTTTAGTCCCCTTATAATACACTATTTTTATTATTTTCATCATAGGATATTTAACACTTTGTGATAATTTGTGCAATTAATGACACTTTAATTTGCATATCTCCAGTGTTCTCAGTGCAAGATAATGATTACAGTCAGGCATAAAGCATAGGACATTTCTGACTCTCCTCCAAGTCAGTTGATATGAGTTCTTTCTTCTATTAACATTTCCCATAGGAAAAAAATATTTTCTACTGAATAAAGATTTATATTGCAGTTTCCTAGAATAATCTTCAAACAGGAAAAGGAATTTCCTCCCTCACAAATCCCCTCACTCCCTGCACACTCAACAGTGTGCTCTGGATAGGATGAAGAAAAAGAAGAGAGGATATGATTACTTTACTAGAGAAAGCCTACTCTCCTCCTGCACCAACAAGATATTATAGGTCAAGTCAAGTAAGGTCAAGTGAGTTCTTGTCATATCCAAGATCCCTGATTTATTCTGTCAGCTGTTCACTGTCATGCAGCACCATGGCTTGAGTGTCAATACTGAGATGGTGCAAAGAGACTGGACAGGTTGATTAAGACTTGGGTGGCTCATGTTCATTTGAAACACACGGTGAGCCCTGCTGGGTGATTATGGACTTCATGGGGAGTGTGGGATGAGCAGTGCATTAGTACACATAATTTATGTGTGGGGCTTTCTTTGCCTTTCAGAGTGCAGCCCCTGGGATGGGGAAGTCCCATGGGTTCCTCCAGGTTCTGCTATATCCTAACAGATGAGGAAAAAATAAGGAAGAAAATGAGGAAGAGCTGGTGCGGTCAAACCCACCACTTCTCTCAGCAAGCACACCCAAGGCAGCAAAGCAGAAATACAGCTAGGATCCAAAGCCATGGATTCCTGTTTGCCAGCTCGGTGGGGTATCTTACTTCCTAGCTGATTGAGGCTAGATTTCTGGGGGCTGAAGTTCAGCATTTCCATTCAAAAAGCAGACTGTATATGCAGATTGTAGTGGTGGCGGTGTTATGCAAGTGAAGGACGCCATCAAACCTGCAACTTTTTTTTTTTATACTTTAATTGGTAGATTTTTTTTATTTTTTTTTTGGAAGTAATATTATTAGAGATTTGGCATATTTTTTTATGCTGACCTTTCTCACTCCTTCTTTATAAATACACATTTTCTGTGGGCAGATTATAAAGCAGAACAGTTGCTGAAATGGATCCGATGATTATTGGAACATCCTGAACTTTCTTTTAAATCACTAGTTTTTGATAGGCTCAGATTTTATGAGCATGGGTTTCAACAATGCAGGAGCCAAGGGCCTCTCTTTGAGTGGCAGCTGCAGTCATTCATCAGATATGGAGTTGGAGGTACCACAGTTAAATGCAATAGTTGTATCACTGTCTGAAGTTTCAATTTGTTATAGCATATGAGTACAGGATGTAGACACTTGTGTTGACATAATGCATTTTTGTGCATTTGATTATGCAAAACCAGAATTTTATAGGGTTCTTCAATGAATGTGGTCACACTATACTGTAAAATACCCATAAATTAGATTGCATAGAAGTCAGGCTGTGAAGAAGCACTACTGTGGGCAGAACCATACCTCAGATGAATTAATTGGCAAAACTTCGCTGACTCCTGTGTATGCAACATTCCTCACTGTGAAAATGTTATGAAGCAGGGTTTAAACAACAGCAGTATGAAACAATCAACTTCTGTCAGTCACATGCCACACTTTTTTCTTAATGACTGTGGTCTGGAGCAATCCATAGCCTATTATGTTTCCACTTCCCACAGTGAATGGCTTCTGCACCAACCTCTTCAATGCCAAAGTTTACAGTACTGCATTGCCTTCGGTGGGAGCTGTGACAGACCATGAGGCTGGGCTGATGCTTTGATAAACGAGAAAGCATCTGTTCTGTGGACCAAGGGGGAGGGAGACGATGTTAAAGTAACACGAAAAAGTAAAAGTTTCTTTATAGGCTTTGGTACCATTGGAGCCAAAGGAGCTGAATATTGTCAGGTAAAGCAGATAGAACTCCACAGTTGTGCTGTGTCTTTGGAGCCCTGCAAATATTTCCACTACTTTTTCTTCAAAGAACTCAATTTCATTTTGAATTTCTGGTTTGGGAAAGAATTTCCAGTTTCAATTTCTAATCACTTCCTGAAAGGTCCCAAATTCATTCTTTTCTGATATCAAACCCATGAAATAACCATTTCTGACCTGCTTTTATTGGTTAGGATTCTAAACAACAGAACACTCAGGCACACACATAACTTCAAGTAAGTGAGTAATCCCAGCCCTTTGGGCTGCACCACTGAAGTGAGTGGGAGTCTTGCCACTGAATTTTATAGGAGCATTATCAGACTGTAAGTGCTTTGCTGGTTCAAGGCCAATATTTTCTCAGACTTCAGTGGAAGCCAGATTGGGCCCAAACTCTACACAGCCTCTCCTAGAAAGACCAAAATAAAAACAAATGATACTAAGCAACAGGAACGCACATAGCATAGAGGAAAGGAGCACTGAACACAAGACAAGCCGAAGAAGCATTACTCCTTGTATAGGAGAGAGTGGTGCTAGGTTGTTTGGTTCACAATATCTTTCCCTCCCAGTTTTTCAGACAGAGAGTTTATCCATTTAGCAAACAAGCATCTGCCTGAGTGAGATCCAGAGAGACAAATAAGCCTACCACAGAGCCAGGGATGTACCCTACTCCAGCAGAAGAGTATGCTGCACTGGTTAGAGAACAGGCTGTGCGAAGTACTGTATGCACTGATCACCTGTTCCGCACACCTATGGCAGCTACAGGCGGAGCAGACAACTGACTGCAGCCTCCAGCAGAGCAAGAATGGCCCTTTTGCTCCTTTAGTCTGTACCTGCAGATTTGAGAGCAAGAGGGGTGGCCACTGCCCTGTGATGGGGCTCTCTCCTCACAGCCAGCACTCTCACATCACTGCCACAGCAACCCAAACCCCAGAAACACCTGCCACTGGCAGGAACAGCCTTTCTGGAGCAGCAACAGCCAAGGTGTTAGAGCTTGCTAGTCATGCTCTAACATCTCTATTAACATAATTTTGGGGGACTCACCAATTCCTTCCAACAGCACTATTTGGCTTAATATAGCTCTGCTCAAACTGTATTGGTGCTGTGACACTCCCTTCACATTAAGTAATTCTTGCCATATTAGGAACTGTGTAGGCACCCATTTCATACAACATGCTTATCACTTATGTGCACTTGGAGACTGAGATCTTATGTGCACGACCCACTGTGTGTTTTAATGTGGCATCCACCACGTGGACACATAACCATGGCCAGTGAGCATATGGCTTCTCTAAACCAGCTGAACCCTGCAGAAACACACTCTCTAGGCTGAACACTTGAATTTGGAATAAAGCAACTTCAGAGTTTGGGGTTTTTTTGTTCTAGGAAGTGAGGGGCTTTTTTCCCCTCTTGTGGCTGCATTAGACAATGCCTCCTTAAGCAAAATGAGCAGATATGTCCTTTGGTTCTGTTAGTTACTCTTTTAGGAATAATTCAGTGACATGTGCTCTTACTCCCATTGAAGTCAGTGTGATTATTTCTGTGGTTAAGATTTATTCTTCTAAAGCCACAAAACCTAGGCTCTTGGTTTTCTGCTATATTTTCTTCAGTGGGAGAATATTTATTTACTCCTCTCATTCCATTCAACCACACAATTATTCAAATCTTTCAGGAATGTGTATCTTTTTATGAAATAGACACCAACTACCGAATGCTGTGTTGTTTCAAGCCAAATGAAATCTATGCTTTACAGAGCACATGAACAACTCAGCTCCATTAAAGGCACATACCTTGAATTGCTAACCAGCTCTGGTTAGACCAGAGCATTTTAAATGACAATGTCACATGCAACTTGTGAGTGAGTAAGAAGCTATGCCAGTGTGATGTCTCTGGAAATAAGTGCTACTGTTTTCCCTAGGCACTTCATGACCTTGTGTGTTGATCTCAGTCCATTTTCCAGGACTGTAAATAAGAGCACTTGGAAAAGCTTTTCTGTTCACACATTTGTAGTTACGAGGGAGAACTCCTGAATGGAAGCATGGCATCCATCAGGCAAGCACAGCAGGTGGCACAGGACAGACTGCATTAGGCAGATCCTACAACTGGGACTTTGACAGAATTTTATTATGGCAACAACTGAATATATATTTATCAAAAAAAATTAAATAGAAAAAAGTAATTCCCTTGCACAGTAGTAAGCTGGCAAGGTTCCAGTAGGCATTTTTACTGTTGGCAACAACAAATAAGTCACTTGCTGGGGTCACCAAACTTATGGGAATCTGCAGTGACCTTTATCATATTATATAATGTATTATTATTATTATTATTATTATTATTATTATTATTATTACTATTACTATTACTACTATTACTATTATTATTGTTATTATTACAAGGAACTTTCTTTGGGCTCCTCTGTGCTCCCAGAAGAACTTTTATTTGGTAAAGACAGTTAAGCTGAACAGCTTCATTCACAGTATTGCAGATGTTATAAAAGTTACTTTCTTCCCATATTCAGTTTCACAGGTGGTGATATTTTCTGCCTTCTCTATTAGTCTCTATTTGTATGATTGTGTTCAGGCTATCCATACTGGATGATTAAGCAGCAAGTAAGACTACAAATTGGCTTTTATATTATCCATCCTAGAATGCATAGGAAAATGTTGCCAGCAGAGTATCTGGGTGCTGATATGAACTAGCTCTAACCCCAAAGCCAGAGAAGAAGCCTTGGGAAACTTGGGAAGCCACAGCCATTCTACCACTTTCACACAAGGAGAAGAAAACCCCAAGATGGAAAATGACATCTGCAGGATAACATATGTGCTAAACATGCTGCCAAAACGAGGAAATACTAAGTCCTCAACACCTGTACTTACCAAAAACACTAATGCAATCCTAGTGAGTGCCTCACTATTTTAAAAGAAAAACCTCTAGTCTCTCGTTTCCTGGAATCACCTTTAGTAATTTCAGACACATAGAAAAGAGGAAAAAATAGGAGCAGAAATAAGTAAATTAGAGACAGCCGTGGTTATTGGCAGTTTCTGCTGCTTCCTTCCTGTAATCTTTATAGATTACATCACATCACCTGCACATTGTTCCCTAAATGTTCAACCATGGATACATATCTGCACTTGCAAGGCTGGACAGTGGCACAACCTGCCTTGGAGCTCCCACCCAATATTTGAGAGAATAAATGAAACACAGGAGATGGGCCCCTTTCAATGGCCCCATTTCCAACTGTGACAATCTATTATCTATTTTCAAACAAATACCTTCTAGTTTTACCATGTTGATGCTTGCACTTGGAAGCAGCTGCCTGAAAGCAACCACAAAAATGCCTCACTATCTTTTAAATTCTTCCTTAAAATTTACTTTGCTAGTGATGGCAACCAACAGCTGGCAGCAGCAAAGTGCTGAGATTGTGGCTTACCCCCTCTTCACTCTCCAGGTGCAGCCAGCTTTCCTCCCCTGTGCTTCTACACTTTGCCTCTTCAACAAGGAGCCTACTCCAATGGTCAGCGGAACTGAGAAACAAGGCTAGCTCTTCCTTTCACAATATCCATTTCCCTTCACACAATATTCAAGGGTTTAATTAAACAGATTGTAGCCTGTCAATGGCTTTTATGATCACAGAAAGCTCCCTGACTACAAGACCCTTACAAAAGGGAGGAAACCTCTCATACAGGAATAATAGGAATAAGACTAAAAACTCGCAGCTTTTTGATCTGCTAAACCGAGCACCAAAAAGTGGACATACGAAACTTCAGTCTTCACGTAACAAAAAGTTAATTTGATTTAATGCAAGACGACTATTCCTTCTTACTTATTAAAAAAAATAATAAAAGAAAGAAAAAAATACCAGAGGTTTTACCAGTAGTACTCATTTTCTGAAGCTGAAGAACAGAACCTGTGCCAGGAGAAGGAGGAGAAATTGCAGAGATAAGCCAGAGAATGTCTAAAAAAAAAATGCTAAGGAGGTGGTAGAGTTTTCAAAAGGATAAAGGATTCTTACACCCTTCCCTGTAAACCTCTTCCCCTTTGTTAAAGCCTTTACTAGCTAAAAAATGGTCCCAGACCTGTAGTACAGCATGGAAAGATGATGAAGAATTATAAGACAAAAATTGCAGTAAGAGAATGCAGAATTTCAAGTAGGAGTCAGTCTAAATAGGAACCTTTTTCCTCTGATTTTCTAGTCTGATAAGTTTAAAATTTTATCATCCCATGGCATTACTAATACTTCAGAAATGTGGCATTTTATGCCATACTTAGTAACAGGGCAGGAAGAAGGAGAGTGCCAGTAACAACACTGAGGAAAGGACATGTCTTTTCTCAAAAACCTCTGATGTCTGGAGTTTTTCCAGCCAAAGTCACTTGTGGCACTGAGGTCTTGTCCATCAATGCCATTAGGTTTCTGATCTCTTTGGGGAAGAGAAACTGACAGTCATTTTTAATCCCTACCAAAGACATGTTTTCCTATGCAGCCTTTTGAGCTGTCAAACCCTGAGCCAGACCTTTCTATAGCAACAAAGCACAGTAGGAGTCATGCCTTCTGGAAGCTTGGAAGGGCAGGAAGAGAGATATGCCAGTGTCTCTCTATTTATACCTTTAAAGCCTATGAGGAGACTGGCTGGGCACGAGGACCACGGCCAGCTAAGAATTCCTTGCAGAGCTAGTATTGCCAGCAGCTCTGGACCTAGATTTCTCTGTTTAAGCTAACTGCTTCTCTGTGGAGATTGCAACTTGTGTGTTTTGCCAATATTTTAAGACAGAAAAGCTAAGATATACGGGAAGCTAAGGGATCATGTGTTTTGTTAATCAATACACATGGTATTTTCAATGGCTTAGTTAAGCAACACAAAATAATTCAATAATTGTGCAGTTTAAAAAATTCCACGTGTTCCAGCCTGAAACTACCGGAAACCTATTGAAGAGGCTACCAAAACTGCCCACAGAAAAGGACAACTAAAGGAGGACCAGCTGTGTGCAATAAAGGCATGTATTTTATACTAACAAAACCAATTTATTATACAAGGAAAAATATTTATTTGATCTAGATCTGCATAACATCTGACAAATATTTCTTAGTACATCAAGTTTTTTCCCAAATGAGTCAATGTTAAGTGTTATTAATGTGCATAAATACCATTAAAAAAAATCAGATTTGTTTCTGGAAGCCAAGAGGGGAAAAAAAAACAAAAAACAAGAACAATCCTTTCTAAAGAGAAAAATAACCTGTTTATAGCATGGCTAAAGATCTAAGAAAATGCAAGTATATTTACTGACAAGGCAAATCTGATAGCATTTTATTGAGATAAAGCAAAATTTGTTTCTATACCTTCCAAAATGTGAGTATCTGTTAGGTAGGTTACTAGAAACACCAAAAAGTGGTTTTAACTTTACTTTTAGAGCATTTCCTAATTTTTCCCATGGAAAAATATATCCTTTTTGATTCTGAGATATTTTCAGCATGTTATTTAATTTATATTTCTCTTCTTTAATGCAGCCCAGAGCATTCAAACCTAATTTTGCAATGTGCCATTTCTGGGAGCTTGACTCCAAGGGCTCTGCAGCACCTCAGAACCACTGTATCACTACAGCTCAAAACAGCCTTGGATCTGCACCCATGCCCTCATCCTAGTGTGTCCTCTGGAGAAAGGCAGGGCAGTAAAAGGTGGTTAAGTCAAAGCTGGGTTTATGCCTTTGTATGGATGAATTTCAGAGAACTTTGAATTAAACCCTCAACTGAAATGTATTTCTGATTATTTATTACTATCTTACATTCTTCCTTCATGTGCTCATTTTTTAGATATTCTCTGGCAAAAACTCCGCATCACTGATCTGTTGATTCATGAAGTTCATTTTAGCTTTCATTTTTCAAATCTGCTTGAGGGCTGCAGAGTTTTTCCTAGGGAAAAAAAAAAAAAAAAGCTCTCTCTAAAGAAAACCTAGAAAAGTTGCCAATGGATGAGTATGTTGGCCCCATGAGGAGCCATTATCTTCATGAAGGGCTCTTGAAGTTTGGTCCTACCCGTCATGTTTCATGCTCTGCCTTTAACAAGTCCAGAACTACTTGCTGTAAATGCAAGAGTTATAGCACAGCAGTAGACAGATGGAGGCATGATCTACTCCTTATGAGAGGTCCCGTTCCAGTCCATAATTGTTAGCAGAAATAATAAATATGAAGCTATTTATTACACAATGTAGCATTTTGTCAACCTAAATCTTTTTCTTTCTTTTTTTTTTTCCTGCTTCATCTTAATTAGTACCTGGCCTTTACCATCTGCTGAAGAGAGATATTATAGCAAACACTAGATTATCTTCACAAGCATCTGATACAGCTAACTGCTTCATGTCAGAATTGCCTAAAATGTTTTTCTCTGAAGGAAATGAGAAATCACAGCTCTCATTTTTCAGTACACGTTCCAAGGCAATGGTTTCCAAACTGGTTTGGACCTTTCCTCACTGTTAACTCTCAGCATTACTTACACACCATCAATCGCCATTACTGTCAAACATTCAGCCTAACTCCCAGGACAGCACGTCTCGGTGTGCCAGCTATACACTCCATGCCCTCACAGGCCACCAGTTGGGACAATCTCCCACAAACCTGCTGAGAAACAGGTTTATATGCACAGGCCACAATACAGCCAGAATCAGACCTCCTCTCACCACTTAAGAGGGAGATTTGAGGCACAAGAAAATTTCTATCCACCCTGAAATCTGAAATGAAGACAACAAACAAATGACAGTCCAGTGTTCAGATGAGCTCAATGATACCTTCTCTTTTCATGCTGAAAGACTAATGACAAAGTGCTCCTGTTTCTGCAGAGCATAGTATAGAAAGCACAGAATCACAGAATCATCCCAGTTATAAAACCCCTCTAATATTACCAAGTGAACCATTAACCTATCAGTGACATGCCCACTACTGAACTGTCCCCCATCTAGACACTTTTTGAACACTTTCAGGAGTGGTGCTTCTACTGGCCTGTTCCAATGTCTAACCACCCTTCCCATGAAGAAATGTTTCCTAACATCCAATCTAAACCTCCCCTACTACAGCTTGGCACCATTTTCTCTCGGCCTACCCCTTGTTATCTGGAAGGAGTCACTGACCCTCACCTCACTACACCCTCTTTTCACAGAATTGTGGAGTGGTAAGGTCTCCCCAAGTCTCCTTTTCTCCAGGCTAAACACCCCCAGCTCCCTCATCTGCTCCTCACCAGACTCGTGCTCCTGACCATTCTCCAGATCCATTGCCCTTCTCTGGACTCACTCCAGCCCCTCAGTGTCTTTCTTGCAGTCAGGGCCCAGAACTGGACAGGGCTCAAGGTGTGGCCTCACCACGGCCAAGTACAGGGGGACAATCCTTTCCCTGCTTCTGCTGGCCACACTCTCACTGATACAAGCCAGGTGCCGTTGGCTTTCTTGGCCACCTGGACATACCCTGGCTTGTGTTCAGCCACTGTCAACCAGCACTCCCAAATCCTTTTCCAGCAGGCTGCTTTCCAACTGCTCTGCCCCGAGCCTTTAGCATTGAGTGAGGTTGTTGTGACCCACAAAAAGTTCAAAAATTGGAAAGCCTCAGGTAGGAGGAGTCTACCAAGACAGCCAACACTAGGTTTGAGGTGTGTGAAAGGCACGTAACAGGTACATGTTTATGTATACTCATACCTCCCTGCATGCTTGCAAAGCTCATGCAGAATGTGTACCTTTTTTTAACCAGAAGGAGGTTTCTAAAGGTGATGGTTTCTCCCAGGCACACAGCCACTTTGATGAAATATCATCCCCATCACAGCACTGGCCCTAACTAGCTCTGTGAGGCTGTCTCCCATGCCTGCACCCTTTCCCTCATAGGAATGCTCTTTCCCTTCATGAGCCAGTGCCAGCAACTCCAAGGAGTTGAACAAGGCATTTGATTCCCTTGATTCAGTAACCATTAATTTCCTTAAACACCTGGAACTGCCCCTCCTGTCACTGAAGTCCAGGATTTTGCATTTGAATTCTGTGAAGACAGCTCTGAAGTCAGCTCAAGAGTCTCAGACCCTCCTGACTGGACTGGTGGAAAGACAAGGAGCTTGCGTTATGTGTCTGCTTTATGGCTAAAACCCCAATTTTTTTTCCTACCAAGCTTTCCCTAACAGATCAATGTCAAAACTTGAAAATTATGTATATGCTCGAAGAGAGGAGACACAGGGAGTTTCTTTACAGCTGACTGACTGAGGATTTTAACTTTCTGGCCTACAGTCAACAGAGCATCTACCCGTCCTTGTGAAGCTGTAAGTGTGTCATCAGGATACCACATGCTTTGATAATTACTCTAGTGGGTATTAAAGTTAATCCCAGACTGTATAGATCACTTACAAAACACAATAACTGAACCAGAAATCCTAATGTGATACAGTAATGAAATCAACATCTCAAAGTGCCAGCACGTCTCTGACACGTCCGGCGTAAACTGGAGCCCAAAATTCCTGCCTGGAGCAGCCAGTCAGGAATCCAAACTCTTCTGTGATTATGAAATCTGAGGCATGGCAGAGCAGCTTATGTCAGATCTATTGCGTATCCATAAGCCTTAAACCAAGACTTGTGAATATAACCCATGCCTTTCCAGGATTGTGAGAAGGGTCATGAGCAACTGGTGAAATTTCAGACTGAAATAGCTAATGCATCATTCAGTGGACCCAGCTTTTCTTCCTTTAAAGATCAGACATCTATCCCAGATGTACTGATCCTACTCAGTTATATTCACAGCATGAAATCTCCTGTTCTGCAGAAAGCCAAGAGAAAAAACACTTTAGGCTTTCTGAAACTTTTCTCAAGGAAAACACAAAGCTAAAGCCACCTCTACAAGGATGGTGAAGAGGAAAAGATGTCCATCCTTCTCACACTACTGGTCTCTTTGCTATGTCAATGCAGCAACATAATTGTGTTCTCACAATAACTGCTCGCTATATTTCCCCTCTACGACTGGTGAAAGTCCCAAGTGAACTAAATAATAGTTCACAGTTTAGTCCCCAGTGAACTAAATAATAATAGCAAACAGCACGTCCCTTTAACACCTCCCTTGGATCAGTATCTTTTTCTATTTTCCTTACATCTTTTTATTATACTGTGTTGGATAATATATTCAATACAGAAGCTGGACTCCAGCTCTGGGTAACAGAAGGCACCAAGTATCAATACTAAATATGACCACCTACTGCCACCGCAGTTGTCTAATGCTTGAACAACACTGGCTTTAAAGTGAAGAGCTATAATAACTAGGTAACCATGCTGGAATGTATTTTTATGCATCTTGAGTCATCTGCACACATATAATTATCATTTTTGCTTAAAGATTTCCCAGCAGCTGCCTCTGCTGCTCTGGATTCACCATGTGCTCTGAACACAGTATTCAATAATAATCCTTTCTGTATCCTGGTCAGGTACAAGAACCTTCCCTTACTTTCAGATGAAAACTTCAGCTTTTAAGTGACAAACAATCTGAAGCCCAAAGTAGCATAAGATGTTTGGAGGATGTCAGTTCTATTTGTGCTTAAATTGGCTCAAACCAGCTCCAAGGTCTTGACCATTGTCTTTGAGGCATTATTTTTGCCTAAGTCCAGGAAATATAAAAAGCTATGAGTTAAGAGTAGGTAGGAAAAATTTCCTCAACGACCAGGAATAAAATCTTCCCTACTTCATATATATGGCTCTTTTTCTGGTCTTACTCTCCCCATAACTGAACACACGGTAAAATCAACACTTTAAAGAAATATATCCCCTTGCTAAAATAAGGTATTTTACAGTAAGAGTGTCTCACCAAGCAAAGAATAAAGAAAACATAGCAGAATCTGAATTCAGACAAATTGTGAGACACATTGGGTAATGCAAGATGGAACAAAGTTCACCTAACCCTAAGCTCTCTTAGAACCACAGGAGGCAAAGGTCTAGTTGAAGCCCAGAGTGTGGAGAGGGTGAGGATATGGAGAAGACACAACTGTATTTGCAGCAGGTGGTGTAGATGAAAGATTCAGTGACCTTTGGGAGCAGAAAAGGTGATGTATCATCCCACTGTTCCTGTAGAACTAGTAAGGAATTACAATTTCCACCCTAGATCAAACACAATGAGTCCTCATATGCATCCATCCTAGCAAGGAAAAGATGTGTCCTTTCAAAAGTGATCCATTCAATATGTTCCCAAGAAGGTAGATCTCTGTTCTTAATATCACAAAAGAAGTGTGATTCATATCTTTTATACACCACCCTAAGAATTTATAGGGTTTAGAGTTTTATTTATTCTATTTCATATGCCAATAGGGGTTGGAACAGGCTTAAAATTTTCTGTTGGGTTGAGCCTAAGAGTCTTTTAAACTACATTCCCTGACAGTGTTATTTCCACTACCTTTAATAATTTTAATCAGGCTGATTATTCTATTCTTCAGATTTGAAGGGGATGTAATTCTCAGTGATCTCTGAGTTTCAGTGCCACTAAGACAAAATAGTTATTAATATTAATCCAAATAAGCCCTAAAACCCAGTCAAACTAAGGTTAAAACCACAGCAAGTAGACAGATTAGCAGGAGCATTGAAATTAAATGGCTATTTTGGTTAGAATGTCAAACTGAGAAGACAGGAAATAAATCTTCATAAATCCTTAAACAGGAAGTTAAAAGAGGTAGTTATGTAGGTAGTTACAAATCATATGAGCAAATTTTTGCCTGCAGCAATAAAATCAAATTTCAGTTGGATATACATTTTAGTCCTGAAGCAAATTACTGTTTATGTCTAGATCACAATCTCAAGGCTAGCAAAGCTTTCCTCCCTACATTTCTTTTGCATGAAGACTAATCTGTTTCCTTCTGCCTCCCCACAGAAATTATAGACTTCAACAAGTCAATCTTTGAGAAAAATGTCTAGCAGTTTGCTCTCCCAGATGTACGTGTATGTGTGTGTGTGTATATATATACACACACACACACATATATATATATATATATATATATATTTATATATTTATATATATATATATATATATATATATATATATATCTCAGAGCTTATTTTCTCTGGAATTTGTCACAAAATGGAACATGAAAATTTCAGTCTAAAATTAGCCTGTAGAAACTAAAGAGGTTAACCTTGCTCCCCATGCAATGCTTATGCAGGAATTTGTAGGCACAAGGCAGCATCAAACCAGTATCTTTATTTGCCTTCCCAAGAAAACATATTGTCCTAAACATCAGGCCTTCCACCTAGTCTTTGCCCTCAGCTGTCCTTTCTACACTATCTCTGCTGGAGGCTCCTGGAAGTGTGAGATATGCCTTGGATTTGGAGAAGAGTTGTCCAACCCAGGCAGTTTCCTAAAAGCTGCTGAGCTAGGAGTTACCCTAAAATGTGATACCCTACATGTGATTACAATAAATATTGTCAAAGCAATGGAAAGGGATTTTGTGAAGCCATTTCTGGTAACCCTCCCCTCTGGAACAGGTGATCAGACCCCACCTTTTCTATTACTAATACCTGGTAGAATTTATAAAAACTCATAATCCACAATTCTCTGGGCAACCACATTCACACATCCATTTTTTCTGGACAACCTGTGCCAATGTCTCACCTGCCTCACTGCAAAAAAATTTCTTCTGTGTGTCCAGTCTAAATCATAGAATCTAATCTAAAACTCTGTCAGTTTAAAACTATCAGACCTTGTACTGTCACCTGATAAAAAGTCTATATTTCTTACACGCCTTCTGTGTTGGCTGAAGAGCCTCTCATCCTGTCCACTTTTTCACTTGCCTGTACAGCCCTTAGATTTTGAGGAAAGTATTATTCCCATCCTAGCTACAACTGTTCTCCTGCGCAGACATGACTACGTATATCCCGTCCCACTCACGCACCACCCCAAAAGTCATCCAAACTCTGAATCATATCCTTTCCCAGGGGCTACTTTGAAAATTCCTGGCCATGAGTGCCATGGGAAGACGGTCTGCCTTCAGGCCATGAAAAAAATTTTGTTACCCTGTGTATTTTCACATGGTTTGCCTGCCTGACTTTAATAGCAATAATAGCAATCATTCACTTCGGGGCTGCCTCATAGGAAAATAGTTTGGCAAAAATAAGTACCAAGTGGAAAACAGATGCTAAAATTGGTTGGCTGGTTCCTCAGCAACCTATGGCTCCATTGAAAGGTGCACATAACTGTTTTGGTCATCGTTGTATCAGTGGGGCTCTGTATCAGTTCAGCATAGCCAGCTGCATCCAAAAAAGCAGAAAAAGATAGAAAAGTGATTTTCTATCACTTGTCAAATAAGAGTGAAGATTTGTCTTTCTCAAGGCCTAATAGACAGTTTTCTGAGTCTCTGGTGGCTGGGACCTCTTTCTCTAGCTTGTTGTAAAGTGGCAAACTGCAAAGATTCAAGCAAGATTTGCTCACTTCAAATAAGCCACTCTCCACGTGCACACACTTCAGTGGGAAACCATGATCTTTAGAGGGATTTTTTTAGCTGGCCTGGAATATAATACTGTATACAGACTATTTCATAAAAGTGAAATCACACAAAAGTAAAGCCACTCATGTCCTCCTTCTCCAGCTCTTGCTCCACTCAGCTGAGTTTTGCGTACAGCAGGAAGTGATTCAGAAAATAATGATTTTCTGTGGTAACAGGATCTGGAAAAGCATCAATGAAATTATACCACATCAATGAATGCTCACTTACAACCTCCCCAACACAGATGCAGGCAGAGGCAAAGCACTCTACTCTGGAGGAGTTCCTGGTACAGGACCTCACAGGAAAGCAGTAGCACTGATCCCATGGTCTGAAGCCATTTACTTTAGACAATTTTAGTTTTACCCTCTTTATTTTGTGAGGGAGAGAAGATATCCAGCTGGTAAGCCCTCTGGGAAGAGGGTCTTGCTTACCCCTGCAGGAAGGATAAAGCTTTGTAGCATGAGAAACACTGCTTTAGTTAGGTCCTTCTGCACAGATTAAAAGAAAAATGTTATGCAAATACATCCTACACTTCCACAGATATAACCAAAATATAACTTACTATTGGAAGATATAATTTTAGGTCTTGCACTCAGCATATATTAGAACATACAGTTCTGCATATTTTTGTAATTTTCTTGATTCACAGATGAGTAGCAAACTTCAGAAATGTTATTTTTAGGAGGAAGAGAAGCAGACAGACAATTTTACATCGATCTGTAGAAGAGAAAAAAACATTCATGGCTTTTTCAATAATTATCCAAGTATTACCTTTTCTCTAAGTCCACAGATAAGAACTCAGAGACAGAACTGCAGTGACCAGTGACTTCCCAGTAACTGAGGTGACTTACACTGCTTATACAGGGAGAAAGACTTACATTTCTTTGCATTTAGATATAAGGAAGGAAGGACGCAGGCTCTGGCAGTTCTTTGTATTCATCCAGTCCTGAGATCTGACACAACAGCCAGCAGACAGAGCAGATGAGGTAAAAAAAATCTTCAGGAGTGCCACACGTGAAAGCACTGTGTGCCCAGACTGGGATACCATGAGAAAATTACTTTTTCAGCTGATACAGGTGTTATGTTTGTCTTTGCTTCCCTAGATACTCTTGGCTGCAGTCTTAGAGAATTTGCTTGTGTCATTGTAGATTTTCATGGAGTAGTCTTTTTTCCTCCCAGCTCATTTTTTTTCATTAGCCTTGTTCATAATCTACCATCTGTCTCTTCCTTTTGTTCCTGATCTGGCTGATGTGGTTATTACTAGAAAGCGCCTTCATTCCGTAACAGGAATTTGAACAATTGTCCGCATTACTTACTTTGGGAAATCCAGTAGTCCAAAAATAAAAGGATCAGATTCTGATACTGGCTAAGCTTATGTAAGCCTGGAATGACTCCACTGATTTGAGGAGAATTTGCCTGGATTTACATTGGTATGAGTAAGATCAAAATCTGGGCTAGAGTTTCTATTTCTTCAGTCACATTAGAATTCAACAACCAGGCAACCCTGGATGCTAATAGTTTGACTAAAACTGGAAACAGGGTTTTTCAAAGAGGCTAGCACTTCATGGTCATTTCCATCTATGGAACATCATCTGTCTCTCCCTGGAAGCTTCTGTAGATTGAAGAAATTTAAACTTCCAGCCTAAATTCCAATTAATAAGTTAAAGCTGCTACTAAAGTTGTGCTAACAATTTCATGATAATTTAAAAATCAACAGGCTACTGCTGGTTTGGGCTCCAAATCTCTTTCGTAACAGCTATACACTGGCTGTAAGTTTTGCAGAATCCTCCTCTTTGAGGATCACTTGCAAACACCTAAGAGGTGTTTATATAAACAGGAATATAAACCTGCTTTACTGTAAATAGGAATTGGGCACTTTACATGTAGCATTTCTTTTGCTGTTTATTGTCAGCAATTCTCTGCAGCACATTGATTTAATCTTCTGGATGAGCTGCATGCAGTTGTTTGGCTTCTGCTATTGAGACTTTTGTCCTCTGTTGACTCTGTCTGTCTCAGGGCATGCTACTCTGGCAGTGGCACCAGGGTGTGCATCACCAGCCTTGCCTTGTGGTTCCTTGTCACACACGATTTCCCTCAGGGCAGCAGCAATTTCCCTGCTGTGCTGGCCATGGACATCAAGGGCTTTCACACTGCAGGGTCACTATCCATAGCTGACTCTAACACTGCACAATTGAATGCCACTGAAGCCACTGGAGCACCATCAGGCTGTAGGTCAGCAGAGTTTGGGTAGCAGCTCATTCATTGTATTATGTAAAGCATGGTGGCTGCCCATTACTGTTGTACTGGGCAATAGTCCCTGTAAGAAAATTATTTTTCTCCCTGCTGATTTATTCAAAGCACTTTGAAATCGGTGGAAAACCAGTGACACCCTGCAATTTTTATTTTAGCTGACTGGTACAGCCATCTTCAGAGCTTAAATCAAGAAACTTACTGTAGCTGAAACGATCTAAACCAAGATCCATCAACAGGGTAATATCACTTTTAGCTAGCTGCCTGAGGGCACATAACTGACATTTTGTCTATATAAAGTATTGGCGTTCCTCATATGTCAGAGTTTAAACCACAGAAAGAATCTTCTGGCAGATTCTAACAGAAGTTCCCAGAGGCAGCTGAAACAGTCTATTATCTGTGCGTGCCTGTGTTGACTAAAAGTTACACATAGGCTGCACTCCACTATCCAGAGAGCAAGACACAATGCCAGCCTTATCCCTGCAGCATTTCAGAACAGGAGCATCAGGGCTGCTTTCCCACATCCATCACAGGAGGAGCTGCCCTCTGCCAAACACAGCAGGAGCTGCAGAGGGAGCGCCCTGTACCCTCACCACAGCTCTGGAAGTTCACCACACTGCTCCAGCCACTTGGCAAAAGGAACTAGGATTGTATGGAGATGGGAGAGCACCGTGGCAGGTCACTTACCAAATTATTTTAAAATGTGGGACTAGTGAAGGGTAGAAATTCTATGAAGCAGCTTGTCCTGAAAGTACCAAGAAATATGTTCCTAACATCTTACACTTGACTTTTTTTTCCTTCATTTGGTGATAGCCCAAGACCTAGGAGGAGTGGAATTTTTCATGTATATTGGTTTCCTAGGGCTGCTTGAATGAGCTCTTTTCAGATTTCAGAGCTTGTTTTTCAAATCCTCACTTTCTTACTTGTAAAGCTGGGATGCAAATAATAAAAGCTATGCTCTGCTCTCACCAGAGAGAGCAGGGTTTATCCTTGCACTAGTTTCTATAGAAAGAGCTTGAGTGTCTGTTTGCACTAGTAAGTTCTGTGATTTTAATTACAAGAAAACTAGTCAATGTAATGACGCATTTTGGCTCTTCTATTCAGAATCCCATGAGATGAAAATGAGCAGAAAGGCTTAATTAAACACACGCTTTCTCCCCAAGTCAAAACATCAACATTTTAGAACAAATGGGTTTGTGTTATTAAGACCAGAGTTTTATTAAGGTTTTTTTGTGTACAATATTTTAAGTCATACTAGAGTTCTAGCTACTGTTCTTCTGGTGTTAAAAACAAACAACAAAACAGTCTTACAATTACCCTGAATTTAATTTGGATACATAATAAATTTTATTTGTATTTTCAGTGAGGCTTCTTTCCAAGAAAGCTTTTCCACCACTTAGTCTGTGGCTCATGGTCACATCCAGCCCCTGCAGGTAAAGCAGTTAAGCCTGTGGAAAGCTTAGCCATATTCAATGGGAGAAGAATAACGCTTGTTTGTGCTTTGCTCCATTTTTTTTAATATTCACCAGATAAATGCTTCTTAGTAGATATCTTGTTTCAAGTCTTACATGAAATTGGCACTGAGAAATTTCTAATTTACCTACTATTTTCCATATTCTGGTCAAACAACACAGAGGAGTGTGGTAGCTTTTTCTCCAGGTGTATATCCCCACATGCTATAAAATACTTAGTTAAGATGCACAGCATTTTTCCCATTGTTCAAAGCTGTGGTTCTGTTTTCTGCCTGTTCCAGTACTACATAGCTGCTGCCCTTCCTCTGCAAACATTAAGTTCATCTTGAGGGTAGGCTCAAGTGGTTGACCTATAACAAAGTAAACACATGTAGCTCAATCAGATGAGCTCAACACATGCTTGTATGAGGTTGCTTGACAGTCTGGGGTCTGTGAAACAAAATGTGTAGCTGCAGCAGTGCAAGCTGCTCCAGAGGGGAATAGTTTACATGAAGGCAAAGCAGAATTTAGATTAATATCCTCTGGTACAGTGATGTTGCAACCTTGTCCGGGATCACTCACCTCGCAGGGCTTCATTTCACAGACCCCAGGGTGGTGAAAACCACACTGTCTGCTCACTTGAGCACTCCACCCTTACCCATCTTCCTCTTTAGGAGCTATCCTGGGCTATTTTCTGCTCTAGCCAGGCTCTCAGCAGGGCCACGGTTGGGCACATAAGAGACAGAAGAAATAAAAGTTCTAGAGGCTGTCCACAGCATGACCCCTTTCTCCCAGAGAAATGGGGAAGACATCTCCCAGGGTTAGTAAGAAACATTCAAATGTAGTTTTACTTTTCCCTCCAAAGTCATTAACTCAGGAGCAAAAACACAAGCTGTAGTAGAATGGATCCACAAGCCACACTAATATTTCTGTGACTAGGTTGGAAATCCCCTGCCCAATCCAGCTTGGCTCTGTGCTCCAGTCCCACCTCGCAACCATTCCACCTATACCACCCATGTGCCCCTTCTCAGCCATTCCCCTTCTCCCCCTTCCAGACAAGCCACTCCAGGTCTGGCTTTACTCACATCAAGGGGACTGAAACAGAATGACCATGGTATTAACAAACATGGTACTGCTCTCCCCACTTGTTTGTTGTTGCCTTTTTCCCTTTCCAGCTGTATTCACCTGCAGCATCTGTGCCATATTGCAAAACTCAGCATTTTTTTGGTGTTTTAGCATAAGAAAGTAAAAAAAAAACTTCCTGTGGACACACTGGGACAGTTTGAAGAGACAAAATTCAAATTTCACCTGCATTTAATAAAAAGCCAAATTTTCAAGCACCAGTTTCCCCTGCTATGGGTAGGAAACCAAGCACACAAGTCACTGTCTGCAAGGCAGCACCATGTCTAAGCACATCAAGCTTCAGATGCAGATAAGAATTTACTCCAAGATAGTTGCAAATGAAAGTGGAAATCTCTCACTACAAAACTAACTCAAATTTTTATATGGGATAAATGATCAGACTGAAAATTTGGTCACAGTAATTCAACATCCTGCATACTGAGTGGTGATTGTGCCTCTGGTTAACTTGAAAAGGAAAAGGTCAGTTACTTTTATGAAATAATTATTCCCTGCATGTAGAAAACAGCTGTTTCCAGCATCTAGAGTCAATACATGTCACTGGTTGTCTGCAGAACAGTTCTCTCTGTATATGGAGTTGAACAAAATGCAGATGTGAACACTGTTCATATCTAAATGGAGCTTCTTTTTACATTTCTCCTTTTCTTCAAGAATTTTTCATCACAATGTAAAAAATACAACGTATGTATTACAGTATTATGATTGCTGGTGGTATAATATTTCAGTCCCACCAGAAGTTAAGATTTCTGCTGCAAAAATAATGTAAACTAATGCATTTTTGAAACAGAGCTTTTCTGGCAAGAAAATTTTGTGTGAACCAAGGGCAAATGACCACTGCCAATAAGCAAGAACTCCGGTTTCTCTATCCCACTTTCCAGGGCTAGAATGCAAGGTCTGATAACTCCTAGAAGTGAATGAGTTCTCTCTTCAAAAACACAAAAAAATACTGTTAAATACACACAAGTAGACATTATCCTAACAGCAGCTGTATTGTCTAATTCATCTCCTTCCTATGTCATCATATAGTAAGAGAAGCCTGGCCCAGGATGAGAACTCCAGGGCTCATCCTGCATAGGGAGCAGAGTCCTGCCTCCCACAGCAGTGTGGTATGGCAGTCTCTCTCATGCCCTTCAGGTGGTGTTTATTCCTGCTGTCAACAGCAGCAGTGGCATGCTGACAGTGTCACCAAAACTGTTTTGACTTGCTGCAGAAGGAATAAACAAACTCACTGGATTGGGAACTACACCTCTCAACAAAATCCATCCTGCAGCTCCTATGGCATTACCAGGCTCCTGTCTGCACTCCTGTGTGTTTTAGGGGTGGGGGACATGTGTGTGAGCATGTACATTGTTCTGGAACTTAAGTTCAGAACATTCAGCAATTAACATTGCCACTGGAAACAAAACTGTTGAACTTCTGACAGCTTGGAACTAATTGGAAGTTAAAGGTAAGTTTGCATCAGGTTTTCTATTAAATGAGTAAAACTTAAGTTCTCAAAAGTATGTCTCTTCCAAATGAATGTATTTAGTCCAGCAGGTTTATTTCAGGGCAGTGATGCTTTGAAAGCTATAAGCATAATAGTTAATGTAGTATTATAAGGAAAACAAAACCCAAGTGCTGTTCTGAGAGGTTTTCAGGATTTTATCACCTACACAAAAGTCAAACATTCTTTTAAAGGAATTGCCTTAAAAATAGAAAAGCTATTTTAATCAAACTCCTGGGCTGGATCATGTCACCTGTGCCCAGCAATGGAACTATTTTTTTTCCTTTAATAGATATTTCTTTCTTAAAACATCCTGATCACAAATTGCCTTTGTTTTTTTAAGTAAAACACAACAGAACAATTTAGTCCAGCTCCTCTTCAGGTCAGTGGGAAACCTGCCACCCTTTGCATCACAAAGTGTCCCAACCTGTGACATGTACAGACCCTACCCTCCAAAGACATTCCACCCCCCCAAACAGAGTACATGGACAAGGAGGAGCTCTCAGTCCCTCTGAGGATCAGGGCCAAGAGATGCTTTCCAAATGATCCACAATAGAATAGCTCAGCATGCAGCAGCCAGCTGACAGATGAGAGTCCTGTGGGAAAGAAGTTTTCAGTTCTGATTTACAGAGTGAAAGGACAGCAGTATCTTTGGCATCTTTGGGCAGGGACTTTTAGGGATGAAGTAGCAGCTGCCCAGCCTGCATAAATCTATGAATGAGTGAGACAAGCAGGCTACTATCTGCTGGCCCTTTGGAGAATGAAAGGTGTGACCAGATTGCACAGAGAGTGAAAGAGCTCAGGTTAAAACCCTGAAGGACTGCATAGAGTCTGCAGAAAGCAAATTACCTCAAAGGACGTACTGAGGCCAAATGTAAGCAAAAATGTAGAGTAGTATTCAGTAGTGGCTGATGGAGTCCTGGAAGCATGTGTAAAACAAATTATGGTATTTTTTTTTCTATGCAGTAAACCATCATGAGAGGCTTTACAGTTAAAAGTTTCTATAAACAAACTGTTGTCAGGAAAAGGTGCACAGGCAAAATAGCTTTTTTTTAACTCACGTTAGTCTAGAAAATATGTCACTAAGAAGTCTAAAGATACTTCTTGTCAATAGCCATGAGAAACCTTTAATTTTGTTTTGAAGTTTATTTTATTTGCTTTGATGCTTATGTTCTACCATGACACTTTTGTATAAAAACTACTACTTAAATCTCCTAATGCAAAAGCTAGGAGATGCAGCACTTATTTAACTTACAAAAGTTATCAGATACTGAATATAATTTTAAAACATCTAATCAAAGAATTTACTATTGTAGTGTAAGGAAGACACTTCAGCCGGCTCAATTTATTACAAGATACCTAGACAAGACAAATACACAGTCTATTTCAAATACACAGTTCTATTTCAAATAGAAGAGCTGCAGGTCCAGGAAACACAGTGCTGATACTTCTGAAAAGGTTAGAGTTAATCCTAGGAAAAATCAGTGACTCAACCATTCACTCTTCCCCCTGCAACTATACTTCTCTGGTAAAGATCCTTAAGAAACATCACCTAAGAGAGAAGATGGCAAAAAGTGCAGATTCCTAAGCAATTGCTGGACGTGTAATCAAGAGTAAGTTTCCAGATCATCTGGTCCTTGATACAGCATGGAGGAAGATTAAGAATTTCAAAACAAAGCAGTTTATGAATAACAACCAGTACCATATCAAAACATAAAATTTTCCTGGGAAAAGCATGAAGAGGTGTAAAGGCAGAATCCCAGAAGACACATAATCTGAAGTGTAACCCCCAAAGGAGAACCTGAAAGGCATCAGGGGGATGAAGGGGCTCAGGTGAGCAAGGATCATCAGTCAAGGGGCTGCAAGACTTTCCACATTCAGGGAGGCAAAAAAGTGGCATTCCCATCCTGGGGGAAGTTTTACACCACTGAGAAATAAATGTAACTCACAACAAATAAGAGCCAGCCCCTCTGAACACTACCCCAGGCTCCTTGTGCTGTCAGTCTAAACTGATTCATTAGAGACTTTTCAATTTTCTACATTTCAGGGGCTTAGCTACGGACTTATTCTCTATGCAAAAGTCTAGGATTAGGTGTCTTCCCAAGTAAAATACCAGAAATACAGCTGCTTAGAATGTTTTGCACTGGGGTTTAATATTATCATTAATGACCACAGATGACAGTAAAATCTTGCCTGTAAACCAAACTTCTAGATAATTTCCAGAAACTAATCAGCCATTTCAGACAGATTAAAACCTTTGCAGTCACTCTCCCTCTTCATAGATTGCAAGTCACAGGAGAACTTGCAGAGAGGACTGCTAAAATTATGTGTGCCAAGATAACTCTAAATCTTGTAGGAAAACAGATACAGTTGTGATGAAGCCAAGGGGGTGAACTACTCCCATGTGTTTCTCATTTCCTAGTCAGCACAATCTGCAGTAGAGAGCAGACAGAAAAATGTAGAGATTGTTTCAGCTTTGGTGCTTGTGCAGGCAGCTATTGGGAGTGCAGCTGTTGAAAGATGAAGGCATTTCTCTTCCCTTTGCCCATCAGACAGGTGATGACATCCCAAGGAGCCTTACCTGAGAGATTGCACACTCATAACACCACTATTAGCATTTGTCTTCTCAGGTGTCATCAGCTTTGAAATAATTCATTAAACTTGGTGATCATTAAATACTTTCTGCTGTGCTCAGGGCCTTTGCCCTTGCATTTTCCCATGCACCTGTGCAGCCTTTCCTCTGGAGCCAGGGAACAAGCCAAGATTCACATTTCTCCTTAGGCTACATCTTCTTCTGTGAGAAGCTGCCTGCAAATTTTCTGCCAAGAAAACCTTGCAGAACTGAGATCAGAAAAAGCACAACTAAGTTCCTCTAGCCTTTGTAGTGTGGGGAACTATGGAGGAAGGAACATCTGTCTATATGTTGCATATGTGTGTGCAGTTTAGGCACAGAGCAAGGGCTGGACAAGAGGAGCGTTCATCCCAGGGCACTGCTTAAAGGCAAAAACTTGGGCCAGAAACACCTCAAATTAGGTAAGCAAGCCATTCCCAGCAGTGGAAGTTTTGGGGAGGAAGGTAAGGACTTTCTGAACCACAGGGCACTGAGACTGAAAAGTGTGTGTTTCTATAGGGATGCAAGTTTATAGCAGCCAGCCCAGAACGCAGAACCAATGCTGTGTGTGAAAAACAAGCCCCTGAGGACTCCTGCCAAGGTATATCCAAGCATGGGGAAACAGCTCTTCTCTACCCTGGTTTCATCCAAGCCTGTTTAGCAGAGATGCCTCCTTCATGCGTCTGGTCACCTCTGGTTTCCTCTAACACAAGTGATGACACACAAAGCTGGTGCTCATCTCTTAGTTAGGCCAGATCGCCCTCTGGAGAGGCTGTACCCTCTGTGAAGTACTGAAAAGGAATCTGGCAAACTGGTTTCTCACTTGGGCACCTAAGCTGCCTGACAAAAATTAGGTGGGAGGGGGTTAACTCATAATACTTCTCCTAACATCTTTTACTGGGAATTTCCCAAAATAAAGCAACATGAAAGGGGTAAAATGGCTCAAGAGGATCAGTGTTAAGAATCTGTGTGTATTTACCCTAATTCCATTCCTCTGGTCCCTCTCTTCCTCATAAAAAAACCACAAAGAAAACTCATTAACATCTATAGCCACCTTGGTACAAAATGAGGAATGTGCTAGGGACTGCTGGAATTTCTATAAACAGAATAGAGAAATTTGTGTTCTGGAGAATTAGTACCAAACAGTTCTTTGATTCTGGGCCTTCTTCTCCTTTCTTTTTTGTTTTGGTTGGGTTTTTGTTTAAATTAGTGCTTTGTCTTATATTGGCAGCACAGGGCTAAGTGCTGGAGCTGCAAACAGAGAGGACCAGTGCCTGGTGCCAGCACCCTCCCTTCCCATGATCCAAGGAGCAGATGCCCCCAGCAGCAGCCCTGCTGGCACCCAGGCACAAGCCCTTCATATCTCTGATGAGGACATCACTGAAGACTGGCAGAGGAGGGGACAGCAGGTTATGAGCACTGACGAGAACCTATAAAGTGGGAGGTGGGAAGCAGTGGATAGAAGGATCACTTGGGGAGGTGGCAGGGGCTGCTTGCAGCACATAGAGAGAGGGAAACAGGGAAAGTTGCAGTATGGAAAAGGGAGAGCTGCTGTGGCCATTCTGAAACAGTCAAGTGTCAAGGAGCATTGAAGGAGCAAAACATCACTGAAATTTTGACAAGATACTAGGACCAGAATTAGGCTTGTGTCCCAGGTTGTCAGAAAGAGAAGGTTCTTTCATTTCAGGAACAGATAATTTGGTACCCTGGGATTGTTTTCTGAATTAAGGATTCTGTTGATGTTTTGGTATAAACTGGCTTGATGTCAAAAGATTAAATTTTGATAAACTTGATTAAATCTTCCCCAGATTTTCCTCATATGTTGTAATGTTCTGATGCATAACCCTCATTCCTATGGCAAAAGATGATTCTGGGTTGGTTTTTTTCCTGAACAAACAAAGCAAGTGTTCATCTCCACTTCAAAAATTCACGTTTGCCTTTAAAAATGCCAAGGAAAGAAATTAATTGATCTGAACAAACAGCCTTTAATAACCCCCACCATAATATCACATGTTCTCCCTGAGGAGACCTGACAGTTTTTTCCCCAGCTCCTTTCTAAAGGTCCTAGAAGAAAAATACAAAGAGAAACATAATTAGGGAAAGCTATGGGGAAATTACCCTTTTACCAATTTCCAGAAAAATTAATTCCTTGAGATCTGACCTAATAATTACATAATCTTTATTCCTGCACAAGAGTGAATTTCTTCTTACAAAAATAAAGGATTTATCTTTGTTTCCATTTCTAATTTCCATTCCCCCAAGCAAATCATAAGTTCTGAAAACCCTCATACAGATTCTCAGAGAGTGCAGATGAGATATTTTATAGAAAGAGTGGTGTTGGGAGAGGATCTGAAAAGAGAGGAATGGGAAGTAAGGGGTTGATTTGACTAAAGGTAATAATAATTTTGCACAGGAAATAAATAGCTTTTGCACAAACTGGCATTATCCCTCATGCAGCAGCACCAGACTGACTCTGGAAGCAACTGGTCACTCAAGAAATTGTCACTATGAAGTCAGTGCAGTATTGCTGGAGTAAGAAGAGCAGGCAGAGCTCCCAGTGTTGATTTTGTATTAACTTTTATGGGAGAAGATACTTTGAAACTTTCCCTTTGAGGGAAATTTACCAACAGCTATCCATAAAGCCTTGTAGCATCCCACCATCCCAAGATCTACAACATAATTCTGGGTTTTGTTGCAAATTTTGACATTTCTGTCATTGGTTTTTGGACTAATCATATCTTTCTGGTAAAAATGGCTAATCATACTTGGGATTCTTTCACACCTTCCCTCATTTTCCACCACCATCCACCTTCCATCATTACTCACCTCTGCATTTCCCTATTTCAGTTTGCTGATTAGCACTGTCTATTCTTTTCGCTTCCCCTGCACAAAAACAGTGAAAATACCACTTCATGCTGAGACATACAAGGATTCAGGAACCAATTTTGCAAGAAGCTTCCACATATCTAAGTATGCTAGCCATCCTTGGCTTGAAGTCAATGTTTCACTTCAATGCTGAACTGAGATCCTAAACCCATCTTCAGAGGAACTTGTTTGAAGATCACATACATCATTGCACTTCCGAGTCTTACTAACTATGGAGAGCTCAGAGGTGTAGGCAAGATCATGGAACAGTTCCCCCACACTTTTCCTTGCTAAGAGAGAGAGGTCTACGCACAATCCACACAGAGATTTCATTTAAAACAAGCCAAGAGTGCTCCTACGGAGTGATTTTAAAAGTAGCCTGGTATAAATAAAATGTGTCAGTTTGCATTTTCATCCCAGACTATAGTCCCAAGTTTTAAGAACTTTTTTTGCTAGCTGCTGAAGATTTTCATATGGGTAAGTTCATAGCTCTATAAATTATTGTTATGCTTATTTTGCCTGTGAACTCTTTTCTCTAAATTTGTAACGAGACCTAAGTTTTCTGCTCTACTAAAGTGTAATCATAAATGTATCTTTCTGAACACAGAGGCCAGATAAATGTTTCTAGTTTCAGTAGTAGCGATGTCTTCCCAATATAAACCTGTATGTTGAAGCAACACAATATAGCCACAATATAAAAAAATAAAATAAAAAATAAAATAAATAATGAAATAAAAAATAAAATAAAAAATAAAATAAAAAATAAAATAAAAAATAAAATAAAAAATAAAATAAAAAATAAAATCTGTCATAACTCCACATTTTCAGGGAGATGAAAAAGTATCAGTTAATTGTCTCTAATAATTTACGCACAAGAAAGAAGCTGGAGATTTATAGACCAGTTGTTCTCATAACCAATCCCAGTGACAATGTGTCTCATCCTAACAGGAACATCTGCCTAACCAGCAGAGCTAGGGATAACCACTGATATCTGACATTCCAGTGGTTTACAAGGACAACACACTTACAGCTACAAATCTGCCACAAGCAAACAGCTAAATACTCTGCTGAATGCATCACAGTCATTCACATGCATTCAGATTACTCAGATGTTTCCTCCTATCCATAGTAACAGGCTAACATCTTGGGCCAAAAGAACCAAGCTTCTGCTCCTTATCTCATAAAATTTGATGGGGTTTGATGCATGGGGTTTTGAGGCATTTTTTTAAAACAGCTTTTCCTAGCAGAACTTGCAAGCTAACAAATACCTCTAAAAGACCTTCCTTGTGCCTTATATCAGTATCTGACAGCAGAACTCAAATTCAGAAATACAGAAAAAAACGTTGGGAGAGAGAATCCAAACAGTAAAGTTTACCACTTTTGCAAAGTGCCACTGCTGGTTCCAGTTCTCCCTCTGCATGGCTTGCTCCTCTTGGCTGCTTTCAGCACAGATTAGTGACCTTCAACCCTGACAAATATGTTGCCCTCATGCTTTTATGATCTCATAATCTCTCAGAAGGTGCCACATTCTGAGATTAAATACACCAGAATCCCAGTGGCAGCATAATACAGATGCAGCTGTGATTAATGTCAATTAAAACAGTAGCAGCATGTGACAGCTGTTACAATTACTGTTAATTAGCAAATTTTAAACCCTCTCTTATCAGGCTCTACTTGAAAATATGCAACTAGAATAGGTCATGAGTTCATGATTCCTTAGTCCTTTGAATAACTTTCTGCTAGAGAACTGCTACATGAAAGGCTTTGCCAGAAAAGCTTTGCATGATCTGTTGGTATTTCCCTGGAAAATGGCTCATAAAGAATAAAGGAAGTTTGGCTATGGGGCAAATTTGAGCACAGGACACTGCCCAGATGAATTATTGAACACAATTTGCTTAGAGTGTTCCCCACAGCATCTTAAATTTCACCTATAAATACACAAACAATCCAAGTAGATATCTATAATAAAGTTGTGCAAATACCAATGGAAGGAAACGGTTGCTCTTAAACCCTATTTGCCACATTTCACACCAAGTTTAGAAACGTGGTATCTTCTCCCCTTCTCCCACCAGAGAGCTCAGGATTTGTTTCTATTGCACTGGGAGGTCTGCCTGAAGCACGTGCAGACACGCTGGCTGCACCTATCCCAGGAAAATAAACACTGCAGAGATGCTGCCAGCCCCAACCACTGATGCTATCACCCTAGTAGAACAGTCACTGGCATGCTGGGACCCATGCTGACTCAGGAAAAATCATCCCACAGGGTGCACCAGTCCACAGGGGCCAGGAGCCACAGCCTGCAGCCACCCTCTCTGGCAGGAGTGAGAAGGATGTGGTCAAAAGGCAGCAGTTAGCCCCCAGGCTAAAGAACAGACCTTGGCACTGGCTCACAATAATTCCAATAAACACAGCAATTAGGGATAGCTTTAACTATATTGCTTGAGCAAGTTATCTGGGCCCCAGCACAAGATGGGCACCTCATAGGTCCCAACAAACCTGCCCTACCCAGGCAGCTGCCACATTTTCACTCTTGTTGTTACCTAAACCAGTGTCTCGCCCCTTGTCCACCAGTTAAGTCACAATAACACCTCCCATGGGATGCAGGAATGGCAGGTCCAGTGTTGGATGTCAGTGCAGCCACCCATGTCCCCAGAATGATGAATGCACTACAGATTTTAATCATCTTAAATTAAAAGAAGGGAATGAATGCTCAAAGCTGTTTCAGGCAATCGCCAAATGCTGCAGGGATCTCCTGCAGGCCTAGGGATGACCATGGGCATTTGATATCCCACAGGAGCAGACAGCTGTGGCTCAGAACACAGCTGCTTCCCCAGGCATCCAGCCGCTCGGTGCATATTCCTGGCACTCAGGTGACTGCCGAGGGCACTTGCTTCAACAACAGCATGGTCTCCTCTGTTACTAATACCAAAGAAACCACCACTTACTGCCTGAGCAGGCACACTGTGACTACGAAATCATGTTTCATATTTCAAAGGCAACTTGGAAATTACAGTATGGAGCGCTTGACATCTTAAGAGATTTATATATCATGTTGACACATATAAACAAAAAATGAGACCATACTGCACAATGTCAAGCAGCTTTTTAGCTTGTTTTAAAAGAGGCAACCTTTACAATGTAAAGACATACTTTATTTAGGTCTGAATGGGTCATTTTTCTCTTCCTGGGTTTTGGTTTTTTTTTCCCCTGACAGCAGACATTCTTTTTTTTTTTTTTCCCTTCACCAAAAAGAGATTATATCAAGCAGTTCTGAAATTTTCATGATCTGTATAGAAAAATACAATCAATTTTGAAGTTTTTGTAGCTTTTAATAGAACCATGAAAATCTTTCAGCAGCTACTTTACCTTCCATCAAGAAAAAGTGCACAGGGCTCTCAGTAACTCTCCTTACCGAGAGATTTGTGCCGGCAGCACAGGAAGAGGCAGGTACATTATTTTGTGATTAAGAACTAGCAGGTTTGCTCTCCATTTATTTCAACCATCCTATTAGTGCAGCTAAGACATCTGCCTAACATTTCCTTTCACTCTGGTTCACATGAACTAAATAAGCTAAAAAAAATGGGCTTTCAGCAGCTTTTAATAGCAAGAAAAAATAAACTCCTGCAGTATTATAGATGGACAATCTCTGTCTTGGCTACATTACCTTCTGTTATTTAAAGAAAATTAGTGGCTTTGCACTGACAAAACCCATGCAAAAGAATAATGTGTTGAGCTCATTTTGTCCAATATATGCAGTAAAGTTCTAGTAAATGATCTTTCACTTAAAACACTAGGACTCTGCGTCACCATAAACGGTGTAACCAAGGCATTCATTTTAGTGTGCCTAAGTCCCCAACTTTTAAAGGAGGCACCACGTTGTACCCATTCCCCTGCTCTGCTCAGGGTGGGAGCCAGGAATAATAACTTTTTGTGCAAACAGCACTTGGGTGCACTTGCATCCATCGCCCATCACATAGCTACACGTAAATGACTTTGTGACAGAGGTAACACAACCTGAACAGCACTGCTGAGCCAAACCAAGCACTGCTTCTTGTAACACCTTCTCCTGTCCCCTTCTGGTGCTCACATACATTTATAAACAGATGCATTTATCAGATGCCTGTGTCTTTATTGTACAGATACCATATACCCTGTTTCTTTTCAACAGTTTGTTCCGTCATTGTCCCATTTGTTGCCTGCAGAGGCTGTACTTCAGGAACTTTTATTCCAGGTGCCTATCACTAGATTGTCTGTATTGGAAAAGTTAAGATTACTTTTAAGTGAACATGTACATTTATGTATAATACTGTTTAATATTTATAAAGTAGATAACTTTGGGGAATATTTTACCCTCCTGTACTTAGAAGAAATCTCTTTCATGCAAATTACTCTTTCTTCAAATGGCACAGTTAGGAAGAAAAAATACCCTGAAGTTTAAAAAAAAAAAAAATCTAATAAAGTAATTCTTTCTTTTGTGACTTATTTCTGAGTCACAAATCTGTTGCTCCTGCAGAGATGGGGACATGGCCCCAAGAAAAGCTGACCACTTCATCACAAATGCCTCCTTTAGTGGAAGATAGTTGTGAAATTTCCCCTCAAGTAGGCAGACAACTGCAGTGATGGAAAAGCCATGCTGCCCAAAGGACTTCACAAGAAATTTCGTATTTGTCTCCCCATCTTGTCATCTGATGGAAATTTGGAAGATGACTTCTGCAGAAATATTTGTCCTGGCAGCCCATCCAGTCAACATTCAGCAGACCCTTCCAAATTTCCAATAAACATCTCAAAAGCCTTCACTAGTCCCCTGGAGGTCACAGGGATTGAGTCTCATTCTATCTAGTGAGTTGACTGTGATCCCCCTCTACTGTGCTACAGCACCTGGCCTGAGATCTCCTTCACAACTAAGAGCTTGGAGGGTAAATTTCAGACTGATGGAAGGCTAACAAGTGTTGTTGGCATACACACACTTGGCTCTGGAGTCCACACTCACAGCCCTCACCCTCCTTCCTACCCAAACGGTGCAGAGAGGGTGCAAGTGGTGCAGGGTGAGCCGTGCACAAAACCTAGGGCACGCAGCAGGAGCTGGTCCCACTTGCCTCCTGCATCCTCTTCCTGCAGGGCCTGGGACTTACACGGTGGAATGGGAAGAGGCAGAGGCAAAGTCGCATACAGCAGACGAGGTGGTGCAGGCGATTGGGCAGAGTTGGGAGCAGGCAGCCCACGGTGGCAGTGTCCGGACAGGGCTCGGCGCCCGGTTCCCCCTCTCTCCGCCCTGCCGGACCACCGCCCGCCCTGGGGGTGCAGCTCTGGCCGCCGTGCCGGCGGGGTCCGGGACGGGCGGCGGTCACCGACAGCACTGCCCGGGGGCCGCTCCCCTTCTCCGGGCGAGAGAGACGAGCCGGTGAGCACATCAACACACACCAGGGCCGGAGAGCGTACTAAACAAACCCGCAGCCAGGTGTCACCTTTGGGGGCAGCCCGGAGCGGCCCGGCCGTGCCCGGCGCGGGTCCCTCCGAACCGCAGCTCCTGTGCTCGGTGCGGTGCCGGAGCGGGGGCTCCGGGACCGACCCGGCCTCCTGGGGGTTTCGCTGCTCCATCCCACACCCGAGTGCCTTCCCCCACAAAAATAAAATATCCAGAAGCAAAGACAGCTTTAAAAGAGAAGCCGCGCGAGGCGGAGGGAGCCGTCTCCGGACCGCCCGCACAAACCCTGCGCTGCCCAGCCGCCCGCCCAGGCTGCGCCGCGCTAATTCCGCAGCACCGGAGACATGAGGATCTCATACCTCCGGACAACTGCGTGAGTCATAAATACACGGCGCAGGGCTGAAAGTCGACACTGTTTACAGCGACTTTGCCGCGGCCTTCGGCGAGTCAAACGCCACCCCCCGCACAGGGCCGGGCTGCGCGGAGGTTCCGCGCCCCGCACTGCGCCTTCCGCTGGGGACTCGCGGCGGCGGCGGCACCTGTGGCCGGCGAGGGGCGAGGAGGGGGCGGCCTCCCCGCCGCCGCCGCCGGCCGTCGGTCGGTCCGTCAGTCCGTCCGTCCGCGGGAGCGCGGCGAGCGGCGCTGGGGAGGGACGCGGTGTTGGGTTACCCCGGCCCGGCCCGGCCCCGCCGCCGCCGCGGGGCCAGCGGGTGCCGCGGGGCTGCGCCGGCGGCCGCGCAGCCCACGGTATGTCGGGCCGGTGACTTCAGCCGGGAGATATTTGGAGGCTCCGCGGGGTCCGGTGCGGGGGGCCAGCGTGTGTTTGGGTCTGAAAGCGAATCAGCGGAGGGCGCGTCACTGCCAAAGGGCCCTATAAATCCATCTGCGGCGCCGAGTCGCCCTGGCAAAGCCCCCGCGTCCGCACGTCCGGCTCCGCGCTCACTCCGTCCGCGGGTGCGGCGCCCCCCGCGCCTCGCCCAGCCCCGCGCCCGCAGCCAGCGCCGCCGGCGCCCGGGGAGCCCGGCGCGCCCAGGCCCAGCCGGAGCGGGCGCTCCCGACGCCGGCCCAGCTTCCCGCCGCGCTCCCGCTTGGATCTAAGCTTTCGCCGTGACGGGACCCCGCTCTGGAGGAGGAAGCCTCGCTGCTGCTGCTGCTACCGGCTCTACAAATCCCAGTGCCGGCCTCTGATTCTCACAGCAGGCTGAGGGGGGGTGGTTCGATTTTTATTTTTTTATTCGTTTTCCCCTTCCTTCCTCCGCTGGGGTGGGTTTTTTTTTTCCTTGGTATTTTTTCTTTTTTTTTCTTTTTTTTTTTTTTTCTTTTTTTTTTTTTTTCCTCCCGCCGTGGTGTGCGTGTCCGAGCGGTGCGCGGCTCCCGGCAGTGCTGGACCAGCTGGCGTTACAGGAGCGCTGATGTCTTCATCTGACTCCCCGCAGTTGTTGATGGAGTGTCTTTCTCAGATTTCCAGGCAGGGTCCCAAGCGCAGCACCCAGCGCCAGCTCCCGCTGCCAGGCGGCGCTCCCCGCGGCTCGGGCCGCTCCCGCCGCTGCTGAGCGCGGCTCCGGGGCCGGGCCGGGCAGAGAGCCCCGCGGAGCCGCTCCTGCCGCGGGCACAGCACCTGCGGCGGGGAAGCCGCCGGGGACGGTGCTGCCGGCGACCTGCGACCTTACACCCCCTCCTCCATACGATTCCCCCTCCCCCCTCCTTTGAGCAAAGAGGGTGCCGGCAGTCGGACCCCGACCTGCCCACATGAATCGGCCGGCCGGCCGGTCGACTCCACGGCGTTAATGTCCATCTCGGGTCCGACGAGACCAGCTCAGAGGTGAGGGCGAGGATGGTTGCGCGGAGGGGAGGGCGGGGCGGGCGGGCGCTGGCTCCGGGGGCACCCCGCAGCTCCCCGAACACGGCGAGGTGCGAAGGCAGCGGCCGGCGGAGAAAGCGCGCACCGAGCGGCAGCCGCGCCCTGAGCCCCGCAGCACGACCGGGACCTCCGCGGTTCCCCCCGGTGGGGCTGCTCCTCCCGGGCCGGACACTGCCGCCCGGGCCAAGCCGAACCGGGCGGGGGGCAGCTGTTACCCCGGGGCGGCGTGCAGAGGGCAGCGGGTACGTGCCGTGGCAGACTTCGGGCAGGGCGGCTGGGGAACGAGGAGAAGAAAAGAAAAAGGGGACAAGGGAAGGGGAGAAGGGAAGGGAAAAGAAAGAGGATCGATGAAAAAAAAAAAAAAAAAAAAAGAGAGAATGAAAGAAAGACTAGGGGATAAGAATACAAGGAGTGGGAAATGAGAGGGAAAGGGAACGGAAAAGAAAAAGAAAATTAAAGGGAGATGGAAACAAAGAGGAAAGGAAAAATGAAAGTGGAAAGAGAAAAGGAAAGGAAAAAGGAAATATTGAAATAAGGGGAAAGGGAAACAGGAAAAGAGGAAGACAATAGGGAAAGACGAAGAATGGGAAAAAGGAAGAGTATAAGGCAAAAAGGTGACAAGTGAAGACAAAAGGAAAAAGAAAAGGGGAGAAAAAAATTAAGAGGAAAGAGAGGACTGGCTAGAGGAAGGGAAAATGTGAGGGGAAGAAGAAAGGGGAAAAGAAAAAAGGGAAAGAGAGAAGGGGAAAAGAGGGAAAGGGAAAGGAAGGAAGGTTGCACAGATCAGCACCCCACATCAGCCCAGTCTGCACCGGTCCAGAACAAGTGCCCTGGTGCTGCCCAGGTGCTTGACAAGCACAAGGTGACCTGCCTGCCAGCGAGTACAGGGACATGGTCACACTCCCATGTTCCTAGAAACAGATTTCTGGGGCCTGCATGCCTGCTTTCCCCATTGCAGCTTTCTCAGGCATAGAAGGACTGGACGCCATCCTGTGCCTCCCTCTCCCACACCACTCGCTCACTAGGGAGAGCCCACCTCACTCGCCCTGGCTGCACAGGGAGCAGGTTGTTGTTCCATCCGCTGTCCTCAGGCCTGGGCTGGGTGAACCGCTGTGATCTGGGGTGTAAGACTGCTTAGCTTTGTCTCAGGGCTGGGGTAGGACTGGGGGAACATAGTAGCTGTCAGCTAACACTGCTTCTCCTTTCTGCCAGGGGCCCGTGTTGGAAGGAGATCTAAGATGAAGTTATGGGATGTTGTGGCTGTCTGCGTGGTGCTGCTCAACACGGTCTCCACCTTGCCCCTGCCCACCGGTAAGACGCCTCCCAAGGGGTCCCCTTCAGTGGTAGAGGGACCTGAAGATGATCTCTCCCCCATCAGCCTGCTGCCTCCCTATGCTGTGCACAGTGACTGTAAGAAACATTCCCCTTTGTAGCAACTGCTGTCTGTCTTGCTAAACCTGCTTCCCTTTGCTCAGGCATCAGGATGAGGAAAGGATCCCCCCCCACTTTGTGCCCCTGTTTTTCCACAGATGGTTTCATTGGCTTTGGTCTTGCTTGTGCAATTCCAAACCTAGTCATTCTCCAAAGCTTGGGGTCAACAATTGCATTGGCAATGCCTCCTGCCCACTCCAGCCCTGCTTTCCTGGCAGTCTTAGGATCCCTCTGGTTGAAAAACATGGGGAGGTGGGAAAGTGTATGCAGAGGAGCCGAGAGGAGGGTCTGGTTCACACCCCTTGCAGCGCAGGCACTGAAACTCCTTTCCCCTGGCCTCAGCCTTCTCTCCCTGCCCAGACCTGCCAATGCAGTTACTCTCTGCCTGTAGTGGGCGCAAGTCCTGATGGAGGTTTGGCTCCGCGATGGGAGGCACTGTTCACATCCTGGAGTACTGCTGAGCTTCATTAAATTCTCCTTGGATTCTGATCTCGAAATTAGTGTGTCCGCATGGAAATTTACAGAAGAGTAGCTGTGGCAAGGTTAGGAGCTTGATGCAGAGCAATCCACATGAACTAGCTCACAGTAAGACAGTTTACAATCCAAATGACAGATAATAATGCCTTGGTAATAATAGGTCCTGTACCTACAATAGCAGGTACAGGATTTTCACAGTGGTATGTGAGCTTTCTGTTAACTCCAGTGGCTTTTTAAAGAGAGAGGTAATATGACTCAGTAAGAAGTGGTAGAATACTCACATGAATAGTGGAGACGTTTGCTTAGCAAAGGCACAGAAGCAGTTTGGAGGTTGCTTCTTTTGGCCTTGCTCATCCCCCTCTCTGTTTAGCTCATTACAGGATGCAGACAGTATCCAGTAATTGGGATTCATTTCTATCTCCTTTTCTGGAGGCATGTCCTTCCCCTGTGCCTGCCGCAGCTCCAGTCGCAGGCAGCAGCGCTCTGGTTTCTCTGGGAGCAGCCAGGCTGAAGCAGTGTGGAGGCACCAAGCATTTGCTGTGACTTCACTTTGACCCCTCCCAAACACCCATCTCTTCCATACACACACGTTTATGTCCTTCCCATTTAGTATTCCCTCTTTCCTTCTCTTGCTAGTGTCTCCCCCCTGCTGGAATCTTGCCTAGGCTCCCGCCTCCGCGTGTCCCAGCCTAGGCTCCTGCTGCTCACAGACTGGCAACCTTGACATCCTTTCAGCCCCTCCACACAGGGAGGCTGGCTAAAAGTGTTTCCTTACAGGCCTTTCAGCCTGCCAGGATCATGGGGCTATCACACATGATGATCTTCTTCTCCATGGCAAGCCATGTGGTGGATAACTGCTGTCCTACAAAAGGCAGTGATCAGCTTTTCAGGCCACTGTGCTGCTCCTCTCTGAACAGGCTTGCTGAGTGCTGGTGGCAAGAAGAGCATTCGGGGGAAAACATCATTAGTAAGTTTGTAGTTCTCACAGAAGCTTCAGGGTGGGAGAACAGTAATGCTCCATCTTTCCTGAGTAATAGCATGTATATGATGCCTGCTTTTACCTTGAAACCATCTTCTGAGAATATGGTCCCTGGTAAGCTGATTCCTCTACAGCAGCTCAAGGGGATGGGCAGCAGTAGTGATTCTCAGTTCCTAGTATCCAAAACTGCTCATCATTGCATCTTCTTTTTTCCTTTCCTGTGGATTGGATAAACAAGAAGCAGGAAGAAAGAAAACCGGTGTTTTACCTGAGCTATGGTAGTATCAGTATTATCTCTGTTCCCAGGGTATAGACATGGGCTTAGCCATGCAGAGCTGGGTGAAAAGTTATTGCCCAGGATAGTCATTTGAGAAAGGGCTGATAATTTGGTCTCAATTTTTAACTCTGTGTATCACAAACAAATGGGCCTGGCTGCAAGGGCAAAGGAAGCAGTGCCGTTCCTCACATCAGAAACTGAGGAAAACCCAGGGTGTTCCTGTGGTCTTTGTATGGCAGCAGTTAACAATCGAGTTTGAAAGTCAGAAGTTCATCTCTGTGTTGCCAAGTCAGATGAGTCAGAGAAGACCTTCAGAATGGTGACTGTAAGAGAGCAGACTCTGGTGCACTTTTATGCTTTTTGTAGTTGAGTTTAAAGCGTGTGTTGTCTGGAGAACAGGCTGCAAACAGGCTATGAGGCTGATCCTACCCAGGCACATCACTGCCTTCCTGCTGCAGCAGCACTTTTCTCAAGTCACCCCCATCAGTGTCTTTGACATATTCGCTCCACTTAGAATTTGGTGGCATGCACCCTTCAGCACAGGAAAGACATAGAATCAAGTATGCAAGAGGAATCAGTCTACACTGTGTAGATTTCCCTTTGCACTTGGAGGTTTCTCTCACCATCAGAGCACAACATGCCACAAGCACAGAGGTGTGTTTTCAGCTCCCCAGCCGTCTGCTGGTGAACCTGTCATGTATTCACAGCTCTGTGGATGCTGTTGGTCAGCTGCTTTGCTAAGGGCTTTTGCAGGAGACAGCTCACCAAGTGACGGGAGCACCACCATCGACTGTGTTGCCTCATATGCATAGGGCAGTGTGTGGGTCCTGAGCAGGACTGGGTGCTGTGTGCATTCAGAGAGGTGCACTGCTGTCCCCTAAAGCAATCCTTTTGCAGGCTGAGTGTAGCCATTTTGCTCCAATCTCCACTGTTCTTACTCCAGAGAAGTTGGGTCTCTTACACACCACTTGCATCAGGGCTTAGTAGGATTGTGATCAAGTCCACTCCAGGCCAAACAACTTGCTGGAGAACAGATCTGATTCCCAGGCCCTGACACCTTTTTGTGTTCTCATTTGATGGGATTGCTTTCTCTGCAAAGTACTCTGAGGTCACCTGATGTTACCCCATCCCCTTCAGGTTGGCCTGAAACCTTCTTTCGTTCCAGGCTCCAGGCAGGGTTCTAACCTCCTGGGCTGATCAGGTGTAATGTGCTGACCTTTGCTGTTCAGGGCAGTAATCAGAGATGGCAGAGGGTGCCAGCAATTGCAATCTTCTGCATATTTAATTGGACTGTAGGCTGGAGTATCCTCCACAAATGCAGTGCATTGGAGATTAATCCAGTATTTGTAGGTGTTTTGGCATCAATATTCATGGGATAGCTTATTTCACACACAAAAAAAGAAGAGATGTAGAGTTTGTAACTATTTCATTGTTTTCCTTATGCTACAATCCTCTGGGGGAAGAACACTATTAGCTTAAATACCAAATCCAAGTGGAACAAGTATAAACCACATTATTATAAACTAAGTACTAAGTCAGCAGCCTCAGAAGCATGACAGTGCAGAGGGAGCCAAACACTTGTTTGCATTACACACAGTCACCAGTGAATACGTCTGGTAACTGCTTGCTTTGGATGCATATAATCAACACGTACGTGGGGACTGAAGTGTCCTAAAATCCATGATATGATGTGCATTCTCTTGATCAACTGAGAACCTGTACTAAAAGGTAGTGGTAAGCAGGTAGAATTAAATGAAACATCTCCCCATGGGATTTTCCCTCCTTGTAAGAGGAATAGATAGGTTATTGCATCATGGTGTCTGAGTTACTGTGCAGCTACTGAATGGCCATTCACTGTTGGAGCTCCTTTGGTATATGCTGTGACATGCCATGGTATGTGTGTGTTATAGCTCTGTTAAAAATTCTTCTTACCCCTGCTAAGCTGTATTTAATGTTAAGTTACTGCTTTTAGCTGCAACTTTATCAACTCATATAGAAAGTATGTAGAAAAAATAATGGTATTGTAGGGCTCTTTAAGGAAAAAACAGTACTTAATTATGCTTCCAACTGAATGCATTTCCTGCCCTACAATATTTATTAGGCCCATTCAATGTCACAAACTGCAACTCTCATGTTTCTGGCCAGGCTTTCCTGCTCAGCACACCTATGGTGTGGTGTATGTGCTGTAGTCTAAGACACCCAGAAGCTGCAGAGGTAACCTGCCCTGCACAGTAAACCCAGTGCATTAGGGAGGTACCAGCCACACTGAGCAGGTGTCACGGTGTGTCCTCTGATCTGATCTGATCTGATCTGATCTGATCTGATCTGAGTGTCCAGAGCCACTGCATCCTGCCGATGTCAGCCCAAGTGCAGCACACTATGTACATAGTACACAGTATGTACTAAAGTTTGTTTGCACAGGGATGCCCAGGATATCTAGGCATTCAGATATCCCAAGCATTCAGATTGGTACATTCATGGGTAAAATTCTAGAAAAAGAAACCAGGCAGATGTGGTTAAATGCAGTGGCCTGTAGCCCTAGAAGCAAATTCCTCTGCAGTCCTAGGTGTAAATACTGAATATACTCCAACAAAGAGCACTCTTTGACTTAAAGAAAAAGTTCTGAATTGCAGGACAGTAAAGTTTTATTCTCATTTTGAGTTATCCTTAGCTGAAAGTTTTAGTTCTTTGCTGCTTTTAAATTTAGAGACCTCAAAAAATTGCCAGAGAAACTGGATGCTGTTGGATGTTTTGCAGTGTTTATTGACAGATAACATACATGGACACACTTTCCTTTGTCATCTTTCATAAGCCTCTTCCATATATTTTTTAAAAACCCTGTGTTCAGGGTTTGCAGATGAAGAGCTTCAAAACATTCCTTGAAAAGCTAAGAATTCAGTTGTGTTAAGTATTCATCAGACTGTTACTGAATTTAGTAGGGGAGATATTGTTTGTTCACTAGCAGAAGATCCACAGACTGATAGATTGTAATGTCTTTGTATATTATACTGTTCCTGGTTAATACCTCAAAAAGTGGTTTTAAAACAATTAAAGTTAGAAAAATTTTGAGAAGCCATTTGGATCATCAAGTCCCACCCTGCCACAATTGCAAATGTTCAGAGGTGAACATCTAGTACAAATACCCAGTTTTCATCCCCCCCCACACACACTATCTAGAGATTGCAGCATAAAACTTGTAGTACATAGGCCAAACCCTACATAACTACATTTGTTGTGGATTCCCGTATTTCTGAGGTAGTAAGTGAATAAGTAGAAATAAACAAGGAATACTAAATACTGCAGCATAACCATGTTCAGGATCATCAGACATCTAAATAGGCCACTGACACATTAGTGCTGGTAGAGTGGTTAGCACTGCAGAGTGGTCATTTTTTACAAAACCAGCTCAGTTTCTGATGAAGTAATATCCTTTTGTAAAGAGAACCACAGGAAAGATTTCAGTTTTTCTTGAAATTTCAATTGTGATTACAAAGAGTAGAAAGAAAATAGGATCAGAACATACTTACTTGAGACGGCTGCAAATAAAATATTAAGACACAAAACGTATGCCAGAATATGTTTTAAGATGAAGGACTTAATCTTGTGAGGTATTTCATGTAGCAGCATTTTTTTTAAGGAATAAAGCCAGTCAGATGACCTAGCAGAAGTTTTAGTTCTATGTATTATCTTCATCACTTATCACATAACTTCATCTATATATTATCTTCATCACTTAAACTGAAAATTGCAGGTACATTTCTTTAAAATCTTTGGGACTTGTACAAATACTTTAAAGATTATTGGACAGGGATAGTCTTCAAAATAAACAAACACTGAAATCCATGTATTTCTTTCCCTGTGTTCTGGACTATCTCTGCTTCCATCAAAAGCATATGTGATTTCTTTGCCAAAATCAGACATTACTTAGGAAATTTCTGCAGGGAGGTAGCATCTGGGGTAGCAGTTAGGAAGGACCTTGCTGTTCTGAGCACACACCAGTTCTATCTGGCAAGTGGCAGTCCACACTTCCCAGCAGGAGCCCCTCTGCAGTGGAGTACAATGCACCTGCCCTAGGGCCAGGGACTGATCATTATAACAGTAACAATATTCAACAAACTACATTAAAACCTTCCCTTTGTAAACACACTGAAATACAGACAATTGAAAGGCAACAATGAGAGATCATGTGTTATTTATAGATCAGATCAAACCTGATAGCAGCAGAGATTGCCACAAGAGAAACATCAGCCAAGATTTTGCCTGGACCACTCTGCCAGCCTATGGCCACAGGGAAGAGACTAGGTTAGGGTCCCTTTAGAGTCTGTTCTTCCTGCTTTGCTGTATGTCTTTTTTCCTTGGGGATGCTTCTAAAACCCAATGGGAGATGCAGTGTAAGAGCACAGGCAGCCCAGTAATAGCTGATGTTATTGATTTAGGCATGCTTTTTCCCTTCAGTGAACTGTTACTAAGTGAGCTGGGCTTTTTTTTTGCTGATGTCATAAGAGTGCTGGGCTGGATCACTTCTGCACCTGGGATGGTGAAGAAAATGCCATCAGTATTTTCTCCGTTAAAACCTGTATGTATGCTAACAGAGGTCGCAAGTTCCGAGTCTCACTCATATATACTCACCCTGCTCTCGCAGGATTTGAGGTTCTAGCTTAACCAAACATTAGCTGTAGACCTAGGTTTTACTGGGAAGCTGGGTACTTACTCAGCCTGGTATGGATCTGGAAGGGTACCAGATCTTAGGGAGGAGTCAACAGGTATGTGTCTTGCCCAGGTTTAGCTCCTGCTCAGTCAGTGGCTCCAGGCAGGCACTTTTTCTGTCTTCCCCTTTTATACTCTTCATGCTCTTACTTCTGATGCAGGGATGCTCCAAGGGTGCTCATGTACCCACCAGCCCATAGGATAAGGTCCTAGTGCAGATGGGGTCCTGGCAGCAGCTGCAGGAGATGCCACAAAATCCCAGGTGTGACTGCTGAAAAGCTGACTGCTCTGTGGTGCTCAGAGCTGATGATCCAAAGCTCTGTGCCAGAGGCAAGTTTGCATCTTCCTGTTGCTCCTCTGCTCCTTGACTGCTTGGTGAGACATTCCTCTGCCCACCCCAGAGAGGCCAGAGGTGGGGGTGGGCAGGGGAGGGCACCCACCATCAGGCAGGGTTCTCTGAGCAACCTGCCTGGACTAGGTGAAGAACAAAAAACTCCCGTGAGTGAGTCAGCTCATGACTTCCTCTACTTCACACAGTTCTTCTGACCTTGCTGTTTACCCCTGCTTGCAGGGACTTCCCACACTGGCAGCAACTGTGGTGGTCCCACTGTCTCCCCCCTTTTTTCCTCTGTTGGGAGCCAGTCTTTCTACCTGCAAGAATGCAAGCAAAGTACAGAAAGGGCGGCACTGCCGAGCATGGCAGAGTGAGAACACAAAGGACTCTGTGGGTTTGTCATTATGACCAACACGTGGGAAGCTGCAGGGTTAGCTGGTGAGCTACAAAACTTGACTGCTCCATCAGGAGCAAGAACATCAGGAAGGTCAGTCCTGTGCCTTTTTCCAGTTGTGTCTGACTGGTGTGACTGGCCCTGGCATCAGCCACCAGGTTATTTAGCACTTGCCTTGATGAGAGACAAGTGACACCAGGGAGAGGCTCCATTTCTGAGGGCTCTCTGAGTCTGAGGGGAACCACAGCATGGGCTGGGAGTGAGGTACAGAACTGTATTAAACATTTAAGGATGAGCTGACCCTGGTTTGTTTGGTGCTCTGTTTCCTAATGGATACAACCAATGGGTTTCCATTTCACTCTTGGTCCCATGGATTTTCAGGCAAGGCGTGAAAGCAAAGTCATGCCTCAGAGAGGTGGTATTTTAATTGTTTAAATACCAAGAACCTTTCAGCATACTATTTTTAACACCCGCCTTCACTTAGACGCATTCATATAATATTCTTAGTCTTTTTATACAAAATATTTCATTTTCAATAAAATAAATGGTTTATAACCACCACAGTTGCTACTTTCTCACTTGGTGAAGCAGAATGACCATCACATTAGCATTTTTAACCTGGATGAGTTTGCACTTCCGCAAACAAATTGCTCCAAATATCTCCTGAATTACGTCCTTGTGGTGTGAGATGGAGGCATTCTTTGTTCAGATAAGCCACGTCCACTATAATAAGCACCTGAAAACAGTACTGCAAAGCAAGCTAAATATTAAAAAAAAATGAATAATTGTTATTAAGTAAAGTAATTATTTGGTTATGAAGGTCTCAGATTAAAGTACCAGAACTGTTTTTGAAAAACAGGGCCATTTAATCCTAATGCAGATCTGGATCTAAACTTTCTAAATGTTGCTTACCATTGCAATGAGTGGGACTAAACCCCTAGAACTTTGAAATCATACTTCAAGGTCTGATACTGTTGTTTGAGCTTCTTTAATTGAAAGAGTGTGCTCAAGAAAATAATTTAGTTGTTTGGTCAAATGTTTTGATGTGATAGGTGTACCCTGTCACAAATGCAGGCATAAAAACAACAATCTAAAAGCAAAACCTAATTTTATAGTGTTTAATATACTTTTCATTACTTTTGTAACATCACTTTTGCTCAGGGTTTGTAAAGTTACAAATGATGTGGCAGTGATGTGATTGCATTTTCCTGAGATCAGTATGGAAAGCTATTCTATAAAACACAGCTTCAAATAACTTAAGATGTCAAGTTTTAAAAAAAAGAAAAAAGAAAAACCCACCTATATAAATTATTATTCTGCAATGAAGAGGGTTTAAGCTTTCCTTGTATGACATAAGAGACAGCATGGTTAGGAGAGACTGTAGTTAGTCTTTTAAATCCATAACTAGGCACCAAAAGAAGAAACTAGATTTCTATCTCAAAAATTTAACATCCAAACCATTAGGTACAAGCTGAGGATTTCTTTCTGTACCATGCTGAGTTGCTGCCATTGGGTGTGGGGGACTATTTGGCTTTTAAATGAATTTGCTGATAGTGAAATCAAATTATTAGATATACAAAATGTAATTGTGATCACATTTGAACTGACAGAAATAAACTGTCCATTTTTACTTAATGGAGGCTGGTTTTTTTGATAATGGGACAAGTTTGGTGTGAATATCCATTTAGACCTGTTTCATGTAGAAGTCTATCAGAACACTGTATAATTTATTCTTCTAAAAAGCACAAGGATCAAATCCTGGTCCTGGTGTCACTGGGTGTCTCTAATTAAATAGAAAGGCAAAGACAGGTCCTGGGGGTTGCAGTGGGGAAGATGCCCATAGGAAGGCACATTTCCCTGCACACCCAAATCAGAACTCAGGACTGGATTTCTCCAGTGGGGAGTGCCATGGTTGTTTGGCTGCAGAATCCTTCACTCATGCCTGCTGCCAGCTCTTCTTGTGCCCAGGGGACAGAGACTGTGCTTGGGGACAGGCAGGTCAAAACCTGAGGTTCCAGAGAGCATCAGTGAGGCAAGCATTTCAGTTTGCATTACAGGGGGATGTCCCAGACCTACGAGGCTGGGTCAAAGCTGTGATCTGACTGTGCCCTAGGTGTTTAGAAAACAAGCAAACAGCTTTCAAACAGCAAGCTTTGTGTTTGTTTGGGGTTTTGTTTTGGTTGGGTTTTTTGGGGTTTTTTTGGGTTTGGTTATTTTTTGTTGTTGTTGTTGTTTGGTTTTTTGGTTGGTTGGTTTGGTTTTTAAATTAGTATTTTAAATGAATCTCTCTCCTTCTGGTGAAGGTGTTCACCAATTTTGCCCCCAGCCTGATCACTCTGCTAGATTTCTATTTATATCAGTCTTGTGACATTTAATTCTTTCTTGCTTTGCTTTTTTATTCATTTTTCTGGTCATGTGAGAAAATCCTCACAGACCAAGAGCCTCTGTTCAGCTGGACAAGGGAGACAGAGAAGGTGCTCAGAGGCACACTGGCACATGGACTGTCATCAATACCTGACATATCTGACCCTGGAAAACAAGCTTGTACTCTTGTTGGAACCACAGGAAAATGCTCTGCCTGTTCCTGCCTGGGTGGTCAGGTCCTTGGTTAGGTAATGAAAGAGGGAGCATGGAAAGGAGGTGCAGGAGAGTGAACTAAGCACAGCAGGACACACGTGGTGGATGCAGTGGATCCTACAAGTCCTGCTGCCTGCCCCAGGCTCCTGCTGCAGGGATGCTAGGCAGAGGTGATGCATAAACACCTGCATGTGCCCACACACAATCTGCCTCCAAGGAACTTCCTCAGGGAGCTGGACAGTCAGGAAACAGCTCTGAGAACTGTGACATAAAACCCAAACCAGACCTCATGGCTTCATACAAGTCTTGTGAGAGATTATGGCATCATCTTTTAAGTGCTGGAACTCAGCCCATGGGGGTCTGTGAGCCTTTCTGCTGCACTCTGAACAAGACACACAGAGACCCTGTGTTCCCTAAGTGGGGGTTTAACTTCTGAAGGACATATGTTCCTTTCCTTTGAGAAACACCTGTTTTGAGGTGCATCACGTGTGCAAGACAACCTTTGTCAAAGCTATATTGAGCACATGCTACTCTGGGCTATCCTGTTCTGTCCCATCCTGTTCTGTCCCAGGTGGCTTTCAATTTTTAAATTCCATTTCCTTCACACCCTGGAGCTTGAGACCAGAGACTACTCCTCAGATATCTTTGCTGCTTTAATGTGATAGTATCCCAGCATTTTCTGCTGGCACATTGCACAACATGACAGGCATCTGTCATGTGTTTGTTCTCTCAGCTTTTCCAGCAGAAGGCAAGTGTTGTCAGTAAACTAGTTTGTTTTGAAAAAATATGTGTTTGTGTGTAATTAGTTGTATTTGTGTGTGTGTGTATGTGTAAATGAAGCACACATACATACACATGCAAAATGTGTATCTCCTCCTTGCAGGGGTGTGAAATCCCCCCCAGCAAACTCTGTCTGCTGCACAATCAAGTCAGCACAGTCCGTGCAGCCTGAGAGAAGCAAAGATGCTGTGAGAACTATTTCATTTGGTTACTAAACATTTTCTAAACAACATTGCAGACAGAAGGGTAACAAAGTACCCCTCTATCAAACAGCTTTATTTAGCCTACAGACCATCACTACATGCTAAGGCAGCCCTTCTGAGTGCACTGATGCTCCCTGGCCACAGCTCAGGTCAGCACCCCCATTGCCCCCAGCAGAACTTACAACACTGCAGACACCAAACAAGTGCTCAGCATGTGATGTCTGTGGTGCAGAGAGGTCTCAGCATCCCTGGAGCACATCTACTAGTGCCCATCAGGATGGGGACATCCTGCAGTCAGTCTTCCCCACCTTCCCTTCTGTCTATTAGCCTTTTACAGAGTTTAGTCCTTGGTCAGTGGTTATTGCTTATTCATGTATGATGTCTGATGGTAGCTTCCTTAGCACTTACCTCTAGTGCCTTGTTTCAACCCATCATGCCTGGTGTCAATGCTGGTGTTTCCACTTGATTGCTCTGGGTCCTATTTCAGTGGTTTTTCACAGCATTTTATTTCAGGCTCTATGTCTTCACACCCATGCTTGTTGGACAGCTAAATATCCCTACTGAGTCATGACTGGCACCTCAGCAGAGGGCTAAGACAAATCTCCCTTCACTCCTGGCTGTCAGTCTTTCCTACAGACCCCTGTGACCCATTCCTAGTGACTGCTTGTAGTCACACTGATGACTGATTTATTAAGCAGCATAAAATTAGCTGATTGCAGGGTTTGGAGCTGTTGCTAAGACTATTAAATTATGGAAGCAAACTTGTGGCACCTTGGCAGCGCTCTGGAAGCTGCCAAAAGAACATTGCTGCATTGCTCATAACCAGTTTGGGGCTCCACAGGCAGAGGAGAGTGCTGCTTACAGAAATTTGCAAGGTCTCCCTGAGTATCCCAGTAATGCCACTGTGTTGATGTGATGTACCCATGTAGCTGTAACAGCACATGTGGTTTAGGTGGGCAGACAGTGACCAGGATCAAGAAGACCCACACATTTTCTCAAGGAGAGCTCTGTGCCTCCAGTTTCCACCAGCCTCCTACTATCACCAGAGGCCTTTTGTCTCCTCCAGTGATGTAATCTACAAATACTGGGGGTTCCTACCTGAGTCTTATTGGTAAATTTGAATGTCTGCATGGGATAGTTTCCAATTCCCTGGGCTGAGGAGAATGTCCATGCTGGAGGCAGGAAGGTGGGATTCATCTTACTAATAGTGCTGGCATTCCTCCCAGTGAATCTCCAAAATATATCCTGGTGTTGCAGTAGAGGGTGAGCAGAGCAGAGATCTCCAGCTCCATTAGACACTTGGAACACTTCTTGCACAGTTCATGTTAGAGCCTTAGTGAGATTAGCAGGATCAGTCATGCTGCCAATGACTCCATTTTCTGGGCACAGCTAGTCTGTGTGTGTAGGTAGGACTTCTCTAGCTGGATACGGTGTTGGTTTGATTATTTGATCTACTTTTTGCCCTGCTGCTCCCACCTTCTGATTGAAGTCAACTGGGTTGACAGTGCATGTCTGCATCACCGGCGTTGCATGGGGCTCTTTAGTGGTGTTTAGTTTCCTCAGCCTGAAATATCACAGGCCACACGCAGTGCAGAAGGCTCTCAGTGGCATTACCTCCCTTGGTGCAGCTGGGATAGGGATCACATGAACCAGGACAGACCTCAGCATGTGTTTTTAGCAGGAACACAGTCCACCACATGGGCCTGTCCTCCTCCTATCTACTACCCTGCAGGATATAGCTGGCAGAACAGTGCTTGAGCCCTGTGGCTGTCTAACTGGTATTTCGCCAAAGTACATTCCTGCCTGTAGCACTCTCACAGGGATAGATGGTATTTTTGCCACTCAGTTGCAAGCCATTTTAAAGTCATGTGCCCAGTTGGATTATCTCTTCAGTTAAACCACAGTTTTGTTTCTCCCTTGGTAAGAGAGGAACACTTATACCTCTCACTGCACTGGCAGTGTGCCAAGCTTGAGATAAGTATAAGGCTGCAGGTTGTAAACAATAATTTCTACATACAGGTTGGCTTTCCCTGTAACTGTCTCCTGTCCCCTTCCTGATGGTTGATCTCTCCATTAATTTTGTTAAGCCCTCATACATTTCCCTACCGTTGTGTTTCACTCTCCATAGCCAAGGTCTCTTTGCATCATACTATTTGTACAAAGGTTGGGATAGGAGGAATACATGAAAGAATACGGAACTACTCATGGAAATATGGAAATATACTCTTATGGAAATGTGGAAAGAAAGTGGGCTGGGGTAGTCACAGTAGTAAGAGAGGAGGGCAGCTGAAGGTCAGAGTGGAGAAGGGCACTTCTAGAGGCATCTCCTCAGGACTACATCCTTCTCTTACTTGGTTATAGACTAAGAAACCTAGTTCCTTAAGAAGTCTCTTTTCCTACTAGAAACCTACTAGGCAATTTAGAAGCTACTCAAGCCCTAGCAACAAGTGCCTTCTGCCAGCTACTCTCCATCTGTATCTGTGTCAGGTCCAAGTTTGTACTTCATCAATGGGGGTTATGCGAGCTCCATGTGGGTCATCTTTTTTAACTGAGTCTAGAAAGATGTCTAGCCCTTATTGCTTTGAAGGAACATAGCCTGCCTATTGCCTGGACCTGGCTCTTGCTTGGTAGGGCAGTATTTGTACAGAGTAGGCAGACCAGCCTGTTCTGCAAAGGAGCTGGTTGGTGCATCCATTGGACACATCCATCCAAGCAATCCCCTCCAGCAGTGTGGCTCACAGTGGGTATTTTGGAAGCTGCTACAGAGATAGAGGAATGCAAGAAAGATGTACTTACCACTGGTGTCACAGGAATATGGGGCTGGGTACAGGGTCCTGCCTTGCTCAGGTTCCACATAGCTGTATGGAGAGCAGCCATCCCTTCACATCTTTGAACATGAACACTGGTCTCTGGGATTGTTGTTTTTAGCACAGGTATCTATCTGTAAAACAAAATGGAATTCACTGTTTTCAATTCCAAACTCTACAGTTGCACCTTGTTTGCCTTGCATCACCCTCATTACATAGAGGTACAAGATTTCCAGCCCCCATTACTCTTTTACCAGTCTAAGCTGTTTTGCTGTATCCATCCATCAAAAAACATATATCTGTGATCCACCACTATTTTGTCTTGGAGGAAGGCCCCTAGGATGTGGCTGCTTCAGGCAGCAGTCCCTATTCCTGCTTATGTGCAGGTGCTCTCTGTTTCAGCAGGTTTTTGCACCGACAAAATTAGGGTTCTGCTGCCTCCCACCCCCCCTGTTCAGTGCTTCCACTGAAGATATGAGGGTGCACTTTTGCTAGGTCGTGGGGGGCAGCCTCATGCCTTCCTGTCTCCTGTTAACAGAGCCCATGCCACCCTGTTTGAGCTAAGTACCTGTGCTACCTGGTCACCCCCTGGGATTCCTGTCTCACCGTGCTCATTAGGGAAATGTGGTGCTGAGCCTTTGCCATTCCTATCTCAGCATCTCACTGAGTGGGACCCTTTGTGGAGGTACCAACCCCTGAGCAGGTGCACTGCACTGGATATTGCTTCTCCCAGTGTTTGCTGTTCCTGCAGTATTTGTAGGAGTAATGGAGATGGACTTCCCATATTGAACCAGGCTGGTGTGACACTGGTCTGTTACATGTTGGCTTTCAGGAGTTAAGTACAGAAAGGAGCATTCTCTTAGGACTTACTGGAAAGGAAGAAGTCTTAACTTTTGGCACAATAAATATGAAAAAAATCTCAATGTTGCAATATAGTTTATATGTTTAAGATACAGCCATTAATAATGTGGTGTAAGGGCATCCACACACAGGCTGACAGCCTGACCTTCCATTCGTTCTCTGTATTTACTAAAGCAGGTAATTTTGAGAACTTTAATTTTGAGAAATCCATGGGAGGACTAAGGATCTCAAAATGCAATTTCTTTTCACAAATCATGATGAAATGGCAAAATTTGGGACTGTCTTAGAACAAATTTAATTCCACCCTTCTTGAAGAAGTGCACTCTGCTAGTATCAAAACATTTCATTGACTTCATCATATAATTTAGTTGAATAATTAATCAGTGCTATATCAAGTGATAAATTAAATAAATTAAATAAATTAAATAAATTAATTAAATAAATTAAAAATTAAATTTTCATCAAAGGAAAATGTAACAATAATATTTCCCTAGAAAATTAACATAATACTTCTATTCTGACCTATTTCTACAGTGTGATCAGCATCTTATGATACAAAACACATACATGAGAAATTTTTCAAAAGCTATGAAAAAAATTATCCCCTAGAAGCAGTAAAAATCCAGGCATTCATCCAGGAATAATATCTCAGCCTGGTACCCCAGGAAATCCTCCTTCTGTCATGCCTAAAACCTTATTGACACATGGCTTTGGCAATACTAACTGCTGCTGGTGTGAAAAGAAAATCATTAACAACTATAATCACAAAATTGCTTTAAAGAAACCTCTTCTTGCTGCTGCTTTGCTGGGAAGAGTCTGTATAACCTCTTTACAGTGGCTTCATCTACCTCTTAACTAATATTTGTACCATGACATGTTTTTCCTTCCCTCTATTTCCACAGGGCTCATTCAATATTAAAAGGTGTGCTGAAAGCACTACCAAGCATGAACAGACACACACAGAAATACAAATATATCTCATTTATCTTTCCCCAAATAAGTTTCTGTGATGATCTAAACCATTCCAAATTCTCCTTGATTTCTGAGGGTCCTGGGCATGTGTTCTGAAATGATAGGCAGAAAAGCTTGCACGTGCATAATATTTTTGAGCTGTGAATGGACAAACTTCATGATAACTGATGTGTGACAAAGCGTTTTCTGTCTTTCCCAAACAGCTAATATGCCAGAAGATTATCCAGATCAATTTGATGAGGTAGTGGACTTTATTCAAGCCACTATTAAAAGACTGAGGAGGTCACCAGACAAACAGACTCCAATTTTTTCTAGGCGGGAGAGAAATCGTCAAAATGCAGCCACAAACATAGAGAATTCCAACAAAAAAGGAAGGAGGAATCAAAAGGGAAAGAATCGAGGATGTGTCTTAACAGAAATACATTTAAATGTGACCGACTTGGATTTGGGATATGAAACCAAAGAAGAGCTAATTTTCCGGTATTGCAGTGGATCTTGTGATGCAGCTGAGACCACCTACGACAAAATTTTAAAAAACCTAACCAAAAAGAAAAAACTGGTCACTGACAAAGTGAGGCAAGCCTGTTGCAGACCCACAGCCTTTGATGATGACCTGTCCTTTTTGGATGATAACCTGGTTTACCACATACTGAAAAAACATTCCGCAAAAAGGTGTGGATGCGTCTGACAGCTGCATGCTGAGGCGGCACCAGTTTTCCATTCCTGCTACACTGCAAAGAGAGGGACCAAGGTTCCCAGGGAAGTGTCTGCTCCAAATGGAGGAAAAAGGACCAAGAACACAGAATGAGGAGCCAATGAGAGCCTGGGGATAAGGAGGAATGTGGCAGAGTAGAAGGATGGAGACTTCTGACGTCCTATGGGGATTTAGATATAAGCTCAGGTGGAGATGACGATGGATGGATGATGTGCACGCTACCTTTCCTGTTTGACTCAGTCCACCATCAGTGAGACTCAATCCATGAGGAACGTGCTTAAAAACACAACCCTGCCATACCACGCTGTGTTGTAGTTATGCCATGATATATCAGTTATACCAAGAAGCTTAGCTAAGAAGTAGCTTAGGAGTATTTTACTAATCCCCTGTGCCCTCAGCTCTACTGAAAGACATGTTGTGCTACTGCTCATTGGAGGGCAGTTCCTGAGTGCTTAGGACAGCTCCTAAGCTATAAGATTACCCTTGTAAGTAAGATGATATTGGGCAAATATCAAAATGACCAGGCTCAAGTTCTTATGAAGCAAAACAGTTCCGCTTACTGGCTAAGTTTGGTTATTTCCATCTTGTGTTTCTTCAAAACGAGTGCAGGATTTTGTTCTTCTGCTACCTGTGAAAATAAGTTGAGTTTTTAAGCACTTCTTCCTAGTTTAGTAAGAGAAATAACAAGCCCAGCCTACACAAAATGCGTTTATTTAGGTTTACAAAGGACTAATGTCACTTGCATAACTACATTTCTATTTGGTCATTGTGATTGAGAGAGACTACTTGATGCAATGCATCCCTTCAGAGACATAAGTATACAGAAGATATTTATTGAGATTAAGTTATTGTTATTTATTGCAGTTCAGTAATGAGTCTCCTTATTTATTAAAGTGTCTTTCAAAGGTGCCAAAGTAGATGGCGCTTGGGGATATAGAGAGACAAAGACGTTGGGAACAACGGTCCATGCTTTTGATTGAAAATGTTAACTTGAATGCAAAAAATCACTTACTTTACCTTTTTTTCTTTTAAACAAAATCTTGGCTGTGTTCACAAAAGGTAGTGCTGAAGCCTGCAGCCCTTATTCCTGTCACTAAGCCTTTTGAAAATTACTACAGTCATACATGTGCAGGAGCAGCAATGGCCCTGGGCGAGTGAGGGTCGCAGGACTTGGCTCAACATTAGCAATTTGTAAGAAAAACTAATTTTAGTCATATTTTAAATGTAGCCACATTTTTTTTCCTCACACTTTATGCCAACTGACCTCATATAACTATTGACAAATGGAAAATAATCACATTTAGCCTTATAATTTCTACTTATATTTATTTAAGCTTTTCCTTCCGTACTTCCATATAGAAGAGGTTAAATCCCTCTTACTAGTTAGCCCTGGATTTAATATAGCCTGCAAGTAAACAGTTGTGTTAAATAACCAGAGTGTTTTGTATAATTTGCTGAAACATTACAGGATCATACCCATGCAGCAGAACAGTCTGAGTTAGGAGGAGGGAGGTTGTACAGCAAAGGTGTTTGTACGTGACCGCTAACACAAGCTCTCATTCTGGAGACATTTTTCCCAAAGGAGCAGGAGTGCAGGTCACTAGACATACCTGACAACCAGTGAAGCATCAACTCCCACAAAAGCAACATGAAAAAAAAAATCCATATTGAAAACCATGGTCCAACCTTTTATCTCATGCATGTAATGGCTCTCCATGCTCATTTTGCCCTGGGCCCCTTGGGACACCACTGAAGAAGGGTCTAGAGGTCAAAAAAGTCCAGAACAGGCATAGAAAGATGTACCAGGTGTATGGCATGTAATAAATCCCCAACTTCGGCCGGTTTCCTGGCGAAGGAGGGGGATAGCCCTGGAGAACCACCAGCAGGGTCTGTTCTCACACTGCCACCACGGGGACGCCGTGCCCTCCATGCTGCTCAGGGGTGGTGACACCACCCCACTGGCACGATGTGGGCACTGAGCACCTGCCAGGCGGAGGGTAAGCTGCGCTGCCGGGCAGCTGATTGGCGACAGCGCTCAGAGCTGTGCTTTCCCTTGCCCCTGCTGATGAAAACTTGCCTCGGAGCATTTTCTGTGCAGCTTGAAGAGGCTGCAACCAAAGCAAATCTCTGTGTTCAAAATACAAAAGGGTAAAGTTTGTGATTTTTTTTTAAATTTTTTTTTTTTTTTTTTTTTTTTTTTTTTTTTTTAAGTTTTTAGACCTTACTGAAGACAGGAGTGTGCTTCTCTGGATTTTTTTACTTCACCTGCAATTTTATGTCTCAGTCATTTGTGTTAATCAACCAAAGTTCTCTACAGACTTTATTTTTGTACAATATTCATTTTATAACTTTTTACAAAATAAAATTCATTTCTATTGTTACATGGTTGTTGTTTGTGCTTCCCCATCACACAATTTCCAAGTTATGGTGTTGCCCCGTTTTCCAATCTGTATGAGACAATGCGGGCCAGCAAATCCTCCATGGAGCAGAGCCTTCCTCTCCTATCTCACCAACATCTTTAATGTGGATCAGAGATGTCTGTAGCTTCTTAGTGAATACAACTGCAATGAGTCACTGCAATGCTCAACGGAGTCACAGCAATAACTGACTTGAAAATGCATGGTGGACAGTGACAGCAATCCACCCGGGGGCAGACTTCAAGCCTGGGGTTACTGAAGCAGTCCCTTGTCCCTGTGGGGCTGCACTGTCTTCATGGCGGCCTTGGCCATGTATGGCCACAATTCCTGCACTCAGACTAGATTGCATTTTACTTTGCTAATCCAGGTGTCACATCAGTGGACTGAATTCCACCTACTTTGGCAGTTCTTTTCCTTCATCTTAAAACAGGAAAATAAAACTCATGGAATTCTTTTTGCACCACCATTATGGAACAGATGAGGACAGGCTTTGTGGCTGTGGCCAGCAACATTTTCTCAATGGTTTCATGTTAAGCTTTGCAGCTCCCATCACAGAGCCCATGAACACACGCAGACTCACAGGTTTCAACACCGCACTCTGTACTGCTACAGAGAGGAGGAGGGAACGTCTGAGCAGCTAGCCAGAGTGCAGGACATCAAACACTCTTAATGCACAGCATATGGATGCTTTGGTTTCATTTGTGCTGGCAGGGACCATGCATACAACTCTACCCCAGATGCTGGAAAACACAGCAAAACTCACAAGCCCAGCTTTTGAAGCACACAATATCGAAGGCATTCCTCCTCACTTGCCACTGCCTCCACTTCTTGCAGCAGAAGCCCATCCATCATGTGCAAAAGAAGAAAAAAAGCTGGACATATTAAGTGTTTGGCATGGAAATGACCTGCAGTTCCACATTCAGAGGAGACTGTGCACTTTCCCAAGAGTTGGAGGGTGTGTCTATGGAAAACACAGCTGTGAGGCACTCTGAAGTTTAATCTCTGTTCTTACAGGCCTTCTGTGCTGTCTGCAGGGATGGGGAAGCAGAAGGTCAATGCAGATGCCTTCCTTGGTCTTATCAGGCTTTGAGTGGGCTATGAAGCAGCTGGCAGGAGCAGTATTGCTTGCATGGAGATGTTTCACCCTTCTTCCCCAGCCTTCCCAGTGACAACAATACTGGAGAGAGCAGATGAGGCTCTGCTACCACAGCTCCAGGCTTACCAACGCTGGGCTGGCACCTGCAGGTTCCTTTTCTGGTTGAAGTGCGGCTTGCAGTAATTTCCTGGCACCCTGTATGTGTTAAAGCAGTTTGAAACATTCAGCTGGCAGGTCATGTAAAAGATTTCAGAAAAAGGATTTAGATTTTCATTTGTTACTAGGAAGTGCCAGGACGGGGCTAGACATTATGTTGCTGCTTGAGTAGCAGGCATAGCACTACCCTGGATCCCTTCTGGAAGTTAAGACATGTCCCAAGATAGATAAATTTTTTTGAAAGGGAGAGGATGAGTCAAACACTATAACTATTTACAATTACTCAAAATCAGGATGTTAAAAGCTTTATTGCCCAACATCTTAATATGTCTCTTTTTTTCTTATTCAATTTTGTGTTGGATTTTCTTGGATCAGTTAGCACTATGCTGCCAAACAAGAATGACTGGTTAGAGACTTAGGACAAACTCTGAATGCCTAAGGAAAAAGCAGGTATTTTGCAAGGAGGGCTTATTTACTGATGCAGCTTGGAAGTCTGTCCCTCGGTGAGACTCCTCCAGCAGAAGGGACTGCAGCCGTGTGCTTCCCACAGGCAGGACATCGGGAGAGAAGCCGTCATAACAGCAGGTCCTTCTGCCATCTCTCCACCCCACAGCAGCCTGGTGCTGCTGCTCTCAGTACAAAGAGGATGAAGTAGGCAGAACTGTGTCTGATTTGGGGTTGTTTCACCTCTGCCCACAAAAGTGGAGAAAGGACAAAGGCAGCCAGTGTCTCAGTCTGGAGAAGCACAAGAGGAAACCAGAAGCAACCTCGCTCGTTGCAATCTGGATGGCTAACTAAAAATACAGAGGAAAATATCAGGATGAAGAAAACAAATGGAGCTGACACATTGTATAAATAGGTCTTCAAATGTCACGCATGGCTGGAACAAAGATGTTTTGTTCCAAAGCAAGAGACAGCTTGAAATGGCTCCGTAATACACATTGAGAAGTTTGCTTTTTTGGAACAGAGCTCTTCTAATGAAAAGGTTAATTGTGTTGCAATGGAAAATAGAAAAGGCAAAGCAGAGGCCAGTCCTGCACTCCTCACCCTAACAAATTTCCCGCTGGCTCTAAGTGAAGATTTTCTATCACAAATATCACAGGACTGAACTACTAACATTCCAATAAATTATACGGTAGGTATATTCATGGGTCAGTAAGAATAGCTAAATAAACCATATATTCCAGCAGCATAAATCCCACTGGCTTTCAGACAAGTTGTAGCAGCAGCCAATGAGGGAAACATGGTGCTCTGGTCAGCCTGATGCAGGAAAGCTTCCTTTGTCAGGCACCGAGCTCCAGGACTTGAGGTCAACACTGAGACGTCTTCACTCACCATTGGTTTTTTTTCACTGCTGAAACTGCAGCATTTTATTCACTTTTCCCCAAAATGCTCACTCACAAGTGAAGTGAAGAAAAATAGAATGGCCTTTTGAAGGCTGCAAAGGGCTGCTGTAATTATCGAAAGAGCTGATGTTTTGTCCACAACTTCTCAAGTTTTTTGACAGCAATCTGAGCTCTATCACATGTGCAGGTTTCCTCCCTCTGCCCCAAACCTTTGCTCTTCTGTCTGTTGGCACACTTGATAAAGAAAGCTTCCTCCTCTGTCACTTCAGGAAAGGCACAAATATCAGTCCCTGATATCAGGGATATCAAATATCATAATCAAACATCAAATATCAAATATCAGGCAGTCCTGGCAGGACTAAAGCCACGAACATCCTCAGCAGCACTACTCCATTGACTGTTGCTCTTCTCTCATTGACTCTCATTGACTGAGTTACTCCAGTTTCATAGGAGTGAAAATAAGTATATCAAAGCTGGTTACATTCTCAGCAATATTCACATACAAATGGAAAAACTGTATCCTTGTACAATCCCCCAACTCCTTCTATTTCTGTTTCATGGAATCATAGAATGGTTTGGGTTTGAAGCGACCTTGAAAGTGACCTCATTTCAACCCTTCTGCCACGGGCAAGGACACCTCCCACTAGACCAGGTTTCTCAGAGCCCCATCCAACCTGTCCTCGAACACTCACAGGGATGGGATATCCCCAGCTCCTCTGGGCAGTCTGTTCCAGCACCTCACCACACCCACAGTTAAGAATTTCTTCCTAATATCCAAGCTAAGTCTACCATCTTTCAATTTTAAGTCATTCCACCTTTTCCTAACACTACATGCAATTATAAAAATCCTTCTTCAGCTTTCCTGTAAGGTTTTAGGTACCCTTTAGTTACAGGAAGACTGCTCTAAAGTTTCCCTGGAGCCTCCTCTTCTCCAGATTTAACAATCCAAATGGTCTCAGCCCATCCTCAGAGGAGAGGTGCTCCAGCACTCCGACCATCTTCACGTGTTTTGGGATTTCTAGAGCTTAAACACATTTCACTCTGCTCTGATCATGTTGCCAACTCCTCGGGTTTTTTCCCATTGTCATTCACCCACAGTTTTCTCTTCCTGGACAGTCTCCTGACCCACACATTAATCTCTGGCTTAGCACACCCTGTTAACATGTCCCATAATTCTTATTTTGGGTTAATATCATTCCCCTCTGATCCAAACAGGGGTCAACAGACACTTCTTGTTAACATTCAGTATTATTTCTAACAGAATTTTCTATCTGAAGATGAATATTTTATTTAAAAAATTCACAGCTTAGAGATCAATTTCGAATAACTGTATTTTGAAAGATACAGAGACCCCTTTTCCTTTATTTCCCACAGGACTAGGCAGGTTCTCAGAAGATGAAAGTGACTGTACAGTCGGGACAGGATGAAGATCTCTCAGCACCCCATCTCTTACAGTAGCCCTCAGCTGGGAAAGAAAGGAATAAAATAAAAAAGAAAACTGGGAGTGGTATTTTCCCTAAGAATCCTGTCCCAGACCCAACAGCTCACAATTCAGAACATTCTGAGCCATATATTTTATTGGTGTCCAATAATGCTTGGCAGATCTGTCTTGCTGAGAATGTACCCAATGTAAATTAGAGCTCCCCTGTACTCTGGGGTAATTTAATTCTGTGCAATTCAAGCAAGAGCTTCTTTGCTGCCACCAAAATTCCATTTCATCAATTGCCTGCTAATTCCAGTGTCCCAGTGAGTTGCCACACCTCCACCTTCATAGTCCATATGATCTGTCTAACCTGAGCAACCCATACATCTCTCACCATCCGTGTCTTTTTTCTCTCTTCCATCAAAGGAAGAATACTCCACCACAGGGAATAAGATGCTGCCTCGAGGATGCTGTGCAGGAGCAAACCCTGGATTTCCACAGAGGAACGCCAGTATTTTCTTTTCTGTTTTCCATTCTGTTTCCAAAAATTTCTTTCAGGTGCTAGGTGGGGAACTCATTAGCAACATGACTTCAAATGTTACATCCATTTGGGAATCCCCTTTATTTAACACAGAACTTTTTGCCAACTATCAGGTCTGAACCTGACTAACTCCAATTGTGTTGGTCTTTATGAGGTACCATGTGCCAGCCAAAGTAAGATATTTTTTATACTGAGGTGAATTTCTCTTGAATTGAATGGTGAATTTCACCGTTGTGTGCAGTGACCAGGCTCTGCTGCACACAAGGGGTTCAGGGAGAAGCCAAAATGTGGCACATGCCACTGATCCCCAGAATGAGATGATCCATGGAACAGGATTTCTGTTAGGCCAGGGAACAAGAGGGTAAATGCAAAAATGCATCCAAAAAGGAAAGTTTCTATGGCTCGCACATGGACAGGGTGTCTGCCACAAGGGAAAAATGAAGCCAGTCCAAGGGGTCATTTGGGAGGAGCTGAAGAAAACCCTGCAGCAGATTTTTTTTGTGTTTATCTAGGACATCAAATTCTGCTTACAGCACATGTTTTCCTGTCAAGGATATCTGGTTTCATTTCAGCTACAAATGTGAATCTCATTTAAAAACCCAGAGCAAGTCAGCAACAATGAGACAGTTTTGCAAAAGGTACAGAAACCTCCCTTTCTGATTCTCACAACTGGTGAAACAAAATTTAGAATACTTAAAAATGTTCTTCAAAATCAACAGTTCTCTTGGAATTTTTTCTGCTAATCTATTAAGAAAGGCTTGGTAACACCTTAAGCTGCCTTCTTTTTGTCAGTAACAGGTGATGAGTACAGAACAATGCAGGTAAATCTCAGTAGTAGACTGTATTTGTGTGAATTTGTCTGTGAGTGAGAGTGCATTGCATGCTATTAGGAACCAGTGAAGCACCTCTGTTTTTTATCATCTCTTTAGGATAGATACTCTGGGAAGATTGTTTTAAATGCCTTTAAAATTTTATCTGTTCTTTTAGAATAGATGTGCTATTGGCCATATTTAATGTCAAAAAATCTCACAGATTTTTCTTATATAACATCAATAACGTGGCATGACATTTCCCCTACATAACATGACTTCTAGGAGAAGGTGAAATATTGCACAGCCTGAAATTGTTTCATCATCCTCTGAAGGATAAATGAAAAACATGAGTGTCCAGAGTCAAGGCCACAACAGTGTTATTGTATTTAGGACAAGAAAGTTCATGAAAAGTTTCATATATTGCTTTGACATGTCTCATGATAAAGCATAAGTCTTCTCTATCTTCTTTGATAACTCCAAACTCAGAAGTGTACTTTAAAATCACACTGTGTGAAGACTTTAAATAATTATGGTAAGGCCTTACTTAAAAAAAAAAAAGGGCAATCCCACATGGACTTACTCATGTTTATACACCTCTTCCACTGTCATAACTCAGTAATTGGACAGCCATTAAATGTATAGTTTTATGGCCGAGTCTGCTCTCTGGTGCTCATTAAATCATGTGTTTTATTGTCAACTCTTCTCAGACTGTCAAGAGTTGTTCCTTATATGCTTTCTGTAACACAAATTCTCCTAGTCCCAGTCATCATTTGGTACTATTGCCTTTTCTTTAGCTTGTTGATGACATTTATAGCTCTTTTTTCCCAAGAAATAGCATATTTTTACAGCAGAGCCTCTTTTTCACTTTTTAGTGCTTTGGCTCAATAATTCCTCACACACAAGAATACAAGAAATACAAGAAATAGTCCAGCTGATGTCTTGATCTTTATATCCATCCCCATCCAAGAAACATAAGCAGCAGTGAAAACTCAGTGTAGTGATTCTGCCTTCCTTTGGGAGGTCCCAGGGAAAATGTCTTTCCTGCTCAGTAACACAAACTCAGAAGCTGCATATGGTGTGGTCCGTGGACTCTGCCACCCTCCCTGAGCACAGACACTGCAACTGTGGGCATTGAGGCCGGTGCAGTGCAGAAATACAAACATTTGTCTGTGTTCACACACCTGACAGAGCACCACCAGTGGCATGACACTGCCAACTGGTGCTGTGTAAATGTGCAGTGACCTCCACTGTGCACACTGACACTCTGGGACTCTGTCCATACAAAGACTAGAATTGAATGGAAGAGTATTTTCTGTTGGAAGTGACATAAAATGATCATAAAACTAACCATTTCAGGGCAGACAAACTTAAAGCAAGTCCTCTGAGCCATATCCAAGGAAGAGCACACAAGGATCAAGGAGAGTGATGCTGCTTTGGTGGTTACCAACCTCCTTTAGACTTGCAGGGTTTCACATTGATCACTGTTTATCAAGAGTAAAAGAGCAAATACTCTGCTGCTTGGGCTTTTATGCATTTCCACATACAAATATTTTAAGAACAGTAAAGACTGTTTTTCCTAGGTTTTTTGAAACCCAGCGGTTTTTTTCTCCACCAGAAGTCAGCTCAGCAAAACCGAAACCTTTTGTTGTAACTCATGCGTTCAGCCAACGCTTCCTACGGCAAGCCACCAAGGGAGCTCAGCTCACCTGTCCCATGGACCCCACACAGCATGTCAGGTGGTACAACAAAGTGCTCTGGCATTGCAGGGACAAATTATCCCAACAAGTTCTGAAAGAAATCCTTAGCTACCAACTCCTGGCACTTGGTTTCCAACACTGATCTGCAAGTATGTTGTGTCCATCCTGACAAGTCCCACGATCAGCCAGACAATGGGATGCTAATCAGGGAAAACACACACGCTTCCTGGGACACAGTGAAACTAAAAGCCAAGTAAAACTACTCCTTTCTGATAACTGACCACTACAAAACCCTCCTGATGATGACAATGGAAGATGACTCTCACAACATCAGTTTTAGAGGAAAAAAAATCCCTGGAAAAGATAGTCCTAAGACTGCATTAATTTGCAAAATTTTAGTCTCATGACCCATGTGTTTTCTAACTGCTCCCCAAAGGCTCTTGCTGTAGGCTGCCTGTGTTGCCAAAAGTGCTCAGCAAACAGGATGAATGAGAATGCAGGGAGAAAGTAGAAAAGTGCTTGGAGTTGGGAGGCTGGGCTGCAGTACCCCCATTTCCATCCAGCTGAAGAAAACCTTCTTTTTGAGATCTCACAGAGAGCAAAGCATGTGTGTTTCCTGACCTCAGCAGGGGTCTGGCTGAGATGAGCAATTTCAGTTGCTGGAGCAGTTCACATCAGCTTTGCAGATTTGCCAGCTCCCCCTGCAAGATGGCCAGGAACATGTGTACACATGGTATCTGGCAACAATAATTCAGCAAAAATGAAAAATGCTTCTCATTCATTGCAAACAAATGGGTACAGTGCAGTCCCAGGCAAACTTTCCTAAAGCAGGCAGTTTTCTGGATTTAAAAAAAAAAACAGAGTGAAAAAAAGAGTCTGGGACCTGAAGGACCCCTGACAGGAAATGCGTGGGAACGGTTACTTCAAAGAGTAGAGCAAATATATAGGAAAAGAGCAAGTTTCCAAATGCAGTCTTTGCTTTCTGGTCTGGGAAAGCAGAGCTCTTGGGCTCTTTGGTCACAGTTGTACTGCCAGGGCTGTAAATCATGGCCACCATCAATGCCTTGACCATTGGCCATCACCAAGCTATCCCAAAAATAACTGCTTCTGGCACTTTAAAGCCCTGTGACTCTGCAGGCCCGGGCACCTTCTGAGAAATAAACAGGCCTTCATTTGCTGCCAGGTTTCTTCCTTGCAGAGGCTTTGCATGCCAGAACTTGTGATACCATCACTCAAGGCCACCGGAAGCAAAAAACCCATGGTGAAACCCATGGGAACAGTTCCAAAACTCATCTCAACAGGCACATTCCAAATGAAGGCATCAGAGCCATCGAGTGAGAAGCAGCACAGATCAGGGCCACACTGTCATGTGTTTCAAAAAAAAATTTGAGGAAACCAACCTGCCTGTTTCTGCATCTACACCTTTATATCCTCCTCAATCTTTGCTGACATAAAATTGACAACTATTCAGAAAAAGGTTCCTCAACTCTGTGAAGAAATGTGTGGCATATATACTGCTACTAAGCATGAGAAAGCTACAATACCTAACATAGGTGAGCAAATAAACCACTTACAACAAGAATCAGTAAGGAAAATCAGTTTGGATTGTATCTGATGAGAAAGTTAAGGCACATTACTATGCATAGATAAAACTTAATTCTCACTTTACTGTTGGCATACCTGTGTTTATTTTCACATGTCAACAATGTTTACAGTACAGCATACATTGATTGTCTCAGCGATGGGACCTCAATGCAAAAATAACAAATTTCATAGCCAGCAATTAAAATGCTAAGACCAATAGCTCATCTCATCTCTCCAAATCAATCATAAACCAATAGATTTATTGTAGCATCTCTATTATAATTTGTTTAAAAGCTAAAAATGTGCTTTCCTGAAGATTTACAGGGAATAACAGCTGGCAGGAAAGTCACCTGTTACTCCCGATGGGAGAGCTCTGGTTGAGAATTGTTTTGCTTTCCCTTGTAAAACCTCTGTTGTGTTTACTTCACTAAAGTTTAACCTGGCTATGATTTCATGGCTGCTAAATTCATAGTGCCTCTTGGCCAAGCCTTAGCATAGCGACTCAATAAAGATGAGTGACATCATTAACCCAATACAGTAGCTATTCAGATGTATGCTGTGGTCTCCTTACATAATCACCTAATTTTAGCTACTGAGAGAGCTGCATACAGTACCACAGTGTATTATGAGCTCTGAATAACAGTCTAATACCCAGATGCTTTTTCCAATGTTATTTTATTTTCCTGGTTTAAAATTATTTCCTTGTGCAAACCTCTAGGTGCTGTTTTTCCTTAAGCAAACCCTCTCTTCAAAACACTGCTACTCCCGATCACCTTGACACCTCGTTAGCTGGTCATTATGGTTGTAATGTGCTCATGGCACCACTATATGGCCAGGACCTAGGGACTTCATAAAGACTGTCAACAAGAACAGCCCTAGAAAACAGTAAACTTATACAAGCCTTAATTCAAGCACCAGACACACATACTCAACTAAAAGCACTTGGTTTGCTGCAAGTAGCTGCTCCTTGTCGTTTTATAAAACATATATGAAAATACTTCTTAAACCAGAAAACCAGCCAAGGACTTGTTTTTGCTACATGCTACAGCAGGAGCATACTGGAGTCCTATTCCCTGCAATAGTTTCACAGTAAACAAGTATGTTTGATGCCATTTATTGGTCCAAATTCCAGAGACAAATTAAATGTGGTAGCTTAGACCTGCTAGCAGTAGGGCAGGAAATGCCAAGGATGGAGGTTTCACTTAAGAAGAAGACAGAGCTCTCATTGCAGGAACCCCAGGCATAATGTGCACCTAGGTGCTGTGTGTGCTATCCAGGTGAGTTGGGTATTACATGTGCTGCAGGTGCAGGCTCCACTGATCTCACCACATACAAACCCAATTGTTTTGTTTCATCCAATTCACCTTTCTTCAGTCGTTTGTCTGATATTTTTACACAACTATGCTCAAGCAATGAGAATTGTAGTTTCAAAATCCTCCCTATTTCTGTAATGTTTGTCATCTAAATGACTTAAACCATTAAATCCTAGAACCTGCAATTCCTAATTGCTCAAGAGTTCCTTTGCCTGTATGAACTTACTAAAAAGAGTTGATAGATTTCTTTGCACTTACATAAAAGAAAAGAGAGAAGACTCTCAATAGTGCTTGTAACAAGACACTTGCTTATGGCACGTGCAGAAGGAGATGCTGACTCAGGTTACAATCCCTAGACCACAGTTCTGCTAATCCCAACCACCCTGGTACCAGACATTTGACTTTCTTTCTCGGCACACATCACTGCTGCCCAGAGCTGGCCAGGATTGCAGCAGCTGGTCCCTGTTCCTTGTGTAATCAACTAGCTCACCTCAGAGATATGCTTGTATTGTGCTGGTGCAGACTCACTTCTTCCACTTCACAGAACTCTGATCTGCAGACAGAACTCTGGACTGCCTTTCTGTCCAGTTAAAATTAGTGTCTTTGTGGCAATTTCTGGAAAAGCAAGCAGGCTAAAACCTGCTGGCAGCATCCTCTGCTGGCTGAAGTCACAGCAGCTCCTTAGTGCTCATTTCCATTAGCAGAGGTGCTGGCTCCTGAATTCCAGTTCATTCTGTGCTACTGGCACAATAGTTTTGATTGTGGAGCCCAACAAATCATGTTAGTGTTAGAAGCTGAATGTTAAGCTGCAGAGGGCAACTAGTTGGCAACAGCTTGTGCTCAGCTCCTGCTCCCCACCACCCTCAGCATCAACTCTATATCTAATGGTACCATGGTCATCTACAATAAAAATTATCCATGTAGTAAATATTGCCTGTAAAAATCCCTGGTAAAAAAAAAGAATGCATTTAATCATTAGATTAAACCAAATCCCTACTGTGCAGAAGTACTGAGTGAGGCAAATGGGAATGCTGACCTTGCCTTGGGACAAGGAAGAGCCTTGCTATCCCACTGGGGTCCTGTTTGTTTGTTCAGGCATTTATAAACAGCATAAGTGAAATATCAAGGTTTGATTCTGCCCAGGACAGTTGGAGTGCAGCCTCTGCATTCATTCTGGCAGGCAGAGGGCACTTTGTTAGAGATTCCAAACATTTTTGATTAAAAACCCCTGGCTCCCAAGGAGTGCAGTGTGATTCAGTAATAAATATCATCAATGACGAGACAGGGCTGTGGAGAGCCAGCACAGCACCCTTGCTTCCCAAGGGAAGTGCAGTGATCCTCAGCTGAGCACACGGAACAGCACACCAAGAGCGAGTCAAGGAGCAGAGTGGAGGCAGAGAAGCACAAAACACAAGCTAAGAGGAATTCCCTGGTTCCAAAAGCTGGTTTACAGACTTTCCTGCAGCAGAGATATGCTATTAAAGAGTACCAGAGGGACACTGACGTAGTTGAGCTATATTCCTAGATCTGCTGCTAATTTGACTTTGATTAGCTCTTCACATCTTGTATTTCTGTTTCATCAATCCTGCTGCAATAGTTGTTTTTCCCATTTAGATTCCTAAAGCAAATGATATCATCTCTGATCATAAGTTTGAGAAGAACCTAACAGACTAAAAGTCTGAACTTGAAAGAGTTCTTTAGCAAAGCAACAAGGAAAGGTGGATAATCTTGAGAATTCAACTAAATTACTTCCCTTCCTGCTCAAATAAAAGTATTTAAACAACTTTTCTTACAGAATTGTACAGAATAATATTCTGACAGTAAAACAAGTGATTAAAAGACACAGAAAAATTATATACACTTTACTACCTATATAATTTCCAGAACTATTTTTTTTGGGCAAACATGAGGTAGCAGAAATTAACAAAGGAATCACAGAAATTGGCATTTTACAGAGCCTGAACAAAATAATTATCAGCAAATAAACAGCAAAATGTACCACTGCATTTATGAATGTGATATTTGTCTTTATTGAAAGCTTCTTCTGCCATCTTTCCGATTACAGGATGATTTTACAATGTTTTTTCCTTATTTAATGGAGCCTTTGAAAATTGATTCAATTTTCTAATGATCATGGGTGTGATGCATGGGTGTGCATCTTATTCATCCCCCACTTTCATCCCACAACTCACCTGGAGTGCCCATCTATCTCCTGGTATCAGGTATCAGGAGTACCATCACTCCTGGAAATGTTTTCTAATAAAATGTCAGTGCAATAATACCCCAAAAGCCTGAACTTCATAGCAGAGGATAACTGAAAGTGGATGTCTCAGTGCTGGGGAAAATCTCATTAAGAAGAAAATTTTCAGCACCATGTAAGTCCTCTTTTTGGGATTTTTTTGTTTGGTTGATTGGGTTTTTTCTCTTTTAGTTGTTTGGTTTTGGCTGTTGTAGTTTTGTCTTGCTTTTTGTTTTGTTTTAAGGGCTGTTCCATTCTGCAAAGGGTTAGTACCAGCATTTTGACTCAGCATATTCCAAGTGGCCTGAGGGAGGTTCACATCTCTCAAACTGAGACTCAGTGCAGACTCTTCCACCTGTTCCTTCACAAGCTATGTCTCTCACTGATTATCTGCCCAGCTTCAGTTTCTCTGGGCCTCTACATTTCATACAAGACACTGCCTCAATTAAGGTGAATACCCCCTTAGACAACTGCTTGTCACCATAAATAAAATAAACAATATATACACACACACATTTGTCACACTAAAGACAACTTGATCTAGTTCCTTTATCAGGTGACATTCAAGAGGATTAGAGTTTGAAACATTGGGTTTAGTCATACAATTTTTTTGTCAGTGTCACACAGAACCTTCCTTTCAGAGTAATTTTCTAGAGAATCCTTAGTGTTCAAGGATTATCCGTCTCATGGAAGTCTCTGCAGGATGAGGAAGAGCGTACTGTGAATCAGGAGCCTGCTGCACTCACATTGTGCAAACACCAAATTTAACAAGGACCATTGTGGAATTCAGCCTGGCTGAGGGCACGAGCCAGCTATTGCCTCTGAAGAGTCACCTTCAGATGGTTACCTGAAGCCATGTGAATCTTTCATTTGAGTTAAAAGTCTTTCCCAAGATACTCTGTTGTTAAGAAAGCTATGTGTCAGTTACAGACTGGGTAATGTTGCTTCCTATATGGCTAGGCTACTAGAATGTTCATCCTCTAAGGTTATATATTGTTGTGCCTTCCTTTGTTCTGGTCACCCCCACAGAGCTCTCTCTCCCTGGTTATTGCTGTTCGGCCTTTGGGCATCAACCCCATTTTTTTATTCCTTATTAAATTGTTCCTGGTGCCAACCATCGCTCCTGCTCCTATTTATTTTCTCACTACCCTCTGACATGAAATCAGGGAACCTAAAGGTTTGTCACAGCCACCCTCATGGCCCCATGTCACCCCATCATGGTGACAGACCATGGATCTGGAAATCAAGCATGGGCTGTTTCACAAATTAAAAATGCAGGAACTATTTTCCACCTTACTACACGTGGACAATTTATAATGGGCTGGTGTGCTGATTCTGGCTGGAGAGTATTTTCTTGACAGTGACTTGACAGTATGAGGCTGTGTTTTGTATTTGTGCTGAACACAGCATTGATAATATAATAAAGTTGGTTTTTTTTATTGTTGAGCAGATGTTGCTCAGAGCCTTTTCTGCTTGTCAGACTGCCACACAGGCAGAGAAGTTAGGGGTGCATGGGAGATTGGAAGGAGAAACAGCCAGGACAGGTGACCCAAACTGACCAAAGGGACATTCCAGGCCATGTGGCATCATGCTCAGGATATAAAACAGGGGGGAAAGGATAAGGTGGGGGATGCTTGGCATGATGACATTGGTCCTCTTAAGTAACCATTACAATTGATGGGACCCTGCTGTCCTGGAGGTGGGTGAACAGCTGCCTGCACATGGGAAATGGTGAATTAATTCCTTATTTTGCTTTGTTGTGTGCGCAGTTTTTGCCTTCTATATTAAAGGCTCTTTGTCTCAACCCATGAGTTATCTTTCCTTTACACTTCCTATTCTCTCCCCTATCCCAGCGATGGGGCAGTGAGTGAGTGGCTGCATGGGGCTTGATTGCTGGCTAGGCTTAAACCATAACAGCTGGCAAGTCCAATACTAGGCTTATTTTTTTTTCATTGTTATATATCCTTCAAATCCCTATACATATTTTACATGGAGTGGGAAGGATGAGAGAGAGAGAGAGAGAGAGAGAGATGGGGAAGAGCTCAAATCCCCAAATGTTTTAAAATTGCTCTTTAAGGGAAAAGGGGAAGAATGTGTCCCCCAATACAACAATCTCAAGAAACTCTGAAACAGAGAACCTGAAGCACATGCATTTGTGTAACAGCATAACTGGGAAAAGATCAGCAGAATTGCCTTCTGAAATGTGAAAATTTCTAAACTAGAAAGAGTCTCTTCCTGCAACTTCCCTTGAAATCCCTAGGATTCTGAAGATGCAAATAACTGTAATTATGTGTAGGAGAAAGAAAGCAGTTCTTTAAAGCTGATGGGAGACAAGAGTTTGCCTCTCAGACAGCTGAATTTGCAAGGCTGCAAACACAAAGAAGCACTTTTAACTTGCAGTACATATGACATCAGCACCCGGTGCTCACAGAAAGAGATGTCTCTGTACTGTATTTACCAGGCTGATTTTCAGAGGAAAGCCATCCCCACCACCTTTGTACTCCTCAGTGGCTGTCAGACAGAAGGTGCTATGTTCCCAGCCTGGGTGTCACTCTAGCTGCTCAGTCAGGAGCAACCCTTTTGGCAAAAGCTCCACATGCATTTTTTTGTGTGCCTTGTCAGGGAAAACTCAGACATACAAACTGCCATCCACTATCTCTGGTGTAGCTGAGAGCCATCCCACCAAGATGAAGAAAAAACCGTCTGCATTTTGAATAATCATTTTCCAGATGAACTATCTTGCATTTGTCAGGGTGACTTCTTGTTATTTCCTGCTTCTCTTTTTTCAATGGCATTTGCAGTATTCTTCTGTATCATCTGTTAATTTCATTAACACATTTGGATGATCTTGAAGGGGGTATCCTAAAATTTTGTTACATAAAACCGGACACAAACTCCCTTTTCCTGCAGCATCCCACCACTCACCTCCCACTCAACTCAGTGCCCTATTATTTATCATGACCTGTTTCCTCGCCTTCTGCAAGAGCTCACACCATGTTCATACGACATAAAATTTTCAGGTGAAAATTCTTTGGCCACTGGGCATTGGTTTCTTAATCTGGAATTGCTTCTGTTTTTAATTTGACTCCTACACAGTGGATTTAAAGACTGAATTCCATTTCTCTGGACCTTTGCAATAGTAACAGTTTTGTACCAGTTCTGTGATCCACTAGTAAAATATGCCTACAGGCACTTCTTTGTTACAAATTATAGTGGTATTACTGTACTTCATATTCTCCCAAAAATCCAATTTTTCCCACTATTAACTCAGTTAATTAATATACAAATATGTATGTATATACACAAATATATATATGTATATACACACATAAATTATTTTATGAATAATCAAGAGGATCAATTATCAATTGATAATATCAATTGATCAACTGATATCAAATATCAATTATTGATACTCTTACTGGAAAATACCATAAAACCTTAGAGCTATTGATGATAACCCTGCTTGCAAAGGTTATTTTGAAGGCATTGATCTCTCTGTTTGGAGTATTCCTGATACTGACCTCTGCTTAGTCAGGTAATTTTAAATGAAGTCAGCTTCAATCCATACACCAACTTCCCCACAGAGGGGACTCCTTGCTGATGCTCAAAGTCATGGTGTTAAAATTTTTGAAATTTATTAGCTAAGACACATACTTCATTAGAATTACAAGCAGACTTGAAGTCTTTTGCTTGTGTAAACATTTCAAACCTAGGGTTCACAGCATTAGAGAGATGCCAAGTGTCAATGGACATGAAAGACAAAGAGGATAATCTCCAGCTGGCTTGGAATGGCTGGCTTCACTACAACTTGTGTAGTGTATGTGGGATGGAGAAGCGTGCCTATATGTGGGAAGAGATGGGACAGAGTTGAGGTGCCAGATGTGGGACGCAGAAGGCTTCTGCCTGAAGAAGCACAAGGTGGCACAAAGAAGCACATGGCACTACAGAAAAGCACATGGCACTACAGAAAAGCACATGGCACTACAGAGAATCACATGGTGGCACAAAGGAGCACATGTCAACACAGAGAGGCTTGTCTCCACCACACCCTGGGAGAGGAGGTGTCACACAGCAGAGCCCTGCAGAGAAGAGCCTGCCAGAAGCTGACAGACAGGTCAACAGCACATGATCACCCCATGGAAGAACACTTAGAATACATGTTGCTGATGTGGCAATATGGGATAGGGTCAGGTAGTGAAAATTACCATGTAATGAAATACTATACCTAGGAAAATTGTAAAAAACCAGCTTGTTTCTTTGAATAAATTATTCAGATTCCCTGCTGGTCTGGGTCTGTGTCTCAGTCGTTACACCCATACACAATGTCACAAAAATAAACATTTCAAATAAACACATACAGCAGCAAGAGCTACTCAGGCAAAGGTGCTAGCAACCCAAGACAGGTCTGGATTCAGGTGAGTCCTGAGGCCTTTCAGATTAACACATACCTTGACATGTTCCTAGCAATGGCAACTCTATTAAATGGCATTGCAAGCTGCACAGAGTTAAGCTGAGTAACACAGCACGGGGATAAACTAGAAATGCAGATTTCAGAGTCAGGTGCACACTAGGGAGATCAAGGAGCAACAGCAAAAGATGACATCCAGTCTTGGAACGATGGTGCCTCTGAGGATGTGAGAAACAGGGATACAAGGTGGTCAGTAGCATGCAAGGAAAAGCAGTACAGACAGTGCCTGGAGACAGACTTCCAGAGATCTCTAACATGCTCCATGGTCTTCAGCATTTGAACATTATAGACACGTGCACACCAAGGGTCACCTGACACCAGCAAGCTCTTAGCTTTCGTGTACACTCCCATCTTCTTAAATCAGCTGCACTGCAGTCTTGGTGATCTTGACAAGCACTAGCAATGGGCTAAAAGAAAGCCTAAAGATGATGACTTTCAGTAAAATGTTTGGGAAAGTCCATGTGCAGGCAACACAATCACCAAAAAAAAGGCAACTGCAGATCTCCCTGCAGTATCACAGCTCTTGCCAGGTATGGATGTAGGAACTCAGTCCTATCATAGACCAGAACAGACACACACACACCTACGGGTGTCTGGCTGGCCCTACAGCTGATTCACAAATTACATGAGATCATAGCATTTTTTATTTTAGGAAGATTAAAGGGAGAATTCAGGATCAAAAGACCTCAGACAGGCTAGATATATATGCAGAACGGTAAGTATTGAAATGCTGAGCACAAAGAGGCCTTGAGGTCTTCCACATCTATCACTGATAAAGTCAGGAGGATTCCCACTGGACACAAAGGGTTGGAGCCATGGAAAAAATCGTCAAATGAAACGACATTTAGGGAATTATCCAGTAATTTCTAGGAAGTCAACTGTTTCCTCAAAGATTTCTGAGTACATTAACTGTAACCTTTGAACCCTTAAGAAAGTTAACATAAATGAAACATTTCCCTCCCACACATATGGGAAACCTCATGGATTTGCTACCAACCACCAGCTTTAATAGTAGTTTACCTGAATAAACAAGGACTACATTTGCTACATCCATTAATAACTGGAAGCTGTAAAAACTTGCAGCACTTTAGGTCCAAGCGAAAATTCAAAATAATCTGACCTAAACAATGACACATTCTGAAAAAACACAATGGAATTGCCTACCAGGGGCCCACATTCAGGATGTTGCAAAGAGGCTATCAAGCCTGGTAAAAGCTGAGGACTATAATCTGCTCCTACTCTTTCATGTAGGACTGAATGACACTGTGGAAAAGAGATCCCAAAACATCAAGAGACTTCAAGTCCCTCAGAAAGAAGTTGAAAGGATCTGAAGCACATGTAGTGCTCTCCTCTACCCTTCTGGTAGGGCACTGGCACTCTGTTAGAGTGAAACAAGTGGATGAGCAAGCTTCAAGACACAGCCATGCTTAGGGCTCTGGCTGTGATCTGGAATGTGCTGTGGAGAGACTGGGCATGTTGGCACCAGGTGTGGAGCACCTGACCAAGCAGAGTAAGAGTGGTCTGGCAACCAAGTTCACAAGACTTACAGTCAAGCTTTAAACTAGATTTAGTGGGGGAAAGGATGCTCTAGCAGGTGTCAGTGAGAAAACAAAACAAAAGAACTTTAGGGAACAGCAGCAAAATACCTGTGAATTTTCCCAAAGGTGTTGAAGAGGACCCCTCTTGAGGGCTGAAGAGGTCAACAGCCCATCTGAAGGGCCTCTACCTCAATGCACACAGCATGGATAACAAGTAAGGGGAGCTTAAAACCATTATGCAATTAGCAAACTGCAACACAGCTGTTATCATGGAAATAGTGGGACAAGTTATGTAACTGGAGCACTGTAATTAAGGGTGCAAGCTTTTCAGAAGAGATGGGCTGGAAAGGAGGAGCAGGGGTATTGCCCTCTGTGTCAAGGAAGGGATAGGTTGAGAAGAGCTGTGTCTGGGAAACAGCCATGGACAGGTTGAGAGTCTGTGGCTGAAAAACAAGGACAGGACCAAGAAAGGACAGCTGGTCAAGGTTACATGCAGGCTGCTGAACAGGAGAAGTCTGCTGATGAGGCCTTCTTGCTTTGGCTGCAGGGCACATCATCCTCACCACCTCTCATCCTCATGGGAGGGTTCAACCACCCAGACATCTGCTGGGAGAGCAATACAGCCAGCTGTAAACAATCCAGAACATTCTTGGAGTGTGCAGAGGAAAACTACCTGGTCCAGGTATTGGCCAGACCAACGCAGGGGGAGCATGACCGGGCCTGGTGCTCACTGATGCAGATGAGCTCATTAGAGGGGTTAAGTCTGGACACAGCCTGGGCAGCAGTGACCATGCCCTGGTGAAATTCATGATCTCATAGAGTGTGGGCCTGGAAAGGACAATGGTCAGGACCCTGAAGATTAGAAGAGAAGAACTTTAACCAGTTTAAGCAGTTGGTGAATTAGATCCCTTGGGTAACTGTCCTTACGGGCATGGGGGCTGACCAGAGCTGGCAGCACTTTAAGGCCACTTTCCTTAGAGCACAAGAGCTCACCATCATGATGTGTAGAAAATCTTGCCAGGAAGGCCAGAAAATGGTATGGCTGAGCCTCAAAGATTTGTTCCTCAAATTGAGAAGGAAGAGGAAAATGCACAGCCAGTGTATCAGGGACACATGACTTGAAGAGAGTACTGGGATATGGTTCAGATGTGTAGGGACAGCATGAGGAAAGCCAAGGCACAGATGGAACTGGGCCTTGTTCACAAGATATGTGAACAATAACTAGAAGTAATTTTGTAAGGATATAAATCAGAAGAGAAAGGCCTGGTAAGCAAGAAGGATGAACTGGTAACAACTGACACAGAGAAGGCTGAGATGTTGAGTTCTTTGCCTGAGCCTTCACTGTGAAGCTCTGCACAGAGAACAAAACTGAAAGGAATAATTAGATGGTGAATTGACTGGGCAGCAGCTCCTGCAGTGGGGGTTCTGGACTTAGTGGGATTAGGACCTGTAAGGAAAGGGTTAGTGACATTTGCAATATAAGGCTTAAACAAGCTGGATGGTGAAAACTTTTTACAGAAAACTTCATCAGTGTCTCTACACAAACTAGAATGAAGTTTCAGTTTTGACCTTGCTGGGAGCAAGATAGTTTTCACCACAACATTTGTAACTTTTCTCTAAAAAGTCCTTTTTCTGTTTCTCTGTTTCTGCTGCATCTCTTCTGTATTCTTCCTTTTATTCTTGGATTTCTCAGCCTCCTTTGGACTGAACTCTTTTGGGATCCTGCCTCGTGGGGAGCTCTGCTTATCTCAGTTCTTATGATTCGAAGAAAACTCCTGAGCTCGTTAAAATCTTGTTTCTAACACAAGAAACAAGATTTGTGTTTATTAACAGGTCATCACAAAACTTAACAGGTCTCTCCAGGCTGGCTACACAAGGTTAATCTTTGTAATTTGGTACATTTCTTTCTTCTGATGGTACAAACAAGGCCTTGTGGCACACTTCGTGTCTGATGCACAAAATGGCCCCAAAATACGCAGTTCTTTTATCTTTATACCTATTTTTACCCAATTAACAGTAGACACCTGTATTATTTTTCTTAATGACCCAATGACCCATCACCTCTGTGATGCATTGCAGCATTTTCTATCCAATCAGTTACTATTACCCAAAAACCTCTAGGAGAAGAACATGAAGAAGAAAGAAGAAGGGACAAGAGACAACACCCTAAATCCTCCATTTTGTCTCCTATTCTCTAAATTAACTTTTTCACCCAGTGATTTAAAAAAACTTTCTAATCTCTACACTTATACTTTTAGCTTCTTCCATCTAATTTTAACATTTGTTTTCATGTATCACCATGAAAACATGCTCACGAATTTCATATTATATGAAATTCAGTTTTTCTGGATCTTATAACTAAGTATCAGAAGCAAGGGCACACACTTTGTATCTCAGACTCCAACAACATTCACCTGCACTATGGGTTACAAGTGACAAATATATAATCGGTTACAAATAACTGCACTAGCAAAAGAAACAGACTCAGAAATAGGACGCTCAGTTTTGGAGGTACTTGCTTTGTACCTCCAGAGAACACCCCTGATGACCACCCCACCACCACAAAGAAGCCCAGGGCAGTGAAGGACCAAGGGCATTGGCTCCACAGTGGTGACCATCTGCTCGCACTATTTCTCTCGACCCAACAGACTTAAACATTACCAAATAAACTGTTGTTGAATGGGCATTTGGTCTTGTTTGCACCTTGCTTTGGCCAGAGGACCTTAAAACTGAACAGGTCCTGAACACAAATCTGTTTGGTCAAACTGCAGAGAAAAAAGTGACAGTAACAAGACATGCAAACATTTTTCCTGTTTATTTAGTAGCGCATAAAGAGTAGCTTAATTTGTAAAAGTTGTGGGCAGTGCACCTTAGGAAACATGGACAATCATAACAAGGCAGAGGAAAATAAGTAACTGATAATAGGCCAGAAAACATAAATCATAAAGCAAAACTGAAAGAATAAGATAAGACACGATAATAAAATTCAAACACAATAAAAAGCTGCTGCAAAGAGGAACATCATAAACTGGGTTCAATGACTGCTGGGAACAGGATAGGAAATAATGGTTTTAAATTGTTGCAAGAAAGTTTTTCTTAGAGAGGATGAAAAATTTTCTAGTGCTAAGAATAAAGCACTGGAATAGATTGATTAGGGTGACTGTGCAGGGTCTAATATGGCAGCAATTAAAGGTCCAGTAAACATGCCAGACCTTGTTCAAGTATAGAAGAGTTAAGGATGGACTACAGAAATTTTCAAGGACCCATCTAGCCCTTGTTTATCTACGGCAGGTACTAAATTGCTGTGTCTTCTATTTCATGATAGAACATGGGAATAGTTCAGAGCTCACATGAGTATTTCTTTGGAAGAGTAACAAAAACTACACTAGCCTGACACACAACAGCCTCACAGGACAGCTAAGATAAAAAAAAAAAAAACCCAAGAAACAGAGAAATCTAGAGAGGCTGTGCTTTCTCAATCATTTTTGTTTTAAGTCCTCTATCGCAGAACATGATGAACAGTCTGATCATCAGCCACTAAAAAAAATCACAAACTATTGCCAAAGGTGCTCTAGTTGTTTGACACAAAGGTTGTGAGGATTCCAGGAAGCTGAGCTAAGATACTGCTGCCAAAGTGGGAGACAATATATAGACCTTTATATGCAGGATGGGAAGCAAATTTCTTCTGGAGTTATATGCTACAGACAAATATCTCACATTTCAGAGCTATCCAGATTGCATGATGCAATTAGGTGCTGAAGTCCCACTGGATGAAGTGTATATTGAGTGCATATTGTATCCGAAATTGTGTTTAAATGTGATTAGCCAAAAATCCCAGCAGATTTTAAAAACTGATGTAATAAGATACATCTACACTTCAATTTCAGGCAGGCATAAGGACATCTCTGCTGACCAACTATCCAACTCCATTCATGTGCTTGCGTGAAAGTCCAACAGATGAGAAGAGCCCAGGGATTAACAACAGTGGGCAGAACCTGTTGAACTCCAGACTGCTCATGGTAAGAAGTCAAAACAAGCCTGCTGATTCTAAATGGGGTAACTGAAGGACTTCCAGTAAATTCCCATTGCTGAGAGATAGGCTAGAAGGATATAGAGGCAGTTAACGTGACAAAAAACATAAGAGGGATTTTGCAATACTGTTGTGACTAACAGGCCACATCAAAATTCTTATGATTCAGTATTAAAGGAAGATGTGAGCTACAAATGTCTCAAACTGGACACCACCAAAGTCATCAGAGGTCAAAGAAACTGGATAAACATCTAACCAAGAGGATGGCACTTCAGCTCAGCAATGCAGAACATTCCTCAGGGTCCAGCAGAGATGGAAGTGATAGGACATAGGATCATGGTTCCTTTTCCCATAATACATAATTTTCCACAGCAGAAAAAATGCAGCTAGGGCAAGCAAGATGAAATTAGGCATGGATTCAATGAGAAAGGAGCCAACAACTGGACCCTCTGGGAACAAATCCTCAGTTCTTGCTATCAATCACAAAAACTAGAAGCAAAAGCATCATCTTCAGTAAATTTTAAGTCATAGGAAGTAAACCAGAGAGGAACTTAAAACAATCACCAAATAGTTGCCAACAGCAGAGGAAAGTGCCAGGATTTGTCAATCTTCTCACCTATTGCAGAAGACTTAAGTAGTAAGATAGGAACAGAAATAAGGAGGACAGGACAAGACAAAGGACTACAGTCAAATTCAGATCTCTGTAACCGTAGCAGCAACACCACCAAGGAATGGAAAATGGGGCTGACTGGTAGCTGGTGGGTTGCAATGGTCTGGAGGGAAGTGCTTTGGCCCTGTGGACAGGTAAGAGGTACCTAACAGCTGGTCTATGACTGTCATTAGCACAAGGGGATAAAAACTAGAAATTACTATAAAGAAACATTCAGAAGCTGCACAGAAAAATCCAGGCTTGGAAAAAGCACCATGAAAGCCTTTCTGCATGCAGTGATTGTGATACTGATGTCTTGTGAATCTATGCAGAACAGAGGCTAGACAATGTTAAAGGAATAAAGTAGGTATTTATTAAAAAGGCCTTCAAAGGATACCTTTGTACCTTGGGCAGTACAAGAGCCTGGCTGTGGCTACACCCAAGATGGACACTGGATCACACATTTTCACACTTTTATAAATTTGGTCCGTTTGCTTATTGGGGTCAATTGTCCAGTTACAGCTTCAGGTTCTGAAGTCCCATCCTCCCAGACTGCTCTCCTCAATTCACCATTGTTTATCCTTTTGGGGGTCTGAAGCTGAAACAGTGTCCTTGGTTCTTGGGCTGGAAAAGGATTGTTTTGTCTAACCAAAAACTGAGAAGAGAACTTGCTAATACTTTATATGAAGTTCAGGGTTATATACACTAATGCAGTACAGAATCTGTAAAACACAAAAGCTAAAATTGAAGGCATTATAACCTCTGTAAACAACTCTTCTAAGGAAGCAAACAAAATAATCCCACCTTATTTCAGTAATGCAGAAACAAACTCCTCTCTGGACTCTGGCCACTTTAACACTAAATACAGACACATAGAGGACCAAGATTATAGTTTGACAATTGCTAAAAGCTTTGAGAAGCTTATAAGAAAATTAGATTTTTAAAAAATTAATATAATAGAGTTCTCATGTTCCAGTTTGCATCTAGAGTTCCATCTGTCATGTAAAATATTTATTTGTGTTGATATTTTTAATGTTAAGATATTTCCCAAGACAACTCAAAGGCCTGAGTCATGAGTTTACTATCCCAAGTATGGTCAAGCAGACTGTTCACATCTTCTTTCTGATTTGATTAACTCTTATCATTGAGCTGTTCAAGATTTAAAATTGTTTTTAAAACAATTAAATTAAGATGTACCTTGTTGGTGAACATCCTGGAAATTGAGCTTAAGGATTTTAAAGGGCTACACCAAATGAATCAAACCAAGAGTTAAATTATAAATGAAACTTCAGTTAGTTTTAAATACTTTTAATACATATCTGCAGAGGCACTGTTTTAAATTCTAGGCTGTTAAGACAGTAATTCAAGACAATTACTGCATGTACCAATGATGAATACTTAGAGAAATTCCAACAGAATTCTTGCAGTGTTCACTTACAGAACTAGTTCTTTTTAGAATTAGGAAACAAGATCTAGCTGATATGAATAACAACATAAAAGGAAAAGTTCTTCTCATTCTCAGAGAACAGCTGCAGCTTTTTTCTGCATCTGCCTTTCCCTGCAGCTCTGCTCCCAAAGACACACTGCCTCAGTGAACAACTAACAAAGGAAAAGATAAAATGCTAATATTCAGCCTAAAATGAACATATTGATCCTTTAAAACTATTAAATGAGATTTTAGAGAAATTTATTTGAAAATGCTTTGTTTCTTAGGGCTATAGTTGGATGAAACGTAAGACAAAAAACAGCCTTAAATTAAGCAATGCCATCATTATGTTTTTTTTGTTGGGAGGAGGATTGCATAGGGAGGTCTTTAGCAGGTTTTGTTAACAGCTCCTTCTCTCCATCTGGAATTTCTTTTTCTCTTCCACTTACTTTCCACCCATCTATTCAATCTCTCATTCTGCATATTACAGTTGCAATTTAAAATTAAACACTCATTTGCTATTATACACAAGAACATATTAAAATAATTTTACAGGGGTAAAAGACAAGTTGTGGACTACATACTTAAGTTCTACTCTTATCAAAGGACTACGGTAATGAAAGCAGTGGAAACATTTTGTAGTGGGTATTTTATGCCAATGCTTCTCATTATATCTTTTGAAGCCAGACTTAGTTTTCACTGAAGTATAAAAATAATAATTGAAAAAGAATGAAAAGCTTGGAAAAGGAAATAATATAGTGAAATAGTGATGCAGAAAAATGCTTAATAAAAAGTCTAAGCTCTGCTGACTATGAGGGCCACAGTCTTGAGGTTAGGAAGGTGATTAAGGGCTTTGCTAAATATAGTCTTAAAATATGCCTCCAGGATCTATTCATAAATAAGAAAGCTTGATTGCTTATCATGTCTATTACTCTCTACTCATAGTGGAAATACCAACTGCTTGTTATATTGTGTGTTATTATAATCACAATACTTAGCATACTGTGTATTATTATAATCACAACATAAATGCTTAAAACTAATCTAACCTGTCTTCACTTTTCTCTAAAGGACGTTCATTTGTTTTAAATCTGTCTTTCCCTTTATGACACTCAGAAAGGCAACTCTGTGTTAAAAAGGAGAATTTTCCATATTTAGACAAACAGCTTTATAAAGAATAGTATCAGCCTTCAGAGAGTGTGAAGCAGGATATACATAATTCAGGCATACAATGAAGTCAATACACACAAAGACCTGGTATTAAACACACAGATCTACTGTATCCTAAAACTTATCGATAAAAACTAATAGGGATAAGAAACCTGAACAAAATTTTGCATCAACTTGGCAATAAGCACATTATTTTTACTACATTAATTATGTAACTGTCCATTGCAATTTAACTTTTTTTTTAAAATGAAAGCTGTATACAATGCTACTGTAGTTACTATACACGCTGAAAAGGAACATCACGCAAAGAAGTACAGACACTAGAAAATAAATTTTCTGTAACTCACACAGAGTGTGAACTGAGTTATAACTTATGTGAAGACACAAATGAACTGAACTTGAATATTACACAACAACTAATCTAAACTTTGTTGCACTTGTAAAGCAGTAATCTGTTAGCTCTTAACCAGAAAAAACAAAAAGGAGACTGAGCAATTGTACTATTTTATTTGTATACTTAAATTCATTGAACACTGTCGTGACATGGCATTTGTAAAGCTGGCAGTAATGAAAAAAAAAACATTTGGCAATATAATGAATTCATTATTTAAAAAGAAATATTTTTCACTTAACTCACAAATCTAGGTAACTGACATACAGGAGTTATTTGCATAATATAAGTAATTCTTTATTACAAAACTCAGATGTGGGATTAAGCCCGTGTAATTCAAAAATCCCTTTTTATACTGCAGCAGCTTTATAAAATAAAGTAATATTTGCTTTCTAATTTTGACCCACTATTCCAAATAAAGAAATAAACATTTCATTTTGTTTCAAATGCTCTAAAATGATTCTTTAGACCAATTATTTTTCAGATTTTACGTTTTTTCCACTCTGGCTTGTCTGTTTCATCATCTTCTGGTTCCACTTCTGCAAAAACTGTTTTTGGCTGTGTTCTAGAAAACATTAAAAAGATTAAAATAGTGGTCAGACTACAATACTTAATCAGAAACTGTATTAGACATGCATTAGACAGAAACAAAATAGATACATATAGACACTTTCAAAAATAGAGCATACTAGACTTGCCCATTACTTATTTTTCACAATAACTTATCAACTAAGCTCAGAACTGAATAAACCTGCAGCTCACAGACAAACAAGCACAACATGCACACATATTTTGCAAGTATTATTTCCTCATTAGCTTACAATCAGTATCTGTGTATTCCATGAATAAAATTAAGATAATAGTGAGGAACAAATACATTTAATTCCAGGCTAGAAAAGCAGAGCCACAGGCCTTCTCATTCCATGACTTTTTAAAAAGAAACTTCCATTTGATACATTGTAGAACAACAACAACCAATAAGTGAAAACAGAACAGCTAAGCCAGGTTTCTGGCTAAGCCCACATATGAAAAAACAGCATCTCCCCAGAGACTTAATCTAACACTACTGTAACATAAAAATGTAATGATCTTCATATAAGAACACAGTGTATCTGACAGTCAAGCTTGATGGTATCAATTCCTCCACTCTTTGTGCGAACTTTAAATACAACTTAAATGTCACAAAAGTAATTATTGATTACTTTCTAAATGAACACAGTATCAAGTAGCACTTCAATAAACTGTTTGGACATTCATTTCTCCTGTTTTGCACCTTAGGAACTTCGTGGTCCCCTTTTCTGACTTGATTCTCAGCACAATCACTGCAGAGCTGGAACTATCAGATTTCTGATGCTGGTTATGCTCAACTTCTCAACATGACAAAGTATAAAATGCAGCCAAGGTAGCCATTATCTCATTACTATATTAACAAATGTTTTTATATCAGTCTAAGGATGTGAAGCGTTACTAGCACAACAACTGTTATTTGCAAAATGCATAAACCTTAACAAAATTGTGCCTGCATTACACAGAACAACAGCCTGACTACAGGGAGCAATAGCAAGCCATTAGCTCTGAATCTTTAGCAGTATTCTGCATTTGTTAAATAGGTGACACAACTAGGTTCAAAATCACCAAAACTAGTCAAAGACAACTCCCCTCACACGTAGGATTCTTCTACTGCCCTGCCTGCTCCTCCATCCTCCAAGCTTGCCATGGAGGAAAGGTCATGCTGATAATTCCAGGGGTGGCCCTACTGCAGAACTCCGACTGGCACATGGTGGTGGTCTGTGTTCAAACCCAGATGAGGACCTATACTGTGGAAGTTACATGAGTCCTTCTGCTGTCCATGGAAAGCATAACTGACATTAAAGAATATTTTCCAATTTAAAAATTGAATTATAAAATACTTATATAAACTCTACTTAACCCACTGCTGAAGAAAGAAGTAAAAAAACAACCAGAAGAAAAAAACCAATATTCAATCCAAAACAGACACCAGGGACCAAGGCTTTATTGGCTGAAATACTGGATTTCGCTAGCTGCTGAAAAGGAAGAATGTATGGAATCTTCTCTTTTTTTCCGACATACTGACAAAGGTTTATTTAGCCCATTTTAGCAATGTACCCTCCTTTTACCACAACAGATGAGAAGTATCTGAATGTCCTCTAGGATTACCTCAGTAATAAGAATTTCATTAGTAAAGCACAGCTAATCAAGTGGAAGCCTAGAATTTCTGACCACAAACCTGTAGCTGTCATAATTCAGACAAACATCTCCAACTTAGAGAAATGAATAAATTTCTGAAACAAACAGCAAAACCTATGTTTTTTTCAGGATAGGAGTGGCACAGAAAAAAGGCATAGACTTCAGAAAAGGTAAGTGTGCTACTGAGTACAGAAAAGCTGAGGTAGGGAAAGAAGAAGAAAAAATGAAAAAAAAAAGAAAAAGAAGAGAGCTACTATACCATAATCTAGCATTATTCAGCTAAAGCAAAAACATGCAGAGGAAGTCAAGTCTGCTTGCTACCTCACTTTTTAAAATTACCATGAAATAGCTATAGCCTTAGGTGAAATGTAAACTGTTCCACCTCCACAAGTCACACAGCTGTAACTGGGGCACCTAGGGTGATTCATACGCCTGACCATTTAAAAACAATGTTTTTGTTATTGCTTTATCAGCAATGATCATTTAATCTAATTTAAACATAATTTTTTTCTGCTTAGTAACTGCACTGGAGACTGCCAGTGTATTAGGAGTTTGCTGTATGATTAATATTTATACAAAAATTATCAAAACAAGTTTTCTACTAACAAGTATTCTTATTTCTGAGGGCTGTATTCTTTTCCCCCCCATCAAATTTCTCAGTTTTATTTATCCTGGACTCTGGGGGTTGTTTTCAGTTTGTTAGGGATCTGTTTAGCAGATCCCATTGCAGAATACTATGGAGGGCAAAGAGGCCCAAGGAAAACTGGTTGATCTTTGAGGAAATCTCCACAAAACAGATTACATTTCATCCGAGAAAGAACAGCCTGGCAGTAGCCTGGCATGGATGCATATGGATCTGACAGTGATAAACCACAAATTCCAAAAAGGAAGAACACAAAGGAGGCAAGGACACCCTCAGCTAAGAGGAACAGAGATATTACGTCAACACAGAGGAACAGAGTTAGGAGAGCCATAGCTCAGATGGAACTGAAACACAAAAGAAGTGTGAGGAGAAACAACAAAGAACTTCTACAGCTACACTGACAGCCAAATGAATGTGAAGAAAAATGTGCTTTACTGAGCAGGTAAACCACTGATATAGGATATGGAAAAAGTCAAGATACTCAGTGCTTTTTTCAGCTCCGTTTTCCCTGAAAAGGTCTGTCCTCAGGTCTGCAAGCATTCCTACACTACAGCAGTCTTTGGTACGGACTGAGACATTTCCAACAGAAAGAGGAAGACAGAGTTTGCAGCTCATTGGACATGTAAAAGTCTGTATCAGATGGGTGGATCCAGAGGTACTGAAGGAGCTGGCCCATGTCACTGCAAGGGCACTCTGTCATCACTGAGATAATATGGTGACTGGGAGAGGTTCTCAATGGCTAGAAAAAGTGAACATCATCATCTTTGTGAGGGGCAAAAGGAGGATTTGAGGAAATAGCTGACTTCAGTTTGCAGGAAAGCTATGTAATGAATCCCAGTGGAAAGCATTTCCAGATACATGAAGGTCATGAAGGTGGTAGAGAACAGCCAGCATGGACTTAGCAAGGGCATACTGTGCCCACCAGCCAGACTGCTAGAACAGGCTGCCCAGACAGGTGTGGGTATTTCCATCCCTTGAGGATATTTAACCTTGGTTGAGCAAACCCCTGAATAACCCAAATCTAACTGGATCCGAGTTAAGCAGAAGATTGTACTAGATGACTTCAGGCATTCTCTTCCTACCTAAATTGTTCTATGATCCTGTGTTTCCACATGACTGTCAGCTGAAACCAGTATCTCATACACTGAAAAATGCTTTCCTGTTGTGGGTTATGGTAACAGGCAACAAACAAAAATGGGAAAACAAACTAGCATGATTTATTTATACTATGTGCTTCTCTTCAGTAGTTATCAAGATATTCAGACATGCAGACCTCTAGAAAATTTCCAGGGGCCACAAAGACTGCTTTAGAGTAACCATAATCCCTCTGCTTATGGGTTGTTTTCCTTAATTGCTTTTCAGCAATCCAATAAAAGTAGCTCACTGACATATGAGGATCATAGACTAGCAGATAAATAATACTGCTACAGCAAAACCAGCTGGAGATGACAACTGCATATCACAACATGTGACTCATGTCAAAGTAACTTTTGAAATTAGTGTTTATATTGCACTGAAACAAAGAAAAAAGATTTTCAAGCATGCTTGGAAACAAGAATAATGTCATAAGGGTCACTTCCAGACTGTTCCATGAAAAACATGTTCCAGAAAAGTTAAGGTATTCCGCATCAGGCACCTTTTTTGTTCTTTACCCCACCAACCAGCCTGACTCTTTTCTAAATTACAGAGACTTCCCTCTCAAAATTACCAATTTACAAAAAAATATTTAGGATAAATATAACAATGCATGCCAACAAGGCTGCTGTTACAAGACATTCTGCTCAGTACTGATTCTTCAACTAATGATACTTGTACCATTACAAGTAACTAACACTTCACAGACTGGCATTGCCCTTGAGAATATTTCAGTGAACACAACACAGCTCCAGACTCTTGCTTCATGTAATTCCCTTTTGACAGTGACAAGCAGCAATGAAAAAGACTGCAAAATAGGGGTAACATCAATGAAATTAAACGTATTCTCCCCTAGTTTACCTTGTTGAGGAGGGAAATTTCACCCGCACTTTCTCTCTGGTACAGAAGAAAGCTGCATCTGGGCCTGATTAGGCACTCAGCTACAATGCTTAGTAATTCCTGCTGATCCTTCAGAGGACATCTGAAGTCATTATAGTATATCTGTACAGCTGTGTTAAAACAAACAGCTCACAAAGAATGTAATTTTCAAACATTTACAACTGATGCCTCAAGTTCCTTTCCTGTAGTTCTTTACTTGAAATCTTCAATCTGTCCTTCCTTTCCTTTCACTCCACTGGAATGGCTCTTGCCAAGGACTCTAACAACCTTCTTCCTGAGAAATCTCAAGATCTTTTCCTTATCCTCATCCATTATGACTTTTCTGCTGTGTTGAACACATCTTACTTGACACTTTATTCTGTGACATGTCATCTCCTTATTCAGCATGTATTTCTTATCATCCCCAGTATCCTTTTCAGCAGCATCTGTTTTTCACCCATTCTTTTGTCTCTTACGTACTTCCCCCTCCTTTCTGGCTCAAATGTCAGGGGGAACAGAAAGGTCAAGCTAATGATAAACTTAAAAATTTTTTCAAGTGATAAGTAATGCAAATGAATATTCAGCTTCAAGAGTAAATTAGGCACCTTTAACTCTAAAAAAAGATACATATTTTTAAACAGAATGCATACCAGCGAATAACTAACAGCAGAAGTCATGTGTTTCTTAGAAAATTTATTGAAGTGAAAATGATGCAATCATAGAATGATGTGGGTTAAAAGGGACCTTAAAGATCATCCAGTTCCAACTCCACTGCCATAGGCAGGGACACCTTCCACTAGACCAGGTTGCTCAGAGCCCCATCCAGCCTGGCCTTAAACGCTTCCAGGGATGGCGCATTCACAGTTTCTCTGGGCAACCTGTTCTGTACCTCACTACCCTCTGGGTAAAGAATTTCTTTGTAACAGCTAATCTAGATCTCTCCTCTTTTAGTTTAAAACCATTTCCCCTTGTCCAGTCACTACCTACCCATGTAAAAAAGTCACTCTCCCTCATACACAATTAAAAAAGCATTAAATCTGTTAACTGATTGAGAATGGCATAGCCAGTATGGATCAGGAACAGACAAATCAATCCTGTCATCATATTCCAAGTCATGAAAACTGATTAACCAGAAAAGAGCATTTCTTAATTTTCTCAGTTGAAAATTATTTAATAACTATCACTGGAGAAAATTAAGTAACTATAGTTTCCTTACATATTTTCTGAAGAAAGAGAGTGAAAATTTAATGTGCATAGATGGCAGAAGACCAAAAGCCTTGTCAAACAAAAGATATATCAAGTAGATAGTTTTATACCATGTTTAAGTGAAAATTTAGTACAAGAGATGTGGGAAAACTAGTAGCAGAAGAATAAAGTAGTAAAAGAATAAATACTGTTTAAAAAAGTGAAACATACTGGATGTATGGTTTTTAGGTCTTAAGACAGTATATGATTTTAAAAATGTATCAGAATATCACCTTTCCTAACTGTATGGTGTAACTTCTGCTATAGCTAAAGCAGCTGTGCAGTATACAAATCAGGACTACATGATAATTTGGATGAATTACTTGCAATTTGCATACTTAATTAAATATAAGTCTGTAAGTACATCTGTAAAATGCATTTTATATACAGCTTAAACAGCCATGCTCTATAAAGTCAGATGTAGGATGTAATTTCAATAGCATATTATATTATATTATATATATATTACATTAAAAAAGCACAGCCTTATGTGGCTGTTCATATAGTCCTGAATTCCTGAAAACTAAGAACATGACACATAATAAAGTTTCTGCATTTCACTGTCTTAGATGTTATTAGTATTAGTGCTGTTATTCCAACTGTCATTACTATTATTATGTTACTGCTGTTATTATCAATAATATTATTGTTTGGGAGTTTTAAAATTATTTTTGCATAGAATATATCTGAAATTGAAGCTTTTAAAGCAAGGATAATGGCAGCTTTACCAGGATGAGATTTATCAGCTGACAAAGCCATCAAGGCAGGGTGCTGCTGGCTGCAGTCCAGTTCCCCACATACATATCACCGTCTGGTGTGTAAGTTAATAGCAGTCTGGACTTGCATCCTGCCCACTTCTCAGCCAGCTCTCCTCTTCCCCTGCAGCCACATCTTTAACAAGGAACTGTAATGAGATCTGGCCACCTGACACAGTAAGCCTCTTCTAAAACAGCTTTGTTTTAAAAGTTTCATGTCTACTACACTGCAGGTGTTGGGGATGAAACTTAATACACAATCAATGAAGTTACTAAGCCAAAAATATGCTCATATGTCTATCTACCTGATGGAGTGTGAGATTGTATTTACTTTTGAGAACGTATTCCTCTAATAAAACCAGACACCTACACATTCCAAGTGTATTTCTTCTCTAGCAATCATAAACTCTCAAACAAATAACAATCAATATTTAGCATATTCATTACAACAACTGCTACAGAATTAGGCTTTCAAATATCCCATTTTTTATACCAAAAGTAATACTATACAATGCACTGGTTTGATGTCTAAGACTTATTAGTAATTACTTGGTCAAAGCCAGGCTGGGTCATTGACATTCTTCATCTGCTTTGGAACTGCTATTAAGTTATCTTTGTGAACATGTGGGTCAAGTCAGAAAATAAATGTCACCATCCAAAACAAGCTGTGGTTCATAGAATATTTCAAGTTTCTGGAAAGAGGTGGTGACTGGTTCACTACTGAGTTGAGCACTAATAAAGAAAGTAGTCAGAAAGTAACAAATGTACAGCCTTGGAGATAGAACACTATTCTGCAAAACAGAAAAGCAATTCATTACTGGCAGACTGTTCCATGAAGACTATTTCAACTCTTCAAAATGTTTTCCTTATGCACTTTGAAAACACTGTTTGACACTATTTTGTGGAGAAAAGCTCCATCAATGATAATAAAATGTGACAACTCTAGTAATTTTTAAAGTATTAGTCTGAGTTCATTAGTTTGAAATACCTTTATGTAGTACTTATTTTTATACTATTGTGAATGCATTTCATTGTTTGAGATGTATTTTTTTTAGGGAAAAACTTCTTGGACAGGAAGCATCCAAGAAGAATAAATGCACAATTTTCATTTTAATATATACACACAAATACCACACTCACACATATAATTTAAATGGAATAAAGTACTATCTGTGGGATTACCAAGGTTTTACCACAAAAGTCTTGATAAGGCTCTTTAACTTATGTAACACCTGAAAATGTATGTCTTTATGTTGAATTTTTGGTAGGAGATTTTATCAGTGTGAATTTAATATTGCTGTACCTTTAAAACCAAATTAATTCAGGCAATTACTTTGGTCCTCATGTAGGAAAAATTCAGATAAAAACTTAACACCATTTTGAAGGTTTAATCTGAGAATCAGTCAGAACTAGAGGGTGTATTGGAAAATCATCCCAATATATCAGTGAGACAGCATCCTATCATCAGGTATAAAACACTGATTTGGAGAAGATTCTAGACTCAAATCAACTTTGAAAGCTTTAAAATAACTTCTAACACTGGCAGGTGCATTATAAAGGTGGAAATATGAAATTGAAGCAATTTAACCTCCTGTAAACTCCTATCTTTATATAAGAGTTTATTCTTGGTGTACATATTTGTGGTAGCAATCCAAAAAAGGTGAAGTATAGCATTAAAAACATCTGTTTTAACTAAGCTCCTACTGGCCCCCAGAATTATTACTTAATTGTTTCCTTACTTAGCATATGCTGGAGCCACCCAGTATGGATTCTCCTCCGCTTCCTTTGCGTGACGTAAAATGGCCTCTCGAGGATTGCTGTCATCTGTCTTGTCCAGGGCAATGTTCTTGACTATATATGATGACAGGGTGACCCCATGAGTCCCAACACGACCACCACGACCTGAGGCACGAAGAGAAAAATAATGAAAAAATATGCAGAGCCTGCGACAATGACAAGGAGGTTATTTAATGCTATAGGAAGGGTTTAACAGGGCTGCATTCAAGTGGGTGTTTTACTGATTATATAACTCAAAGTAAACCATTGTAATTATTAATTTTTTGCAGGCAAGCACTCCAATGAGACATCAACATCTTAAAAGTGCTGGTGGACACTGCCCATACATCTACAGAGTAGAGTCATCACCCCAGAAATCCAAATCCAAATGACTGGAGAACAAAACATGATGGCCCCTTTGGCATATGACAGTCCAATATGATTATGCCTAGATTACCTGCTCCTGCTACTGGAGGTTCAGGTTTGTGAGACTTCATGGGGTCCAACCTATCCTTCTCCAGCTGTTTCCTCGTGCTTCGTTGTCGTGGTTCACGGAACATCGGAAGCGCATGGGCTGAAGAGTCACAGATTGGAGAAAGTCAGATGTCATAAATTCCATTTTCTTTTCAACATTTTAAATACAAAGAGTTGGATTCTTTCTTGCAATGGAAAATGTGGCAAGAGCAGCCTCTTTGCAGCCCCATATCAAAACAGTGGTTTACTGAATTGTACTTTCAGGGGTTTCTTTCTGCTGAATTTTTCCAAGATGAAAACAGCCAGATATCAGGGTTCCTTCAGGCAGGAGCCTCTCATATGAAATACAGTTTGCACAGTTTATGTACATTTCATTCATGTCATTCAGTTCTCAACATTAGCATTGTGACCGATCAGTTATTCTTTTCTGAAGTTCCCATATTTCTTCAGCTTTCTCATATTCTAAGAACAAGACAAGGTGCTTGATACATTCTTAGATATGACAAAGAGTGGAGCAGAAACCCTACAACAATCCCAAATGTAATTTTATGTGTATGAAGTCATAATCATGTTCTTTCTTAAATAATAAGATTAATCACCATTGGAAAAATATCATAACTGAGACAGTGTTGCTAAATCGTCAGGATTTAGAACTTCTATTTCCTCATGAAAGTGCTATCTTCAGTCACAGTAATGGCCTTGACCCAGTCAGACAAGAAAGTCATTTGCTGTGACAGAGAAACACCATGTTAATGGACATGGTTTTCCTGCAGTGAGGTTCAGATCTCACATGCAGGTGTGCTTATTGTTGCCAGTAAAGATAAAAAATAACCAAACAAATCTAAAATTCAGGAACACCATCTCTGAATTTAATTGGGAAAACCATAAGGGAGGATTCAGGCACCTATCAGCTTGAGTTTTTAGCTTATTTCTGTAAGCCTGTTCAAATTATTTGCCTGAATGAAGTCACAGCCAGGTGAAACAGCAGATCTTTGGAAATAAATGTTTTATTTTTGCAGCTTTCACTAGGTATGAAATGCCAGGGACAATTTCCTGGCAAGCACTAAGCTTGATCAGTTTCCACAGAGCATCTAAGGTGACTAATGCACAGATCCAAGCCATTGCCATTTGTAGAGTCAAGGCAGTCTAAGGGAAAATCATGCTGTATATTCCTGTGTTTTAAAAGTGACACTTAATCCCTTAAAACAACATTTCTGCATTTTAAGTGGCCATTACAGGCAACTCTGATGTTAAAGAGCAACAAGAAGTCTGAAGGAAAGAAAGAAAAAAACAGAAAAGAAAAAAAAAACGGGGGGGGGGAAACGGAGAAGAAAAAAGGGGTCACTTCACTTTGCAAAAAGTACTTAGATCTTCAGATCTTCCCAGTTCTATCCATAAACTCAAAAGACAGACATCTGACTTCTGAAAAGTTTCCAAAATATTAAAAAAACTAAAAAATTTGCTAAGCAAATGCACATCCTTACATCTTTCTGCATTGATGTATATGGAAGTATCTTTGTTTACTTTCAAAATGATGTGGAAGACACAGCTAATCAGCTAGAACTCAGTGACAAAATCCCCAAAACTTGCATAGCTGGGTCCTATATCTTTCAATGACATTTTTAAATGCCATTGAACACACAAGTTCTACTGGGATTTAAGCAGAATTTCCTTTTAAAAAAATCACACAAGTTCTTCAGAGTATGAACACTAACGGACAGTGCACACAAAGCATTACAGTGAAGAATGTGGTAGGGGTGGATTAAGGGCACCCAATGAAGGTAAATACCCCTGATCTTTGGCAATTGCTGCTTAAGTTTACCCCAGGAACTGGAGCTAGACATCTGCAGCAGTAAGGTAGGTTAGAGACAGCTGTGGCTGCTGGGAAAGTGCCCGAGACGGGAACCTGGAACCAAAGCGTCTTGATATGGGTCTAGGTGCTAAGACTGCCCTAACTTTCTCGTTCTAAACCTCTTTTTGTTTATTATGCTGCCAAACAACTTGTTTGTTTTATAGAGAAATGGTTTTAGTATGTGTAAAACCAAGACTACTAGAAATCAAAACTGCACACCGTGAAACTGGAAGAGGATGAAGAGAAGCAGAACACCATAACCATGTGACTGTTCTCATTTCACATGAGGAAACATAGGGCTATGCTAACGGGGACAGTCAAGATCTCTCAGTCAATCCCCTCATTCCATTGCAAAATTTGTAACTGGGGAAAGACAGATCATTAAACATTTTATAATAGCAATGATAACTATTTTTTATGCATCAGTGATCCTTACTACAAACATAAGCTGTTAAAAACCCTTGAGGCTAGGGATAGTTAAACTATTTAAAACACTGTAAAAAACATTGGATAGGTTATAAATTTTGAAAAATCATTTGTTATCTGTTCAAGACCTATCTCTCATTTCTGACTTTGTCACTGCAAAGTGGCAAAATTCCTCCTAAACCCATCTACGTTCCACAATTAACTTATGAAAAACTGAAGATTTAAAGAAGCTCCAAAATTTTTGAGCCTTTCAGAAGCACCACAATCAAGAAAACAACCATTATTAGCAACTTTGCAGAGCATACAGATTAGACATACATTTCTGGTTGTGCAACACCACAAAAAACTTGTATGAAGCACACATATATGACAACAGTGATCAATGCCTAATGAGAGACTGCTTTTTAGAGGAGAAAAAAAAAACCTAAACAATCTGCAAATAATTTCAAACCTAAGAATGAGCTAAGGATGCTGCTATAAAGATATGTTTAAACTTCTTACGTGTTATAATGTAATCCTGTGTAAGAGTCTCTGCTTGTCTCTCTTTTCGTTTTGTTTTGACCACACATAATTTTGCTCCCCTAGGAAGAAACAGAGCAGTTCAGTTAGTCTGTTTATATCAAACAGAAAGCAGTTTTTATTCAAGACAGTCTCAACAAAATTATACAGCACTCTAAATATTCATGAATGTGTGTATCTTTGCCTGTTCATTCTCATGTGAAAGGAGGATAGAGAGATTACGGTGTTTCTGTTATAGAACAGTTTATATGACATGCAGAAATAAGGGTGGAAGATTCATTTCACACTTCATTTGTCCACAGTACTTTAGTCTGCACATTGGAAGTGCTGCTCTCCAAACTTGGGCACTCATTTGCTCCTGATATAATTCTTCCTAAGCGGCAGAGTTGGCAGTTATCTAACCAGGGGTGCCTGTAACACTGAGGCAGGAAAGACTGCATAGGTGTAGCTGCAGCAAGATTGATTTAAACCATTGGTGTTTTCCTCCTCATGGTAAATGAAACAAACCAGGAAACAAACCAGGCACAAAACTGTGCTAGGGCTCTGTGGTCTAAACAATGATGACCAACTCTCTTGTTTTTTAAACTGCCAAAATCAGAAAAAGAAAACTTATTTCTGATAATCTTGTAAACTGAAGTTTATCTTCACATCCAAGTGTCCAGGTGAAACAAAGTATCCAGAAAACATGAACTTTAACACAGTTTAGTTTAAAATGCCAGCAAAATAAAGATGGCACATATATGGGAAGAACACCTTATTTGTTCTACTCAATACAAATGAACTGTACATTTCTTCTCAGATGACAGGAAGGAAGCACACGCCAGCTCTCCAGGCAATCAAGATGGCAAAAGAAAATTAGTCACAAAACAAGTATTTATAGGCTACTTAGGCCCTCTTCATCTTGGGTTTGCAAGTCACTGTCTGACAAATGTGTACCACCTTTCCATGAGTTGTACAGGCAAAATCCTCATGTGATAAATGAGGGTGATGAAGAAAACTGGAAGAAAGGTAGGGATGTTCTGCCTTGCTTTGCACCTTGTCAAATGGGGTCTTCCAGTATTAAGTGCTCTGGAGTTTGATACTTCCAAACAAGATTTTTACTTCAGGAAGAAAATATACATTAAAAAAAACATGACTAAATACAATGAACACCCATTCAAGTATCACTTCCTCAGTAACCTCCAAGAGACAGGATGAAAGGGTGGTAGTTCTTACTGCAGATTTCACGCAATTAAAAAATGAATGCATTTGTAAATTCAGGTAGAAAAGCCAGCATACTGCAACAAGAAAAGCCCCAAGGAAAAAGTGTCACTGCATAAGCAAACATTTTGGGTTATTTTTTTTCTCTTTCAACAGCTGCTGAATAAGTAGAACTCTGCAAAACAAATGTTACTGAACTAGTTTTTCTTATTTCTTAGTATAATCATTGAATCACAGAATCAGGCTAAATTTGAGAAAACAACCATAATAGAACACAGTTACGTACCTCTGGCTTTTGACAGGATCATAGTAAACTTTGGCTAAACCATTTCCAGTACCAACCATGATCTGGTTCAGCTTGGGATGCCAAAGGCAACGCACAACACTCTGAAAGAGTGAGATATTGACAGTTAGTTGGTCACTCATCTAGATCTTAGAATTAATATTCACATTATCAAAGAGTGCACCACACTGCAGCAGGACCAAGCTTAAGCTCATGAATTCATGAATGAGTATGTGAATATGTGAATTAATGACTCCAGAGTAGAACACAATGTAAAAGGAGTGACAACACCAGGATGTAGACAGGGAAGGAAATAAAAATTGGTGACGGTGATAACCAGTGGTTTCTACAGACCATCTGATGTCAGGATGTTAATGAGCACAATGAAAATGAAAAGTTAAAGAGGGATTTGAAGAACAGTTACGTGCTTCAGATATGACATAGCGATTCAGGCCTTCATGACTTTTATACTCTTATTTTTAGTTCTTAATTCTTCCACTTCATCACTTTATCTGTTTTTTTTTCCTTCTTGTCATACACTGTTGACCTTTCACTTGCTGACTGCAGAAGTAGAAGAGATGCTGACTTTCACTCTTGCTTCTTTCATCCCCACAACACTAAGAACTTGGTATTTGAAGCCAATGTCTCACAGTGCTGTCATCCTTCTGGTCAGTAGTGAAACTCATTTTCAGACATTAAGAGTATTGTTCTACATGTGACTTTGAATCTCCAAGTACTGTTCTCAGTCTGATTCAGCAGGACAGCACAGAAACTCTAAGACTCAAACTTCTGACTCCAGAGAGCCAAAGTGGGCACATTCTGCCACAAAGGACAACATATCTCATCAAACACACAAAAGAAAGTATCTATTTTTGACAGAGTAATGCCTTAAATGGATGCTGTCCAAGGCTGAAGTTGGTTTGTGCCACAGATGTAACAAATGTATCCAGAGCTAGCAAGATGCATTATCTTGCTAGTATTTCATGGAACAATGCTCCCTTTTCTAGCCTTCCCTTTCTTCTCCCTCCACTTCCCACTGCATGTTCCATACTATTTCTGGTTTTGTTCAGCCTCCATTTTTTTGATGCTAGGAGGCACATAACATTAAAAATATTGAAAAAACTTCTAAAGCCCATTCAGTCATCATGAATCAGAACTTCATTTTACCACAAGATGATGCATGGCACTCTCCTGAGCTGTTTTTTTTCTGTTTTTCTCTTTTAAGAAGAAAAACCAAGTGAGATGAAGTTTCATTAATCAAACAGACATTTTTTACAAGATTCCCCAGCAAAGCATCCTCCTATAGATACATACAACAACATACAACATACAACATTACACTTTCCCATTTACTTATAGGTACAAATAAACCTGCTTTGCTTATTGCAAGACAACTACAGAACAACATTTTTAGAGGTAAATCTGAAGTGCACAATACAGAGTTGCTAACAAGTTACTGGATCTAAGTAAGAGTCTTACATGCTGTTATGTAATGCTTAAATTGCTAAAGTAACTCTAAAACACCAAAGCTAGTAACAAGTATTGAAGGTTAAAGGTGGGTGGCCTTTTCCTTTTATTAATATTTATTGCATGTGGTTAGCCAGCCTTTTTAGACTCTGTAGTTAATGTGGTTCTCCACTTTCTTCTGTCAAGTAAATGTATTTTATAGCATGGTAGTGGATACCAGCCAACAAAAACAAGCCTTAGACAGTGTGGCTCAGCACTGATGGGGTTTGCTGAGTTTCTAACTTGTCAAACATGCACAACACACTTAAAACCACCACGGCACGTGCTACAGAGCAGGCGAAAGAAACTGCCATTAAATGTAGCCCTATAAATCTTGCGAAACCGTAAAACATTCCCAGAATATAATCTGTTAAAAACTAAACAAACTCAAGCTCTGAACATGCAAGTAATTTTATCAATCCACTGGCATATAAACCTACTTTATAAGAAATAAAAACTACTTCTGTGGTTTTCAGATTATTTCAGAAACTGACAATACTTCAAAAATACAAAAATACTGAATCCCAGAACTATATCCTAAAAATTTTTCCCAATCATTTAATCCTAAAGAAGTCAAAATTCTAATTAACAAAGAGATCATTGTAGGCTAGGTCTTAATACTGGAAGGGAAGGGTAAGGAGAATCTTTATCACACAAAAATAATTAACACTTCAAGAGCATTTATTCTTTGATGCCTCTAATTTCTCAACTGCTTCTACCTAGAATAACTCAGGTAGGCATTTTCATCACTGGAAATGCCAAACATCAAATTACATCTCAAAGAAGGTCCTACCACCCAGCTCTCCAGGCAAGGAAGCATGTTAACTGCCGACAAAGAAGTATTTTCCTGCCTTTACCTAAGTGTGTATGTAGGTAGGTACCCACCTACTGATACTGAATTTTTACACAATTCTAGAATGGTTGTGGTTGGAAGAGAGCTCTGGAGATGACTAATTCAACCCTCCTGCTCCAAGCACGGTCAAACACTACAGACAGCTCAGGATAACATCCTGTTTGGTTTTTAATATTTCCCGGGACAGAAACTTGACATCCTCTTTCAACAACCTATTTCAATGTACAATCAGCCCCACCATAAAAAAACCCAAAACCCCAACCACAAACCTCTAATCATTTTCTTTCATTTAAAACAAGAAAAACCTAAGTAAATTCTGAAAACAAAAAAAATTCCAAGTCATAGCTTAGTAAATGGAAAATGTCTTGTGACAAGTAAGAATGATAAAATGCAGAATGTATCATCACATAAACATCTTCAACATTTGAAAAAAATATTTCTGTGACAGCTAAATGTTTTGGACACTATGCTTTTGGAGCACAAAGTCCTGGAAGTTGGACATAAAAATCCTGAAAATAATTTTTTCCATAGACTGATGTGGCCAGTTTTGTGATTATAAGAAAATTACAGAAGATAATTACTAGTAACAATTTAAAAGTTGTTTTGTACTTTTGCTATGGCAAAAGCATTAAGTTCTTCAAATGAAATCAATCTGAAAGGACTTTGGCAATGTCTATTGCATATACAAACACAGTAGCTTCCACTGGGAAATACTGGGAAAACATTGTGAAAAAAATTTTGTGAAAACAGACAGGGAAAATATTAAAAAATTACCTTAAAGAAAAACACTGCAAATTTACCATCTTGATTCTCACTGTGAAAGAGGCTAGAACAGATTCAGTGGGTGTCATTGTCCATTGGCAGCTCTGGGGTGGTTCCAAAATAAAATCTCACCCCTATCAGTCTGTTCTCACCTCTGTATTTCCTTTTGAATCGTCTAAGCAGAGCTGTTGCTGCAGGTAAACAGTAAACACCACCAGAATAATTTTTCTGTCAGTTTATTCTCCATCTAGGTGAGCTCACTAGGCAACAACATACACGGCTTTCCTGAGCAAGTAATAGTTCTTTGACAAGAGTTAACAGCAGTGTTTCTAAATAAGAAACTGAATTCTCATTTTCTGTAACACAGAATAGGACATTTATTCTGACCTAGGAATACAGTCCTGTGTTTAACAGGCACAGTGAAGAATAACTGAAGCAGATTTGTCAGCAAGCAAAAGCTAATTACCTCAACTGAAACTGTCCAGAGCACTTGGGCAACACCCCAACAGAAGTAAACAATGCCGAGAGGGCATGTTACAGGGTCAGCAAGAAAAGATTTAAATGATTTGTGGCATAGGAGTGGAAAATTTACCCCCTAAGATGAAACTATGAAGCTGGTAAAGTCATAAAACTACAGAATGATGTCAAGGACTGGAAGAATTTTCCAGAATCTTTGCTTATAAAGATGGTTTGAGACTGCAGCAACAAAGGCAAAAGGCAAAATTCAGTTCCCTGACCCACACTTCAGATAAAAACACTCGATTTTAGAGTGCGGAAAGAGTTGATTCAGGATGGGAAGTGCAGTCTCAGAGAGGTCAGTATAGATCAGGCAGGAAAGAAAGGTTAATAATTTCTAGTAAGAGGGACTACAAATGTTTAGAGATCACACATCAGCAGTGGATTGGGAGAAGCTTTGGAGAGGATGCACTTTGGTAAAAGTGACGAAAAAAAACATGAATGAGCTAACACAGTATTGTATTCCTATCTCCTGTGGATTACAGGGTACATATAGTCTTCATACAAATGTTACATCTTGGACCTAAAAGGTTTTTCTGCAGCATTCCAGAGCCTGAGCAGTCACTTAGTCTTACTAATATCTTATGAGTCTACCAGAATGTGAGGTTGCTCATAATATAACAAAATAACAAGAACATATATAAAGTATGTCTCTTGAAAGCATTATTCACCTCTATCCTCTCTCATTCTGCTGCAAAAGATTAAGGGAAGATTCAGATTTCTGTCCATCACTGCCTTCTTGAATTCCTACACTAACCATGAGCTGATCTCGTACAAAAGGATTGTTTTTTTTCATTTGGTGCATTTCAGCTGAGATCAACAAAATCTCACAAACTTTTTATGTAAACAAGCCCCATGATAACAGTTATTATTTTACTGTTAGGAAAATTCAATTAAACAGTAATGGATGTGTGCATGCATATGGAGGCCAGAATTGCAACAAGACTGGCATGATAATGATTTCCCCATTTTCAAAAAAATTCCAAGAACTTTCATATTTTTGAATCACCATACATTCCTCAAGTGCTTAGGTCAACACAACTATATTCTCTCCTTGCTACTGCAAAATAAAAAGTAAATTAGGAGGACCATATTTTACAATGATGTTTTAATTTCTTTTCCCTCCTTCAGCACATCACAGTGCTTCTCAATCAGACACTGTTTTCTTTGGAAACTGCCCTTTATCCCCTAAAGGGAGTTAAGTTTTAAGGTTAAGTACCATGCAGTTATCTTTGAAAATGAACATTTCATATAAAGTGTGTTTTCAGATAATGCATGTTAATGCATCAGCTTTTTCAAGTTCCTTAGTAAACTTTCTCCTGCCATGCATGGAAGAGGACAGGAAAACATGTTTCCATATCACTTATGCATTCTTGGAATAAACATGTTCCATTTTTTCCTTTTCACTTCAGGTACACACTTCCATTCTTCTCTGGTTGTTCTTGACTTTCAACTGGCTTATACTTTTGCTCCAAAACACCAGATATGACTAATCAGTTAAGAGCAGCTATCAGACTTTTAGGCTAAATTCACTAAATTACTGTCTCCTCCCATGGCTATTAGTGCAAACTATTTAAATGAAAACACTGACAACAAATCTGCTTTGCAGACTGCATCTATCTACTTCCATTCCTACATGAAATACCCTGACAAGCTAGAAATCACTACTGGATGATGCTGATATACAGCTAATATTCATACTTTCTCTGAATGTGCTGAATGTGCAGCCAACATTCCACCTGTAAACAAGGAAAATCAAAAGTGATCTTCCCAACAGTCACTAGAAAAAAATACTGCTAATTCCAGATAAATACTGAAAATTGAAAGGAAACATGCTAATCTCCTAGGTTTTCACATATCTCTAACCTATGAAGCAAGAATTCATGAGCGTTCCATGTTTCTTTAGAAGCATTACAAGTTAGATAAAGTTCAGTAACTCCATGGTGAAGTTGCTGATGTTTTGACAGTTGTTGGGAAATCAGGTGCAAGTAAGAGAGCGTAGGCTTTGCTCTCAGCTAGCACAATCCTTTCAGAGAGTGGCAGGCTTTTCTCCTGTAAATTGCCTACAGTCAAAAATCCTTAAATCAACAGAAATGAATACTAAGGTAACCTATTATCTCCTCCTTTGCTATTGGCAAGGTCAGAAAACAAGAGATTAAATGTTCCAGCAGCTTAGTAGAAGACAATAAACACCCACAGAGGGAAGTGAAGAGTTTAGGTGGGACTTGTTTCATCAAACTTAACATGTCTACACTTCTAATCTTTGTAGATCTATTATTCAATGTCTACAAATATCTCCCTTTAAAGCTCACAGAGAGAAATACACATTTTACAGTGGACTTCAGCTAACCTATTTTAGAGATCTATTTTAGGATGGGATAAAATTGGTCTGAATATGTTTATTTTTCTCTGTTGATTAGAAAAGGAGCCTAGGGTGATTGGATCAGCTGTAGACATCTATATTTGGTCAGGTGAATCCCTACAGCCTACAGTGGCCAAAATAGCTATAAAAGAAAAACAGAAAACTAATGAGGATCTATGTTACACCATGTTGTGCTACTTAGATAAAACTCCACAGTTCAAGATAAAGAATCTTGGTACCCAAATTGAATACTCCTAGTGCGGAAAGAATATACCAGACACAAACTTTTAAAACTGCCCAACAAATCTTGAAAACCTTAGCTTCAAAGATCAGGTGTAGCTCTGGAGATACTTAAAAACTGAATATGGGTTAAACAGAAAGAACTCTGTATTTGCCCTTATTGCTCACCCCTTTCCTAACCTACAATCTGATTAATAATTCCTCAGAATCCGCTCTGAAGCTGTACAATAAAAAAAGTGAAAGCAAGAGCTGCTGCCCTAAGAAAATATTTTCAGTCAGGAGGAGAAAAACTTAAACAAACCTTCTCTCTTTCCCATGTGCAAGCTTTGCTTCACTGGCTGTGACGGTATGTGATGGGCTGTGTTTGAACAGCATTGCTTGGATTTGCTGCACTTGGCTGTCCAGGCAGTCAGATAAGTGACATGTCAGCAGGAAAGATAGTAAACATGTAAAATGACATTCTGACCATGGCTGTGGATTCTGTAAGGACAGGTGACCCCAGCACTATCTAAGTGGGGCTCTTCTGACTGAATTGAGTATTTATCTTAAATGTAATCACTACAAATTCCAGACTTACTGAAAAGAGCCTTGTCTGTTAAAATCAGTGCAGGTATGCATGCAGCTAGTTTATTTAGCACATCTATCCTCTCTTTTATTCTACAAAACTCTCCTACATATTTACAGTGAAGAACCGCTTGCCGTATCTTTCAAGTGCACAGGAGCTCAGAAGACAGTAAATAATACTACTTAGGAAGCTTATAATAAAAAGCATTTACCTTCCAAATTAACATCATCTGTTACCTAAGCCTATATTATATTTGTATTTGAGTGGGGTTAGCAATTTCAAACTTGGGCTGGATAGAGGGATGAAATCTCAATGTGGCATTTCAACATTATCTTCCATAGTTCTAGGATTTGCACATTAAGTCCTTCTGACTTTAGCAATATGTCTCCCCATAAGAGAAGGGACATGTACAAAGTTATTTCAGGAAAACACCTCCATTTATGGAATAGAGTTTCTATGTCTTTGAATAAAATATCAGATGTTTAGATGCCAACTGCTGAAGACAGCTTCCCACTACCACAAGATTGTTGCCCATCCCTATTTGGTTACTATTGCTTGTAAAGAACTTCTGTAATTAGGAGAGATATTAAAGCAGGGGCTCATATGCTTTTCCATTCTATAATAAAGGTGTGGAACCATGTAGAAACTTCAAATATTTAGACTGCTGTGCAGTGGATACAAATCTAGCCTTTGTACAAATTTTCACAGGCATGGTTTATGCGGCTCTGAGTTTTCATGGACCAAAAAAACCCTCTGTCATGTTTTATTTTATACATTCCAGCAAGAATGCATGTACTACTTGAGAAAAGATAAGGAAGTTAATCGAACTGTACTAAAAATCTCATGATGAGGAAAGACCCATATTCTTTCTAACTTATAGGCAGTAGAGTAACTCCCTTTAAAGACCTCAATGCTTTAAAAGAATGCACTTCTCTCACACATACTCCATGAAGTTCAGAAAGAGGTCCTAAGGACTTTTAACGAAGTGTTTCAACACATTTTCACCCACGTTAACAAATAATTTCTCTCCAGCTCTAAGCAACTGGAATCTATAGGGAAAAAAAAAAACCTCAGAAACTTGAAATTCTAATTCATAGATAATAGCAATTCTACCTGCAGAAATACCATCATTTCTACACAATAATCAGAGATGATAGTTGAAATACAGGATAAAGAGTAAAAGGCACCAATAAAGTTTGCATTATAAGGAAAGAATGCCAGTTCTTTCCTTCTCCTACTGTTAACTTGATTTCTCTGCAGATGATTTTCATAAAACATCAGCTACGTGAACCACCTGCTGCTCTCCAAGAGCTACAGAATTTCTGCCTTTAGAATCACAGAGATGCGGTGCTGCTCAGAGGCTGTAATAATTCCCACTGAACACTCTGTCATCTCTTTCCTCTGGTGTCTTAGAGCATAGTGGTGATACGACACCCACCTACCTAGCTTTCCATGCTGCTCTACCTGGCAACAGCTGGTCCACCTCCTGGAAGCACCGGAACAGGGGATAAAACTGTAACTCTTATAAAACTGCTGAATTTTAAAAAATAATAAAAAACGTAAACAGATTTAGAAGTATGCCATTTTCAAATGCCTGCAAAGCTGAAAAACAAATGCTTCCACCTTGTTTCTTTTACTGAGCAAAAATATGTACGTTCACGCTATGCATACTCTGATTTTAAAAAAACGCTGCTCACATAATAGAAATGTACTAATATATTTAAAAATCTACTATCTAAACCCCAATTGCAAAAATCTTCACGTTCAAGATTCCCCTGGAGCTCTTCCAAGGAAAAGAGCCAACTACAATAAATAAGGTGGGAGGTTAGGGAGTATCCACAACGCAGTGACCTGCAATCATTAGATTTAAAATACTCATGAGAATACCATAGTGGAGGAAAGAATACTAATGGTTTTCCCTCGTGAAACATGACTGAGAAAATGTGCGGAAATATTCAATAGAAAAGGGACCAGAAATGGATAAAACTTACCATTTTCTATGTAGAAACCAGAAATACCCTAAAAATATTTTCAGAGGCCAATATTCCAAAGAATTATTTCAATACAGAAAACACAGACAACAATGCTTTACCACCCAACTTTCAAGCTATTGCCATAAAATATATTTTTACAAGTGCACTGAACAATATTTTCCTCTTTTGATGAATAAAAAATTAACTTAATCAAGGTGGCAACCTGTTTTCCTTGTAACTGCAATGTCAGGCATTTTTAAACCTGGTCTGTTAAAATTACAGCCACACTTTCATCTCCATATACCATAAAACTAAGGGAGACAACCTTTATGTACTCTCACTCCCTGTTACAGGGACAAAACCCTCAGAGTTTATTACTCTTGCATACCTCAAACCTCTAGTGACAGCTCTCCTAAAACAAAGTACATGCTCCTCCAGGATACACAAAGGGGAGGACCACATTGTCCTTATTTATATGGAAGAGAAAAAAAAAAAATTTACCACAGTATAAGAGAAAACACATTCCTGTGATTCATCTCTTATACTAGAGCGATTTTTGTTCACTTTAAAAACCACGTAAATTTACAGGGCCTTAAATATTTTATTAACTTATCTAAAGTGGAAAATACAGATTTTCCTTTAAAATAAAATAAATGGCTTTTTTAAAAAGAAAAAAAAACAAAACCAAACCAAACAGAAGTTGCAAGATGATCTTTTCCAGAAGTTAAAAGAATTTATTTTTCTTAAATTCAAAAGCTTTAAATCTTAGTGAAATGGGCCACAGTGGAAAAGCCCTTTACTATACTACTGCACCTTATAAATAGTAAATGATATTGTTTAAGGTCAAGGAAAGAAATACTGCAATCCTGTATCAACTGTGCATAAAGGATGCTAGAAGGTTCACATTCTTTATTCCTGCTTTCCTTTTCACTCTTTCATCTAAAAAGAAGCTTTATTTATAGCTTGTCTCAGAAGACCTTCCTGAAACATCCCTTAGAGGTATTTTCAGAAGTATTTAATAATTTAACTTTTGCTTATATTTGAGAAACTAAGAAAATATTGAAAAATCCTCCTAACAGAAATAGGTTTCCCATAACAACCATAAATCTATGGTTTTGGATTGTTTCTTATCTACAAAAATCTGTGAGATATTTTTAAAACTTGCACATCTCGTTTTATAGTGTACATGAACTCATCATCCCGGCTCATTTGTAAATTAAATTATTACTTCAATTTTCATTAAAAATCAGCAGTTCCTGTAACTATACAACTTCTGGTTTCTTTTTCCTTTCTCACTGCCCATTCTTACTTGGCAATAACGAGGTGTAATACTTGTCCTTTCCATATGGGGAAAATGAGTATTCTACTGCTGCCAAGATCAATCTTGTCTGTAATCAGGATAACTACAGGGTGATCTGTTGGAAGTAGCCAAATGAATGACAGACATGTGAGAGTGACTGAAGTGCCTATCCACAGCTATTTTAAATTAAACTGACATTGGAGGAAATGTTGTGTACCCAATTCTTTTTCCCATACACTAGGTATTTATAACTGGTTCCCATGAAGATCTCATGCTTGCATAACTGAAGCAAGAATTAGGAATAAACCCTCCCTGGCTTTCATCTGGCAGCACAATCTCCCTTCCCTTCCAGACAGCATATCCCAAAGATGAGACCTCATTCCACAGCAGCTACAGGTCCTCCTGTCTCCCATATTAACTGATGAAAAGAAAGGAAAATGGCCTCTGAGTTTCTGGACATAAACTCTGTTCCCCCATATTCTGGCATTATTGTTCCCTGCATCTGTTTAAGTCTCCTTATCCATGTAAACTGAATGAAGAAAGGCTCTGTGTGCAATTATAGGTATTTCAGATTAAATAAGCCTCTAATGCTCAAATTGAGAATGTTTAATAAACATATTTGATTGTGAACATTTGAGGTGAGAGCGAAAGAACCTTTCATAAATAATACTTTCAAGATAGAAGAGAGACAGAAAAATTATGAAAAGGCTGCACATTCATAACAGGATTTTTTCAAGTTCCATTAAAAAGAGGGAATTCGGTACAGTTTAGTAAACACAATCACTGTCACACTACAAAGCCCTCAAAATCTCCAACTGTACCTGTACATACCAAGCCAGAGCAATGCTGGCGTACTGCACACAGAGCATCAGCTTTCTTGTGAGTGGCAAAGGCAGGAGCTCCCACCCTGATATAATTTTGATGTAATCAGCAGTAAGTAAAGGACCCTGCCATAACCTGCAGCATGACTTCTCTCTTCAATAAACTCATGGAAAAAAAAAAAATTTCACTGAATGCTATTAACTGCAAAATTCCTCTGTCTGCATCAAGATATCTCAAGAACAGCAGTCACTGGAAACAGAAAGGATGGTCACCGAAGCACCAACAATTTTGTCTTTGTCCTGTTCACACCTTCTCCAGCTACTGGCCAGAGACAGAGCCCATGGTGTCCAGCTCCTATGACATTAGCTTTCTTCAAAAAGTATTGCTATTTATCTAAGAAGCTTGAATCTGCAAGAGTCCCAGTGCCTAGATGGTGGGATGGCATTCAGGAACGGACACAACAACACAGCTGTTTAAGCACAGATTGTGGCTGAGAAACAAAAAACCAAAATACTAATACAAGAGGAAAAAGGCAAATTAATATTTTATACCCAGCCACAACAGCAGAAACTAATCAGACTGTTAGTCCATTAGTAAAACCACAAGGTTTCACTCCAGCAGCTCTAAACTCTAATGGATTTTCCCATGAAAACTTGAAAGAAAAGGTGAAAAAAGGTTTGTGCAGTATGATGGAAAGGAATGCCAGACACAGCTTTGGTCAAACATTCTCATTAAATATTTTCTCATTACCCACTAAGTTCACTCACAGGCCAATTTCACTGGCTATTTACCAAGGAGGTTTAAGATAATGTTTACTGCTCTTTACTGCTTTTCAATTTTCTAGGCTTGCTAGCATTTCCCTTTAAAAAAATCCTCGTGGAATTAAAAAAGTAACACATGAATAGTTTATACTTTTTCTTCACATATTTTCTGTTAATCTGATTATACATATTTTACCACTAAACTGCTATACAATTGCCTTCAAAAAGTTATTAAAGATGCCTTTTTTTCTTTAGCAATATGAACTAAATTTCACTGAAATCACTGAAATGATTTCATTAGGAATGAGAGCAGATCAGGCTCTTTGCAGAGATAGATAATGATGCATATGTGCATTTATAAACATATAACATAGCAGAACTTCAGCTCTGCAATGCCTAAAAAACCCCAAAATAGAAAGGAAAATTACATATTTCAGCACTAGATAACATGGAAAATGTAAGGAAGTTACACTTAGTTGCAGAAAACAAACTGAAGTCTTGGATAACATTGTGTGTTTATCTTTAATTACACTAATGCTAAATGCTAACTGCTATTTCTGAGAGTATAAGGAAAAAATGCAAACTAGGAAAGCAGCCGGTAGAAAGAAAGCAATTACTGCACTGCTGAAAAAATGCTTTGATAAACTACACATGAGATATTAATCTACCAGTTTACAGACCAATGATCTTTCCAACAAACAGCATTTACTGCTTACAAAACATAAAAGCCAGCTTCTTGAAAATTCATTTGCTTTTAGCATGCCTTTATGCGTTTATATTTCATCAAACATAGTAATTTGAGAGGAACAAGTAAAGAACACTAATGAAAAAACCAGAAGATACAAACAGTAGAAAGACCTTGAAAAAATATACTGCCTTTATTTTGTAAGACCACTTAGAGTAATTTTTCTGCTTTTAGATTCAGATTGATATGCTAAACTGTGTTTTCCTTAGACGTGTAGAGTTAAAGTTGTAAGCTAGAGAGACTCGTTGTACAGATATTTGTAGTGCTGGCTCACTGAAAATTATGTCCTAAGATCAGTATTTGTCTCAATTATTCACCTATTAATTCCATCATATTCATTTCTATTATATGCAAAGCAGAAGAATGACAGTCTTAAATTTTTTGACTAGAAATTAAGAAAACCAGCAGCTCCAAAACTCTATAGACCAAAGTGATTTACTACAGTCTTAAAAAGTACATATAAATATCAGCACCTAAACAAATTTATAGTATAAAATTATGAACCTGCTTAGACTTTTACACATACTTAAAATTTTACTATATTAGTGGCCCCAATGAAGTTGTTTATTGACAGTTTCCTACTGTTGGGTCCCTGTTCCATGTCTCTTTTGCATTTTTAAGCAAAGAACAGAAATTTAGCTCTTGATTCTGAGAGAAACTGAGAGCAAAGGGATCTTCTGTGGGCTCCCCTGTAGTACAATCTATCTTGGCAGGTAAACAGACCCTTTATTTCCAAGACATAGAAGACAAAGTTTCTTTGAATGCAAAAAAAAGCAGACTGGCGAGGAGTATCTCTCACTATTTAAGTGTTTTTGGAGTGACAGGATCCACCATTGACAAACTCCTCCTTCTTGCAACCTTAGAGCTAAAGCGACACACTGTTACTGCACACTGAAATGATCACTACTAAAGGAGATGCCGCCATGACCACCTCCAAACACTCAGGTCTGATGAGTTCAAATTAAATGTGAATGGAATTATGAAACTGTTTTGTTTCCAGTGCCCACAGACAGAAGAACTCCTACATAAATCTCCTTCTTGTACTTTATCTGATGTAGTTGTTTTCCTTTTCTCTGTC